>NC_088685.1:149177737-149822112 GCF_028017835.1 Emys orbicularis
AGACATACAGGTAAGTAATCAAGATAAGGAGCTAGGTTCTGAAAAGGTCTAGTGAACACATATTTAAAAGGCTACATGTAATATTTATTATTTGTATTACAGTAGTACCTAGAGGCCCCAACCAAGAACATTGTCCTAAACACTGTATGTACGCATAGCAAGAGACAGTTCCTTCCTGTCCCAAATAGCTTCCAAGTTCAATAAACAAGACAGACAAAGGGATGAAAGGGCATGGAGAAGTGAAGTGACTTGCCCAAGATCACACAGCAGGTCAGTTGGAAATAAAACCAAGGTCTCCTGAGACTCAGTTATAGCCTTAATTTTAAATTGAATTGATTAATAGTTCTGTGTTAAATCAGCGAGTCCAGCTCCTGTGTGGCCACAGCTTTAAGATCAGTAGGCTGGAAATCACCCTTAGGCTATGTCTCACTACAGCCTATGTCAGCGTAACTTATGTCCCTCAGGGATGTGACTAAACCACCCCCCTGAGTGACATAGAATATCCGGGTTGGAAGGGACCTCAGGAGGTCATCTAGTCCAACCCCCTGCTCAAAGCAGGATCAATCCCCAACTAAATCATCCCAGGCAGGGCCCCAGGACCAATCCTTGGGGCACTCCGCTTGATACTGGCTGCCAACTAGACATGGAGCCATTGATCACTACCCATTGAGCCCAATGATCTAGCCAGCTTTCTATCCACCTTCTAGTCCATTCATGCAGCCCATACTTCTTTAACTTGCTGGCAAGAATACTGTGGAAGACAGTATCAAAAGCTTTGCTAAAGTCAAGGAATAACATGTCCACCGCTTTCCCCTCATCCACAGAGCCAGTTATCTCATCATAGAAGGCAATTAGGTTAGTCAGGCATGACTTGCCCTTGGTGAATCCATGCTGACTGTTCCTGATCACTTTCTTCTCCTGAAGGGCTTCAAAATTGATTCCTTGAGGACCTGCTTCATGATTTTTCCATGGACTGAGGTGAGGCTGACTGGCCTGTAGTTCCCCGGATCCTCCTCCTTCCCTTTTTTAAAAATGGGCACTACATTAGCCTTTTTCCGGTCATCTGGGACCTCCCCTGATCACCATGAGTTTTCAAAGATAATGGCCAATGGCTCTGCAATCACATCCGCCAACTCCTTTAGCACTCTCGGATGCAGTGCATCCGGCCCCATGGACTTGTACTAGTCCAGCTTTTCTAAATAGTCCTGAACCACTTCTTTCTCCACAGAGGGCTGGTCACCACCTCCCCATACTGTGCTGCCCAGTGCAGTAGACTGGGAGCTGACCTTCGTGAAGACAGAGGCAAAAAAAAAATTGACTACATTAGCTTTTTCCACATCCTCTGTCTCTAGGTTGCCCCCCACATTCAGTAAGGGGCCCACACTTTCCCTGACCTTCTTCTTGTTGCTAACACGCCTGACGAAACCCTTCTTGTTACTCTTAACATCCCTTGCTAGCTGCAACTCCAAGTGTTATTTGGCTTTCCTGATTTCACTCCTGCATGCCTGACCAATATTTTTATACTCCTCCCTGGTCATTTGTCCAATCTTCCACTTCTTGTAACCTTCTTTTTTGTGTTTAAGATCAGCAAGGATTTCACTGTTAAGCCAAGTTGGTCGCCTGCCATATTTACTATTCTTTCTACACATGGGGATGGTTTGTTCCTGCAACCTCAGTAAGGATTCTTTAAAATACAGCCAGCTCTCCTGGACTCCTTTCCCCCTCATGTTATTCTCCAGGGGATCCTGCCCATCAGTTCCCTGAGGGAGTCAAAGTCTGCTTCTCTGAAGTCCAGGATCCGTATTCTGCTGCTCTCCTTTCTTCCTTGTGTCAGGATCCTGAACTCGACTATCTCGTGGTCACTGCCTCCCAGGTTCCCATCCACTTTTGCTTCCCCTACTAATTCTTCCCTGTTTGTGAGCAGCAGGTCAAGAAGAGCTCTGCCCCTAGTTGGTTCCTCCAGCACTTGCACCAGGAAATTGTCCCCTACACTTTCCAAAAACTTCCTGGATTGTCTGTGCACTGTTGTATTGCTCTCCAAGCAGATGATAGGGTGATTGAAGTCCCCCATGAGAACCAGGGCCTGTGATCTAGTAACTTCTGTTAGTTGCCTGAAGAAAGCCTCATCCACCTCATCCCCCTGCTCTGGTGGTCTATAGCTGACTTCCACCACAACATCACCCTTGTTGCTCACACTTCTAAACTTAATCCAGAGACTCTCAGGTTTTTCTGCAGTTTCATACTAGAGCTCTGAGCAGTTATACTGCTCTCTTACATACAATGCAACTCCACCCCCTTTTCTGCCCTGCCTGTCCTTCCTGAACAGTTTATATCCATCCATGACAGTATTCCAGTCATGTGAGTTATCCCACCAAGTCTCTGTTATTCCAATCACATCATAATTCCTTGACTGTGCCAGGACTTCCAGTTCTCCTTGCTTGTTTCCCAGGCTTCTTGCATTTGTGTATAGGCACTTAAGATAACTCGCTGATCGTCCTGCTTTCTCAGTATGAAGCAGGAGTCCTCCCCTCTTGCGCTCTCCTGCTCATGCTTCCTCCTGGTATCCTACTTCCGCACTTACCTCAGGGCTTTGGTCTCCTTCCCCCGGTGAATCTAGTTTAAAGTCCTCCTCACTAGGTTAGCCAGCCTGCTTGCAAAGATGCTCTTCCCTCTCTTCGTTAGGTGGAGCCCGTCTGTGCCTAGCAATCCTTCTTCTTGGAACACCATCCTGTGGTGTAAGAATCCAAAGTCTTCTCTCCGACACTACCTGCGTAGCCATTCGTTGACTTCCACGATTCGATGGTCTCTTCCTGGGCCTTTTCCTTCCACAGGAAGGATGGACGAGAACACCATTTGCACCTCAAACTACTTTATCCTTCTTCCAGAGCCACGTAGTCTGCAGTGATACGCTCAAGGTCATTCTTGGCAGTATCATTGGTGCCCACATGGAGAAGCAGGAAGGGGTAGCGATCCGAGGGCTTGATTAGTCTCAGCAGTCACTCCATCACATTGTGAATCCTAGCTCCTGGCAAGCAGCACACTCGGTTTTTCCAGTCAGGAGGGCAGATAGATGATTCAGTCCCCCTTAGGAGGAAGTCCCTGACCACCACCACCCGCCTCCTTCTCTTGGGAGCGGTGGTCATGGAAACCCCCATCCCTAGGACAGTGCATCTCATGCCTTCCAATCGGTGGAGTCTCCTTCTGCTCCCTTCCTTCAGATGTATCATCTAGTCCACTCTCTGCATTAGTACCTGTGGAGAGAACATGACAACGGTTGCTCACCTGTATCTACATTACTGATACATGGATGCTCCTCTTTCTTCTTCTGGAGGTCACATACTGCCACTTTTCTTCTCCATCCTTCTGTCCCTGCTTCGCAGCCTGCTCTGATTCTTCAGAACGTTGTGCCCATAGAAGCATATCCTGATGTCTGTCCAGGAAATCTTCGTTTTCTCTTATGCAACGCAGGGTTGATGCTTGTTTCTCCAGACCTTGAACCTTCTCTTCCATTATGGAGACCAGCTTGCACTTTATACAGACAAAGTTGCTTCTGTCCTGTGGAAAAAAGACAAACATGGCACATCCTGTGCAGGTCACAACAGCTGATCGCTCACCATCCATATTACCTTCCTTCTAAGAGCTTCCTCAGCTGTTGCAGTAACTAGTCAGAGAAGCCTGCAAGAAGAAAGCCTCAGTGGGCTCTCCCCAGGCGAAGTCCCAGTCAAACTCCCTCTGTTCGCCGCTCAGCTGGTTCGCAACTGGCTGCCTTTTTATAACAATCAGGCCCACCTGGAACAAAGCACTCCCAATTTACACTTTTCAAACAATCAAGCACATGGTCAAACTGACAAACTGTCCTCACAACAGACACTCAGATACTCACCAACACAGCCCCCGTAATGCAGCACTTAGTGTACCTCCTCTCAGACAGATCCCAGTCAAACTCCCTCTGTTAGCCTCTTCGCTGTTACACCAACATAAGTGCTCATGTGCACAGCGCTATGTTGGTGGGAGAGCTTCTCCCATCAGCATAGAGTATCTTCACCAGATGCGCTGCAGAAGCGCTGTACCTGTAAACAAGGCCTTAGATTTGGAGGCTCTAGGAACACACAAACAATGGTCTTGTCTGTATTGTTTTACTAAGTAGATTATTAAGGTTACAATCACAAACAGACCAAAACCTAAGTGAGCCCACACGCTAGCTAATGCTGTATTCATACTCACATACTCAAAGATATTATCAAGTCTGGTGGATCTCTCAACAAGTGGTCAATGACAGAGGGGCAGTAGCGTAGCTAGTGGGGTGCAGGGGAAGCAGCCGCTTCCCCTCAGCACATTTTCCAAAAGCGGGGCCCATGCTCCGCTCTGAAGCTTGGTCTGCCGGGCAGCGCTGGGCTCCTGCAGGCAAAGGAAGGCAACACATCTGGAGGAGCCATGGGGAGAGGGTGGCACGGCTGGAGGAGCGCCGCAGCATGGCGGCCCGCAACTTTCTCCCCCCCCCGCCCGCAGACAACTTTGATGCAGACGGTTTGGCGGCCGGGCCCCTTGGAGCGCTCCGCGGTGCAGAGGCAGCAGTTCCTGCTGGCCCAGGAGAGCCCCGCCAGCGCGGCCGCAAAGCAGAGGCAGCGGCAGAGCCCGTGCATGGTGGAGGAGCAGACGCCGCGGCTCTGCGCTGCTCATGGCAAGCTCCGCGCACAGCCCGCTGCGAGGGCGGCTCGGTGCCCGCCCCGCCTCCTACACTGGACGCCCCCGGGGCAGAGAGGGTTTCCCCCGCCTCCTCGCGGCAGCCACACCGGGCAGACCCGCGGCCGGTCACGCCCAGCAGGAGCCTCGGCGCCGCCCTCGGCTCACCGGAATAAAACTCCCCCGAGGAGGGGAGAGCGCTTTCCCCCCTCCCGCTGTGGCCTGTCAGTGTGACCCGCCCACAGCCAGGCTCCACCAGCAGCCCTGGGCAGGGCAGCGCCCCCGGGCTGAGCGGGCGAGCCAGGCTGCAGCTTGCTCGGACCGCGCCTGGTGGGGCTCGCTGCCTTCTGCCCCCACCCCACAAGGGGTAGGGCCAGCGCTGAGCCTGGGCTGGTGCTGCACACGGCAAGCCCCTCCGAGGGAGTGACAGTGGGGTTTGCTCTCTGGTGCTGGTTGGGCCGGGCCTAGCGGCCGGGCCCCGGAAAGAAGCAGCAGAAGGGCAGGCAGCGGACTCCCAGGCTCTCCCGGTCCCGGGGGCAGCTCCAGCCCCCTCTGCACAGCGAGCCCCGGGGACCCCAGCCCACTCCCATCCCCGGTAACCCCTCCCCAAGCTCCATACCCCGTGTACCCCTCCCATGTACCCCGTGCCCCTGCCTTTCCCTCTCTTTCACCTCCCCTTGTACCCCCGTCCCCTGCCACCCTCCCTACATCCTCCCCTCAAGACAAACCCCCTGTCCCCCTCCCTCCACATCCTCTCCTTCACCTCCCCTCGTACCCCCATCCTCTGCCACCCTCCCTCTACAGCCACGGGAGGGTGGCTCAGCCGGAGGAGCGAGGGGGGGTGCAGTGTGGCCGGAGGAGCCAGCCAAGGGGGGCACGGTATGGCTGGAGGAGCCAGGGGGCGTGGCCAGAGGAGGAGCGAAGGGGGGGGACGGCTTTTTTATGTTTGCTCCCCCTGCTCTTAGAACCTGGCTACGCCACTGCAGAGGGGAGGTTCCTGCTGGGGTCCTCCCTCAGGGTCTTCCCTCTCTAGCCCAGCCAGGGAACTTCTCATATTGTTCTGACCACGCCTAACACCTTATGCTTATGCATGAGAGTTCCTGGGGTCCCTGAAGGATCTGTGCTGGAACCTGTGCTATTCAACATATTCATAAACCATCCAGAAAAGCAGGTAAACAATGAGGTGGCAAGGTTTGCAGATGCTACAAAATTATTCAAGCTAGTTAGGGCCAAAACTGCCTGCAAAGAATTACAAGGGGATCTTACAAAACTGGGTAACTGGGCAACAAAATGGCAGATGAAATTCAATGTTCATAAATGCAAAGTTATGCACATTGGAAAACATCATCTCAACTATACATATAAAATGGCAGGGTCTAAATTAGCTGTTACCACTCAAGAAAGAGATCTGAGTCGTCATGGGTATTTCTCTAAAAACATCTGCCCAATGTGCAGCAGCAGTCAAAAAAGCTAACTATGTTAGGCACCGCTGGGAAAGGGATAGACAATCAGACAGAAAATTTCATATTACCGTTATATAAATTCATGGTATGTCCACACCTTGAGCACTGCATGCAGTTCTGGTTGCCCTGTGTAAAATATATATATATATATATATATATATATATATATATATATATATATATATATATATATATATATATATATATATATATATTATATTAAAATAAATATATATATATATTAAAATAAATACAGAGAAGGGCAACAAAAATTATTAGGAGTATGAAAAAGCTGCTGTACTAGGAGAGATTAAAAAGACTGGCACTGTTCAACTTAGACAAGAGATAAGTAAGGAGCCAGGGATATAACAGAAGTCATAAAATCATGAATGGTCTGGAGAAAGTAAATATATCCTGCAATTGCCACCAGTGTTACAAAGGGAGTTGGACAAGATGTGCAAAAAGTATTGGACTGAGTATGCATTCCTGTTGGACTCCAGTTTTCTCTTCAAACCACTCTGTCAGCTTTCCCCTGCATGCATAATGCATGTCAAGCTATGCTATAGGGAGTCTTTAGTATTTGAATCAACATGCTGCTAAATGTGTACTTTTTGTTTTAACACTTTTGTTATATTAAACTTTTTGTGAATACTTTCCACAAAGCCTTTCTGTTAAGGTAGTTGAATACTCTCCTCAGGTTACTGAATGTGATATACAGGGGTTCGTTGAACTCTGGCTCTGCAAGATTTGATGAAAAACAAATCTGATCTATGCTGGAACATCCAGATCTAAAGCCAGCATGTGACTCAGAAAGGATTTCCTGTACTCTTCTTTTCATTCGGCCGAGAATCCCTCTACATAATACCTTGCTTAGAAAATACTTATAAGAGTTGTTCCTCTGTAGTTGCTGCAGTCTTTCGGGTCACCTTTCTTAAAGTGATACAATGATTGAGTGTTGCCAGTCTTCAGGGATGTCACCCTTCATCCCAATGAGGTTAAATAGTTTCAACGGAGCATGACCATGTCTCGTCCACCACGTTTTAACACTGCAGGTGATATATCAGCTAGATCAGGCGCCTTGTTGTTTTTCAAGGACCTGATTGCGGATTCAATTTCTGCTTCCAGTATGTGGTGGCCTTTGTTGTTGCCTTTGCAGTTGATGACCCAACTGTCCTTGAGGCTAACTTAACTATTCATTTTCAGTACCCAGCGAAAATATTCTTTGCGTTTTTAAGCTTTTGATCTTCATCAACAACACAGTTTTCCTAAGCATCACATATTACCAGTCATAATTCATACCATTCATATTAAAGAGGAGGGTGGTTGTATGGTTGAAGCACAAGACTTGGAGTCAGATCTGTTATCTACTTGTGACTGGACCACAAACTTCCTGTGTAACCTAGTGCAAATCACTTACTATCTGATTCTGCCACCCGCACGCTAAATAGTACCTTACTCTGCAAGTATGGTACTACTCAATGTGAATCTGTTATTTAACATCTCTATTCCCTATTTTACAGCTTGGTAAGCGGGAATAGAATAGTCCCCTTAGTCACAAGGTAAGTATACATTCAGATACATAAAAATCTCTATTATAAATATCAACAGAGGGTCCTGTGGCACCTTTAAGACTAACAGAAGTATTGGGAGCATAAGCTTTCGTGGGTAAGAACCTTCACTTCTTGCATCTGAAGAAGTGAGGTTCTTACCCACGAAAGCTTATGCTCCCAATACTTCTGTTAGTCTTAAAGGTGCCACAGGACCCTCTGTTGCTTTTTACAGATTCAGACTAACACGGCTACCCCTCTGATATTATAAATATAGCACCTATTAAGGGTATGCAGTGCATTTTATCATCACAAGGATACTAGTAAAATTAACATGTCTAATAATATTTTGGACCTTGGCTCACTTCTTGTAAATCCAAATTGTGAAACTCTCCTTCCCACACTGGCATGGAAAGACCCACACAGTGTAATGACCAGGGCCGGCTCCAGGCACCAGCCTACCAAGCATGTGCTTGGGGCGGCACCTGGAGGGGGGTGGCGCTCAGGGTTGGGTTTTTTTTGTTTTTGTTTTAAACATACTGGGGCTGTTGGGGCGCCCGGCGGCGCTCCGGCCAGCCGGGGAGAGCGGGGCCGCGGCCGGGCTCTCCGCCCTCCTTCCGGCGCTCCGGCCGGCCGGGGAGAGCGGGGCCCCGGCCGGGCTCGGCGCCCTCCCCTGCCGCGCTCCCCGACAGGGGGCGGGGGGAGGCTTTTTTGCCTGGGGCAGCAAAAAAGCCAGAGCCGGCCCTGGTAATGACCAAGTTTCTGCTGATAGCTTGTCCCCAATAGTTCAGCAATGGAGAAGTCCCACAGGTGCAGTCAGCCCCTGTGGAGTGGAGATTGGGGGGAGGAGGTGTTGGAAGAGGAGCAAGAATGTGTCCAGTCGGTCTGTGATTATGTGGATCTGTGGCCCAACCATCTTGTATCTCAAGTGGCTGGTGAGGAAACACAGTGGCATTGGCTACTGCTATAGCCCATGGAGTGCTGTGCTGATGCGCTGCACCTTGGGAGGGGAGATTCAGGTTGAGATTGTGCTGTGCCTCTGTGAGAGTGGGTGGGGGCCTATGGTGGCTTTAAACCATCCTTGCACCCTCTTGGGTGGTTTCAGGGGCTGGAGAGGCCCCTGGCATAACTTGGAGAGAGGCCCCTGGGCCTAGTTAAGGGTATGTCTACACTGAAATTAGAGGGGCTTGCAAGGAGCTCCTCAGAGGGTAGTTTTATGGCAGTCTTCCACGATGCCTGAGCTGCGGCCATCCTCCCCTGCCAGCTAGGTGGCTTTTAGGGCTCATTTATGCCACTCTGGTCCTCTTATGCAGCATAATCAGGCCAATGTGGGTGTGAGGCTCTGGTCCTCAATCTTTTCCTGACCTTTACAGAGATCCCCTGCACTAAGTTGGCTTAGATACTGTAGACACTCCAGATTTTACCCATATTAAAGGTTCTCTACTATTTTTAATATATTGCTTGGGCAGCATCCTAGAGAACTTGGCAGACCTTTCTATGGTATTTTTTAACCTGTCTGTAGAACTGAATAGAGCATTTTGTCCTTGCCATAGCATTCCATATAGGATGGCTTAAATAAAGCTATACAAAATATCTCCTCCTCTGTGAAATTCTACAAATTTTGTGAATGGCTTTGGTGAACCCTATTGATTTCATTCCTTTTAAATTCTATAGGACTCTTCCACAAAGAGTATCTCCTCCTGGTTGGGAAAATCTTATAAAGCCTCTGAGTTTTAAAGTTCTCTGGAACTCAGGGCCGCCCAGAGGGGGGGGCAAGTGGGGCAATTTGCCCCAGGCCCCGGGCCCCGCAGGAGCCCCCACGAGAATGTGGGAGGTTCCCCTCCGCCTTTCCCCAGCACCTCAGCGTGCCGCATCCAGGAGCGGCCCTGGACAGCGCTGCAGCCGCGTGGCCTGAGCTCCTCCCGCTCGGAGCCGCGTGGTAAGGGGGCGGGGCTCTGAGCTCCGGGCCAAGCGGCGGGAGCTCAGGTCCCATGGAGCCAAGCTGCTGCAGCGCTGTCCAAGGCCACTCCTGGACACAGTGCACTGAGGTTCCAGAAGAGAGGGGAGGCAGGAGTAAGCAGCATGGTAAGCCCCTCTGAGCTGGACACCCCCCTGACCCCATCCCCCGACAGCCCTAACCCCCAGCTCCGAGCCCAGCCCCTCTGAGCCAGACACCCCCCGACCCCATCCTTCCACAGCCCTGACCCCCAGCTCTGAGCACAGCCCCTCTGAGCCGGGCACCCCCTGACCCCATTCCCCCACAGCCCAGCCCCCCAGCTCTGAGCCCAGCCCCTCTGAGCCAGACACCCCCCACACACAGCCCTGACCCCCAGCTCCGAGCCCAGCCCCTCTGAGCCTAGCACCCCCCCGACCACATCCCCCCACAGCCCTGACCCCCAGCTCTGAGCCCAGCCCCTCTGAGCCAGGCACCCCCGACCCCACCACACCCCACCACACCCCCAGCCCTGACTCCCAGCTCCGAGCCCAGCCCCTCTGAGCCGGGCACCCCCTGACCCTATCCCCCCACAGCCCTGACCCCCAGCTCTGAGCCCAGCCCCTGTGAGCCGGGCACCCCCCGACCCAGAGCCCAGCTCCGCACCCAGCCCTGGGCAACAGTAGCGCCACCCCCAGGCAGCGACAGCCCATTGGCACCAACCATCACCATCATCCAGCGACAGCCCATTATGTAATTGCAAATGTATACATACCATTAAAGCATTTAATGTTTTTAAATAATGTATTTTGTGTATTTTCAAATTATTAACAATTAATTTTTGAATGTATTTCATTGGTTATTTTTTACATTTCCAAATACATGTTACTATAGTATTGCAACTTTTTTTTAATGGAAGGGGCCCCCGAAATTGCTTTGCCCCAGGCCCCCTGAATCCTCTGGGCGGCCCTGCTGGAACTGTTCAAAGTTACAATGCCTCGTGGAAAAGTTATAGAAAATGTTGCTTTGAATCAGAAGTTTATAACATAGATGACTATCCTAGTACCACATCCTGTCTTCTCAAATACTTCTAGAGCCCTACCCCTTCGCTTTCTGGCTCTCATCTGGACCATAATTCTCTACTATGAAAGAAGGCCTTGTAATGTCTCAGTGCTTACAGGTCTTCAATTGTCTGTCTCTTTCTCAAGCATCTCCCTCAGCTTTCAGATCTGCACTATAAGCTGTGGGCCAAATCCTGTTCTCACATACACCAGTGCAACAGAGAGTAAAACATGGGCCCCCTTGCTCTTCTCCACTCACTGTAGTTTTTCCAGCACTGCCTTGTTCTCCATTCAGTCCCTGATTCACCATTGCCCTGCACCTCATGCCATTATTTACAATGTGAAAAGTGGGTGTAAAACACTACTTTTCTGATCTAATAGTGTTACACTTACCGGGCTCTCACTTTGCTCTAGTGTAAATGACTATGCAAGATGCAGGACAATGGTGAATCAGGCACATTGTGCTCAGTGCACTCCTCTTTTGACAGCACAAAGCTGCTTCTTTTATCCATATAAAGTAAACACAATTCAATGTCAAATGTGAGGAATGGATCAGATGCTATTTTACAGAGCACTAGAATCCACCTTTGACATGAAATGTCCTCTTTCTTTTCATAGTAAAATGAACCTCTCCAAATTTGCATTGGGATGGCAGTGAAAGAGAGAAGTCAGTTAAACCACATTTGTAGTAAGAAAACAACACCCTCTCTTCCCTCAAGCAATATATACCAAAGTTTAAATCAAGCTTCATGTTTCTTTTACATAATCTTTAAACCTGCCTCAATGACAAAGTTTTTCCAAAGTTTAAAAATATCCCCTATCAAGTTATTTATGCACTCAAAATATTTTTCCAGGACCATCTATTATTTCTGAGTTTGTTTTCCCAAGGGTCCTATTGTGAATGAACTCAAAAGCTACAGTTGGAAGGTATGGATTTAATCCATGTGCATAAGATCTCAGGCTCAGTCCTGAAAACACTTAGGCATATGTGCCTAGTATTAAGCATATGAGTACTTCCATTGAAGTTAATGGGACTACCCATGAGCTTAAAGTTAAGCACATGCATCAGTGTTTGCAATGTAGGGTCCTAAAGAACTATAATAATTTTCAGTAAATATTTGTACGGCCTCTCTTTTTTCTGAAATGTTTAACATCTTTATTGTCCCTTGAAGACTTACCTAGCTAAATAAGCCTGTTCTGCAACATCGTGTATGTTACCTGTGATTAAAAGCTAGGACTGGGAAAGCTTTGTGAATTTTAATTCACACAAGTTCCAGCTTATTTTGCTATTTCTGATTCTGGTGTCTTAGCACCCTATGAATTTCAATTAGAGTTTTGGGGTCAACCTAACGCAGAGCAGGAAAACCCAGCAACATTAATTAAGCACTGTGAATTACACATGGGATCATTTGGCTTTTGATTGAAACTAGAAATAGAATTAATGTCTGTCTTGGAAATTCCTATTTGCAGGTTGAATTTAGGTGACAGAAGTTGAATTTGGAAAGGACAAAAAGGCCCCCATCTAGACGAGGAAAATAGGTCACATTTTGAAAATGTTTAAACTAACGCTTTTTTAAACACAACTTTGCAACAAACGTGGACAGAGTCTAACATCTTTTTCAGATATGTTAGCTAGCATGTGTCCAGCTAATTCATTTTAAGGGTGTTAAGCTGTTTCTACATTAGTGCAAAGTAATGTTTAAAAATGTATCGGCTAACACATTTTCAGACATGATCTAGTCTAGATAGGGCCAGGGAGGAAGAAGGAAGTTTTCTTTTTAAATGTAAATATGACACATTTACCAACACTTCTGTTTTATAAGATTCCTTTTCAGTTAGAACAAGAAGTGTCATTGTGTATGGTTTTTAATAACGCTTTTTAAAAGAGATGTGTAAGGAGGAGAAAAGAAGGCAGATGCTTTCCTTCCCCTGCACTCCTGGGTAGGCAAAGATCAGATTCTATGGAAACCATTTCCTCATGGTTGTGGCTAAAATCTAATATATCAAAAATGCAATAGAACTGAGTCATGTTCTATCAGGAATTTTATGTAGGATCCACAATTCAGTAGGAGCACATCTGCACAAGCCACAGAGAGATGTCTGAGGGTCTGTCACACACAGAAGAGTGCCTAGACAGCTGCAGGCTAACATCAAGAGGTGCATGCACCCGTGGTGTAGCTGCAGCAGAGGCATCGGGTTGTTTTGGAAGGAAAGTGGGCCTGGCTGCTGGAGGATATGAAGATGGTGGTTGAGTCTGTTAGCCTGTGTGAGTGTCAATGATGAGTGAATGCAGGCTGTGTACAGTCAGACATGAGGCAGTGACCATCCCAGAGAGAATTATAACAGGAAGCCAGTTTCAAACTTAACTGTGAAGGGAATTGATGCCCCTCCGTAACAGCAGGTGAGCAAATAGTGGAAAAGATACTCTTTAAAACTTGGAAGTGGATTTCTGTGTGAGAACAGGACTTGTTTTCTGTGGACAGTTGAGCATTTGCTAAGAGTCATAAATGGGCCCTCTGGTGAAAGTTTTGTTGTTGTTTTTTATTAGACGGACTTGCAGACCTCAGCTCAACATTATCCCCCTGAGAGAGCCCCACAGCAAATAGAAATGCTGATCTACCACATTACACTGGGAAAGTTCAAGAAAATAGGCTCCCAGAAGCTAACATGTGACTCATACCATGTGACTTCTGGTATCCGTGAATCTAAAAAACAAACTGCTAAGCTCAGTTTCTTTAAAAAAAAAAAAAAAAAAAAAGGCTGTCTATCCAAATCAATTCTTTTTGATGAATGGGTTCCGTACTTGCCACCATCTTGTGACAAAAAAGTATATTTTAAATTTGCATAATCCTAACTCAATGCCTCAAAGCGGCGCACCGGTGACCCTGGCTTGTCTGATAGTGATGATAACGGAGTGTATTCTCCAGTAGGTCCTACCATGGTATTAAGGTGCCAGGGAGGGGACAGTTGTCCTCCTTCTTGAGGTTGGGTATTAGCTAAGTTGAGGAGGTAAACCTGCCACTGACAGCATAGCCAGCGTGTGGCTGAAGAAATGGCTAAAACAGCATGAATAAATAGGCCCCAGTTCCTTGCGTGTCCCTGGATCCATTCTGCAGCAACGGTGCCGAGTTCAATTGACGAGAGGCTGTTAAGAATCTCAGGGGCCAGAAAAAGGACTGCCCTCTCAGTGTGTACCTACAACTGCAAGACACTGATGAGGGATGACTCGATCAACCATATAATGGAGGAGAAGGCAAGGACAGCCTGCGCTGTCCTTGGTCTCTCTGAAACATAACAAAGAAAGGAGATGGAAGTGAAGTGGCGAGACGGAAGCACCATCATGTTGGGAAAAGGAGAAGGTGTGAGAACTGTTGGAGGAATTGGTTTTATCATCAACAAGAAATGGTCTTCAAAAATCATCTCCTGCAAGTTCAAGTCATCATGCATTGGAGTGCTGTACCTCCAACTGAACAAGAACAGCACCCTCAAGATTATCTAGATCTACACTCCCCCAAGCACAAATGAAGATGATGATGTGGAAGAATTCTATCAGAAACTTGAGGAAACCCTTGCTCAAAAATCCAAATATACAATTGTGATGGGAGACTTCAACGCCAAAGTTGAAAGAGGGAAAGAAGGCGAAAAGTTCATTGGAAGGTTTGGCATCGGCAAACGGAATTCATGAGGAGAGTGACTGGCAACTCTGGCAGAGACAAAAGAAATGTTCATTGGTAACACCTGGTTTAAGAAAAAGGCCAAGAGAAGGTGAATATGGATCAAACCCAATGCGAAGAACAAGAAGGAGATCGACTATATTCTGATCGACAAGTGGTTCATTGTACAAGACATCTGAGTAGTGCCATCATTCAACACCGGTAGTGACCATCACTTGCTCAGAGCGAAGCTTAACTTCAAAGTCAAGGTGGAGAAGAAAGCGCTACAGATGGCAAATCAGAGACAGAGACAGTGGCCAAAAATGTTCAACAAGGCAATCCTGAAAGCCAGCATTTCCAAGGACGACTGGAATCTCATAGATAACTGCGATGAGGACTGTAAAAACTTCACTGATAAGTTGAGGCAATGTGTGAAATTAACCAAGAAAGAAAGACCAAAAAGAGAGAAGGGAAGAATCTCGGAGGAAATGAGGAATTTGCTAGAAGTGGAGGAATATGAATCGAAATGATGGCGATAAACTCGAGTACTCCCTCCTCTGCAAGCTGATAAGAAGACTAAAGGAGGACTTAGAAGTACTGAAATGAAAGGCTCTTAATGACCACTGAAGATCGCAGAAGCCTCAAAAAATGCAAATGGGAATTGACACTGTACAAGTCGACAATAATGGTGCTGAAGAACAAGGACGGAAAACCAGTAATTGACAGAACAGGGGTGGAAGCGGTCTGCAAAGATTTCTACACCAAACTGTTCATATCTCAAATAAATGTCCTACTACCAACACTTCAACAGACCAACAAGCACGCACTCCCAGTCCTCATCAGCAAAGTTCGACATGCAATTTACCAAATGAAGGAAGGGAAAGCTCCAGAAAAAGCTGGACTAACAACCAAAATGGTAAGATCTGAAGGCCATGACCTCTGGAAAACCCTTGCTCAGAGGTTTAGCTGTTACTTGGAAAAGCAGAAGATACCATTCAGGTGGAAGGAGTCCAACACCATTTTGCTGTACAAGAAAGGTGATTGTGAAGATCTAAAGAATTATCCTCCAATATGCCTGCTCTCACATGTCTACAAGCTAGCTACCAAAATAATAACAAAACGACTAACAGAGTCTGGACGAGCAGCAGCAGAGAGGGCAGGCAGGTTTTCGAAGGAATTTCAGTACATTGGACCATATCTTCACTATAAACCAGCTATTGGAGTGCTCAAGGGAATACAAATTCCTTTTATGCATTGCCTTCATCAACTGTGAAAAAGCATTCAACAGCGTAGAGATCAATGCAGTGCTGAAAGCTCTTGCAGAGCTGAGCATCGACACGAACTACATCAAACTACTAAAGGAAGCAAACTCTGACTGCTCTATGGATATAACTGTGTTTGACACTCTCCTTCACATCCCAGTCAAAAAGGGTGTGAAGCAAGGAGACATAGTTTCACTGAAACTCTTCACAGCCTGCCTCGAAATGGTAATGAGGCGGATGAACTGGAAGGGTGGAATCAGCGTCAACAGAGAGCATTTAAACCACCTCAGATTCGCGGACAATATCATGTTGATTGCCAAAAACACTATCAAAGTACAGAAAGTGCTGCGAGAACGACACAAAAAGCAGCCACGTCGGACTGAAAATGAACTGCTCTAAAATGAAATGTATACAGTCTGATGCTTTGCCAAAAGCCCAAATAATAGTCAAGGAAGAACAAATATCAGAAGTTGAACAATACGTCTATTTGGGCCAAGAAATTAACATGCGCCACGATCAGGAAGGCAAACTCTCACGAAAAAAGAAAGCTGGTTGGCGCACATTCAATTCTATCAAGGATGTCCTCCAAGGAAAAACCAACAATGCAACACATGCCAGCCTCTTCAACTCAACAGTACTGCCAGCAATGTTGTATGGCAGTGAAATATGGGCACTGACGAAGATAGAGGAGCAACAACTGTCTGTCACGGAGAGGGCGATGGAAAGAAGAATTTTGGGGATTTCAATCCATGACTGAGTCCCCAGTGAAGTGATCAGACAGCAGAGTGGAGTGCAGGATGTCATTGAAAGCAGGTACAGTAAAATGCGATGGGCCGAGCATATAGCTAGGCTCACTGACAATCAATGGACTACAGCTGTCACTGAGTGGTACCCACAGGAACTGAAACGACCACTCGGCCGACCTCCAAAGAGATGGGAAGATTTTATCATGAAAAGGCATGGCCACATATAGAGAAGGAAGGCCAAGATAAGAGAAGAATGGAAGACGTGTTGTGATCGGCGCAATCTATATGAGGGCTGAAGGACCAATTGATCAAGGTGATAAAATTGCACAAATTTGCATGAAGTGCTGCCTGGTGGCTCGGAAGCTTCTAGCCCATTCCAAAAAATAAAATCACCTATTATAGATGCCCCAAATCCCATACCAATAATGCACACCCCACATTTGCCCTTTTGCTCCCAGCACATTTATGCTCCCCCTGCATCTCTGGAGCATTCTTCTACACAAAGGTGATGTCTACACAGCAGCTGGGAGGACATGTGATAGCTCTGCTCCAGCTAGTATCTAAAAATAGCTATCATATGTGCATCTGGGAAGCTGGGAATTACACCTCCCAGCTACTACACAGACATACCCAGTGTGACAAAGTTCCTCCTCTATCTTGGTGGGTCCTGCGCTTATTGGCGGATTTTCTTGCCTCAGAGATTCACTATGTGGGTTGGGGAACAGCCCAGAGACCTTCCCCTCTGGAAGAACCCACAGTCCAGGTCAATTGGGAGGTTTGGGGGGAACCCGGGCCCACCCTCTACTCCAGGTTCCAGCCCAGGGCCCTGTGGACTGCAGCTGTCTATAGTGCCTCCTGTAACAGCTGCATGACAGCTACAACTCCCTGGGCTACTTCCCCATGGCCTCCTCCAAACACCTTCCTTAGTCTCACCACAGGACCTTCCTCCTGGTGTCTGATAACGCTTGTGCTCCTCAGTCCTCCAGCAACTCTCAGCTCCTTGCGCCTCTTGCTCCCAGCTCCTCACACTCTCACCACAAACTGAAGTGAGCTCCTTTTTAAAACCCAGGTGCCCTGATTAACCTGCCTTAATTGATTCTAGCAGCTTCTTCTTAATTGGCTCCAGGTGTCCTAATTAGCCTGCCTGCCTTAACTGGTTCTAGCTGGTTCCTGATTACTCTAGTGCAGCCCCTGCTCTGGTCACTCAGGGAACAGAAAACTACTCATCCAGTGACCAGTATATTTGCCCTCTACCAGACTCCTGTACCCCACTGGTCTGGGTCTGTCACACCAGTTAAGATCAGACCTGGAGGAGGAGGGGTTAGAAGTTATTTTTTATTCCCCCACCCAGACCTGAGAGGTAGCTCCAGAAAGGACCTCTTCTCACTCTTCCCAGACCTGAGGTAGAAGTTCTAGCAGGGCTCTTGACCCTATTTCCAGGCTTGGGTCTACAGGGGTGGAAAGTTCCTAACACATTATGAGGAGACAGAGGCAGCAAAGTTGCCCTAAGCTGCTGGGTTCATTGTTACCTTCTCAAGCCTCTCTACCCCTTGTGGAAATGGTATCAACTCCTTCCTATTCCCTATCCAAAAGCTTCTGTTGGCTCTTAAGAACCAGTGGAGGGCTCTGTTTGCAATATACAACAGCTCTGATTGGCTTCCCTTACCTATCTCCCCCACATCCTGGGGAAGGGAAGCCCACCAGTCTGAGGGAGTCTTCCCCACAGACTGCAGAATCTCTGAGGAACACCCACAGAAATGTCAGACCTCCTAATTTTATTTCTCTGTTTGAACCCCATTTTTAATGGGTTTGGGTTTTGTAACAAAATTTGTTCTGCTCCAGTAAAATCTCTTTACTTGGTGCAGGAAAGTTAGGCTTTTGCCAAGAAAATATATACATAGTTCAAAAGTTTAACAAGACATTTTTGTTCCTAGCTTCACACAAAATAACATCACTCAAAATTGTTTTGGAAATACGCAGCAAAATTAAAATACATAGAGTGTAAATCAGAGAGAGTGTGTTTATCGTAGCCTTTGAAATGTTCTAAAGCAGCCTGAGCTGAAAGGAAAGGGCCTCTACCTTAGCTTAATGCCAAGTGATTAGTCCTGTCCAAGACAATCAATTTATGATTAAGATCTTACAGAAAACCCTTGTCCTTTTGTGTTTCAATTACAGAAAATATTACAGTGCTAGCGTATATATTGTTTAAAGTGAAAAAGCATCCAGAAGTAATAACTAATAACAGCAAATGGTGCGTGATGACCTGCTGGGAAAGGGCTGCTTCAGCCCCTGGCTCTGCTCACATCCTTGCTGTTAAACTAGTTTTAAAGATAGAAAATACCTTGTTGGAGGGTGTGTGTGGAAATAATATAAATAGGTTCAACAGCAAAGAGTAGCGACAGCAAGATCCCTTATTTCAACCTCATCTAGGGGGAAGGTTGGGTGATGAGGAGAGGGAGGAAGACTGCCCTCTGTTTCAGTAAAAACCTCACAAGGGAGCTCTTCATGGAGAAAGGTTGTGTGAAGTTTCTCTTGGAGTTTTTTTCCCTTCCCCTCAGAATGAGCATCGGTTCAGTCCCTAAACGTGGGAGTGAAATCCTAGGCCCATTGAAGTCAACAGGCAAACTCCCATTGACTTCAATGAGGCCAAGCTCTGGACATATCTCAAGGGATCTGCTAGAGTCCCAAGATCAGCTCAAAGCAACAGAGAGTCCTGTGGCACCTTTAAGACTAACAGATGTATTGGAGCATAAGCTTTCGTGGGTGAATGCCCACTTCGTCGGATGCATGTGGGCATTCAATCACGAAAGCTTATGCTCCAATACATCTGTTAGTCTTAAAGGTGCCACAGGACTCTCTCTTGCTTTTTACAGATCCAGACCAACACAGCTACCCCTCTGATACTTAAGATCAGCTCAGAGGCCCAGTGTCTCTGCACAGACTCTGGGGGATTCCTGCCTGCCCTCCTCTGGCTCCCTGGCACTGACAGGGCTTCCTTCACCAGCAGACATTCTCACAGGTCTCACCTGGAGAAGAAGCAGTGTTTGCCCAGTGAGCGTGAGAGGCACCATGCAAAAGCCAGAGACATTAACTGCTGGTGTTCAGGAGTCATAGTGAACATTCCCCTTCCATCTGTCTTTACCTCCCCTGCATCCCTGCACCTACAGAAGAACCATCACGGTGTTAGAGGTAGGGGGAGATTGTGCAGTGGCTGACTCTCACCACCTCCAAAAGGGAAAATCAATGTGCAGAAGTTTTTGTATGTGTGATGATACCTCCATGCCATTGCCACCTCCATTTGACTGAAGCAGTTGTGGCAATCAAAAAATGTTCTTTATTTGCAGACAGTGGGTGCTATTTCTGAAATTATGTTCTGTCTGTGCAAAAACTGATTCCGGATCTCAGTATGAGGGAGTGAAGTGAGGGCAGTGTAAATATTTTTACACCTTTTTGACCTAATTAGTTAGCCGAAATTCGGGGTATAGTGCATTGTTTCAGTTAGGAGGAGAAATTGATTTTGGAGTCACGTTTTTTTTGATGCAATCCTGTTTACTTACAACAAATGTACAAAGTGCTGTTTCCCAGAACACAGCAGGAATCAAACAACAGGAGACAGTTTCTTTGCTCACAGTTCCAAGCCTCTTTCCAGCCAGTACTTAGCCCAAAAGCTCTGTATCCAGGCTTTCCCCAGGGACATGTTCCTAGTGCTTGTTTTGGCTGTGTCATTGGCTTTCTGCTGCTTCTCTTTCAGCTTCCCTGCTGTTTCTCCTGCTTCTCACACAAATACACACCTCCACCAAACAATACCCAGCAACATTCCCACACCCACATGTGCTTCTGTTTTAGGAGTTGGCTGCTATTAGTTTCAGCTAACTGGTTCCATAAAGGAACTTAATTGTTTCTTACATTTATTAACAATTAAGCCTGGCTGTTACACTCACCAGTTTCTATGAGGCTTAACCCAACCCAAAACAACATAAATGTAATGGGCCCTCAACTTTAATAGCTATATATGAACAATAAATGTATTCTGTGAAGGACAACATTCCAGTCTCCAAAACATACATGTAGAAACAACCTTAAAGACTGTAAAATTCCCTGAATGTGTAAAAAGGGCAACCTCTCTAAATTTCTGTAAATGGCAAATCTAGTGACAGTATAAATATTAGGGCATTTGGGAAATGAGTTGACAGGCCTATAGTCATTTTTAGTCTATGGATCTTACCTACTAGATTCCTGCCATGTGTAAAGTCAGTCTGGTCTGTAGTTATAGCCTAGTTTATCACTTTATGCTGCCTACCACAATATTAACAAGAACATAGATATTTAAAATGTATACCATATGTGCACCTTTTGGAGAGGATTCAAATGAAAATGGATAATAGATCCACGATGAAATAATTCTCAGTAAAGAAATTCTTTGGTATTCTCTCTTCTGCCAATTTACATGAAGTTATATTATATGGCAAAATACTGGGTTTTGTCACATTCCAAGATGATTGAGTAGGATATTAATAAGGGTCTGACGTGACCAGCCTATATAAGTATCTGGCAATGTAATTATGAGGTAGATCAATTTATTTTAAATAATCAATAAAGGATCTTTCAACTGAGAAAGAAAGGAAGCAAGTTCAGCGTAGACATGTAATATGGATCAAATGAACTGAATACTTAGATTTTCTTATTTTTGGTGATACCTAGCCAAATAGAGAGAGAGTTCTTTGCAAAACTGAACAACAAGGCAGTGAAGTTCATGTAGGCAAGTAAAAAATTGTAATAAAAAAATCAGAACTCTAGTCATCATGGAGGGGAAGGAGTACTACTACTCACCTTTGGAAAGTATTAGATGGCTGTACAATTCTTATGGTACTCTGTGATCATCTTTTCCTCTTAATAATTTATGTATAGGTATTTATGTTAAAAATAATTCTTCTTAATATCTTTAATCTTTGAAAGTTATTGTTTTTGTATATAGTATATATACATAGTATATTTTTTATAAAGTAAAGGGAACAATAAACATTAGTGACAATAGTGACAATATTGGGTCTGATTCTCCTTTCACAATAGAGCTAAGGTGTTTTCAAAAAAGCAAATGGGCGCCTAATGCTAGGCTCTTAAATCCATATTTAATATAAACAATTGAGAAGAAGAAAAACAGGGAACCACCTTTTAACTCTTGGGAAATATGTTGGAATAGGAGCAGTGTAGCAGGCAGAGTGAGAAAAACTATGGATATTCTTTAAAAGGTAGAGACTGCCTTTCTTAAATAGACAGTTAACATGACACTTATTCTTGAAGTATACTAAAGCACTTCCAAACCACTGGTGTGCAGCCATCTGTGAGTGGAAAGAAACAGTTGTTTACCAGTGGATTGAAACACTGCACAAAAGATCTTAAAATCCCAGTTCTGCAAACATTATTGAGTGAACCTTGAGTAGAGCCATTGGCTTCAGGGTAGTAACCACTATGCTTAATAGTAAGTGTTTTCAGACCCTGTGTCAGGAAATGAAGAATACTGTATCCTTTTAAAACTGCAAGAGGAATTTAGATAGAATGTAGATACGCAAATAGTAATTTGGTCAAAACACAGGAGTCAAGACCTCCGGAGTTGCAAACAAGTTCCATAAAATTGTTGATGATCACTGTGGTCAGGACTTCAGATTTGTCTCACCTGAAATAGATCAACTGCAACAGCACAATGGTTGCTTATTCTATGATGGGGCTTTGGATGAAATTTCTAGGTTTTCTTTGAAGGTTTCCTATCCAAGTATTGAGCCTACTTAGTTTGTGAGAGCTAAAAATATCACAACATGAAGGGGTAAGGTGGCTGCAGAAATAAACAGAAAACTGGAATCGAACAAGATGTACCATAGATAGGCCTTGAGGCTTCATTCTGCCAGGTGTTGAACAGTCTGACTTTGATCCAGCAAAGCCCTTAAGAACAGACTTAATTTGAAGTATATGAGTAGCCCCACTGAAGTCAATAAGACTACGCACGTGCCTCAATGCTTTTCTGGATCAGGGCCAGAATGTTCAATACCTTGCGAGACTGAGATCTCGGTGAACAATTTAGGAACTGAATGTAAATGTTCACTTTCTAATCCATCCACTCCTTCCTTCATCTTTGATCAGCCGTCTCTGTTTCAGTTGTAGTTATGAGTCACATTTGTAAGCAACAGACCTTTTTTTTTTTTTAAGGTAAGTAAATAAGCTCCCTTCCTTTCACTGTTCTTGCTGCCTTTGATGTTCTGCTCAGTTGCAGCTGCTCTCCAATGCAATCCCATTTTCCTGCAAGAAATCTATTAAAGCCACCAGTGCCAAAAGCTCTCTTTATACTTCATAGACTTGGCACCGTAGGGATTCTGAGCATCTTCCAGGTCTCAGACTGGCAAATCTCATGTTCAAATACCAACCCGCCATTTAGCTGTGCAGGTGCTAGAACTCAGCTCCTGTGTTTGTTCCTGTTCTCCTACTTCCCCGGAATAAAACCTGAGATTTTTCTTGATGAATTTCAGCTTAAAGTTGAACCCCAGGAAGAAAAATCCAGCTTGAATAAATAGACAACCAGATGAAGAACATTCTTATTTCATGAATAAGACTTTGTGTCTGCAGACAGGAGTCAGCTATTTTATTGAATACTTTCTCCAGCTAGGAAATGGAATTCCTTGCCTATTATGTCCCAGACTGCGATCCACCTCTGTGCAGGTGGACAAAGGGGAAGGAGGCAAGAAGCCTTGCCCCCCCTTGTTCCCTAGAGGGCAGCCAAGTACAATCAGTCCCTGCAGCCCCCAGAGCTGAAGGGGGCTATTTGACCCTATTGATCTTTGTGTTCTGCACATTGGATGATCTCCTGCCTACTCTTGCTCATTCCTGTGTGGCCACACAGGGTGCTGATATGGATTGGGGGAAGTGGGGATGGGCTTCTGCATACAGTCTTTTTACCCTGTTTTGCAGCAGAGATACATGGCTTATGCTGCAAAGGGCCTTTTGTGTCTGTGCAGAAGGGAACTGAATTTGCCCCTTATAGCCTACTAATGCATATCCTTTTTAGCTTATTGCTATATTGACCAAGGGAGAATCGCAATGGTCAAATGATCCCAGCGCACTCAAGTGTACTTAAGCATGTTAAGTTAAGACATTTTCATGGTGTGGAGCCAAAAGAGACAAGTTACCTTCAAATTAGCCACTTGAAAATAATCACTGTGGATCTTCCATGGGGGACATCTGCTTCACAACAGAAATGCTATTCCATGAGACAATTCAGTTGCTCTGGCAACAGCCTTTGACAGGTACTGAGAGTGCCAGAGAGCAGAAATTACATGAATTACAGAAATACGTAGGCCAGTAGCCCCTTGACTGATGCCTCTGACTTTGCTGTACAAACAGAGTATTTCACAATGCTTTTCTGAGATCCTGCCAGTAAATAGGTACTAGAAGAATATGTATTCACTGTCAGAGAATGTTACAGGGAAAGGCGCTTGAGAAGTAAATACACTGGCTAGAAAATTAACTGGATCTAATTCTGTCATACACTAGCCATGGAAACAAAACTATGCTATTATTCACTCTCTTGACCTGAAATACATTTTACAACTATGATACTAAAGTGGTGCTCATAACAAAGCCTATCATGTATTTGTTAATAAGTTGCGTTCAAGCATCTTAAGGAGAGGCTGATGTGTCTGTATGCACACAGCAAGATGGCAATGTTTTGAAAATGTAAGTCTATCCTAAGTCATTCTGGCTGGTAGAAAAGATGTTTTTCACTATTTTCCGTTTTTTGAGTGATTAATAATTGCATATATATGTGACCCATATATGCCAATCCAAATGCTCAAAAATCATGAGTCAGGCCCCCAAACTCATGAGATTTAAAAAAAATGGGTTTCATTTTGTCTCTCTCCTGCTGTCAAAATGTTTGGAAATGTGAATCAGTCTTCTCTCTGCAGCCATGAGGGTTAGAAACTTACTCTCATTAGACATGAGAGCTGAGATTCTCAGGTAATAACCTGATTCAAGCAGCTGGGACTTAAAGAAAATGCCAAATATTATGAGATTCATAATGAAATGTTGAGAGTTAGCAGCAACGGTGGCCATTTGTCCCACAGTTACTCTTTCCAAGTTAGCTGAATTCTTACTGTTAGCTTTCAAATCTGGAGAATCAATAAGGGACCACCTTTTCTCTTTTTTTCTTCAATCTAACTAGGTGGGAGGCACTCACGCTATGATGGTGAGGGCTAATATAAGACCCTAACAAAAATAACAGCTTTAGCACTGCTGACATCTGATCACAACAGTGCAGATGACAGAAAAAAGAGAAGCAGTGAAAGAGGAGGCACCCACAATAGAAATGGTCTTCAATCTGAACAGTGTCTTATAGCACAGCGGCTAAAAGCAGTGCTGAGAGTGATGTTCCACCTCTTCTGTTATCACATTCTAGTGAGGGAGCAATTTATTGCAGATGGTAGTCACAGCCCAGCAGTGGATTCAGCAATGAATGAGGCATTTGAAAGCACATGGAATGTGTGGCAGATAGGGTGACCAGATGTCCCGATTTTATAGGGACAGTCCCGATATTCAAGGCTTTTTCTTATATAGGCGCCTATTACCCCCCACCTCTTGTCCCGGTTTTTTTACACTTTCTATCTGGTTGCCCTAGTGGCAGACCAAAGCAAAGTTAACTCATACTCTGAATTAATTGGATGCAAATTTGAAGACTCCCAGCAGAGTATTTTGGTCCCACTCTGGCTTTTAAAAAGCCCAATTCACTGGCGAGTTTTCAAACTGCTGCTGTGGCAATAAGGAAGAATGAGCTCCCTTTCCAGAGGCACAGGGCTACCAAATACACAGGCAAGGATCCAGTAAGATCTTTAGACATGCCACTGACAAATCTAATGATGCAGAATGCTGAGTGAGGCAGGAGTCCTGCAGGGGGGGAAAAAAGAGCAATCTTCTAATTAAAGACTATATTGTAATGCAAATGCATAAAACAGCTGAATTAAAGATGCATGGCTGATATCTAAGATCCTCAAACTTTAATGTTTTTAATATAGTTTTATAATGAAATATATACTTTCTAAATTTCATGTACATACTTTAGCTCTAACAACATCTGTCCTCCCTGTGCATTATGAAATGTGACTGAAAATTATACCTTGGAGGAAGAATTGTCCATATATTCACTGTTTATTACATTAACCAGTAATGTTTATTACATTGTGCCCATCTCAATTTTATATGTATATAATCAGGAGGAAAAACATAAGGATTGGTTGGAACACTGACAAAAGACCACATAAAAACAAACCCAAGTAAGTTGCTTTAATAAATCCTAATGATTTATATACCATAACACTGTAATATGGTTGTAAGCTCATTAGAACATGCTCCTCTCCATATTCAGGCCTGGGCTACACTAGAAAATTAGGTCAGTTTAACTATGTTAGTCAGGGGTTGTGAAAAATCCACACCCCTGAGCAGTGTAGTTAAGATGACCTATGTCCCCATGACAGCGCTAGGTCATTGGAAGAATTATTCCCTTGACCTACCTACTGCTTTTCAGGGAGATGGATGTACTATGCTGATGGGAGAATTCCCCGACAGTGTAGGTAGTGTCTATACTGAAGTGCTACAGTGGCGCAGCTGTGCCGCTGTAGTGGTTTTAAGTGTAGACAAGCCCAAGGCCTGGTCTACACTATATAGTTTGGTCAGTGTAAACCGCCTTGCATCAACCTAGTTTTGCATGTGTCTACACTTAAATTTGTCTCCTACCGATGTAAGTGCCCCATTACACCAACGTAGTAAAACCAGCTTGAACAGAAACCCACAGAGACTGCATATAGTACATTTCATTTTGTCAATAATCAGAGAAAAAAGAGCAAATGCAACTGATGGATTTTGTTCAGACACTTTTTTGGCCTCTCTTTCTCTTAGACCATTTATCATCTTTTCCCCATGATCTGCTTTCAGGTTTCCTGTGACCCTGTTAGCCTTTTGTAACAGCTGAATAAAGGCCAAGTGTATTACATCATGAAAGTCCAGAAAGCCCCTCCAACTTCATGTAGAAGAAAATGCAGTATTAAATTATGCAGGAGGACTTCAGGAGACACTTAGGCTCCGATTTAGACCATCTGCTTGTCAAATGTCTTGTCAGTATATCTTCATATTAACAAAAGCTTTTTCATCATGAGTGATAGGTCTGATGACTGATCAAGACAAAGAAGTGCCAGTGATACTGATGTATCCCCAAAGGTTCTGCCAGTGATTAAATACAAGTTTGAATTTAGCTGATGTCAGGGTTGTTGTGACTTTCCAAACCTGGAAAATAAACACACGCACAGACACAATTCTCTCCCTCTCTTCCCCCCAAAAAGAAGAGACCACTGTGAAAATGCACTGGTGGTTTATTAAATGAAATGCACAAGCACCTACTTTGTAAGTATATTTACACTTTTTCCAAAATAAAAAGTTTGCAGTTCTGTACATAAAACCCAAGAACACACAATCAAGTCCCCCAGTCGACTTACTAGTTATAGGTTTAACTGTTTTATACCTGCCCCATTTTTGCCAACTCATTTGCTTTTCCCACACTTAGCTTATTAAGAAGTTTTGATCAAATCAATTGGAATATGTTAAACACAATGGATGCTGAGCTGGCTGTACAAGCTATAGATCATATTAAAAACTGAAAACATTTTGAATTCCTGTCTGATTTTTAATTCCACAATTTTCCACCATTTTGATACAAACCACAATAACCTCTGTCACAAACAGATGGGATAGAAATCTGACTCCCATTGTAAATGTGAGAAGAGAAGAAAAGTTCAGAATCCCCAAAGAACAAATTTTCTTCTTCCAATTCTTCATTCAGCATCAGGCTTTATATTTGGAGTCAGACACATTCATTAACTAATGGAAAGATTCTATAACTTTTCTCCCATTTTTCAATTTTGTCCTTGTGTGGTTTGTCCTTTGTTAATTATATCAAGCCAGTTTCCCACTGAAACTGTGACATCAGCATCATTGGCCCATAATCTCCCATTCCTCCTTCAATTGCCTTTGACAATGGAGTACCTCTCTGTAGGGTCCATTGTTTGTGTGTAAAATGTCCCTGTGTAATCAGCAAAGTCATCCCCGTGCTCAGGGAAATATTTAATATACGTATGGTAGTTGGATGCGAGAGGAGAGATGATTCTTCTTGAGAATTCCACTGTGTGTCATTTGGAAGCTGGAACATCAGTTCTCCTCTTTCATTCAACCTACCATGAGGGATGTAGAAGAATTTTCTTTTTTTAACTTCCACAATGTGTTTTATGACTGTTGGAGATGTTGCTTCTTTCTCAATTAAGCTTAAATAGGTGGCTGAGCACCCAGGGGTCAGAAGTTTAGGATGATGATTGCACCTGAGAATCTCCCTTTTTTCTTTTATTATTGTTGTCTGAGCAAATAGTAAAGCCCTTCATCGTCATATTTTTCTGTGCGTTCTTGGATGGCATCTTCAAAAACTTGGCCACAATATTTTGTGGTTTTCTATTTAGATACAATAGCAATAGTTTGAAGATGGAATGTGGTGTTGTTTTTTCCATGTGGATGCTTGTAGCCAGTACTAGGTCCTCTCTCATGTTTGAACTTTTCTGAGTTACTGTCAATGTTGATTCTTTTAGGTCTTCCTTTTAATATTTCCTGTTTCTTTGCTTGCTGAATCTAATTATGGACCTCAACATTTAAGCCTCCTCAGTGACTACTATTCTAATTACAGTAGCAAATTCAAATACTGGTTAGTTTCAGAACTGATCATAATGATCCTGAAGAAGTCCATGCATATAGAAACCCTAAATTATGTTTTGATGCTATTTCAGAGCCATGAAAATATGAAAATAATTGTAATCATCCCATTAATCTCATTAAGATGTAGATGTTCAAACTAAACATATTGATTAGACTTCTCTCCAGTTCAGAGCTCTCATGTATGGGTGAATTAGTTTAGGAAAAGAGTCAGCAGAGCACTAATTGTGCCTATTCATGGAGTCTTTACCCAAGCAAAACTCCTACTGATGTTCAACCAGATCTATTTAAAACCTTTTTCTAACGTCACTGTTTTTCTAGGTATGATTTTATAGTTCAGAGTCCTCCTATATGTGAAATGCTTTGTCTCTCTCTCTCTCCCGCACTGAGTAACACTAAATTTCCAACTGGCATCCAAGATTTGTTTTTAAACTATATGGCCTGAAAAAGTTTGGGATCTGGTTACCTGCAAGATGGCTTTTCTCCCTATGAGGTACTGCTATAGCTGCAATCAGTAGAGGCACTTCAGCTGCCTCTTCCTCCATTTAAATCACTGGGAGCTGCTGGTTAGGCTTTCTTCATTGATGGGTCCTCATCTATGGATCTTGCTCCCCAATTTGGTCTATTAGAACCTGGATTTGATAACTATCTTGGCATGTTGTGCGGCCTATTATTTATTCCAGGTATTTGGGGAGGTGATAGATGACACAGTAGGATTTTAAGGGGATGAAGGAGTGGTTGTTTGCTATAAAAATGTTAATTTTAATTTGTGAAGCTCCTAGAATCTAAGTGATATGTAGCTACAACAATAAGTACACAACTGTTTACTCCTGAGGGCATTCTGTGCCAAAAAAAATAAAAATTCTGCACACAATATTTTAAAATTCTGCAAATTTTATTTGTCAAATAAATGTGGAGGCTCCATTAGGGCATTAGGGAGCTTCCCCCCAGGACACGGACTCAGCAGTGAGGCTGCACCCAACCCTAACACAGCGCATGGACCGGGCCTGCCCCAGGAAAACCCCATGGCCCTGCCCCTCTGAGCCAGGCTCATCAGTTGTGGGCAGGCAGCCTCAGCAAGGCAGGATCCAAGTGTGGAGGGGATTAGTATGGGGGGATCCAGGTGTGGGTTGAGAGGGTTCTGTGAGGGGCAATCTGGGTGTGGGCAGCTCAGTGGAGGATCCGGATGCGGGGGGATCTGGATGCACAGGGGCTTGTTGGGGGGTCTGGGTGCAAGGATAATGGGACTCTGCAGGGGTGTCCAGGTGAAGGTAGTTGGGGCTCAGCAGTAGGGGTGTCTGGGTGTGGGGGGGATAAAGCTCAGCAGGGGGGTCTGGGTGTGGGGAGCTGACACAGACCCAGATGCCATGCAGGGGAAGAGGAAGTCCTGTTCTCCCCAGCCCAGCCAGGATTAGCAGCTGAGCCCAGTACAGGATAGGAGCTACCAGCCGGGTCTGGCTTTTGTGGATTGCATTCTTAGGCTCCTCTCCCCACCCCCAGTCATTGTATAGGTAGTTTAGGCCCCTAATTCAGACTTTTGTGGATCACAATGTTTTTCCTGTGATTTTTCCAGGCACCTAGAAGTTAAGCATTGCAACACTTGTTGTCACAGTTCCTTAGTATCTTTATTGATCCAAGCCTTTGTATCTCTGCTTTAATTCCTCATATGAATAATAGGACTTCCTTACCTCACACAGCAGCTGAGAGGATAAATAGATTATAGATTGTGAGGTGTTCAGATATTATGATACTAGGGGCCTTAAGTACCTCAGATAGATAATAGGTTCTGTGGATCTAAATAGGAGCACCCTTCACCCTGTCCCCTCCATCCCCACCCTAATCAATGTTAGTAAAGGACCCCAAGGAGGGACAGGAGCAGAAGGCTGCCACCTTCTCACTGGGACTACACATTTTAGCAATAACCCTGCCTCAAACAGAGGCAGGCTGGTAACAAGCTCTTTTTTCCCTTTCAAAAATTACCTCCATAAGCTTGTCAAGCAACCCTCAGGTTTAAGCTGCATCCTCTCCACCACAGATAATCTCATTGCTCCCTTCCCTTGGAGGTTCTTACCCCACAACCACACCGTCAGATAATTACAGCTGGGAAATCTTATTGCAACTGTATAATGAGGGGGTGGAGGGAACTTTCTGCCCAGCAATGAAATGGGGGAAGAGATCTCCAGCCCAACCTCTTCTGGAACTCTAGTCTTGGGGTTGTAAAAAGGGGGGGGGGGATATGAAGGGGATACTAACACCACCAGCATGCTTCCCTGAGTAAGTTCCCACTTAATTGACGGGGAACGCTCAGCTATATTTAAGCTGATGTTCATGTGTGTTTCATTTACCTTGCACTGCAGTAGTACTGTGGTGGGTATGTACCCCATATTGGTACTGAAAGACTTAACTGGAGACACAGAGTAATTAGTGCAGCTGGTTGCACCTGGACGGTGGGTCAGGCCTAACTGAAGATGAAGACCAACTGAGGGAGGAGCTGGGTGGTGAATGTAAAGGGAGGAATCCCAAATAAGAAAGCAGCTCCAAAGAAAAGAACTCTGTAGTTGCTCTCTGGTTGCTAGAGAGTGGGGGGAAAAGAGAGGCAGATGTACAGAAAGACCAGGGAGGGCTGTGGGAAAAGGCTTGAAGGAGTCTAAGGTAAAGAAGTCCAGGAAGGCAGCAAGGAGTGTGTAGGAGCGGACATTAGCAGTTTGCCACAGGGTCCCTGGACTGGAACCCTGAAGAGAGAAAGGGCCTAGCTTCCTTTATTGGTCCACTGCAAAAGGTAGTGCAGAAACACCCTGACAAAAGGAAGAGAAGGACCAGGTCTCCTGGGAGAAAGCCGTAGGAGCTGTCACTCTGAACAAGAGTGGGAGGACAACCCTGCAGCGCCTGGGAAGGGGTGAAGAGTTATGTTTATTTGTGTTTAGTTTATTGGATTCTTGGCTTGCTCCAGAAGGGGAGGCACTAAATGTGACCTGACCTGAGGGCCACGTCACAAAAAGGCAGACAACTGCAGTGCCAGGGCAGCTTTTGGTAAGAGGGGCTAAAGGAGGAGAGCCTACTGTGCCACACCCAGCCAAGAGGATGGTGCGCCAGCAACGAGGCCTCTCAGTGTGACTGCCCTGTTTATCGTCTTTCATATTTTGATGGTGTTAATAAACACCATTGCTTAATTTAAACCAGACTTCACCTATGGGTCATTATTTTAATCCCATCTTCTTCTATAATAAATCTGAGATCTCCCTCTCCTCCAAGAATAGTGCCGACTGGATTCTGTTAGATACAATGGTGTAAATCCAGAGTAATTCCATTGATTTCATTTGAGTTACTCCAGATTTACATCAGCATACCTGAGTTTTGATTATCTGACCCACAATGGATAAAAAAATAGAGCAAATACCTCATGCCACAACAATTATGGTCTATGTTAAAAATAATTGTGATTATTTATTACAAGGATGCTGCATGGGACAAAGGTGTAAGGAGCATAGGTGTAAGGAGCATTCTAACAGAATTCTGCTGCAAATAAGCATGTACTGACGATTATTTGGGTGCAATCCAAGTAGGCACACAGCTTCTATTAAGAGTCACAGAAACTGTGCTTCTAGGTTTCACTGCACTATAATAAAAATGTCGTTCTGTGGGCCTGCCCCATCTTCCACTGAAGTTAGCAGGACTCATTCCATTGACTTCATCAGGGGTTGGATCGAGCTGTGTGTGTCGGAGAAAAGCTAATATGGAATTCAACTGAATAAACAGTTTAGTGATGAAGATTACAAAGTAACCTTTTACTTGCTCTTTTTTTAAACAGGGGAGAGATGTTTTGCTGCCAGTTTGTGTGTTTATTTTCCAGTTACCATAGGAAATAACTGACCTATTTTCTTCCAACGATAAATACCTTTACTGAAGCTTCCTAAAATGAGCACACAGCCAAGACTTGCACTGAGGGCCCCACCCACGCTGTCTACTGCTAGAGCCTACTGTGGACTGATTTAAGCATTACCATTTTTACTTGCGGCTGTGAACTGTTGGATGAGCGTTTTTTCTTACTGTATGTTTATCCTGCTGACTCTGCTGTTCCAGATCAGAGATACAATTCTAATAGGAAACCTACAGCATTGTAGGCTGTAAAGAGGCCAAGGAGCCTAGCAATGCCACTGCCCCTCATTTGTAATTGTATCCCCACAATTTTGTTTAGCTCCAACTGTGCACCTTTAAAATGTTTATTCTGATTATTCCTATTTCTCTTCTTGATCCATATGTTCAGGGCCTGATCCAAAGCCCACTGAAGTTATGGGGGGTGTTTCACTTGACTTAAATAGCTTTTGGATCAGGCCTTCAATGCTAATGCTATTCCTCTTTGTTTCCAGTTTAGTTAATGTAGCATCTTTTCTTTTGTTTAAAAAAAAAAGAATCTGTTCAACTTTTTCAATGGGTGTTTAGCACTTCTGAAAAATAGGCTAATAGTTTCTTTAACCTATGTTATAACATTTGATTTGGCATCAATCTCGTAGCTCTGAGATCTCCCTTGTGCTTTTTCATTTCTATTATTAGAGTAATGTCTGTGTATATTACTCATATTGGCTTATCACAGTTTACTCAAAACAGTGCTAGAATTATTTCTGCCAAATGATAGCCAGCATTTCTATTTGTATATCGTATTTGTTTTTCTTACTGCTGCTAAGCACTGTGCTGAATCTTTCAGAGTCTTATCTATCACTTTGTCCAGACACCAGTCCTGTTTAGTGTTGTACAATATGGACAGCGAATGAGGCAAGTTTGTGTAATGAATGAGGCTGTCCAAAGGGGAATTTGGAAAGCATGTAATGAATGAGGCACAAAGAAGTGAAAGGAGAGTCTTGTGATTAAGTCATTGGACTGAGACCCAGAAAAACTGGAAGAGCCACTGATATTTTGCCCCTGCAAATATGCATTTGAAATGAATTGTTTAAAACTGTATCTCACAACTGGCCCACAACTTGTACGAACACAAGTCTGTTGCAGGTGTACCCAAACACTGGGTTCCACGTGCTTTGAAGCCAACTGGCCCTGGGCAGAGCATCAACTATGTTTCTAGCTCTGGAATTCTAGGGCACGCTCCCAGGCTCAGACTTCTTATCTAAGCCCCTCTTTGTGACATGAGACTTTGCAGTCCAGCTATGATAGACTCCAAAACCACTGCCTCAGACCTCAACCCCCGTAGTTGTTTGCAGATTCTTTTGTCCTGGAAAAAAGCAAAAGGCACATCCCTGACACAGTCCACAGTCCACCTCTCTGCCAAATTTCAAGCCCTCGCTCCAAAGCCTGAAGGCACAAAAGCTTCTAAGAGAAACACTTGTAAGAATTTTTATAACCTGGACAAAACATTGTATTCTTACACACACACACACACACACACACACACAATCAGCCTAACAGGCTCATATAATGGGAAGTGTTGGGCAACCTTCATTGTAAGTGGCACTACCAACCATTGTACACTAATAATCTGAGGTGCAGAGCAGTCAGGATCTTACGTGTGTTCTGTAACTAGGCAAAAACTCAGTTGTATTGGTGGTGTAGGTAAAAGGGGACCAGGATGGTTCATAGCAAATTCTCAAGCAGCATGTGCATTGCTACACTAAGCATATCCCAAATCCATCAGTCACATCTTTAAGTGGATTTTATAGCAATATCGAGTCAGTCTCCCCAGTAGCTGGTACAGAACATTCATAGATTCTTTAAAAGGCATTTGTTTAATCAAAACTAGTTTGCTTATAAAAAATTTTTTAAATATGCAAATATACAAAAAGTACCTTTAAGATATGTACAATAGTGCATATTGCAAGAGTATTTCATAAATTCAGTTACAATTAAGCATGACTGGAATTCTTGAGGTGGGACTGACATCCATTGGGAAGAGGAAAGGGAAATTATTTACTCAGCACTAAGAAGAACAGGAGTACTTGTGGCACCTTAGAGTGCCACAAGTACTCCTGTTCTTTTTGCGGATACAGACTAACACGGCTGCTACTCTGAAACCTGTCATTATACTCAGCACTGGATCTCACACCAATAAAAAAAGACACATGGTTTTGATTGCTTGTCTCCCCACTAAATTCCCTTGTATAAAAGTGAAGTGATCCTAAAGATGCTCGGGGATCTGACCATTCCAGCATCTACAAATTATTTATCCAGCTAAATAGAACCCAGTGTTTATTTTAACATTCATCAGCTCTTTCGTATGTTATTATTGTGGCATTTTTCCTTCGTTTCACTTTATTTCAAGTGGAATTCTATTTAAGATTATAGGTCACTGCCTTGTGTCCTTGGGCTGAATTTAAATCTTTAACTGAGCCACTACAAATAAATTGTAATAATTTTTATGTGATTTCAGATCATGGTTGTGCTGTTGAGAACATTTTATTTAAACGCCCTGTCACTTTTGCCTACTGCTTGAAGGCCAGTTCATGAAATGCAATAGGTGTCAGTAGAAATGTTACATCTGCAAGAAAGAACTCATGCAAATGTAAAACTAGAATGTGGAAAAATGGTGTAATACACTCTGTAATCTAATACTGTTCTGTCTTCAAGGAGATGTTTTCTATATTGTGAAGTGTGGTTTACTGGTACGATTGGTGCTTCATGTCAGTGGTGACTAAGTATATTTGATAATTTCCCTTTTCTTGGGATGCTCCTGTTAGGGCAGCTCCATTCTAGCCTCCTGTACATTTTGAAGAATGTTTTTCAATCTAATTAGGTAGAAATCTTTAGCAACACAAACTCAGAACATAATTAGAAGGGGAATTAGATCCATTTTCCTTATGGGAAAAAAATAGAATTCCACCCTGTCAGAGAATGGCTGGAACTTCCAGGGAGTTGGGCCCCAGGTCACCTATGATTGGTTAGCTACCTCCCAGCTGAGACTGATCAGCTAGGAATCCAGTGATTATAAAAGCCAGCAAGTGCCTCAGTGGGGATAGAGAGCTGCTAGGAGGAGGGAAGCTCTTGGTTTGGGGAAGAGAAGCTACAGGAAATTGGTTGACTTGCTCTGGTGTGAGGTCCTGGAGTAGGGTAGGACTTTTTCAGACGTGGTCTGTAGAGTGGAAACCTGTAGTGAATAGATGGACCCCAGGTAGGGGGAAGGGATAATTGATATTCAGCTCTAGTGTCTTGTGGAAGAAATAAAGCTGAACCAGACCGTGAACATGGCATCACTCCTTTCTGGGCTGAGGGGACAGGCCAGGATTGTATGCCCCCAAGGATCCAAAGGAAATACTCCAGATATCCATGCCCATTGATGCATTGTTTTAAACTGAATTATATACCTAATGAAACAGTCAGAAGAAGTTATTTCCCCCCCCCCACTGTTTCCTGGACTAGTCATTCATTGTAGCAGCACAGAGAGCTCAAGAGGCAATGAACACAGGGGAAAAAATGAAGAGGAAAACCATTATATGATGGTGATGTCAGCCACATCAATGGTCATCTGGCCAGCTGGCAGCTATTCCTCCGCTTTAAATCTTAGCCATTCAATTAATGTCACTAGCATTCTTTCCCTTCCCAAGGTCTCTCTCCAGCCCCTGAGATCTGTCTTTCCTGTCTCTGAATGAGGTCCCCTTGATGGTGCCTTCTTTATCTCACTCCTCTGTAAAGTTACTCTTTCTTCCATCCACTTAGGGAGGCTCCTGTTGGCCAGGCCTTTCTTCTTATGTTGCCTTCTCTACACACACCCAGCTGGGTTGTTGCTGCCTTTGCTGAGAGTGGAAGAGTCCAGAGCTCCCCAGTCTTATAGTCCCTAAATGGCATCTCTTCTGCCTTCCCCCACCCTTGCTGCTGAGGTTTAGAGTCCCCTCTTCTGCTTCATTTTTCCTGAACCCAAATAAATCCTGCCACAGAGCTGCCCCTTCTTATGTCTGAATGCCAGAGTGGTGGTGGTGACCATAAATGATGGAACAGGCTCAGTTGGATGGCACAAGGAGGAAGCCAATCACACAGTGAACAGTGCCTTAGGTGGTCCAAAATTTAATTAAAATCCAGATGGAATCTGCTTTTGAAAAAGTGGGATGCCAGTGGCTTTATGGACTCCAAACGCCAGCTTTACGCAGCTTTAACAAAGACTATAAGTGACCCAGGATTTTTAGGAAATATTATCTTGGCAAACTTTCCTTCCTAGCAAACACTTTACATTTGGAAGGCTATAGTCACAAGGGAAAAAAACCCTAAACACTTTTCTTCAAAATGGAAAACAGATTTTTCAGGGGCAGAAACGAGTCTCTTCACCTCTCTCACACACACACTCCTGATCAAACACTGAAGAAAACTGCATTATTCATTTCCCGCATTGTTCCATTAATGATAAAAATGCATTTAATTAAACTACAGTTAGGGTTGAAATACATATCAACAACTTCAGGGTTCTTTTAAAGTTTATTTGGCCTTAAGTTTAAACAAAAACGAATGAAACAAACAAAATTTGGAAGCTGAAAAATGTGAATTACTCTTTAAAAAATATGTTGCAAAGTATGGAAAATCAGTTAAGTTCCCCTAAATAATCTTAACTCTGCTTCTGTAACCCTGTTTAGTGTCCCCACCTGTGTTCTCTCAATGTAAGGCTGTTTATGACAAGAACCACAATATCACAGCTACAGTAGTCTAGACAGGGGCAGCTCTATGTTTTTTGTCGCCCCAAGCACAGCAGTCAGGCGGCCTTTGGCGGCACGCCAGCGGGCAGTCCGCTGGTCACACGGATTTGGCGGCGTTCCTGCAGGTGATCTGCTGGTCCCGCACCTTCGGCGTACCCGCCGCCAAATTGCCACCAAAACCGCGGGACCGGCAAACCTCCCACAGGCATGCCGCCGAAGGCTGCCTGACTGCTGCCCTCACAGCGACCAGCACGCTGCCCCCGCGGCTTGCCGCCCCAGGCACGCGCTTGCTGCGCTGGTGCCTGGAGCCGCCCCTGAGTCTAGATCTGAAACCCTACATACTGAGCTAGGAAACCTGATGGCTGGGGACACATTAAACTCCATAGATATTAAGGCCAGAAGGCACCATTATAATCACTTAGTCTGATCTCCTACATACCATAGGCCAGAGAACCACGCCGAGCGACTTCTGCATGTCTGTTTGAGCTATAGCATATTTTTTTAGAAAGATATTCTGTCTTGATTCAAAGACTTCAGGTGATGGAGAATCCATTGCATCCCTAGGCAAGATGTTCCAGTGGATATCTACCCTCGCTATTAAAAATTTGCATCTTATTTCTAGTCTAAAATTGTCCATTTTCAGCTTCCAACTACTGGATTGCATTATGCCCTTTTCTGCTAGATTAAAAACCATCTACTATCAGAAATACCTTCCCAATGGTAGGTACTTTATAGACCATATTTGTCACCTCTTAGCTTTCTCTTAGACAAACTAAATAGATTGAACTTCTTAAATGTCTCACTGTAAGGCAGGCTTTCCAGACCTCAAATAATTATTTTCTGGCCCTTTCCAATTTTTCAACATTTTTTTAAAGTGTGGACAACAGAACTGGATACAGTATTCCAGTAATGGCCTCAGGACTGTGGAATACAGGGGTAATACCACTTCCCTACTCCTACTTGTTATCCCCCCATTTGTACATCCAAGGATCACATTCACCTTCTTAGTTACAGTATCACAAGGGGAGGGGGGCCATTTCAACTGGTTATCTACCATGACCCCAAAATCCTGTTCAATGTCATTGTAGTCCACCATCTTGTAAGAGTGACCTACATTCTTTGTTCATAGATATATGACCTTGCATTTGGCTGTATTAAACGGCATGTGGTCCAAATGAGTCCATCTTACCAAGTGAGGCAGATTGCTCTGTAGAACTGACCTGTTCCCCTGACTCCACCAATGTCTGTGTCATCTGAAAATTTGATGAGTAATGATTTTGTTTTCTTACAGAACATTGATAAACATATTGAATAGCATTTGGCAAACAATAGATCCCTCTGGGACCTCACTGGAAGCAACCCAATTGGATGATGAAATTCCCCTTTTACAATTCTTTTTTGAGATCTATTAGTTAACTAATAACTATTTTTAATCCATTTAACATGAGCCACACTGGTTTTGTATGGAGGAAATTTTTACCAGAATATCATGTGGGATCAAGTCAAATGCCTTAGAGAAATCTAAATATATATTGTCAACAGGTTTACCTTTTTCAACCAAACTTGTGATCTCAAAAATTATAGCAAGTTTTGTTTGTTTGACCTATCTTCCATAAAACCATGTTACCTGGCGCTAATTATGCTAGCAACCTTTAATTCTTTATTGATTACATCCTATATCAGCCTTCTCATGATTTTGCCCTGGATTGATGTCAGACTAACCAGTCTGTAGTTATGAATTTTAGTCTATAGCTATTAATTTTCATGGTTCATTAAACAATAAGTATAGTAAGTTTAGCAAAGAGTCCTGTGGCACCTTATAGAGAAACAGACGTATTGGAGCATGAGCTTTCGTGGGTGAATACCCACTTCGTCGGATGCAAGTGGGTATTCACCCACGAAATCTCATGCTCCAATACGTCTGTTAGTCTATAAGGTGCCACAGGACTCTTTGCTGATTTTACAGATCCAGACTAACACGGCTACCCCTCTGATACTATAGTAAGTTTGCAGCTGTGGATCTCTTGAACAAGATTCCCTCATAGCTTAGGGATGCAAGTATACATAGCCAAACCATGAGGTTATATAGAGTTTAAGTTGCCTGCTGCTGAAGAGAGCTTGACTAGTGTGGATAGCGAAAAGCTTAAAGCAGGTTTAGAGGCCAAACGACTCATTCATCTCTACTAGTGATCTCCAGAACAGATGTGAGACTCAGCGGCAATGTGATCTGGGGGATGCAAGTGCTGTTGCTTATGCTCTGCACCTTTTCTGTGGATAAACAGAGGAATTCATTCCCTACATGTACCAACCCAGCACTTTTAATGGGCATTGTTTTCTCTTTAAAAATACTTATGCCAATGTATAGAGCAGGAGCAGGAGGACTAGAGCTGGGTCTTTTGACGCCTGCATGAATGCCCCAACCACCAAGCTATAGAGTAATTCTCTCTCGCTGGCCAAATGACTCTTTAATTATTTAATCCAAAGTGGAACAGCTTCAACAGGAGAGGCTGAAGGAGCCCTACATCAGAATATCCCCTAGCCCAGAGGTTAGGCATCTCTCTTAGAGAGGGAAGGACCTTCAAATACTTTCTCCCCAACAGGCAGAGGAGACAATTGAACCTGGGGGTCTCCCACGTCCGAGATAATGATCTTACCAGTGGGCTAAAAGTTATAAGGCAGCAGCTAAGCAGGGGGTTTGTGGATCACAGTGGTGCCTAAAACTGGGCCCTAGGCACCTAAGTATCTTTGTGTATCTGGGCCCAAACCCCTAAGCTTCAAAAGAATTTGAAGACTGCATGTAACTATAGTGGTCACTTGTGACATGTCAAAAGGTAAATGAAAATTAAAAAGACAATGGGTCAGATGCTCAGCTGGTTTAAATCAGTGCAGATATATTGAAGTCACTGGACCTAGACTGATTTACCTCAACTGAGGATCCAGTTGTGGTTTGGTTTGGTCTTTTTTCTTTTGTGCCCCCTCTCAAAAATCTGACACAAAATTCCACACCTGACCCAAAGACTAATACAAATGGGATTCACTGATTTGCACCTACATTTTATTCCAGGGAAATGTTTCCACTCATTCCTTACTAGCAACTATTCAAATTCCCTCATGCAAGTGCTATTTCAGTGCTTTACTCACAGCTGGGAATATGTGGCTTCCTCCTGGAACACCATCCTTTATTGACTCTATCAGTCATTTAAGTATCACCATGATGTCTGTACACTACACTGGATACATCAGTCAAAGTCAGGAGGAGCACAGCGAAAGTGTTCTTGCAAACATCACTTACCACCTCTAACCCCAAGCTGCCCAATTTGAGCATCTCTGCAATGTACCAGTTCAACTGATCTCAAAAGCAAGAGTCCCCTAAACTTGACTTTCCTACATAAAAGTGTGAAGCACTGTGATGGGCTCCTGACTTCACTGGATATTGTTAATGAACAAATAAATTATTAAAATCATACCCAGAGAAAGGAAACTGCGCTATAAATATAACAAGCTGCTGCTTGCACTCAAGAGTTAAGCAGTCATCCATACCCTAGCTCATGTTCTAAATTATATAACTAGCTTACCCCTGTGGTTTATCCATTCCCTTCAAACATTATATATCTGCATTTGCTTCTATGGCAGTGTTATATTTTGGATCCATAGAATTTAATTGAAGACTTAGCCCCATGACCCAAGAGGGGGCAGGTTTTGTAGCTTTAATCATAACCTCGAAGCCTAGGTTTATCTTTATTTTTCAAATATGTGCTGTGGGGTCAGCACTGGGTCTTTGCGTTGATGACAACTACAAACACACACAGTAGAAAAATGAACAAGGGAGGTTTAAAATGGTTTAATCGGGATGTTGCAGCCACAGGAACCTTGATATAAACCAGCTGTGAGGCACTCAGGGTAAAACAGCATCAAGATGAATCAATTTTAATAAAACTTCTAGTTTGTGTGCCATTTTCACTGTCTCTATAAGGCTGCCAGGTTTGTTGGGTTCAAGGGATATGTTCATTATTTAAATAGTTTTATTATTTGCATTCATCCAATAAAACTTAAGAAATAAGTTCCTCACATGCTAACTATGTATGCTGCCGACTCCTAAGAGACTAGTAAAGGAGCTGATAGGCCTACTTCATGTCTCAAAGCTAGCAGACGAGTTCAAGTATAAATGTAAAGCGCAGAACAAGTTTTGTAAATAAACCCTCCAAACAGGAGAAAGAAAAGTCTTCTGAGTCATTTCTGCAACCTTAATTCTGACTGAGGGCTAGATCTGAAATAATCAGCCTCCCAGGATATCTGCAAGTACCATGAAACTAAAACATCCAGCGGTAACCTAAGGTGCCTCAGCTTGTTTCAGGTACAATAAATGTGGGAATTTTCAATTAATATATTTTTCCTAATTTACACTAAATTATTCTATGTGCATTCTATTTATTGTCTAAAAATGAACAAACGTATATAGTGTTCAAAAAGTTTCACTTGTTGCAAAACGCAAACTTTTGCAGTTGTATTGTTTTTAGTGCTGATTGTGAATGGGCTGAGGAGATGGGATTTGGGACTGGCTCTGAATTAGGTTTAGGTTTGGGTTCTGAGTCTGGATCGGAAGCCAAACCAAGACTAGCAGTTCAAGTTTGATGATGCTATAATCCTGCTAAGTGTTCCCTGGAGATTTTGTCCCCAAATTGGTGGAATGCTGACTTCTTGAGATTGTCACCATTTAGGGGCCGATCAAAAATAGATTTGGAAAATTAAGTCCCTTCAAGTTTTGGTCTGATCACAAGCCAAGATCATACAGGCAAGTTTGGGTCTGGGGAGTTGAATCTGAACCCACACACCCACCAATCATCTAAAACGTGTTTGAAATTTGAGATTCTAGTGTTACAGTGTGTCTTGCACGCCAGCAAAGTCCTGGGCTGCATTAATACCACATCTTCCCTGCATTTAGTTGAAGGAGGGGAAAACTCATATGAGCCACTCCTCATTGCAACCCTTGGGTGTATGCAAACCTGCAAAAGATAAGAAACTCTACGTACAAGTACTTGGCAGTTAAGTACACCATGGAAATATGATTAATTACTGCACTGTTAAACACAGCATGCAACCTGATTATCTGTCACCCCACCTTGGAATCGTAAACAAACTAAAATGTGGGGCAAATGCGACAGGGTATAGCATCCTAAACATTTTCTTGTGCTTCAATTAATGCATCTAGCTTTCGATACAAGAATTCAGCAGTAGGAATTTTGATGTGCCAATTAATTAAGGTGTTCAATAGTGAAAAAGAAAATGACTGATTGGTAAAAATGAATGTAACACAGTAAGGGCTTGTCTATACTTTAGCACAGCTACACCGGTGCAGTTGCTTAGTAAAGACACTGCCTACGCCAACGGGAGAGCTTCGCTCGTCGGTATAGGTACTCCATCTCCCCAAGTGGCAGTAGCTATGTTGACGGAAGAAGCCTGCTCATCAATATAGCACTGTGTACACTGGGAGTAAGTTCAGTATAACTGCGTCACACAGGGTGTGGGAAATCCACACCTCTAAGCAACGTAGTTATACTAATATGAACTGGTAGTGTAGACCAAGCCTTAGTCAAACAAATTGTCAGAGACAGTCCTGGGAAGAGTAGCAGCTTCCCAAGAAAGGGAGTTCACCCCAGCAAGGGACCCTGGCCTACCTCAGTGCTAGACCCCAAAACACCCAGTCTGCAGCACAGGACCCCTGGCCCCAATGTACACGTGTACAGGACCCCAGACTCCAATGTAGGTCTCCAGTGAAAGATCCCAGTGAGAGACCCCAGCGCACATCAGTGCAGGATCCAGGACTCCCCGATGTGGGAGCCCAGAGGGGGACCCCAGTGCACCTGCATTGGCATCTGTCAGTTTTGGTGTCAATCTTCTATGATGTCCACGTGTTTAGGCTTTGCCTATGGGGGCATCTGCTCACTTCCATTGTATCTGAGCACGTTGGTGTTGAGTGGCCGCAGCTTAGGAGAGCACAGCCACCTATTTTTCCCCAGTGTGATCCCTGTATGTGAGTGTGTATAGCTCATGGGAGCAGTTCCCAAGCAATGGAGGAATGATTCAAAAGTGGGTTATGAGACGGCACCCAGTGAGTCACATACACTAGCCAAGAAATGCAAAATCTCACAGTCAATAGGACCTAGTGGGAACTGAGGTATTGGCAGGGAGGAGCAAGTCTCTCCTCCCGGTTTCTTCTGCAGTAGCAGCTCCATCTGCCCCACCCATCATCCAATTCTATAATAGGTCCTTGTCTTCCACAGGGTTCGGTTCAGCTCCAGGTTGGGAGAGTGGTGGCTCGAGGAGCTATGGGGCAACTTCACAGCCTCTTGGAGCCAGGCTGCAACCCTCTAAGCAACTATTACACTGCACAGTATCATTTTTTAAACCTAAATATTTCAGCCATAGTCATTCACATATTTTTGTTTAAAACCTGGTCTACATTAGGGATTTGCAGCCTGCAGAATTTCATTTTAGAAAACAAAGGTGATTTCTGTTACAGAGGATTAAACTAGTTAAACTAAAAGATTTTTTTCTGTCTCTTTGCCCTCTCAGTTTCCTCCATCAGAGCAAAACCATGTTACTGAAGAGGACTGAAAATGGCAATTTTAGAGTACTTTTGTGCAATTGACCATATTTTTTAAATGGTCATTTAAGAAAGAATTCCATTCTCAAGTACAAAATATTTAGAGGCTAAATTTCAGCCTGAAGTTACAATTTATGGCTGTTATGACCCTCTTAAAAGCGAGGGACCTTTAAATGCAATGGTGGTAACAGGCACCAGTATCTTGCTGTAATAATTTAACACTTGTAGACATTGGACAGATGTATACAAGTGCCTCTTCATACTCAGGCATCCACTAATTTTTGTAGCAAATGAACTGCAAATATAAGAGAAATATAAACTGGAATTACAGATGAAAAAACCCATGATGGTTTCAGAAGTCACAATTAGAGATATGTACAAACCAAATGACTGGGTGACATTTTTCCAGGGTATCTGAATGTAGACTGCTCAATACACAGTAGTCAGTACACTTCTTCCTTCCAGTGTAGTCAGATGGAGTTTTGGCCAATAGTTACATACAGCAATGCAAGTATTGTATACATTATGTGAATTATCTGTGTTTCACTCATCTGATGGGCAGTAGTTTCCTTGACAAACCAATCCCTTTTAGCTGCACCTATGGAGAAACAGTGACATCCAGTGGCTAAATTGATCACAAATGTAATTATTAGACTCTAAATAGGTCAGGGCTGTTTCACAGAAGATTGACTATTCTCTTAATATCCTAAGAGTATGTCATAGTTTCCTATCAGCTGGTCAAGTATGAAAACTATGTTAATGGCAAGATCAAGTTGTGCTGCTGTAAAACCAGTATGAGTTCAGAATCAGCCCAATATCTTTATTTCCACTTAAAAGTCAAAATTTAAATCTGGCATCCATTGTTTGTGTTTTTCAATCTGAGTAAAATACCATGCTAACGAAATTCCCCTTACAGCAGGAAAATTGTGGGTCATGTGCTCCCCTCCCACAGAAAATCCCATGAGTGGGGGAAATTACTTTTAAAACAGAAAGCAGCCTGTGAATGTGAATTTGCAGTTTCAGGTACGTGTTCCCTTTAAAGAAAAGGGATTTGTGACCTTGCAGAGGGGACAGGAGATACAGTCCTCAAATTTCCACAAGGAAATTAGCCTTCAAGCCACAGATTCCAGAACAACCATGAGTAGGATTGTCTGTCCTTCCATGCTGCTATGAGAGCCATATGTAACACACACACCGTCTGGGTGCGGTGTTCTGTCCCATCTAGTGGCACCAAGACCACTTAGAGAAAGAGAGAGAGAGAGAGAGAGAAAAAGGATCTGCTCTATAGCCTTAGCTAACAGGCATTTGGCTTTTAGCTCATGCGGTAGAGGCTCATGCACTAAGCTCTAGAGGTCCCCGGTTCAATCCCGGCGACCAGGGTCTGTTGCCGTTACACGTACGTTTGCTAGGGGGAGCAGGTCAGGCTTTTAGGTTGACTGGTATCTGTTCCAGGTTGTGACGAAGCAAAGAAACTGCCCGCCAACACAGCAAGGGTTCAAGAAAGCCTTTGGGCCCTGCTCTGCTCTGCTCTACCTGCAGCCAATGCCAGGCCTGGAGGGGGGATAAAAGAAGGGAGCCTGGCTTAGTTCAGGGCTGAGTGGTGAAGAGGCAGGAGCCTAGCTGTCTCCCTGCCTGAAGGGATGGACCACCAGCCTGAGCAGTCACCTGGAAGAAAGCCACCAAGGGAGACTGTGAAGGAACTCCAGCACTGGAGGGAACTGACTGAGTGAACCACAGAGACTATGGGGCTCACCCTCAGCAGCTTGCAGCTGCCCTACGTGAGGGAGCCTGGGACTGCATCCAGGTGCCATCCGGATCCCAGAGGGAATCCTGTGGGAAGCAAACTGCCTGGTAGATTGTACTAGAGGATCCATGCCCCAAACTAAATGGGCTGGTAGGAAGTAGCATAGGGCAGTAAATTCTGGGTCCCTGCTGAGAGGGATGCCAACCCTCCTGTTAAGGGATTGACATACACAGGGCTCTAGGCTGGGCCCAGGTCTCCATCCTGTGTCTCCATCCTCTAGGCTGGGCCCAGGTCTCCACCCTCCTCTTCCCTGCCCTTAAAGGCTGAGGCCACTCACCCAGCCCGGAGCTGAGAATCAGCTGATCTAATCACTAAGCATTCTGCCATGCAAGCCCTGTTACACAGGTCCTCAAAGGTTCTGAATCCACACTGCTTATTGAAAGAAATGTGACTCAGTATCAGTTTCTATCTTATACATTTTATTAAATCCCTTAAACTATAATAAAACTGAGAAAACATATAACCAGAGCTAGGTGACTAATTATACTTAACTAAGAATAAAACACTCTATCACATTAAGATAAAAATCAAACCAGTTATTTTCAATATTTGAGTGGAGTTAAATCTTCATATACATTCTAAGAAGGCTGTCTGTTTGATTATAAAGCCCAACTGAAGAACTTTACCAAAGTCAGTCAAATCTATAACTTGAATCTGGTTCAGTTTAATACTGAAACCAAATTTTCTAATCTCTGAGCCACAACCTCAGAGCCAGTTATAAAACTTCTGTTTAATACTTGAAATGGGATGGCTAATCCTTTCCTTCCCCCCCCCCCCTCAACAGAGATATTATAATACAAATGTTATCAGAACATTTTTGATACGCGGAAGTTAGTTACAGAGACCTGTTTGTTGATGTCATGACTTCCTCTTCCCAAGATGGTTGGTCTTGTTCGTTCTGGAAGGTCAGACTTTCCTCGGGTGGCTTATTGACCTGAAAGGCTAGGTCTCACAGCCTTACCCTTCATTCTTATGGTTTATGAATTGCTCTCATTCTGACTTAGGGTGTCTGCCTCCAAGATTTTTGGATAAATCACGTGTGAGACCTACTTTGGAGCCATGCATCTTGGTCCAATCAAATTTGAATTAGGTCATTATCTTTTCTGATGCTTGCTAACAAAGTCCCACTTAAGCCACCAATTTTTCAAATGTGCAGTGTTGTCCATATTACAGAGACTGTTGGTTTGTGACCTCCAGTAACATCAAGAATCTGACACACACAACCACTTTTGAGAATGTTTACAGAACATTCAAATAATGGGGAATACCCTAGCACAACAAAACCAGTTACTCAACACTCATTCATCAGCAAAAGAAACATAAACTCATACCTTTCAATTTCATCATCTCCACTTTCTATTTTGCTCTATTTCTTAGGATGTCATCAATTGAAACTATATTTTCTAGAAAAATTCTGCCCCTGCCCCAATTTTGAGGCTAATATAGGGGGTTTATTGTGGATTTCAGTGGGGGGCAAAATCAGGCTTATAAGGGAAACTCAGTGGCAACCTTAACTATTAACTCCAAAATGACATCATAAAAAAATTTCCTGCTTGAAATGAAGTGAATTACAAGGTTTCTTGGCTAAAAGCTAATCTCTCTTTTTATCAAGAGAGCGGATGATGATTTCAGAAGAGGGAAAGCATTGTAATTCACTTCACTTCAGACAAGAAACATTTTTAATTACTGTTGCAATATACTTGTAAGGTATGTATTGTGTACTTCTCTAGAGACTAGTCTATATAGAGGACAATGTTCTGCCTACTGGTGCCAGCTAATTGAATTACTCCTTAGCTCAAGTGATCTATGCTTTGGGTCTGAAGGTCCTAGGTTTAAACCCTGCTAAAAGTTCACCACAGGGGTTGTTACACTGTAACATATGTCAGTGCCTTATAGCACTGCAACAAGTGAGGTGTGATTGCATATTACATGCACAAAGCTAGCTTTAATACCATGTTAAGGTTGAGAAACTCAGAAGTTGGGGGATGAAATCCAGCCTCCATCGATGTCCATGACAAAACTCCCATTAACTTAAATGGGTATGTCTACACTGCAAAGAAACACCCATGTCACTGAGTCTCAGAGCCTGGGCCAATTGACTCAGGCTTATGGGGGTTAGGCTGCAGGGCTAAAAACAGCAGTGCAACTGCAGACATTCTCAAACCTCACCTGGCAGGCAGTGTTAGCCTAAGTGTGGATGGGAAATCAGTGAAAGCATAGCTCCTGAGGGACCCTTCTGCCATGGAGAATGTGTGGGTCTAGGACTTAGCTGGGCTTCTGCTGATGCCCCCACATCTGTGGGATTTCCTTATGTATGTCAGCTATAACCACTACCCATTTACCGTACCAGCTGGGTGATTTGGGAAAAAAATCTGAGTGTTAAAATTGAGAGTTGTTAGACCTTACCAGAGGTTTTTCTGGGGGGGGGGGGTGGCATGACTTGACCATAAAGCACAAATGATTGTCCTGGGCCAAATGCTAAGAAAATTTGAGTATCTGCACTGAAGTCATTGGGAATGGCAGATGCTCAGCACCAATGGCCTTGTGTGTTTAATTAAAGGTTCTTAAGATTAGAGGAAAGAGCACAGCAACAAGTAGGGGTGGAGAATTGTTTCTGGGAGGAGAAAAGATTTTTTTCACTTTTTAAAAGATGCATTCTTGTGGAAGAAAAGTATTAGGTTTGCATACAACAGGGCTAATAGAGAGAAGAGGTTAATGATCTTCTTGCGTGCTAGCTGGTCATTAGAGCCTCAAAGTGAAGAAAGTGATCAGAGAATACATGTCACATGCCCAGGCTTCCCTAATTCAAAGCAGCTGCCACCTCAGTGCATCATATGAGGCAGGTCAAGCCCAGGGTGAAGCAAGCTTTCTGTGTAAGAATTTTAATTAGCAATGAGCACAATGAAATCCATAAGCTGTTGAAAGTTAACAAGTGCTACTGTCTGGGATTTATGCTCAAAGCCAGTTTGTGCACGCACCCCCATCATGGATTAGCCAGCTATTGGATAGTCATCTACAAATATTGCAGTCATCCCTCCTAATCTTATTAGCCAGCCTCTAAGAAGCATTAAGGACACATTTATACCACTTATGGGAAATAGTCCAAATAAAACTAACTAAAAAGCTACTTATTCATAAGCAAAAGCAGCCTTTTATGACTGATGGAGTCCAAGTTAATCAAATATATCAGGGTCCTAAGTCTGGGAAGGTGCATGACATGATTGTACATAAATCAGTGAAGGCTCACACCATAATTTATTGTAAAGACAAACCATGAGCTTATGTATTCTGCAGTTTGCACCTTTTTATTCATTTATTTTGACATTTTAAGTATTTCATCAGCATCTTTTCACCTTTCAAATTGGCACTGTTCTGCAATAGAATTGTAACAGGCTGTCAGCTGTCAAGGTCCTAGGAAAAAGGGGGTACACAGTAAAATACAATTCTAAAAAATGTTAATAACGCTTCCAAGAACATTGAGAGACCTCAGTATTTTTGTCTTCAACAGGAGTCATGAAGCTGATAACCGAACAACATCCATGACCTTGTGGAGCAAAACTTGAAGCAAATGAGGAGGGAAAGGGTGCAAAGGTGGCTTTGTGTTTCTCTGAGCCTGAGGCCATTGTTACTTTTTGATTTAAAGAGGGATGCATGGGAGAGGTCAAATGTGCTGTATCAGCAGATTAACAGACACACAGCAGATTGTGCAGTCTGCTCTGCTGACTTGAAACCAACCTTCCATGGCTCTGCTGTTATGTGTGTCTGACTTTTAGGGCCCAGTCCTATTGACTTCACTTGATGAAGGATCTGACCTTCTGTGTAGTCCCCCCCGCTGCTTCCTCTGCACCTTCAACCCCTACTTGCAGCCAATCATTCACAGAGGGTGAAAGACTTGACCTAGGCCCTCTGCTCACCCTCTGAACTTTCAAAACAAATGTCTGAATCTTTTATGCTTCCTCATCACTAATTCACATGTAATGAGAAACTCTCTCCTAGGAGGCACCATACCATGAGCAGTGCTGTAAACTCCCTAGATTCATGGATTCTAGGACTGGAAGGGCCCTCAAGAGGTCATCGAGTCCAGTCCCCTGCCCTCATGCCTTCCTCACTAGGTTAGCCAGTCTGTGTCCAAATAGGGTCTTTCCCCTCCTCGAAAGGTGAACGCCATCTCTGCCTAGCAGTCCTTCCTGGAATAGCATCCCATGGTCGAGGAAGCCAAAGCCCTCCTGGCGACACTATCTTCGCAGCCAGGCATTCACCTCCACGATGCACCTGTCTCTGCCCGGGCCCCTACCTTTGACAGGAAAAATCAAAGAGAATACCTCCTGCGCTCCAAACTCCTTCACCCATACTCCCAGAGCCCTGTAGTCACTCTTGATCCGCTCAGTGTCACACCTCGCAGTATCATTTGTGCCCACATGGATGAGTAGCATGGGGTAGTAGTCAGAGGGCTGGATAATCCTTGACAATGCCTCCGTATCGTCTCAGATACAGGCCCCGGCAGGCAGCATACTTCCCAAGATGAAATGTCAGGGCAACAGATGGGCGCCTCCATCCCCCCCAGAAGAGAGTCTCCGACCACCTCAACCCTATGTTTCCTATTCACAGTGGTGGCAGCAGACCTCCCAGCCTTAGGGGTATGAGGCTTCTCCTCCTCTACTGTAGGGGGTGATTCCTTCTCTCCTGTATCAAGAAGAGCATAACAGTTACCTATTACCACAGCGGGAGGGCTCAGGGCAGGGGTGGTGCACTGCCTGCTGCCAGAAGTAACCAGCTGCCAGTGTCCACCTTGAGCCATCTCCTCCTCCACCAGTGGTGTGTCAGCAGTCCTGTGTACTGGGACAGCTACCTCAGCTGTCTCCACATGGACACTGTCCAGGAATTGCTCATGGATTCAGATGCTCCTCAACCTAGCCACCTCCTTCTGTAGCTCCCCCACCTGCTGCCTGAGAGATTTCACCAGCAGGCACCTTTCACATTGGATGGTCCCCCCAGCCTCAATGTCAGTAAGTGGGAATTGCAAGTCACAGTCTCTGCAAAACCACACCAGGATCTCAGTAGAAGCATCCATGCTCAGGCACTCTGTCTGGCTACAGACACAGCTGTTGCAGGTCTTCCTAACCATCACATGCCTCCCTCTGTCAAACTCCCCTGTCTGCAGCCCCCTGGTTGCTCTGGCTTTTAAAGCCTGCTTGCCTAGGTCTGTCCCACCCCCTCGTGAGTCACACTGGGGAAGGCCAATCAAAGGCAATCAAGGGAACAAGGTCAGGCACTCAGTCCCAACTGCCACAGCAGCTGTAACTGAAACTGAAGTCACCTGAAATCAGAATCAAAATTAAAATTCAAACAGTCAAGCAAACTCACTCACACCAACAGCTAGTACTCTCACTCTCACCTGGTAGCCTGTTCGGCAGTGGGATCTTTTGCTCTCCCTCTCAAACTCCCCTGTCTACAGAAAGAAGAAACATTTAATCATAAACAGAATTTGTACCTAGCACTACTTCAGCCTCTAAATGTGAGTAGGCTCTGTGGTGCTAAGTGAACATGAACATGAAGGGTGAGGACATGGGGAGTCAGGAGAGAGCCCAGAGGGCTGGGCGTGAGTGTGACAAGCCACCTGGGAGCTAGAGCAAGGAAGCTGAGAGCCGTGCAAGGAAGCTGGCTATGCTGGTTGGAAGCCAGCAACAGGAGACAGGCCAGCAAGCAGGATATGTGAGACAACTGCAGTGAGGGCTGGGAGAGGAAAGGCTAAAACTGCTGGGTTAAGGGTCCCCGAACCAGAACCCAGAGTAGTGGGTGGACCGGGGTTCCCCTGCTGACCATTGGGGAAGTGGCACCATCAGGTCAGTATTAGAGAAGACTGCCTTTGGGTAACCCCCAGAAGGGGAAACCAAGTAGTGACCCAGCAGGAGTCATGAAGAAAAGGCTGCGAAAGGAGCTGCAGGGTGAGATGACGATGAGAGGGACACTGCCAGAGGAGGGTGCAACACCTAGCCAGAGCTAGTTCCCAGGTACCACCTGCAGTGAGTGCAGCCTGTGACAAGGATGTGCTGTGATGGTTCTCTGGATACCCAGAAATGGCTCTGTGGATGAGGGGAAAGCAGTGGATGTGTTATTCCTTGACTTTAGCAAAGCTTTTGATACGGTCTCCCACAGTATTCTTGCCGCCAAGTTAAAGAAGTATGGGCTGGATGAATGGACTGTAAGGTGGATAGAAAGCTGGCTAGATCGTCGGGCTCAACGGGTAGTGATCAATGGCTCCATGTCTAGTTGGCAGCCGGTTTCAAGCGGAGTGCCCCAAGGGTCGGTCCTGGGGCCGGTTTTGTTTAATATCTTTATTAATGATCTGGAGGATGGTGTGGACTGCACTCTCAGCAAGTTTGCAGATGACACTAAACTGGGAGGCGTGGTAGATACGCTGGAGGGTAGGGATCAGATACAGAGGGACCTAGACAAATTGGAGGATTGGGCCAAAAGAAACCTGATGAGGTTCAACAAGGACAAGTGCAGAGTCCTGCACTTAGGACGGAAGAATCCTATGCACTGCTACAGACTAGGGACCGAATGGCTAGGTAGCAGTTCTGCAGAAAAGGACCTAGGGGTCACAGTGGACGAGAAGCTGGATATGAGTCAACAGTGTGCTCTTGTTGCCAAGAAGGCTAATGGCATTTTGGGCTGTATAAGTAGGGGCATTGCCAGCAGATCGAGGGACATGATCGTTCCCCTTTATGCGACATTGGTGAGGCCTCATCTGGAGTACTGTGTCCAGTTTTGGGCCCCACACTACAAGAAGGATGTGGAAATATTGGAAAGAGTCCAGCGGAGGGCAACAAAAATGATTAGGGGTCTGGAGCACATGACTTATGAGGAGAGGCTGAGGGAACTGAGATTGTTTAGTCTCCAGAAGAGAAGAATGAGGGGGGATTTGATAGCTGCTTTCAACTACCTGAGGGGGGGTTCCAAAGAGGATGGAGCTCAGCTGTTCTCAGTGGTGGCAGATGACAGAACAAGAAGCAATGGTCTCAAGTTGCAGTGGGGGAGGTCTAGGTTGGATATTAGGAAACACTATTTCACTAGGAGGGTGGTGAAGCACTGGAATGCTTTACCTAGGGAGGTGGTGGAATCTCCTTCCTTGGAGGTTTTTAAGGCCCGGCTTGACAAAGCCCTGGCTGGGATGATTTAGTTGGGAATTGGTCCTGCTTTGAGCAGGGGGTTGGACTAGATGACCTCCTGAGGTCCCTGCCAACCCTGATATTCTATGATTCTATGATTCTATGAAATGACAGCCACCTTGTTATCCACTGCCCCCTGTGAGATTTTTTTTTGTGTGGCAGTTGGGTGTCTGCTCTCTGACAGTGCCAGCCCTTCACCCACTCAAGCACACTCCTCTGGACTGTGTCAGTCCTAATTTTGCCTTAAAGGTTAACAATAGGTGCACCCCAATCCTTGTGTCCCTTGAATCACACTTCTGTGATATCCAGCCCCTGAGACTGGCTACTCACAGAAATCCCACATTCTTGGAACCCAAAGGTGCAGTGTAACCCAATTTACCAGTTTGACTTTAAACCACCGCTCCTGTAAGCCTCACAGCACGTGTGAACTAATAGTAAAACATAGGAAGATTTATTTAAGTAAGAATAAAAATTTAACTAGAAACAAGAGAGAGTGATGGAAACAACTGGTTAAAATACAAAACAAAATCATAAAACATGAATCTGGGTCTGCCTTCTTCAGTGGTTACTCTTCCTAGCTAATATAGATTTCCCCCAAAGTCAGTACCTTTTGCAGAGTTGGCTGGTTTCAGACAAATCAGGATCCAAGTGTTCATGAATGCCCTCTGTTCTTTAAGGGGGTTTCTCAGTTATGGATCCAGAGGGTCTTTTCCCCCTCCTCTATTATACTGAAAACAGTCTTTTATTTCTATTCACAGCCAGGGAAAAAGTCAGAAGGAACCATCGTGATCATCTAGTCTGACCTACTGCACATTGCAGGCCACAGAACCTCACCCACCCACTCCTGAAATAGTCCCCTAATCTCTGGCTGAGTTACTGAAGTCCTCAAATCATGGCTTAAAGGCTTCAAGTTACAGAGAATTCACCATATACACTAGTTTAAATGTGCAAATGACCGGTGCCGCAAGCTGCAGAGGAAGGTGAAACCCCCCCAGGGTCTCTGCCAATCTGATGCGGGGGGAAATTCCTTCTGACCCCAAATATGGCAACCAGTTTTTATATATATATATATATATATATATATATATATGGCAACCCTGAACATGTGGGCAAGACCCACCACCAGGCAGATATCTGGGAAATAATTCTCTGTAGTAACTCAGAACCCTTCCCATCTAGTGTCACGGCCATTGGGGATTTTTGCTACTGGCAGTCGCTGATGGGCCAAGTGCCACTGTAGGCAGTCCCATCATACCACCCTCTCCATAAAATTATCAAGCTCAGTCTTGAAGCCAGTTAGCTTTTTGCCCCCACTTCTCTTGGAAGACTGTTCCAGAACTTCACTCCTCTGACATTTAGAAACCTTCACCTAATTTTGAGCCTAAACTTGTTGATGGCCAGTTTATATCCACTTGTTTTTTGTGTCCACATTGACGCTTAACATGGGCAGCGGGTATCAAAGGCAGGGGAAGGCTCAGCCTACCCAAACTGCCTGCATGGCCCCACCCAAACTCCACCCCAAGACTCCCTCCTGCTTTGTGCCACGCTCTGCTGTGGCTCTTCCTTCTCCTGTGGCCAGGGCCCTGGGCCTGTGGTGCCAGAACTGTGAGGGCCAGGTGGCCATACCCCTCCCACTTTTTGAAAGTGGATGGGCCTGGCCCATCCACTTTTCGCCGGGGCAGATCCCGCCCCCTTCCCCTCCTCCTGTTCCCCCTGGGGCCCCACCCCCCGGCCAGGCCAGTGTGGAGCCCAGCTGGGGAGCCTGGGCAGCTGTGGGGAGACCTGCCTGGCATGCGGGGGGGGGCTGAGAGCAGCCCCTGGCCCGTGTCCCCACTCCCTGGCTACCCGGGGCAGGAGGAGGGTTCACGACTCCATGCCAGCTCCCCACAGCTGCCCGCATGGCTCTCCCCAACCCGGCTCCAGCTGGGCGGGGGGGCCTCAGAGAGCAGCCCAGCCATGGTAAGAGCCCCTGGCCAGAACCAGGTCGAGGAGAGCCGTGTGGGCAGCTGTGAGGAGCCGTGGAGTCGCAGACCCTTCACCTGTCCCGGGTGGGTGGGGAGCCTGGGGGATGGGGACATGGGACGGGGGCTGCTCGAGCCCCCTGCATTGCAGGCAGGTAGAGGATCCGCCACGGCTCCTCACAGCTGCCCGTCCGGCTCTTATCATAGCCAGGCTGTGGCTCTGAAGCCCCCACCTGGCCGGAGCCGGCTCGGGAAGAGCTGTGCGGGTAGCTCTGGGGAACTGCAGTGGACCCTCCACTTGCCCGGGGTGAGGGGGGACTGAGAGCAGCCTCTGGCCCATGTCCCTGCCTCCCCAGCTGCCCAGGGCAGGAGGAGGGTCCGCGACTCCACGCTGACTCCCCACAGTTGTCCGTGCGGCTCTCCTCGACCTGCCTCCAGCAAGGAGGGAGGGTCTTGGAGCCGCAGCCCGGCTACGGTAAGAGCCGCATGGGTAGCTCTGAGGAGCCGTAGCGTTGCAGACCCTCGATCTGCTCTGGGCGGGCAGGGGGTGGGGACATGGGCCAGGGCTGCTGCCCCCTCCCACCACTGCGAGCAGGTAGAGGGTCTGCTGCAAATCCACAAAGCTGGCCGCTCAGTTCTTATCATGGCAGGGCTGAGGCTCCTCCCCTGGCTGGAGTCAGGTTGGGCAGAGCCATGCGGGCAGGCATGAGGAGCCGCAGAGTCGCAGACCCTCCACCTGCCCCGGGTGGGTGGGGAGCCCGGGGGGCGGGGACATGGGCCGGGGGCTACTCAACCCGCCCCCCCCACTGCGGGCAGATAGAGGGTTTGCCACAGCTCCCCACAGCTGACCCCGTAGTTCTTATCATGGCCAGGCTGTGGCTCTGAGGCTCCTCCCCTGGCCAGAGCCAGGCTGGGGAGAGCTGTGTGGGCAGCTGTGAGGAGCCTGGGTCCCTCCACCTGCCCTGGGCAGGGGGGCCTAGGACATGGGCAGGAGGCTGCTTTTGCCTCCACCTCGGGTGGGGGCCGCTGCCCCCCCCCCACACACTTTTGGGAGGGCTCCAGCGCCCTTGCCCCAGGCTGGGGCTAGTGGGGGCCGGCCTGAAGCCAGGGACTCCAGGCAGCTGGAGCCGATGCTAGCGCCCCCTGCCCACCAGGGGCTGTGTGCCGTGCTGCCCACCCACCCAGTGCTCTGCGGTGGGAGTGGGGCTGCACTGCCTGCCTGCCCTCTGCACTGGGGGCCATGATCAGCTGCCTGTCCGCCTGCCCACTTGCCTCTCTGGGGCTCCGGCAGGGGGGCTGCGCTGCCTGCCCACCTGCCCATTGGACGCTCCAGGGCTGGCGGGGTGTGTGTGTGGGAGCTCTGGTCTCCAGGCTCCGGTGGGGAAACAGGGGTGGGAGGGGCAGGGTCCCGGGCAGAAGGGGTGGGCTGGCTGGGGGCTAGCCTCCCAAAGCCTGCAGTTCACCCACCACCCATGGCACTTAACTTAATTCCTCTCCTTCCCTGATATTTAGCCCTCTTATGTATTTATAAAGAGCAATCATACCTCCCCATAGCTTTATTTTGGTTAGGCTAGGGATAGTTCAGTGGTTTGAGCATTGACCTGCTAAATCCAGGATTGTGAGTTCAATCCTTGAGGGGGCTACTTAGGGATCTGGGGCAAAATTGGTCCTGCTAGTGAAGGTAGGGGGCTGGACTCGATGACCTTTCAGGGTCCCTTCCGGCTCTATGAGATAGGTACATCTCCATATATAAGCTCTGAGTCTCCTCTCATAAGCTAGGTTTTCCATTCCATGGATCATCCTAGTAGCCCTTCGCTGCACCTGTTCCAGTTTGAAATCATCTTTCTTAAACATGGGAGACCAGAATTGCACACAGTATTCCGGATGAGGTGTTCACCAGTGCCTTGTATAATGGTACTAACACTTACCCATCTCTTTTGGAAATACTTTGCCTGATGCATCCTAGGATGACATTTAACCTTTTTCACGGCTGATGGCTCATGGTCATCCTGTGATCAATCAATACACCCAGGTCTTTCTCTTCCTCTGTTGCTTCCAACTGATAAATCCCCAGCTTATAGCAAAAACACTTGTTGTTAGTCCCTAAATACATTACCTTGCACTTTGCACCTCTAAGATGTTTTAATTGTTTGTCATTGCCTCTGATGGTTTCCCATTTAAAGTCTTAGTATTGTGCAAGGCTAAACATTTAAGCTAACCAGGGCAGGGTGACAACTCCCCCTTGCCCAAATGGGACATTACCAAAACATCCTTTTACTCCAAGTCCATAAAACAAACTTTCAGCAGAAATACATTATTTATTAAATATTACCCATATATAAATCTCACAATGATTATGAATTGTGACAAGTTACAAGCTTTCTGTAGATACCTCACATAGAATCATAGGACTGGAAAGGACCTCGAGAGGTCATCTAGTCCAGTCCTCTGCACTCATGGCAGGACTAAGTATTACTTAGACTCTCCCTGACAGGTGTTTGTCTATATGCATATGGCATACCATCTGGTTCCAGACTTCCCTCTATTGAGAAGAACAGGAGCTGAGCACCAATGCTTGTGACTTTCCAGCCACATTGTGGAGAAAGCAGTTCAGAGTGTTCTGGTTTGATTCCTGTACTGCATGCTGTGTAATAACATGAGAGGCTTCAATGTTTCTAAAACTAAACTGGGTCTTTATTAAGAGAACTATTTACAGAGTTGCTGCACTGCAGCTACCATTCAAGCCACATGTACACAGACTGGCTTCCTGGTGCCTCCTCCAAATTCTTCCCTCCTGCCACTTATGCTCTTCCCTCCAAGTTCCATGAAGGTTGCTGCACATTTCAGCCAGAGCTAAGACAAATACGTTGTCCCAGGCATTGCAACCAAACACTTGTAAACACTGTTATACCCCTGGAGTGGTTGTTGTGTGTTGACAGATACAAGCCAATGTACAACATGGCAGGCTTGAGCCACAGCAACAAATGGTTGTTCCCAACACCTTTAAGACAATTGTAGTCTGGGCCGAAGTCACCTAATAGTAACTAGTTAAGGAAAATTACTTAAACAACATGTGCTTTATCTTTCTCAGGGACCACCCTGGACATGATCCATTGGCAAGCTTTGGTGTAGCAAAAGTAGTACTATGGTGCTCTCTGGTGGCTTAAACGAAAAAGAGAAAATCAGGTCCCAAACATGATCAACAGAAAACAAAAGAGGAGAGAGTGATCAGTGCAAATTCTGGAGGAAAGGCAAAGTCCCTCCTTCAGATCTCTTACATGATATGGCATCAAAAGGCATTTATAGAGTAAAGGCTGCCTAGCCAGAAAATCCACTGCTTTCCTGCTCTATATAAGCATGGATAAGAGGTCTTTCTTCCTTCTTTCCTAATAGCTATGTGTGTCAGCTTAACTGGGTCTACACTGGCAAAAAGACTGCCTATGTAGAGGAAGAAGAAAAAAGTTTATTTTTATCATTGAGAGCCCTTTTCAACAAAGAATGTAGGGAATATGAATTAATCTGTTTTTAAATGGAGTTATGGAAGTAGAGAGAAGTTAAGTGACTTATCTTAGTCCATACAGTAAATCACTGTCAGAACATAAGAAATTTTTTTTTAAATTGTCAAAATTGTCACAAAAATGTATCCTGTTTTTAATTAAAAAATAAACACCTTTCTGATGGAAATTTTCCAACAGCACTAGTTACAACCAGGTCCCCTAGTTACAACCTAGGTCTATAACTAAGACCACAAGCTCCCCTGGCTACCTCACTTAACCTATCTGGATCAGTTTATGAAATCCATATAGGACATTCACAACACTGACCCCATTGTGTGAGGCCATGCATCTTAGGGAGAGAGAACAGCTGATTATCCACACATCTATCACATCCCTTAGCTTGTGCAACTGATGATAAGATGCATGTGATTTCTGTGTGCCATCCTGCTGGATACCTCTGCATCACTAACACCCCTTGTCCTCACATTGTCCAAGTTTCCTCCTCAAAGATGATCCAATATGTGAGCTCACACATATAACATCAATGGACTGATAACTGCTTCTCATGTTTATTGACAGGTATGTTATTTTTCACATGCACCCCCTACATCTCTAGTCCTGCAATGAACTCTGTCTTGGGAGATCGTCAGGGGACTTGCACAGAACTCACTGAAAGATTGGGCTCTAAGTCATCAAATGAGAATGCCAGTAAATCAAGTGCCAGCTTTGCATTAAGCAAAAAGAGCATGGTACGCTGAGTTGTTATCCCCATTTTACAGGTAGGAAAACTGAGATAGTGAGCAAGTAATTTGACTTGGCCAGGTGTTAAATGTGATTTTCATGGGCTGGAAGAAGCAGAGCTTGACCTCCGAGAGTGAAGCCCACCCCCAGAAAAAGCAGGGACTTTCCCAACAACAGCAGAGAGCAGCAGTGGGACAGGGACAGTCCCTGCTTTCGACCTCTTCCCTTGCCCAGACCTGTGTAGTCCCTGGATGCCAGTGATGGGAACAGACTGCCTTTTCAATTAGTACTCTGGACATAATTTTCTTTTTTTAGTAAAAAGTTTGTATTACTTCAAGAACATGCGCGAACAACCAATAGGCAAACAAGCATAATAATACAATTATGTATGTTACATTTTTTTGTTGCTGAATTTTTTCAGAAATAAAATAAAATAGTACAACAAAAAGACATATGAGAGACAAAACAGCACAATCATAAAACTATAGTGAATGTAAGTAGCAATGACAGAGCCAGAGGACGACGACGTACCAGAAAGAAAAAGCAGGCCTAAATGTATAATAAGGGCTTAAAAACAACACAAGGCCCATATCCATATCACAATGTTAAAAAGCAATTACATTTATCAGGATTCTTCATTACTTTTTCAGAGTTCTTCACTAAAAAGGGGCACTGAATTGTACCAAAATCACTAGGAGCCATTTTTGTGCTAACAATAAGCTTTTCAATAGGAAATATATCCCATATCCTTTTAAACCAAATAATTGTATCTGGAGGTTCCTTCTTTTGCCATCACACAATTAAGGAGCATTTTGACAGTAGATTAGAAATAAACTTAGAATTTTTCAGTGGCCACTTGCCTTTCACAGAAGGTAGCATTCAGATGCCCACAAAATGAATTTAAGTCCAGTGGTTTAAAAGATTAAATGAAGGATAGATGTAAAAAAAAAAATGCTATATTTGGACATCTGTTGGACATGATTTTAAAAGCACCTTTCCCACCATACTCACTCTAGCATATGTATTTGAGAAAGAACTTCTGGTGATTTGTTTAATAGAACACATATAGAGGAGCTAGCTGCTCTGTTCTAAATTTGGGACCAGTGCTCCAAAGAGGTCTCTTCCAATGTTGTTCCCATTTTGACATATAGCCATTTCTATCCTCCATATCACTTTTAAGAGTTCAATTAAGCCTTTATAGTCTTAATATTGGGACATTATGGCTTCCACTGCTGAAAAAGTCTTTCAAGCCTCTTTCTATCTTGAGTATTAAGTGCACAATGCTTTAACTGTAGTCTGGGAAGAAAAGGGATCTGGAGTAAATAAAGATTTATTTATTTAATTATTTTAAAAGTAGCAGCTGTGAAAGAGATTATGCCAGATTTCCTCCCAGAACAAGGGAATTCTGGAACTTGTAGTCCAGGGACCATTGGAGTTGTAGGCCAGAGAGCAAGGTCTGCTGGGAAAGGAAGTGGTATAAATGCAAGTCACTTGTCTTAGAATGGGGAGAAACTTGTAGAGAATAACTGCTTCTAAGGACTCTTAAGTAATTGGGGACTGGTCAAGAGTTGTGGTGGGCTCTCTGCTGAGATGGAACTAAGGAAGGGGTGTGCTGTGCTGTGCTGAAGAAATGTGTGGAAGGGCCAGGATTGAGGTCTGAGACAATCAAGGGAAAGAAGTAGCCCTGAGGAAAGACTGAATCAAACAGTTGAGCTTGGAGCAGATGTCTGTTTCATTGGTTAGAGCTTCAGGGCTTGAGCCTGTGGTAGGAGGGCTCCTCTATGCCCTAGAGTGCTGCCTTAGGATGGTGTCCTGAGACCCCTGTAGCTAAGGAAAAAGATCATGGATACCTAATACAAATTGGAGAAGGTCATGGTCTCACACATCCTGGAGGAAGGATGAAGGACTTTGTGGTGCCTTGGCACTGAGGGGTGAACCTTAGATTTGTGATTTTATTTTTTTTCAGGGGAGGGGACACTTTTTGCCTTTTGGGGGGGGGGGGACTTTTACTTGGGCTGGTGGACTAACCTACCATTAGAAAAGAGAAACTGAGGCACAGAAGAGGGGAAAACTGAGACAGTGGCTGAACCTGATGTTGGAGAGGTAAAAAAAAAAATTAACCCCCTTTTTTTTTTTTAATTGTGTTAGATCCTAAACTCTTTGATATTGTCTCCCTATGTAATCTGTAGAGTCCAGTACAATGGGGCTCTGATTCTGACTGGGATCTTTGGGCACTACTGAAATATAAATAATAATGTTAGTGAACTAGATGTGACTGGGAGTGTGGAACACTCCAAAGGTGATTTGTTGTGAGACTTTTGGTAAGTTACTTAACGTGCCTGCCTTGGTTTCCCCATCTCTAAAACAGGAACTACTATTATTAAACATGTTTATTATGGGGGTGCCTAAGACTAATCAAGAATGAGGTCCAGTCTGCCAGGCATGTGCTTACACACACAGATTAGTCCCTGCTGTGAGGATCTTACAATCTAAATAAAGAGAGACAAAAGGTGGGAGGAAAGAGGTATAACAAACAGAGCAATAGCAGCAAACATCATGTTAATGTCAAGTTGTTTTTTTTTTTTTTTTTTGGTTGTTTTTTTTTTTTTGTAAGGTGGGTTTTGTTAGGAGGGGATAAGACCTCATTAGGAACAGAACTTGCAAGTTTCTGGGTTTGTAATTTTCTTGTCATTCTTTTAGGACAGCTGGACCTCTGATAAGTGGGTGGTAGTTAAGAGGGAGGCAGACTGTCTGGCTGTGACAAGTAGTACATTGGGATGGTGAGACAATAGTGGTAGGAAAAGACAGATAGTGCCTACTTGAGAGACCTGATGATGGGGAAGGAAAGGGCTGGATGGTGGGATGCAGGTGGATAATGGGAGGTGATAATGGGTAGCCGGGTAATGGTGTGTGTCTAGGTAACCAACAGTAGTGGACAGTGGGAAACTGTTGCAAAGCATGGTGACAGGTGGCAGTTTTGGGCAAGCAGTGGAAGATGATGGTAAGTGGGAAGCAGCAGCAGCAGCAGCCACCTGCCTGGACTTGGGCTTCATCAGCTAAAATGACTTGTGGTTATGGGAGGCAGTAGTCAAGGTCCTATTTACTCTATGGCACAATGGGACCTAATTCCATGGCAGTAACTCCAAAATTCTACTTCAGCACTAACTTATTTTATTGCTTCATTTCCATCCTCACTGCAAACTGGATTCCAACTATTTCCTCAACTTGCTGCTGTTCTGTGGAAGAGGGCAAGGGGCCTGTGTTATAATCTAATTTACTCCCCCTTGCAGGAAGACCTGAGGAACAGTAAGCATGGGAGGCAGGCAGAGTAGATGAAGAACAAAATGCCAGGTGATTGGTTATAGGGAAAATGCTGAACTCTGCAGCATCTTTGAAAAATTCTGTATTTCAGAAAAATCCACAGGGCCCTGAATGTGATGAATGGGGAAGGTCACGTCTTAACAACTATTTTTCAGGATGTTCGCAGGCTCAGCGGGGCAAGGTTGCATTGACTTGTTGCTTGGCTCATTCTCAAGGTTATCTCTGCAACCCATAAAAGCCAGAAACATAATCTGTTTTAAGACAAACAGATTCTGGAGCCCAGTTCTGCAGCGAGGGGTGGATTCAATGGCCATGGAAAACGTGGGGGGGCCTTGCTAGGCGTGGGAGGCAGCCTGTGGGAGCAGGAAAGGGGGGTGCATGGTGGCGTGTGAGGGGAAGGGTGCAGGCCGATGAGCCAGGCAGAAAGGTGATGGGAAGCAATGGGAGATGGTGATGATTTGGGGGGGGGGGGGTGAGGAAGGGCAGGTGGCAGTGTCAGGAGGGGTGGGGAGCGCTGGGGGCAGCAGTGAGCTGTGTTGAGTGACAGCTGCAGGCACCGACTCTTCTTATGGAAGAAACCAAACGGCTGTATGTGGATGGAGTGATATAGAACAAAATAGCCCCCCGCCACAGAGTTATTTCCTCTTCCCTGGGGTTGTTTCCACCAATCAGAAGGTTTTTTACAGTGAGGTCAATGAGTCACCGCCCTGAAATGCGGCCGGAGAGCCAATCGGAATGGGCGCGCGAGCAACCAATCAGACGGCGCCTTACAAACAGCCAATCGGAAGGGCAGTGGCATTGTTGTTGTCCTGTCACAGGGGGTTGGGCCGTGGAGCAGCTCGCCCGGCCCGCTGCAGCTGAGCGAGAGTCTTGGGGAGGCCCGAGGCCCGCGCCCCTTCCTCTCGGTCGCGCCTTTGCCGGCCCCGCAGCGGGCGGGGCGATGCAGCCTCTGGGCCCCCAGCAGCCGCCCCTCTACGCGCCCAGCAACGGGGACTTCACCTTCGTCTCCTCGGCCGAGGCGGAAGGTGAGAGCGGGGCTGGGCAGGTTCGCGGCTCCCGGCCCGGGAGTGGCCGAGCGGGCGGCCCGGGGGCGCCTCTGGCGGAAGAGGTGGCCCCCGCCCCGTTAAGCTTGTGGGTGTCGGGGGCTTGTGGGGGACCCGGCAGCGTCTCTCCGTCTGGGCACTTGAGGTGGGTGGGAATAAAACGTAACCGCTTCCCTGCGAAATCCCAGCTACGCACCCGGCCCCGGGCTGCGGCTCCGTCTGCGTGCCACAGGCAGCTGCCTGTGGGGCTGGTCTCCTCCTCCGGCAGCGGTGCTATCCAGGCCTGCGCCGCGCAGTGACACATCCGTGCTTGTGACGAGTGTGGAGGTTGCCCCTCTTCTCCCCCCCCCCCCCCCCGCCCCGCATGCCTGGGTTTGCTGCTTAGGTGGTGCTGTGGGTAGCTTGGAGCCACCGTCTCCAAGGCTCAGTAACTCGGCGCTGAGCAGCAGGTATCTGAAAGCGAGTACTGTGCGGGATGTGTGGCCAGCACACTATGGTATAGTGTGGCGAATAGGCTGACAATACTGCGTGAGCGGTTGTAATGTATCAAAATGTGCCTCCGGAGAAAGCTGTCTTTATGTCAAGATATATGCACTCGTGTTTAGTACAGCAGAATTATGCCACCTGTAGTTCGACTAGCAGCTGCATTCTTCCCTCCTCCCCTCCCCCCCCCCCCCCCCCCCAGCAATATCTACCCTAGGAGTATGAATGATCATTGCATGTGTATAAACCTAACTGGTGGCTCTGAGAGCATGTGTATGCAGACGTAATTCAGGATTGATATACAGCCCATCCTGAAACTAGAACCAGCATGGAAATCTACCAGAAAACTGAAGACTAAAGGGGTTGTGCTTATTCATTTATTAATTAACATAAACTGGTGAGTCAAGTGTAAAGGTAGAATTAGGCAGGCCAAAAAAGAATTTGAAGAGCAACTAGCAAAAGACTCAAAAACTAGCAGCAAATTTTTTTTTTACGTACATCAGAAACAGAAAGCCTGCCAAACAATCAGTGGCGCCACTGGATGAGTGAAGTGGTAAAGGAGCACTCAAGGAAGACAAGGCCATCGTGGAGAATACTCCAGCGGGAATTCTGTGCCATTGCACAAGTGCAGAATTAATGTCCTCTGCAGATGTTTTTTTGTTTTGTTTTCCCCAAAGAATAATTGATTCTGATGGGGAGGCGAAGGGAAGCCACGAGAGGAGTGTCGTGCATCCCTCCCAGGCAGCGGTCCCAAGCGGGTGCATCTGTTCAGGCATCAGAAGCAGACAGGGGAGATGTAAATCACTGCCTCGGGGCTGCCCATGTGTGCATGCAAGACTCTGTCCCTCTTGCTTGCTATTGCACTGTGCCCAGCGCAGAGGGGCAGGATGCTGGGATGTTTCTGGGGGCAGGCATGGGGTGGGTCAGGCCCGTGCACTGGGTCAGGGTTGCGTGCAGCCTTGCCACCAAGTCCATGTCCAGGGGAGGTGAGGGGGGCTGTAGGATGACACCCCCACACACACACACACACACACCTCTGTGCAACCAATGACCTGTGCCTTTCTAATCTAGGATGCCTTTCTTATCTAGGACACTTGGGAATCAGCTGGGGACATTAATTGGTGTTGCTTTATTTCTTGATTTGTATTATTAGATCTCACTGTCTTGATTCCTTCCTCCTATGTGCAATACTTGCATGTCTCCAGAGTGTATACTTGCTGATTGCATGACTCCCTTTCTCCTCCAGGAAAGTTTTCCCACCCCCTTCTGATTTTGAGATGGACACCAAGATGAGCCTGCTTACATTCTTGCTGTACCTTGTGCTAAGGATCAAATACACCTTCCTCTAATGTGGTGATCCACTGACCATTCATTTAGAAAAACATATCGGCTTTATTTTAAACATACTCAGTATTTTTCTTTCTATTTTAAGAATTTGTTTAAATTAGCCAGTTTGAGCAGAAATGTAATTCTAAAATGCACCGTTTTGCACCATTTAAAAATCAGGAGCCTAAGGGAGTATTTTTTTTTTTTTTTTTTTTAAATTTATATATACATTTAATTTTTTAAAAACTGATTTTATACAAGGTCTCATTATTTAGCTTGCTGAGTATAAAAGAACATAAGAATGGCCATACTGGGTCAGACCAAAGGTCCATCCAGCCCAGTATCCTGTCTACTGACAGTGAACAATGCCAGGTATCCCAGAGGGAGTGAACCTAACAGGTAATGATCAAGTGATCTCTCTCCTGCCATCCATCTCTACCCTCTGACAAACAGAGGCTAAAGACACCATTCCTTACCCTTCCTGGCTAATAGCCATTAATGGACTTCACCACCATGAATTTATCTAGTTCTCTTTTAAACCGTGTTATAGTCCTAGCCTTCACAACCTCCTCAGGCAAGGAATTCCACAGGTTGACTGTGCTGTGGGAAGAGGAACTTCCTTTTATTTGTTTTAAACCTGCTCCCATTAATTTCATTTGGGGGCCCCTAGTTCTTATATTATGGGAACAAGTAAATAACTTTCTCCACACCACTCATGATTTTATATACCTCTATCATATCCCCCCTTAGTCTCCTCTTTTCCAAGCTGAAAAGTCCTAGCCTCTTTAATCTCTCCTCATATGGGACCCGTTCCAAACCCGTAATCATTTTAGTTGCCCATCTCTGAACCTTTTCTAATGCCAGGATATCTTTTTTGAGATGAGACCACATCTGTATGCAGTATTCAAGATGTGGGCGTACCATCGATTTATATAAGGGCAATAAGATATTCTCCGTCTTATTCTCTATCCCTTTTTGAATGATTCCTAACATTGTTTGCTTTTTTGACTGCCACTGTACACTGCGTGGACGTCTTCAGAGAACTATCCACGATGACTCCAAGATCTTTTTCCTGATTAGTTGTAGCTAAATTAGCCCCCATGTACAGTTGGGGTTATTTTTTCCAATGTGCATTACTTTACATATCCACATTAAATTTCATTTGCCATTTTGTTGCCCAATCACTTAGTTTTCTGAGATCTTTTTGAAGTTCTTCACAGTCTGCTTTGGTCTTAACTATCTTGAGCAGTTTAGTATCGTCGGCAAACTTTGCCACCTTACTGTTTACCCCTTTCTCCAGATCATTTATGAATAAGTTGAATAGGATTGATCCTAGGACTGACCCTTGGGGAACACCACTAGTTACCCCTCTCCAGTCTGAAAATTTACCATTTATTCCTACCCTTTGTTCCCTGTCTTTTAACCAGTTCTCAATCCATGAAAGGATCTTCCCTGTTATCCCATGACAACTTAATTTATGTAAGAGCCTTTGGTGAGGGACCTTGTCAAAGGCTTTCTGGAAATCTAAGTACACTATGTCCACTGGCTCCCCCTTGTCCACATATTTGTTTGACCCCTTCAGAGAACTCTAATAGATTAGTAAGACATGATTTCCCTTTACAGAAACCATGTTGACTTTTGCCCAACAATTTATGTTCTTCAATGTGTCTGTCAATTTTATTCTTTACTATCGTTTCAACTAATTTGCCTGGTACTGACGTTAGACTTACCGGTCTGTAATTGCCGGGATCACCTCTAGAGCCCTTTTTAAATATTGATGTTACATTAGCTATCTTGCAGTCATTGGGTACAGAAGCTGATTTAAAGGACAGGTTACAAACCATAGTTAATAGTTCGGCGATTTCACATTTGGGTGCTTTCAGAACTCTTGGGTGAATACCATCTGTTCCTGGTGACTTGTTAATGTTAAGTTTATCAATTAATTCCAAAACCTCCTCTAGTGACACTTCAATCTGTGACAATTCCTCAGATTTGTCACCTACAAAGGGCGGCTCAGGTTTGGGAATCTCCCTAACATCCTCAGTCGTGAAGACTGAAGCAAAGAATTCATTTAGTTTCTCTGCAGTGACTTTATCGTCTTTAAGTGCTCCTTTTGTATCTCGATCGTCCAGAGGCCCCACTGGTTGTTTAGCAGGCTTCCTGCTTCTGATGCACTTAAAAAAACATTTTGTTGTTACCTTTTGAGTTTTTGACTAGCTGTTCTTCAAACTCCTTTTTGGCTTTTCTTATTACATTTTTACACTTAATTTGGCCGTGTTTATGCTCCTTTCTATTTACCTCACTAGGATCTGACTTCCACTTTTTAAAAGATGCCTTTTTGTCTCTCACTGCTTCTTTTACATGGTTGTTAAGCCACGGTGGCTCGTGTTTTTTAATTTAATTTAAAGCTCCAGTGTATGCCTCTTGTTTTGACATTCATGGCCTGTTTTGAATGTGCATCCCCCCAATGCATCATTTTACATATAAATCTTCTCTAAATTACATTGCTAGTGTTTCTGACTTCTCTATGCAGAAATGTGTAACTTATGCTAACATCAAATGTTTCTGAACTGTTTCAACAATGTCTTGTTCAGTGACTGCCAAGGAGCCACTATTTGTTGCTGGGTTCTATATTGCCTTAATCCAGGCACACTTACGTTGCAAACTCTGGTTGAGAAACTAACAGTAGCTCTGCCTATGTGTTTAGGAAATGCTGAATAGGTATTGTGAGGTTATTTTATGTATTGTAGTTTAATTATTACTTGTATTCCTTACTACACATAATAATACAGAATTTTATCTGTCAAAAAACATTTCCTAAATCTTTTTTTGTTGTCTATAGTGTTACAGACATATTTGCTGATAGGTATGTTGAAATAAATTACCAAAATAATTGAAACTGGCATGATTATATTGTTTTGAAAAATAAAATATGCAGAATTTTAAAATTGTGCACAGAATTTTTAATTTTTGGTGCAGAATTCCCCCAGGATTAAGAGAGGCTAAATGAAGTCTTTGCATCTGTCTTAGTCGCAGAGGATGTGAAGGAGATTCTCACACTGGAGTCATTCTTTTTAGGTGACAAATCTGAGGGACTGTCCTAGATTGAGGTATCAATAGAGGAGTTTGGAACAAATTGATAAATTAAACCATAATAATCCACTGGATCAGATAGTATTTACCCAAGAGTTTTGAAGGAACTCATGTATGAAATTGCAGAAGTACTAACTGTGGTATGTAACCTATCACGTAAATCAGCTTCTATACCAGATGACTGAAGGATAGCTAATGTGATGCCAATTTTTTAAAAAGGCATCAGAGGCGATTCTGGCAATTACAGGCCTGTAAGCCTAACTGCCAGACCAGGCAAATTGGTTGAAACTATAGTAAAGAACAGATTTATCAAACATGTAGATGAACGCAACTTGTTGGGGAAGAGTCAACACAATTTTTGTAAAGGGAAAGCATACCTCACCAATCTGTTAGCGTTCTTTGAGGGAGTGAACAAGAGTGACAATGCACATAGTGTACTTGGACTTCAAAAAAAACCCTTTGACAAGGTTCCTCACTAAAGGCTCTTCAGCAAAGTAAGCAGTGATGGGATAAGAGGGAAGATTCTCTCATTGATCAGTAACTGGTTAGACAAAGGATAGGATCATTCTTCAGAATGGACAGAAGTAAATAGCAGTGTCCAAGGATCTGTATTGGGACCATTGCTGTTCTACTTATTCATAAAAGATTTGGAAAAAGGGGTAAAACAGTAAAGTGGCAGAGTTTGAAGATGATACGAAATTACTCAAGATAGTTAAGTCCAAAGCAGATTGCGAAGAGTTACAAAGGGATCTCACAAATGGCAGCTGAAATTCAATGTTGATAAATGCAAAGTAATGTACATGGCAAACATAATCCCAATTGTGTACAAAACGATGGGATCTAAATTAGCTGTTACCACTCAAGAAAGAGATCTTGGAGTCTTTGTGGATGGTTTTCTGAAAATAGGTGTTCAATGTGCAGTGGCAGTCAAAAAAAAGTTAATGTTTGGAACCATTAGGAAAGGGATAGATAATAAGATGGTAAATATACTTCTGCTATATAAATCCATGGTACACCCACACCTTAAATACTGCGTGCAGTTCTGCTCACCCCAACTCAAAAAAGGTATATTAGAAATGGAAAAGGTTCAGAGAAGGGCAACAAAAATGATTTAAATATATGGAACGGTTTCCATTTGAGGAGAGACTAAAACGACTGTTTAGCTTAAAAAAAGAGATGGGGGGGGGGAGGCTTATGACAGAGGTCCATAAAATCATGAATGGTGTGGAAAAAGTGAATGAGGAAGTGCTATTAACCCCTTCACATGACACACGAATCAGGGGTTGCCCAATGAAATAAATAGGCAGCAGGTTTAAAAAAAAAAAAAAAAAAATACTACTTCACACAACGCACAGTCAACCTGTGGAACTTGTTGCCGGGAGATGTTGTGAAGGCCAAAAGTATACTGTGTTCAAAAAAGAATTAGGTGAGTTCATGGAGGATGAGTCCATCAATGGTTATTAGCCAAGATGATCAGGGACACAGCCCCATGCTCTGGGTGTCCCTAAGCATCTGACTTCCAGATGCTGGGACTGGACAACAGAGGATGGATCACTTGATGATTGCCATGTTCTGTTCATTCCCTTTAAACCATCTGGCATTGACCACCGTTGGATGACAATACTGGGCTACGTGGACCATTGGTCTAACCCAATATGGCCATTCTTAATCTCTAGCTAAAAGACCCTGCAGGATTACAAAAAGCTGTGTATGTTTTTTCTTTTGTGTGTGTGTGTGTGTGTGTGTGTGTGTGTCACTATTAGTATGACAAAGAAGTAAAAGTTTAAACAGGATTACACAACACGAGTGGTTTCGATACCTGCATCATGTCCACACCAGCACATCCATTGATGGAGCCAACTTGTACAGAAAAATTAGTTACAAATTTTCTCCAATGTAGATTTATTGTAACTGGCAAAAATTGCTGTCTGGTGTAAAAACTATGCTCTTTTTCCACTCCTTTGTTTGTCTGTCTTATTTCTTTTGGAAGATTCCTCCTCTCAGTGGGCAAAGGATACAAGAGCCACATTGTTCTCCCATCCATTGTATTGCTGCTTCAAAACAGGAGCAGAGAAGATTCTGCTTTGAAAGCCAGCTTTCAAGTTGACTGTCTGCGAAAGCGCTCGGTACCACTTGCACAGGATGCTCTGCCTCAATGAGGCACCACAAACACAAGTTTTTGAAAGGTTCCATAGCATCATACCATTACCAGTAACTGCAGGACTTCCTTGTTGGAGGCAGATTGGTGGCTTTTGATTCCCTGTGGGCCCATTTCCTTTCTAACATATGTCCTGAACATGGTTCAGTAGGACTACATGGTCAGGTGTGTAGGATTCATGATGAACTATTCAAAGTCACAGCTTGTCAGTAACAGACAACTGATATAAAGTAGTCCTACTAAATATGATTTGGCCATAAGTCTTCCTGCCCTAAGACAGGATCCAAAACCTTACCACTCTGGTAGAAATGTTAAGCAGGTGACTGCTTGTTATGCTATACAAATGTTGGGTTTGATGGCAATAACTATATTCATAATACAAAGTACACTGCTCAATGAGACAAACTTTGTAGATAATGATATCCTACTGGAACCAAACATCCGTATGCAATACAAGAGTGCTTGTGGTAACGGATTAAGAGATTCAAAGGTCAGAAGGGACCAGTGTGATCATCTAGTCTGACTTCTAAAAACAACAAGGAGTCTGCTGGCACCTTAAAGACTAACAGATTTATTTGGGCATAAGCTTTTGTGGGTAAAAACCTCACTTCTTCAGATGCATAGTCTGACTTCTGGTATTCTACAGACTATAGAACTTCCCCAAAATAAATCTTAAAGCATAACTCATAGAAAAACATACAATCTCAATTTAAAAATTGCCAATGATGGATGAGGACAACCTCTGAGGCGCTCTCCAGGTGCCAGTTGAGGGACAACTTTGTTATAAACTTCCAAATGCCTCTCCCAGTCCATTTCTCCTTCAGAAATGATACTGAATGGGGGGCTTGCTTGCACGTACACCCCTCTACTGCTCAAGCTATTGCTGTCAAGAGCTAGGGGAGTTCTGTCCGACTAGTTCTAAATTGCTGAAATCTGAGGGAAAAAAGTCCTGCACAGCTTAGTGTGATGTCTTGCTCAGGTCACCCTCAAAACTGTGTGTCAGTTTCCTGTGAGCACACCAGCTTGTCTGCCTTGCCGGCAACTTTCAAGACTCTGCCAGTCCACACATTGCCTTGCAGGTGACAGTCAGTGAACCCCAGTTTCCAGGTTTCCTAGAGATGTCTTTTGCTGCATCTAGACCTCTGACTGGACCCTCGGAGAAGGTGTTAAGTTTGCTGCCTCCAAAGAGACAACAGACACTAGCCTGTTAATACACAACATGGAGATGGTTTTGTAATAAAATAAGAATAAGTTTATTAACAAAGAACATAGGGTTATGTGATTTCAAGTAAGTGAAAGAGATAGGAAAGGTTAGAAATGAAACAAACAAAACATACTTTCTAGTGACTAAAATTAACTTCAGCAAGTTATTTCTGTCTAAATAGGTTTTCATCTATAGTCAGTTCCCAAAGACTTCAGCCTCTTTGGCCTGGTCCACACTAACCCCCCACTTCAAACTAAGATACGCAACTTCAGCTACGTTAATAACGTAGCTGAAGTTGAAGTACCTTAGTTCGAACTTACTGCGGGTCCAGACGCGGCAGGCAGGCTCCCCCGTCGACTCTGCGTACTCCTCTCGCGGAGCAGGAGTACCGGCGTCGACGGCGAGCACTTCCGGGATCGATTTATCGCATCTTGTCTAGACGCGATAAATCGATCCCAGAAGATCGATTGCTTACCGCCGGACCAGGAAGTAAGTATAGACGTACCCTTTGATTGAAGGATCCACCTTTCTCAGATTTCAGGAGCTCTGGGCCCTTTTGCCCACCTAGTGATGGATGCCAAAATGGCATTCTGTTTCTGTTTGTATTTTCCAAAGTCTGTTTTTGATGCCAGAGCCAGGAAGGCTTTGTGGTGGAGCAGGCTTCATTCCTATTGTGATCATTAAGTGGCCTCCCCTCCTCCCCCACTTGTTTTGCTTGAAGACTGTGTGTACTGTCTAAGTAGGTGTACTTTTCTTTGTCTTCTGACATATTACCTGGCTCAGTTTACATTGGAAACATAGGAAGAGAGGTGAAACAACATTCCTTTGTCTAAGACAGGCTGGGCTTATGGTTGCAAAACACCTTCTAACAACATATTTCCAAACACACATACATCACATAATATTAATGACCAGCATGTCATCAGTTTGCATATGGTACCTAACATGTCACCTTTTAGATACAGATTATAACAACAGTGGGTTGGGGCAATAAGTGTGTCAGGTGTGATGTGAGTTGTGGTATGGTATGTCCTCTGCCAGCTGGCATTAGGGAGGCTTCCTGGCTCACAGTGATGTTGCCAGAAATAAAATTACAAACCAGTAAATATTTCCTTTTGTAATTTAAAAATGGCTGAACAGCAGACACAGGGAAAACTTAAGTTCCAACAGTGAATCGTTTAGCTAACTGAGTTTAAGGCAGAATTCTAAATTGGTCTTAACATTGGGTGTTAAGTGAAAACTTTATGCATACAAACAGAATAGACTGTCGTTATACCATCATTATAGGTTGCATCTTGACTTTTTAAAAACATAGTTGTATTTGCGTAGTCTCTTACCCTATATCATTCACATAAAAATATAACAATAGACATTGTCAAATTTAAAATCCCTAGATACTATGTCTATACCCAGGATTGCTGTCAATTATATGGTTCATAGACACTTTTCCTACGTTCCCTGCTCCCCGCCCCCTTTCTTTTGCTATGTGAAAGGCCCACACAAACAGAGAAAAATGACTTTTCCCCTAGCATTGGCAGGGCAAGATTCTTAAAGACTGGAGATGCTTCCAGGTTCCATATTGTAAATATTTGCAGAAATGCCACTGTGATCTATCTATACTCTGTGCTAACTATGCTTACTGCTGTAAAGCTCTCAAAAAGAACAGTTTCTATACAAAAGATGTCACAATCTGACAAAAGGAGGGGAAAGACACCTGGGAATAGAAATACTTTAAATTGTTTTTGTTTTTTGTTTTAAACAACTTGATTTGGTATAGGTTCTACTCCTGGGCATTGCAGAAGTGCCTTTCAGATAGATTTGACTGCTGAGAGATTGGTTTCTTGGTGAACAAGTGTGTATATAGAGAGAATTTCATGGGGAAGGGATGGTATGGATAAGGCAGGAAGGTGGGAGGAGGGAAATGGAGTTTCATTAAAGAAAACCTGTGAAACAAAGGGGTTGAAGCCAACAAAATGAGATCAGAGTTCTCCCTTGCAAGGTTCTACACCAGTGTACTCAGCACAAGCTTTCTACAAAAGTTGTGCTTTTTCTAGTAACAAATAGTGATTGAGACTGTGTTCTTGGAAGATTGATACTTCTCCACACGGTATTCTCTAACTTTTTAACACAAAATGCAGCCTAGAATGGCATCCCTTCTTTTGTGACCTTTCTTTCCCATAATTTCCTACTTCTTCCTTGCCTTTGTTCTGTTTTCAGTTATTACTCTGCTACTCTATGTCATTCTGGTTTGTCTGTACCTCATTGCAAAGTAAGTGAAACATGCCAATGCATTTTAGTTTGCCTTTTGTGGCATGTATACATAAACAGACAGAAAGCTTCTTTGCTTTGCTCCTTTTTTGTTTCTTTTAGTGTTGTGCCAGGGCTAGATCATTCTATGTTAGAGAAGTCTGAGAATCTCTCCTGACGATAGCTCTGAATAAATAAAAGCAGGGCCTATGGAGTTCTGGTAGTTTTCTTTTTTAAAATGTCTGTGTAAAATCCAGGTTACAAATTGAAATGCATCTATGAAGGTTTTCCTGTTGTAACCAGTCACGCATACAAGGGAAAAATGGGGTGGAATAGAAAGGTGCTGGAATGCAAATGGGTTGCGTTTAGTGCACTTGAAGTACTAAGCAAATTGCTACTATTGTGGCATACGAGATTAATGTCATTTAACTATCAATAATATAACACAAAGTAAGTCCAAAACTGTCAAACCATAATGTCTACAGTTAGACATCTAAATGAATGGGGTAACTTTAGACACCGAAGTTGGACAGTTTTGGCCCTAGAGCAATAATTGATATAGTTTTGTCAACATTTTCTGTCTATATAAAATATTTTATCACTTTCAAATTATGCATCTTACAGTGTACAATTTTATTCTATAACTTTGAATATTTCTCGGTATTAACCTGTGTAGGGTAGACCTACTGGAATACAGAAAAAATAGGAGTAGCAGTTCAGACTGGCTTTTGTGAAGGTATAAACATGTCGTTCTCTCCTTTTTGTTCCAAGATCTTAGTGGCTCTATAGCATCTCCAGATGTTAAGCTAAATCTTGGAGGAGGAGGAGAAGGAGGAGGAGGAGAGTTCATCAAAGAATCTACTGCAACAACATTCTTGAGACAGAGAGGATATGGCTGGCTTCTGGAAGTAGAAGATGATGACCCAGAAGATAACAAGCCACTTCTGTATGTCAAAATTGCTCTTTGATATCTATCTTCATTTTCTGGTTAATAACTTTTTGTTTGTTTGTTTTCCTGAACATTGGTGAGCAGTTAGTCTTTTTGCTGTGACTAGGATTCCACAGTGATAAATGGCTTAACTTTATGTCTGTCATTGTATTTGTAACATTGTACATCATTATCTTTATTCAGGTTTTATTTTTGTGTTGTGGGGAAGAAGAAGCTAAAACATGTTGCTTATCTTGCTTTAGGGGAGGGTGGAAAGGATGAGGTAAAACTTGAGTATAACTGGCCTTGGCTCATATAGAGTACCACAAAAGGTTGTTTTCTCATTGCTTCTTTTAAACTTTTGTTCTTTTAATGATTAACAAAAAATCAAATCTTAGGCTTGGTCTATACTACAGAGTTAGGTCAACGTAAGCTGCCTTATGTTGACCTATGTCAGTGCCTACACTGCAGCCTTGCTCTCACTGATGTAAGTGCCCTACTACACTGACATTATAACTCCACCTCCACGAGAGGCATAGGGCTTATGTTGGTGTAGTTAGGCAACACTGTCGCTGTAGACGCTGCATTACTTACATCAGCTGTTGGCTACAATCCTTGTCAATTCTGCTGGAGCTGTGAAATTGACAAGAAAGGCTGTTAGGTTCCCTGCTGTGAACCCTGAGCCAGGCTTACAGCTTGGGCTGTCATCCTTGGGCAGGTGTGGGGCTCCAGCTAGAACCCGGCTGCCCCCCAGGCTCCTGGCTACTGCTGCCTGGGCTCCCACTCCGAGCCCAGCTACCGGGCACCGAGAGCCTGGGCTCCCAGCTACCCATGGGGCTCCCAGAGCTGTCAGAATGTGGCTGCTCTGAGCAGAGACAATAGCAGTGTGAAATTGCCAAGAATGTCAATTTCACTGCTGGTAGGCTCTGTGCTGTGAAATGGAGCCTGCGCGAGTCTCACAGCTGGGGCTTTCACCCCGGGGCAGATGGGGGGGCTCCAGCTGTGAGCCCCATGTGGCTATCAGTGCCCCACACTCAGCTGTCAGTGCCCCACAATGCGCCACTTCAGTCAATGCAAGTGCTCCTGGTGAGGACATGATCCACTGGCAGGAGGAGGGTAGTGTGGACACCAACAGCCATTTGAATTACTGCAGTGACTGTAGGATGACCTAAATTAAGTCGACCTAATTTTGTAGTGTAGACAAGCCCTTAGATTGTGTCCTTTCTATCCTCCTCTGTTGTGCTGCTATTAAGCTGAGTTTGTTTAGCATTGTTAAATAATCAACAACACTGACTTACAAAATATCGAGTGAACACTAGCAGTTACTATCTGAAATAAAGGTATTGGAAATAGTGGTGGTCATCACCATAGTCTTGAAGTAAGTGGACAAAGATTTGGGTTTAATTCGGGTTTAACTCCTCTGAAATAAACTGACTTCATCAGGGCTTTTAAATGCTAGAGAAAAAAAATTCCTGCACTGTAGTCTTGTATACTAGGATTTTTCAGATCAAGGCTGTTTCACTGAAACTCAGTTTTAAAGGTATTATAAATGAAGTACAGCTCTTTTCCCACATCCTTTCATGTTACGTCAAAGGCACACAATCTGTTTAAAGCCAAAAATTACCATAATGCTGATAAACCCATGCTTCCCCCTGTGTAAAGAGGTATGGTTGGGTTTTATGATCTAATGGATAGTGCACTTTGAAGCAGGTGATTTTGGTTCTGTTCCTAGTTCTGCCACTGATTTGCTGTGTGGCCTTGGCAAGACACTTAATATCTGTCCCGCAGTTTCCTCTCTGCAAAACGAGGATAATACTTGTCATTTTTTGTAAAGCACTTGGAGATCCTCAAACAGAAAGAGCTGGGAGACAACAGATATTTCTGGAGACATTAAAACTCCATCTGCATCTCCTAGAGTAGTGGAAACCCAAATATCTTTTCATATGATAAAAGTTGCACGCTAACCTTTTGTTTAAAAAAACTAAGACCACATTTCATCTCTTTTCCTAGAGAGCTAGACTGCTACATTGGGGGTGACAAAGCATAGGTGCTCTCTGTCACATAAGACTGTACACTATAAAGGCCAACTCTGTGGACCAAAAGGTGATCTGTGCATTCTTAATGTTTATTACACCTCACAATTGGAGGACAAAGCTCCTAACCTTAATGCTTCTATGGATTTAAAACATGGCAGGCTGCCAGAGAGCCAGCACTGACTCTGTTCAATTGATTCAAGGTCAGACTTCATAGGATAAACCCGTCTTTATTGAGGGATGGCCTTATTCGTGGCTCACCTCCAATGACAGCCACCACCCTCTTGAATGAGAGAAAAGTCAACGTCAGGCAACAGACAGATGCATATACACGATGGAACTTATTGAGTGGTGGGGCTATGAATTTAACTCCAGAATTTAAATGATCATATCACATGACCTTCAGAATGAAATGTAAAACGAATAGTTGCTGACTTTAGGATGGATGGAGAGAAATGCATGCTCCTGTCCTTAGACAGTGGAAGGTACTAAAAATGTTGTGGCAAAGTTCAGTAAAAATCCCTTGCTATAACAGAAGGAGATAAACTGCCCTAAGACTTGCATATACAAAAATAACTTCAATAGACTCAATAAAGAATATTCCCTGTCTGGGGAGACAGTGTGACTGCCTGTTTTCACTGGACTTAACTCATGGTCCAGCTTTTCTGAGAGAAGGCTATAAAACAAAGACCCTCTTATTTCCAGAGTACATTGTAACTGAGCATCATGGGACAAAAATCAAGCAATAACTTATTCTAATCATATTTAGCAGTTCCGTAATGATTTTCTTCTGTAGAACTCAGTCCTTTACAAAGGAGGCCAGTATCATTACCTTCATTTTATAGAGGTGGAAGTTGAGGCACAGCATGGAGGTCACCTAGCAAACCAGTGGCAGAGCTGGGAATTGAACCCAGATCTGTGCCTTCTAATATAGTGGTCCTGATTCTGTACTTTCAGACCTATGCTCAGATGGGCAGCTGCAGGAAGTCTCTTGAAGCTCCCTACTTCAGAGCCGCCTAGTTCCAACTGCGCAGGGGCAGCCCTAACTTGCACTAGAGTCCATCAGTGACCTTACACCAATAGAGGATCAGATATAGCAGAATTCTGCTTTGCCTCGCCTCTCCCTGTCATATCTGTGCTCTGCCCCTGGAATGCCCCCTCCTTTCCCTTATGCCATGGTTGAGGGGAGCAGCAAAGCTAAACTCTGCCAGATCTATACCAATGGAGAGTTTTGCAGAGGGCAACTCTCCACTGGCCATCCCTGTCTGTTTTAAGGCTAATTTGTGGCCTGGAAGTGGGGGAGGGAGGTTGGAGAGTAGCAAGATCTGCTGATAGAACATCTTTTACTGGTTTGATCAGCCCTTAGTTATTGCTGTTTACTCATGCTGGAAACCAGCCAGTTGAACTATTGGCATAAACTGGCCTGGGGGAAACTACCCAGTTGAAGCAACTACCTTTCCTTTAATTAAAAGACCATCAACTTCAGCTTGTTGGTATGCTTTTTTTAAACACTTTGAGGATTAATGAATCCTACGCTTTTGTTCCCTGTTGGGAGCATGTATTATCTTTAGTTACATTATAAATACATGTAATGTGTCTATGTGGTTGCATATTTCAATGTATATAATCTTTAAAATAGCATGACAATAAAAAAAAACCTTGACAGATGAATATGGCATACATGTGCCTAGATGTTGGAGGACAGAAGCTTTGCTTTAATTCAGACTGTAGGGTATTTTACCCTTCTTTTGTGTTCCCAACCACAGTATTTATTTCAATATAGTTAATGATAAAATTGCATTAATGTTGAATAAAGTTGTTAGAAATTTAACAAGGGTTTCTTGAAGAAATATTTAAACGGTAAAAATAATTTTTATCTCACTAGGATGTTGAGGTTTCATTTTATGCTGCCGGTATATCTTGGAAGTATTCCACGTCTTGTGTGTCACTGCATCTGAAAGCATGTTCATAATGAACAAACTACAGACTCACTGCTTAATTAACCTGCTCTCACAGATGAATTATGAGATGAATTATTCTCTTTACACAAACTGTTCCAGTACCAAAATATGTAGTAAAGCTTTTGTTTTACAATTGTAGGGAGGAACTGGACATTGATCTGAAGGATATTTACTACAAAATTCGATGCGTGTTGATGCCTATGCCATCTCTTGGGTTTAATAGACAGGTAGTGAGAGATAACCCTGATTTTTGGGGCCCTCTGGCAGTTGTCCTCTTCTTCTCAATGGTTTCATTATATGGACAGTTTAAGGTAGGTATAAACCTTTTATCTAAAGAGAACTTTAAATATTGCGACTTGAATGCTAAACAGTTTATCATATTTATAGAGAGGTAGAAAGCCTCTTCTCCCCTTGCCATGAGTATAGTGAGAAGAATGGAACATCTAGTTCCAAATATATTTCTTTCATGGGTGTCTTTCTGCATATTAAAAAACTTGTAATACTATACTAAATGTTCCTTGAACTACATCTCTAAGGTCAATTAGAATAAAAATGTCAAGTTTTGTCTCTGAAATGGAAATGAAGGAAGGGTGGGATTTCTGGAGGCTTGTAATGATATGCAATCTGTCAGATGCTCAGCGGTATACTAACTGGAATGAGTAAAACATAAAACCTACATAATAGGTATATTTCATTACAATGGTAAAGCAAAAGACGGCACCTTTACAATGCTGGTTCATCTATGTTAAATAAAATGTAAATTGTGACTGAAATTGAGGGACCCGTAGGAATCAGTGATGAAAGTGAATGTCACTTAAATTTCTGTAGTTGGGGCACGATCATAGAGTAGAAAGTCTGCACCATGTTTTTCTGTATGAACACATTCCCTCCTCTGAAACCTTCTCCCATCTTTAATTTAGTTCTCAAATACAATTTACATTGATTGTACTATTAACTTCGTAATGTTTCAGTTCCCCCTACCACTGTCCTCTTTTTGCATTGCACAGTGAAAAAGATAGTTGGCTTTCCTACATGCTTCACAAAAAAGTTTGGGGACAGGAAACCATTAGAAGATTCCCCCCGCCCAGCCACGTTACCCAGCCACATACTCTTGCAAACATCTTTAGTAAGGATATCTCTTCTAGAGAGGGGAAAAATTAGCTCTGTGTCCGGACATATTAGTAATAAGTTGTTAACTAAGAATTCTAATTCAAAAGTGGCTTATTCAGTTGGCAGTTAGATACTTGCTGGTTGAACCTTCTGCATTATAGTCATACTAGTAAGTTTTTTTTTTTTCAGATAATTTTAAACTTATTTACTGGTTTTATTACCAGAAAACCTTTGTATAAAGATCTTGAATTTATTGTGGTTACAAATAATGTCATAACTGTCTGGTACTTTTTTGTCCTCTCAGATACCTTTTCCTTCTCTTGCTCCCACCCCCATAATTAAATAACTTCTGTCTTCATAATACCTCTGTCTCTTGTCACTTGACTTCTCCTATGATTCCTTCAGAACTCAGGGAATGCAGCTTTTGATTGGCCAGCAAGAATTATAGTATAGAAATGCTTGGCCTTTCTTCCGCTTTTCCAGTATTGCCCAAGCATAACATTCCTCGTAGTGCTTCTAATCACTGCCATCTTTAAAAAGTGACAGAACTTAGATATGAACCTAGGTCTTCTCTTGGTAGCACCTAAGTGAGCCCCCCTGCAAGCTCCACTTATAATAATGAGTAAACACCTTTAACCCTATCTTTAAATATAGCAATAAGTAAGGCGGTGTTTTAGTCACGGGTATTTTAGTAAAAGTCATGGACCGGTCACAGGCAGCAAACAAAAATTCACAGCCCATGACTTGTACTATATACCCCTAACTAAAACTTGGGTGCTCGGGAGCAGCCCAGGGCCCTGCTTGGGGGTGGGGGGTTTGGCATGACTGGCAGGCTCCCTACCTGGCTCTGCGTGGCTCCCCAGAAGTGGCAACATGTCCCTTGGCTCCTAGGCAGAGGTGCAGCCAGGAGGGCTCCACGCGCTGCCCCCACACTGAGCGCCCACTCCACAGCTCCCATTGGCTGCGGTTCCTGGCCAATGGGAGCGTTAGGGGTGGTGCCTGCAGGTGGAGGCAGCGTGCAGAGCTGCCTGGCCACACCTCCGCCTAGGAGCTGAGAGAGAGAGACATGTTGCCATTTCTGGGGAGCCCCCCCAGGGAAGCGCCGCCCAGAGCCATCACCCCCTTCCGCAGTCCAGCTCCCTGCCTCAGCTCGGAGCCCCCCTCCCACATCCCCAGCAGCGTCCGGTGCGGCTGGGCCCAAGGGCTGCCAGAGCTGCTCAGGCGGCCTCCGGGCCAGCCACACCAGCCACTGCAGAAGACATGGAGGTCACAGAAAGTCATGGAATCCGTGACTGAATCGTAGCCTGAGCAATAAGCCATACCAGGATGTGTGGTATTACAGTATGCTATTAGTCGAGGTAATTAATTTTGAGATATGAGCCTGAAAGGGAGTTCCTTCAACCTCCATAAGGTGTGCACTAAAAGCTGACGAACGCTCACTCTTGAATGGCTTATTTCTATGAGTATAACTGACTAATTTTACATATGACCCACTAATGTGATTTGTTCTTTTGGATGGGAGAAAGGTGCGGGGAAAGAAAGACAGGTATACACTGTTTCTTTCCACAGTGAAACATAATGGTATTATGATGTGTTCTTTTTTAAATTATTACAGAATTTTAGCTGGAGAGACAAAATCTATAGTGACACCAGCTTCATGCTCTTTTCACCTTCCCCTTTTGATTTTTACAGTGCATATGAAACCTTAAATCAGTACCCAGTTTAGGTTTGTAGCCTAAACTTGAGTTTTAAATGCAACCATACTTTGAAGCTCAGAGGCTGTCCTGGGAGTGCGGGTTCCCACTGTAGAAGTGCTATTTTCAAAGGGAAAGCAATATTTCCCTTATTCTGCTTAGCAGCTGCACTCCAGATCAGCTGGGCTGCGATTTAATGTAAGTGTAGGCTAGGGACCTGAATTGCGTGATAATTTAAGCCAGTTTCATATTCATATTAAGAACTGAGGAGAGGAGGAAACCTGGGAGGAAGACTACAGCCTAAACTAGAAGTACTGTCAAGGTGTAGAAAGAGTTAGGAGTCATAACTTAGATCTCTATTCTTTTGATTTTGTATTTTAAGGGTGACACAGTATTCTGCCATCCCTAGAGACGATCTTCATCAACGAAGAAAGGAGATACAAGCTGAACACTGATTTTTCTTTGTGTTTTGTTGGTTTAAGCCAACCGCTCAATGTTGTCTGGGCATGCTTTTCATTGGGTGTGAAGAGATATTGATTTCCTTTTGTGTTTCAGAGTAGAATGAAAACAAACATGTTACCATCTTATAAAATCTGAGACTCGGTTGAACCCTCTCATCAGTGGATTCACTAAGATTTAGCCAGAGTTCTTTTAATTCCAAAATTTTGACTGACACCTTCCTGTTCTAATGATAAAACCACACTACGCGTAAAATACTGGTTTTACCATATTTTCTTGTTTGAGCATTCCAAATACACTAGCAAACTTGTCAGAAAAGATATTGTATAAATAATAAAACATCTGAATTTTATTTCTAAATTCCATTGTAATACTGAATAATACAAGGTTTGCTGCAGTTGACTTTCTTATGAAACCAAAATGAATTCTGAATTATAATAAAAATAATTGATTGATAAGAATTAATTGTTCTCTCTCTTTTAAGGTGGTTTCTTGGATTATAACTATATGGATATTTGGATCCTTGACAATTTTTTTATTGGCCAGGGTTCTTGGAGGAGAAGTAAGTAGCATGTGAAAGTGTGATTGATACATAAAATATTCAGAAGTGACTTGGCTTTTTGGATGCCCAACTTGCGGCACTTTAAAGTCACCTAGCTACTTTCTCAAAAATCTTGACCTCCCATATTTAGACATGAATTATAGCACAGTGTGGAACACATTGGTCTCTGTTGAAATTGAGATTCAAGGTAAATTCTTAGAGTTAGTCAGATCTAGTCAGATAGCTGCTAGCTAGTGAACAGGTTTTGATTAAAAATAAGAACCAATCCAACTCATTTGTTCATGTAAGTCTGGATTTAAAAAACAAAACCAGACCCTTAGTCAATTTCACGTGCATTTATTTAAACTGCTGGCATTTACTTACAACCTGGCCAGAACCAGAAATACTACTAGACTTCTAGAGCATCCTTACTACATTTTTCACTGCTAACATGAACTTCTATCATTAATTTAGGCATCCCAGTGGAAGAGTTACTTTGTGTGGTGGTTAATTGCAGATATTCAGAATTAATGACCATTGTCGAGTTGATTGTTAATTTGAAAAGTGAACGTGTATTTCATACATACCATACTAATTTCTAAATGCTGCAGTAATTATGTAATAATTATTTGAAATGCATTACTCTGTCATTACCAGTAAAGAACCTTGCATTAAAAAGACTGGAAGTAACCAATTGTTATAATTTGCATAAATATATTACCCTGTGAATTTACATTTAATGACAGTAATATCAAAAAAAAAAAAAGAAAAAAAAATTTGCACGTTAACAACTTTAATTCTGAGCCACAAGACAGATGCATGTACTCAACACTACACTTACTGGAATAGCTACTAATTCCATCATGACAAAATGTAAGTGTTTTCTCTATTGACAAAACTTATGAGCTAGATTGAAGACTTTTTTTTTTAATTCTTTACGAATTGATTTATAATTTTCAGGTTGCATATGGGCAAGTTCTTGGTGTGATAGGATATTCTCTACTTCCACTCATTGTAATAGCACCTGTCCTCTTGGTGGTTGGATCATTTGAAGTTGTATCTACACTAATAAAAGTGAGTTCAGTAATGTTTATTGTTTGTCACTATGCTTCAAAATATTATGTTGCCCTGAACAAAGTAATAATTTTAGTAACCTGTAATAGAATTTTAAAAGTACTGCTTGAATTCTTGTGACCCTCTTGTCCAGAAACATAGGTCAGGAAGTCACTCTGTCTTCCCCATAATTCAATATATGATATGTTATTGCAATGTGAATGGTAACATCAGTCATGTTCAGAGACATGGTAGTAGAAGTAGTAATCTCAAAACACTTCTACAAAGAAGGTAAGTATTGTTATCCCCATTACACAAATGGAAAACTGAGGCAGAGAGAGCCAAAACTGACCAGCCCAAAGTCAACTACCAGTAGAGCTGGGCAAAATTTTTAAAACAAAACTTTTTTTAGCAACAAAATGCAGATTTGGTAACACTGAAATGTTTCGCAAATTGGTGTTGGTTTTGCCAAATTTGTGTCCAAAAAATTTCAGGAAAAGTAGAAATGTTTCATTTTGACACTTCTGAAATGAAACTAGGGCTGTCAATTAATCACCGTTAACTGAAGCTGTTAATGCAAAATACATTAACTAGGTTAAAAAAAGGCACAATGAATCGCAGTTTTAATCACATTGTTAAACAATAATACAATACCAATTTGAAATTTATTATAAATATTTTGGATGTTTTTCTATCATTTCAAATATATTTATTTCAATTACAACAGAATACAAAGTATACCATGCTCACTTTATATTATTATTTTTATTACAAATATATTTGCACTGTAAAGAGATAAACAAAACAAATAGTATTTTTCAGTTCACCTCATACAAGTACCGTAGTGCAACTTACAAATGTAAATATTTTTTTTACATAACTGCATTCAAAAACAAAATAATGTAAAATTTTAGAGCCTACACGTCTACTCAGTCAGTCCTACTTCTTGTTCAGCCAATCGCTCAGATAAACATTGTTTACATTTGCAGGAGATAATGCTGCCTGATTCTTATTTACAATGTCACCTGTAAGAGAGAACAGGTGTTTGCATGGCACTGTTGTAGCCAGTTTTGGTATTTATGTGCCAGATGCGCTAAACATGTGTATGCCCCTTCGTGCTTTGACCACCATTCCAGAGAACATGTTTCCATGCTGAATTTAAATTGATATTCTATTATTGTTTAACTGTGTGATTAAAACTGTGATTAATCGTGACTATTTTTTAATCTCACGATTAATTGTGATTTTAAAAAATCATTTGACAGCCCTAAATGAAACATTTTGATTTTTCAATTTAAAATGGCTTTTCAAACTTAAAAAAAAAACAACTAAACACTCAAAATTGAAACAAAACATTTTTTCAACTTTTCAGTTTGCTGAAAGGTTCTAAAAAGTGTTGGGTTTTTTTGTTTTGTTTTTTGGTTCGCACCAAAACAATTTTTCGTTTTTGAATTGCCAGTGAACCAAAAAAATCTTTTATTTGCCCAGCTTTACCTACCAGGCCTGTGGCAGTAGAGAACTTTAATGAACTGTACTAGTATGGCAAAAGTTTCCTGAGGGTATGTCTACTCAGCAATTAAAAATGCGTGTCTGACCCATGCCAGTTGACTCAGGCATGTGGGGCTTTTAGGGTACAGGGCTGTTTAATTGCAGTGTAGATGTTTGGGCTTTAGCTGGAGCCTGGGCTCTAGGACCCAATGAGGTGGGATGGTCCCAGAGCTCAGTCAGCAGCCCAAGCCCAAACGTCTACACTGCAATTAAACAGCCCCCCTTAGCCCAAGTCTGCTGGCACGGGCCAGCCATGGGTGTCTGATTGCACTGTAGACATACCCTGAGAGGTCTCAGAGCTATGTGTGATTCTTTAAAGGCTATACTACCTGAGCACAACTGCATGAATCTTTACTTACAACTGTTGCCAGATTTCAGGGAGGTGGCGGGTTGTCAATCAAAAGGTAACCTTGCCAGCTTTGTCCTGTATTCCTTTTGTATTGATCAGTTTTGTTAGTTTATCTTTACTGTTGGCTACCAGTAACCACTCTAATTTCCTCAAACTTGAATTACACTTTAGTTACCCTGCAGTTGCACCGTGGTTGTGGTTTTGCTACCTGTAATTACCACTAATTTGTATACTCAGAAAGTTAATCATTTTTGAATTACTTGCCTGTCCATTAATTAATACATAATTCTAAAAATAGGGTTACATTAGTTAAATTTTAGTTACATGGTCATTATTTTATTGTCTTATGGTAACTTTAAGCAGATATGTGCACAATTCACTTGAGTTTCCAGTGCAAAAAATGCAGGGCCAAAGCCCTGTATCTAAGACATTTTAGCCCTGTGAAGCACCTATAGGTTGGCTTGAGGGTCTGTACTAGTGAGAAGCTTACAACCTGAGGGCACTCAGGAACATTCCAGCCAGTTCTTTTCCAATTACAGTCGGCAAAGGAGCTCCCTAACAATTCCAAATGATGTAGCTCAAGCCTTTACTATCGCAGCCTTTGCTAAAGGCTGTGAATATCTTACTGAATTCCAGTCACTAACCTCTTCTCCTTCCTGACACTGCCTCCACAGAGCCCCAGTTTAGGAGTCACATGCGTGAGCATATAATCGAAGGACTTTTTGAGGCTATGTGCGTATTCCACTACTTACGTGAACAGATCCTTGGGAATATTGCTTGCAACGGGCTAAGGTCCTTTGACAGTCCCTCCAATTCATAGATTTCATTTTACACCAGTGCGCTAAATCTTCTTGCTTGGGGACAATGGGTAGGGCCCTGCAAATCTACGGATATCCGCTTTATATCCGCAGATCATTTTTGCGGATTGGATGCAGACACAATTTTTGTATCCGTGCAGGGTTCTAACAATGGGTGTTTGATTATATTTTACACTATGACCCAGTTAGCTTGAGAGTAGAGGTTTGTATCAGGGCTCACTTGGTCTGAGGCAAGGCAGCCAATACTGCTTGCCTCAAGATGTGTCAGTGACAAGCACATGCACACTAACTAGTTATGCGACACTCTGCATATTCACTAAGCACTGCTGCTTGTGTTCAGTCTTTTTAAAGCATTCCTGCCTTGACTTTACAAATACGATTGTGCATCCAAAGCAGAGGAATCCAAACTTGCCTGTACTTGGAGGTTTTGTTTTTTCCAGTGGGCAATGTGTTAGAACAGTTTTGTTATTTGGGGAGACATTTTACAGCCTGTACAGTGTTTGGGCCAGATGTGTTCTAGGAGCAGTAGCGTAGCTAGGGGGGGAGCAGCCGCTCCCCCACTGAGCATAAGTGGCGCCATGTCAATTTCTTGGTGCCTTTTTACTCACCCAGGGGAGTGATTTAAAAAAAAAAAGGTGCCACCCGCTGCGGCGCTCCGGGTCTTCGGCGGCGGGACCTTCACTCGCTCCAGGTCTTCGGCGGCATTTTGGCGGCGGGACCTTCAGTGCTGCCGAAGACACCTGGAGCGAGTGAAGGTCCTGCCGCCGAAGACCTGGAGCGCTGCTGGGTGAGTAAAAGCGCCGCAGCGGGTGGCGCCTTTTTTTTTTATTGCTCCCCCTGTTCCCTCCACCTGGCTACCCCATTGTCTAGGAGTTCTTAAATCCCATTTCTAAGATAACCAATATGAGTTTCTTGTAGTAGTTATTGCCTTGTTTTTCCACTGGTACACCGTGGAGCTTTGTAGTCTCCAAGAGTGAGACTTCTGCCATAGATGACGTCTTTAGGGAAGGGAAAACTACTTATGTGCAGGGAAGAATTCACAGATATAGGGTAAGATGTCCAAAGTTGCTTACGTACAAGGTCACTTAAGTCCTTTAGAAAACTTAACCCATAATCTTTCAGGATTCTCTCTCACTCATCTACCCTGCTCCACTTCAGAGTGAGAGGATTCTGGATATGATGTTTTCTTGATTCAGGCTGGGATTTTCAAAGAGGCCATAGTATAGGCACCGAACTTCCATTAACTTCCTTCAGCCCCTTTGAAAATCCCAGTCTCATGCTCTAGGCCATGGGTAGGTAAACGACGGCCCGCGGGCCAGATCCAGCCTGCCAGCCATTTTAATCCAGCCCTCGAGCTCCCGCTGGGGAGTGGGGTCTGGGGCTTGCCCTGCTCCGGTGCTCCAGCCGAGGAGCAGGGTTGGAGGCCGCTCCACGCGGCTCCCGGAAGCAGCAGCATGGTCCCGCTCTGGCTCCTACGCATAGGGGTAGCCAAGGGGCTCCTCTCTGCACACTGCCCCTGACCCAAGCACCGCCCCCACAGCTCGCATTGGCGGGAACTGCAGCCAATGGGAGCTGCAGGGGCAGTGCCTGCAGACGGAGCAGCGCGCAGAGCCACCTGGATGCGGCTCTGTGTAGGAGCCGGAGGGGCGATGTGGCTGCTGCTTCCGGGAGCCGCTTGAGGTAAGCACCACCTGGAACGTGCACCCGAGCCTCTCCCTGTGCCCCAACCCCCTGCCCCAGCCCAGATTCCCCTCCCACCCCCTTGTTCCCAGCCCAGAGCACCCTCCTGCATCCCAATCCCTCATCCCCAGCCCTCCCCTCCGCCCAGAGCCCGCACCCCCAGCCGGAGTCTGCACCCTGTTCCGCACCCCACTCCTCTGCTCCACACCAGAGCCCATACCCCCAACCAGAGCCCTTACCCCCTCCCGCACCCCAACTCCAATTTTGTGAGCATTCATGGCCCGCCATAAAATTTCTATTCCAAGATGTGGCCCTCGGGCCAAAAAGTTTACCCACCCCTGCTGTAGGCAATCATGTATATATTGCTGTTACCTCTGGGATGTTAATATCAACAGAATTTTTTACAAAAATATTCTTTTTATGTCTATGGCTAAGGGAAGCTCTTGCTTCTTCCTGTTATTGAAAGAAATTGGTTAGTATGTTCCAGAGCCCTTGAAGTAGGAGAATGCTCAGTAAAGTGACTAAGGTCACCAGCCAACAGGTGCTTGAGGAGGCCACATTTTTTTAGTTTTCCCCATGATTTGCATTGGAGGTACAAGACCCAAGAGTAAGAATCTTGCAAGATGATATTCAGAGAAGCAGAATTACAGGTAATAATCATGAAAAAAGTTCAAGTTGAAGAGGACTAAAACAGAATGAAGAGTTGTTAAATAGTGCTCCCCTGGAATAAAGATCTATACTATCTGAATATGTACGCTTACTGTTTGCTTTATTGTAACTATAGACTCTTAAATTCAAATGAGTGCACGTGCAGATGCTTGACGCCACATGATGACCTTCATTGTAAAGTGCTTTGAGATCTGTTGAGGAAAACCAGTACATAAGAGCTGGAGATTATTAGTACGAATACATGTAGGTAAAATCTCTCAAATATCCATGAATGAAAATACTTAGAGACCAACATGGTGCATCTCTCTCTGAACACAAAGAAAATAACATACTATGTGTTCTCAATATAACACTGAGGAAAAAATGTAAGGTTTCTTTCCTAATTACCTTCAAAAAAAAGTACTGATTTTTGTATTGGTATCTGGACAGATTTTCTTGTACTGTCAGCTAACACTATACCTTTTTTCTTTTTAAGCTGTTCGGAGTCTTTTGGGCTGCATACAGTGCTGCTTCATTACTAGTCGGAGAAGAATTTAAGACTAAGAAGCCCCTTCTGATTTATCCAATCTTTTTATTATACATCTACTTCTTGTCCTTATACACAGGGGTGTGACCTGAAGTCTTGGATGTGGCCAGAAACAATATTTTATTCACATGCAGACTGGTAAAACATAAGATTAAGGAGGCTGGAGAAAATAGGCGTGACTGTTTTGTATCCAGTTGTTGAAAAGTTTTAAGACCTAAACACACATTTGTGTATATTATTTAATTAAGCAATTATAGCTATGTGGATTTGTATCAGAGTTCTAGGTTTAAGATTCTTTAGATTTTCATGAAATAATATAAGAACTTTGTGTTTTATAAGATTGTGTAGCAAAAATACAGCTTGATACCTGTGCCATAAGCACCAGGACCAGATTACTCTATTACATTGAACGGGAATATGAAAAAATATTGGTAATGGTCTCAAAGTGCAATTTTTCAGTTAAACACAGCTGGCTTTTTTGGCACAGCAAATTCTGTATATATTTATGAAACAATCCTGATGGTTCACAGAATAGGCTCTATAATTGAGACATGAAGATATTAGTATTTTTTATGTTAGAGCCCCAGATTTATTTGATTTGGCTTTTGAGATTTTATAAATTCTAATTTACTTTGGGGAAAAAAGTGTACATGTGTATTTTGTATCTATTGCTTGTGTGTAGCAGATATACTCCTTGTTTAAGGATGTACATTGGGTTTTCAACACTTGAAGACCCAAGCATTTGAATTCAAATTCGCATTTATATCTTTGCCCAACGGAGCAAGACATATACTGTGTGACATTAATTCATTAAATGGCTTATTTGTGGAATCAAATTATTTCATATTTAACAAGATCTGAATTTGAAGTCACACAAAACAACTTTCAACTGCAGCATTGGAGTAAGGTGTGGGAGAAGGAAGATAATGTATCAAATTTGTGACCTTGAGCAATGTTTTAAAATGACAAAATAAACAGAATGCTTCCCTAACCTTGTATCTGTTTTGTAACACCTTGATCTGTATTGCTTTTAATGGTATGTAATTTAACCAATCAGGAGTGTTTTTTCTAATATACTGTTCATCTTTTGTAAAATGAAATATTAAGATTCTTAAAAGCCTGATTCTGCCTCCATTGAGTAAGTAAGGCAGAATTAGGGACTTAGCAACAAATTTTCACACTAATTTTGACTATCAAATTAGGTAATATTGTGATAACATTAAATACTTCCTGTATATACTATATAAATTGTTTATGTAATGGTTTATGTTGATAATATTAATGGAAATTATGGAAAGAAAAAAATTATTGAAGGTAACTTAGCATGATATTTACTTTATTGAAGTAAAGTTGTTTGCTATCTTTAGTAGGTAATATTTGGAAATAGGTTTTGACTGACTTGCAATTTTTTTTTTTTTGTTGCAAACTTTTGTCTCTTAAAAATAATAGTAATAGTACAACCAGAGACCCTTACTGCAAATAATAAAAACTTATAAACCATTACAAGGTGATATGAGGAACTGCCTATTCTCTGTAGTAGTCAAACTACTGTGATTTAGCTTAATTCTGCAATATTTTAAATAAAATTATCCATATAACTTGAAACTTTAATTATTAATTTTATATAATTTATAATAATACTAATTATTAATTAAAATTTAAAGTTAAATTCTCAGCCTCCAAAAGAAACTTTGGTTTCTGTAACTTGCTTCTCTGCATGGGTACCTGGTAGTTTTAAATTAAACTACTTAAAGTTGGTGCTGGACAAATGTTGTGATAGCAAATCCCAGCTATGCTAAGTCTCACAATACTGTAAACATAGAAAAACTTTAGTTTAAAAGTTGATCATGAAACCAATCTTTGACTTCAGCGGAAGTTTTGGTTGAATAAGAACTGCAAGATTTTGTACTAAACAAATAGTATGGTTTCTAAAAATAGATTATATATCTACAGCTTAGTGAACCTTAACCTATACTAGTGTATTTTACCAATTACCTTGTTGCATAATAATCTATAGTAAATGAAATTCATGTCCCAAAGTGTTTTGAAAGTATTTGTACTGTTTTAAAATAATATACGCATTAGCAGTGCAGGTCTATCAGATAGGAAGCACATTATTCTGACTTCTTCCAGAATCATATCTTTATAATTTATCATTATATTACAGTGTTTCATGAGAAGATCCAATTAGCATTTTAAACTTTAAAGAAACCAAGTCAGTGTGAATGAATGTAGTTAACTGCATCATAAACACTAGGCGTTAACCCACTTAAAGACTGGTAGGTATTTAATGAGTTTTTACCATTTCTTGTCTGTCCTTTCCAAGTTGTGTTATAGACAACTTTATAACATGTTTATGGATCTGAGATGACAATATGAACTTGGGTACTGATTGAGACAGTTTAAAATCACTCTTTCTACACACCCAGCTTCCTTTTCATATGGGACTATGATCACATTTCTTTAAAAATCATAGTTTCTTTTATGCTAATATTCTCTTAAAACTATAGTTTTTGCTGTTTTAACAGTTCCCTCCTGCAAACTAGAGGGGTGTGTGTGTGTGTGTGTGTGTGCGTGTAATACCCAGTGTATATATGCATATAACATAGCAAGTCTTTTATAGACAACTGCAGAATTGCACCTTTTAAAGTCAATATATTTAGTTTCATCTTTTGCATATGCTATTCAAAGAAACATACTTAAACAGTTCTCAAATGGTTCCAATAGTTTGTTATAACTTTGCATTCAATTAACTCATATTTTTAGACCAGGTATATATGTAAATACAGCATAAGATGTATTTTATAAAGATTTTGAATTAAATTTGTTTACCAAATGTATAAAGCGTATTTATATTCACTGAATCAAAACACATACATCCACATTCCTATATATGTAATCAATTTCATGTTCTAAAATTGTAAATAAATTTTTAGGATTATGAAGTATACAAACTTCTGTTTCGTACTTGAAAATGTAATGCAGATTTCCTATCGTTAGTGCAACTTCTAAGCTGAAGCAATTACTTTCCAGCTAAGCTTATTTGCAATGGCATGGATGCAACAGTATGGAACTTGCATGTGCAAAGTGAAAATTGTGTTCTGACAAACTTGTGTGCATAGTGAACAGGCATGTACAAAGAAGTATTTTCCTTTCTTCCCTCATTTGCAAAACTGGTACCAGTTGATGGAAAAAGGCAGTACAGTTGTTGGAATTGCTCTGTGTTGCCATATAATTGCTTTTACTAGGCGAAGATGACACAGTTTGACTTTTGCATGGAAGAAACCACCACCTTTTCTCTAAGTTCTATTTTAAAATTACACACCTAAATTTTTCATACTCCACTGAAATAACGAGAGGTTGCCTAAAAGTTACTATCAATTGGCCCTTAAAGCACACTTTTCTGGCTTCTCTTTTCACTGTCCTGCATCCAGTCTTCATACTACATATACTTTCTCTGCCTGCTCCCTCCATTTGTGTACACAGTCTCTGTTCAAAGATAAACCCTGATGTTGGTTTAGCTACAGGGGCAGATACTACCTATCTCATTGGCTTCTACCATAAAACAAATCCTTTTGTATCAATGGAACCCTGTAGCTTTTGTCTGCAATAACTGATCATCTCAAGTGCATTCTTATAAAGCGACAGCAGTATATTTTTAAATGTCGAATGTCCATCTTCAACTATAGATGACCCAAAAGTGCGTGTTTGTATTGGGTATCTATGCAAGCTAAAACTGCTAGCTCCTGCTGCTGGAAATTGTTCCAGTTTGGGAAAAGTAAGGGAGGGTCCTGTTGTCATAAAGACAGTTGACTACAAAGCTTAGTCCATCAGATCTCAATTCAGTATTTAAAGCTATTTTTGATATTAAAAAGTAATGTTTTATAAAACTGCTTGAGTTGTAACTAGAATTTAAAGAGCATAGCTATTTCTTCAGCATTGGACAAGCACTGCTTTCATCTTGAAGCTTTTAGGGCCTTACCCAAAGGCGACTGAACCCAGTGAGAGTATGACTGCAATGGGCTTTAGACCATGGACTTGACTATGGGTACATCTACACAGAGATAACCTGTGGGTGGTCTGGGTCAGCTGACTCCATCTCACAGGGTTCCGGGGCTGAAAAATTGCTCTGTAGACATTCAAGCTTGGACCCTGCATAGGTGCAGGGTCCCAGAGCTCAGGCTTCAGCCTGAGCCCAAACCTCTACACAGCAACTTTTAGCCTCGCACACTTAGCTCCATGAGCTTCATTCGGTTGACTCAGGCCAGTCACGGCTATGCGGCAGGTCTTCTATCCCTATGTAGGTGGGGAGATATATTTTTAGAAGAGATCAGCACTGTTTTCAGTGGGTGCTGCTGCACGCAGAGCATTTTTCCATAGCTGGGTGCTTCCCTTAGGTGCATAAATGGGAGCTGAGCTCTTTAAATATCTCACCCCAATTGTCATTTCCTCACACTTTGGATTTTTGCAGTGGCACCGCAAGAGTAGAGGCTGTCTTCTTTCATCCCAGTAGATTCATGAATAGCATCGTCCTCACACCATCCTTCAAGATCAGTAAGGCATTCTTAAAATAGCATATTCTTGGAAAATAAAGTTTAGCAGTCACTTTTGATTATTTAGATCAATAGACATCTAGGATTTAATATTCGGGCACTCTTGCATCTACAGCTGCATGTAAACTGGATAATTGCTTACCTCAACAGGAATTCTGCTTCTCACTGCTCATTATATGCAAAATCCTAGAAATAGCATGTTGAAAATAAACATAAAATTTCATATACATTATGTAGATGAGGGCATGTCAACACTGCAATGTAAGCCCAACATTTGAACTTAAGCTGAAGACTCCCCCACTCCAACAATACACAGATTTTGCTAACCCAGGGCTTGGTTCCAGGGTCCCAGGACCCTATGGGGGTTCAAGCCCTATTGCTTTGCAGTGTAGACACGGCACTACTGGACTTACGCTCTGAGAGTCTGCCAAAAGTAGTCCACAATCTCACAGCCTGACTTTCTTTGTCCTCTGGACAGTCAAGTTTGGTGGACAGTCAATTTTCCCCACACTGCACCATGAAGAAAGGGCTAGAGCAGCCACATTTTGGGAGGGCACTAGGAAGTCTGGGCTACGGCTGACTGAAATCGGGCCCACATAATGCAGTGTAGACACTAGAGCCCCAGGTTAGGATCCAGCGTTGAACAATTCCTACCTGAGGTTATAAACTACCTCAAGCCCTAAGTTAACAGACGGGGGGGGGTCTGCTAACATGAGTTTTACTAACCCTGAGTAGACATATCCCAAGTGTCAGAAATTTAGGCCACTGATATAAAAATTAGATCTAGCAAATAAAACTTGCTTTCTCAGCCCTTTCCTGGGATGGATAAGAACATTGGTTTCCAATACAAGGCTTTTGATAGCAAACAAAAATTGTATAGAATCTAGAGCTGGAGAAGAATACATTTGAATAAATAATTGAAATATTTGATTTTTTTAAAGTTCAGTTTTATTCATACAAATAATTCCTTATTCGTGAATATTTAGATAGCCAACAAATAATAAAATGTTCATGTATCCCACTATTTTCATAATTTTAGCCTAATTTGATGTGGTACACAAATCCTTTTACAATATTTGACAGTGTGAATTATATATAACTCAGCAGGCAATCACTTTAGATGCATGCATTTGACTCTACAGGCTCTAGCGACTGGTGGAGTCTTATTAATCACACACACTTCTAATAAGAATTTTTTTTGTGGGGCTGGCAAAAAGTGTACAAATATCATAGCTACACTTAGTATAAATCAATAATTTATATTACTAAAAATCAACTAGGCTAAGATGAAGAGGGAAAAGGGGTAACTAGAAGTCAAAGGAGCCAGACTGCAAGCAACAACTGAAGTTCCTACACACTCAGCACAAGAGAAAAAGGAACTGAAATTGTTGGATGGGCTACACCTTCTTTGTTTAACAGGGAGTTTATTCTTATTTTAAATGGAAACTGGAACACAACTTTAAGTAAAGGGCCACAACCGTCACCTCCATAATTATCTCAGGCACTCAGGGCTAACTGCCACTTTAGGCAACATTTAAGTGCCACTTACTTCTGTGAAACACCCTGTTCAGCTGTCACCTAACACTGTAAGTGCCTAAATTGCCTAGGTACCTATGTTTCTGCCAGTAAAGCTACCCTAGCACCTACGTTTCTGCTGGTGGGTATGTGTCAAATGGCTAGTCCTGATAGGCTAGTCCTAGTTGAGCTGCTCAGTGCCCTAGTGCAATTCTCAAAATAGACATTTTCTTGCATATCTTGCCAATAGGACCCAATCGGGTAGGTATGCTCTGAGCACACCTAACCCACATAAAAAACAGACAAACAGATTAGGAATTTTTATGGCTGGCAGGCTCTGTGTGAGTGTGTCCAATAGCCCTGTGGGCAGGGCATCCATCTGGGATGTGGGAAACCTTTTCTCAAATTCCGATTCTGCCTGTGTTTGAAACTTAGGAATTCTGGATTTAGAATAGGGACTTGAACCCCAGTCTCTCACCTCCCAATTGAGTGCCCTAATCCCCAAGCTATGGGGTATTCTGAGGTGGGTAGGGCTCAATCTCTCCTGCTGAAGCTGTTCCACTTTGTATAATAATTAAATATTAATTAGGCCAGACAGAAATAGATTCTATAGTCTTGTGATAAGAGCCCTCCCCTGTGATATGGGAGACCAATGGTCAGGCCCTACTCCAAATCAGGTTGAGCAGGGAGTTGAAACAGATCTCCCACATTCCAAGTGAGTACCATAACCATTAATCTATTGGTTATAATGGGGTACAGTCTCTCTTTCTCATTCCTCCTCTCTCTCTCTCTGGTTTTTCATGAAACAAGGCTGACCTGGCCTAGGCATCTAACTCCAGGAAGGGTCACAGCTGAGAATGCTTAGTGGGGAGAGGTGCCTTTCTCTGCCTTGCAGTTAGGCATCCAACCATCTTTAAAGGGGTTGGGGGGGGATATAGGAAATGTTAAGGCGAGGGGTGGGACCTACTGGTTAGCTTAGATGGTTCCCCTCCCAGCTTGCTGGTTTCTGTGAATCCCTTTCTTAGGCACTTATCTCTCCCCATGCATTGTGTAGGGTGCATGGGCACCTAACTCATGGCTGAGGAGTCCATGGGGCACCAGGGCATATAAAAATTAAGCGTTCTTCGAGTGCTTGCTCATATCGATTCCAATTAGGTGTGCGCGCACTGCGTGCACGATCATCGGAGAATTTTCTACCCTAGCAACACCCGGTGGGTCGGCTGTAGAGCCCCCTGGAGTGGCGCCTTCATGGCGCTGGATATATACCCCAGCCGACCCAGCGCCCCCTCAGTTCCTTCTTACCGCCCGTGACGGTCGTTGGAACTGTGGAGCGCAGCATAGCTGTTCTCCACTCTCCCTAGCTTTACTTGTTCATTCTTGTAGATAGTTGTTGGTTATATACTTATAGATTAGTAGTTTGTTGTTAATAGTTTTGTAGAGTAGTTATAAATAGTTAGCGGGGGTTAAGGAGGCTTTTATCCCCCCTTTTCCCCCCGGCGCACAGCCGGGCTCATGCCCAAGGCTCCTGGCTTTAAGCCGTGCGCAACCTGTGCTAAGCCTATGCCAATGGGAGACCCTCACGACTCTTGTTTGAAGTGTCTAGGGGAGTCTCACCAGACGGACAAGTGTAAGATCTGCAAGGCTTTCAGGACCAGGACCAAAAAGGAGCGGGACTTTAGACTTAAGCAGCTCCTTATGGAGGCGGCGCTTAGCCCAGATCTTCCTTCGGCGCACCAAATTCTGGCACCGAGCGCCTCGGTGCGCAGCGCCCCAGCAGCACCCTCCGGTACTGCACCGCGAGGAGATGCGGATAAGGCCCCACGGCACCGTCAGCACCGCATCCGCTGCAAGCCCCTCGGCGCCGTTCCCTGTCTCCGGGAATAAAAGACCCCGCAAGACCCAGGATGCTGCCGTCCAACAGGCACCGGCTCCCCCCGCACCGGTGGTAGAGCCGCGTCCGGCTTCGGAGCGCCAGAGGGTGCAGGCATCGTCGACACCGTTGACTCTGGCACCGGTTGTAGGGCCATTGAGTCCGGTGCGGACTGGCTCACCGCCTTGTCCTGTGGTTAAGCCCTGTCTCCCCTCTACGCCGGAGACATTTGCGACGGCGAAAGACCTCATCGCCCTCATGGAGCCAGCGCCATCTCAGACCGCGGCACCGCATCCCCTTTGCACGGTGCAATCCACGGGCAAGCCTGCCCTGATACGCCCTCCATCTCCGAGCGTGGACTCGCGGCACCGCTCCCGGTCTCGGAGCAGGTCCCGAAGCCGCTCGCAGTCCCGGCACCGATCTTCATCTCGGCGCCAGTCGTTCTCGCGGCCCAGATCTTCCTCCTGGCACCGGTCTACTTCTCGCCACCGACCTGAGCATCGGTACCGATGGGAGTCCAGACGCAGTTCCCGGCACCGGTATGAGCGCCGCTCCCGTTTGCGAGGCCGCTCCCGGCACCGAGTCTACAGACGGTCTTCGTCTTCGCGATCCAGATCTGGATCCCGGTACCGGCATGGCCATCGGCACCGTTCTCGATCCCGGTACCGCTCCCCGGCACCGCGCAGAGACCGCTCGCCTGTGGACCGGCACCGATCGTCACCGTTCCAGGACGAGCCGCTGCAATCACGCTCGGCACCGCCCTGGCCCTCAAGATCGGCGTCTCGCTCGTCGGAAGGGGCTTCCCGATCAGCATACCCTGCTCAGGGTCAGGCTGCAGACGATTTGGGCCATTGGCAGGAGGGGGCAGAGGACCCTAGACAGGACCCTGCACATTGGTCTTTCTGGACCCCATGGGCATATCACCAAGCTCAAGGGGCTCCACCAGCGGCCTCTCGCTCGGCACACGCTGAGCCCAGGGTACCTGAGGCCACCATCTCCCGTCCTCCCCCAGGGGGCATGGAGGCTCCCGTGTTGACACCCACGCAGGTCCCAGACCCCGGTGCAGGGGATCCTGCACATCAGGGACACTTGGAGCCGGACCCTCATCTGGATCCTTTACCCCCGGAGGCGTCCTCCTCATCCTCCCCAGATGAGGCGGTGGCGGGCACAACAACCTCAGGCCCACCTCCAATAGACCTCCGTGCCCATCAAGACCTGTTACGTAGGGTGGCACAGAACATGGACCTACAGGCAGAGGAGATAGTGGAGGTGGAGGACCCGGTGGTGAGCATCCTCTCCGCTGATGCCCCATCCCGGGTGGCGTTGCCCATTATTCGTACGATCCAGCCTAACGCTAATGCCATATGGCAAACCCCGGCCTCCATCCCTCCCACTGCCAGAGGTGTAGAGAGGAAGTACTTTGTCCCCTCTAAAGACCATGAGTACCTCTATACACACCCTCCGCCGTGTTCACTAGTAGTCTCCTCAGTGAACGCAAGAGAGCGTCATGGTCATCAGGCGGCAGCGCCCAAATCGAAGGATGCCAAACGCTTCGATTTGTTTGGACGTAAGGTTTACTCAGTGGGGGGTCTGCAGCTCAGAGCCGCAAACCAACAGGCGCTCTTGAGTCGGTACAATTACAACTCATGGAATTCCATGGGTAAATTTAAAGAGTTGGTGCCCCAGGACTCGAGAGAGGAGTTCGGGGCCCTAGTGGAGGAAGGTAAAAAGGTGGCTAGGACCTCCTTGCAGGCCTCCCTGGACATAGCGGACTCTGCCGCCAGGACACTAGCATCTGGGATAGCCATGAGACGCGTCTCCTGGCTTCAGGTATTGGGGTTACAGCCAGAACTGCAGCAGACCCTGCAAGATCTGCCGTTCGAGGGCCAGGGGTTGTTCTCGGACAAGACGGACTCTCGGTTGCAGAGCCTCAAGGACTCCAGAACCATCATGTGCTCCCTGGGGATGCATGTCCCAGGACCCCAGCGCAGGCCCTTTAGGCCCCAGCCACAAAGGTTCTACCCTCCTCCTCCTCGTCCAAGACAGGACTTCCCCAGAAGGCGGGGGCGAGGTGGTAGACGGAGGTCGACCGGCCCCCAACCCGGTCAGAACCAAGGCCCTCCTAGACCACCTTCAGGGCCTAGGCAAAATTTTTGAAGGTGCGCTCGAGGACGGCGTGCCAGCCACTACCCAGGATCCATTCCCTTTATTTCGGGATCGCCTCTCCCGTTTCCACCGTGCTTGGTCCCTTATAACCTCGGACCGTTGGGTCCTTCGCACGGTGGAGAGGGGATACGCTCTCCAGTTTTCTTGGTTCCCCCCCTCCCACCCTCCCTCCCCGTCCCTCTTCAGGGACCCTTCTCACGAGCATCTCCTTACACAGGAGGTTTTTGGGCTCCTCTCTATGGGGGCCATAGAGGAGGTTCCGTCAGAGTTAAGGGGCAGGGGGTTTTACTCCCGCTACTTCCTGATCCCCAAAGCAAAAGGGGGTCTGCGACCCATTTTAGATTTACGCGGACTCAACAAATTCATAGTAAAGTTGAAGTTCCGCATGGTCTCCTTGGGGACCATCATCCCTTCCCTGGATCCTGGAGACTGGTACGCCGCCCTCGACATGAAGGACGCATATTTTCATATAGCAATCTACCCCCCCCCCCACAGGCGCTTCCTTCGATTTGTAGTAAACAATGTGCACTACCAATTTGCCATCCTTCCCTTCGGCTTGTCCGCGGCTCTGAGAGCGTTCACCAAATGTATGGCTGTCGTGGCAGCATACCTTCGTCAACAAAGGATACAGGTGTTCCCGTATCTAGACGACTGGCTGGTGCGCAGCCGCACCAGGGAGCAAGTTCAAGCTCACTTCCAGATAACACTACAAACATTCCACGAGTTAGGCATTTTACTCAACAAAGAAAAGTCCACTCTGGAGCCAACCCAGAGAATAGAGTTTATCGGGGCAGTCTTAGACTCCAGACTCGCCCAAGCTCTTCTGCCAGACACTCGGTTTCACACCATCACAAACATCATCCACGGACTCCAGGTCTTCCCGATCACCACGATAAGGACGTGCCTCGGCCTGTTGGGACACATGGCCTCTTGCACTTATGTAACCAGGCATGCCAGACTTCGGCTTCGCCCACTTCAGGCCTGGGTATCATCGGTGTACCGTCCTTATCGGGACAGCCTGAACATGGTGGTCACAGTTCCGAACTCGGTCTTGACCTCTCTCACCTGGTGGCTGGATCACAAGGCGGTTTGCGCAGGAGTGCCGTTTCATGCCCCACAACCCTCACTGCACCTGGTCACGGACGCTTCATCTCTAGGTTGGGGCGCTCACCTCGGGGAGCACCATACACAAGGCCTGTGGACCGCATCCCAACTAGCTCTGCACATCAATGTTCGAGAGCTGATGGCGGTGCGCCTAGCCTGTCAGGCATTTCTCGGTCTCCTACATGGCCGTTGCATGTCAGTCCTCACAGACAACACCACGGCCATGTTCTACATCAACAAGCAAGGAGGAGCCCGGTCATCTCTCCTATGCCAGGAGGCCATTCGCCTGTGGGAGTTCTGCATTGCCCACTCGATACATCTCATGGCATCGTTCCTCCCTGGAGTCCAGAACACTCTGGCGGACCGTCTCAGCAGATCCTTCCAGACGCACGAGTGGTCGATTCGTCCAGATATAATCTATTCCATCTTCCAGAGGTGGGGATTTCCCCAGGTCGACCTGTTCGCCTCACGCGCCAACAGGAAGTGCCACGTGTTCTGCTCCCTCCAAGGGCGATCTCCGGGCTCCCTGTCGGACGCTTTCCTGCTATCGTGGAAAGACCAGCTGTTCTACGCTTTCCCTCCATTTCCACTGGTCCACAGGGTACTGCTCAAGCTACGCAGAGACAAGGCACGTATGATTCTAGTCGCTCCAGCTTGGCCAAGACAGCACTGGTACACCACGCTTCTGGAGCTATTGGTACAAACTCCGATCATGCTTCCATTGTGCCCGGACTTGATCTCTCAGGACCACGGCCGGCTCTGTCACCCCAACCTGCAATCGCTCCACCTTACAGCATGGATGCTCCATGGCTGACTCGGACAGAGCTACGATGCTCACATCCCGTGCAACAGATTCTGCTGGGTAGTAGGAAGCCCTCTACATGGACCACTTACTTAGCCAAGTGGAAACGTTTCTCCGGTTGCGAGCAGCGGGCCACGCCCCCCTTGCAGGCGTCAATTCTACTTATACTTGAATATCTCCTATCCCTAAAACAGCAGGGCTTGGCGATATCTTCGGTCAGGGTTCACCTGGCCGCTATATTGGCGTTCCACCCAGGAGAACACGCTTCCTCGGTCTTCTCTAACCCGATGGTCGTCAGATTCCTCAAGGGCTTAGACCGGCTATACCCACAGCAACGTCAACCCGTTCCGGCGTGGGATCTTAACCTTGTTCTCTCCAAGCTCACAGGGCCCCCGTTCGAGCCATTGGCTACCTGCTCACTCCTTTACCTATCTTGGAAGACAGCCTTCCTTGTAGCCATCACTTCAGCAAGGCGTGTTTCTGAAATCAGGGCACTCACGTCTGAGCCGCCATACACAGTCTTCCATAAAGACAAGGTGCAGCTTTGCCCCCACCCTGCCTTTCTTCCCAAGGTGGTATCAGCTTTTCATGTGAACCAAGATATATTTCTCCCGGTCTTCCATCCTAAGCCGCACGCCACCCGTCAAGACCAGCGTATGCACTTCTTGGACGTACGCAGGGCCCTTGCTTTCTATATTGAGCGTACGAAGCCATTTAGGAAGACGACGCAACTCTTCGTTGCAGTGGCCGACCGGATGAAAGGCTTACCGTCCTCCTCGCAACGTCTCTCCTCTTGGATCACGTCCTGCATTCGTGCTTGCTACGACCTGGCCGGTGCCCCGACGCTGCGCCTCACCGCCCACTCCACGAGGGCCCAAGCCTCCTCAACTGCCTTCCTGGCTCATGTCCCGATCCAGGACATTTGTAGAGCGGCGGTTTGGTCATCGGTCCACACCTTCGCTGCTCACTATGTGCTTGTACAGCAGTCTAGAGACGATGCTGCATTCGGATCAGCGGTTCTGCACTCAGCAATGTCTCACTCTGACCCCACCGCCTAGGTAAGGCTTGGTAGTCACCTAATTGGAATCAATATGAGCAAGCACTCGAAGAAGAAAAAATGGTTACTCACCTTTGTAACTGTTGTTCTTCGAGATGTGTTGCTCATATCCATTCCAAACCCGCCCCCCTTCCCCACTGTCGGAGTAGCCGGCAAGAAGGAACTGAGGGGGCGCTGGGTCGGCTGGGGTATATATCCAGCGCCATGAAGGCGCCACTCCAGGAGGCTCCACAGCCGACCCACCGGGTGTTGCTAGGGTAGAAAATTCTCCGACGATCGTGCACGCGGTGCGCGCACACCTAATTGGAATGGATATGAGCAACACATCTCGAAGAACAACAGTTACAAAGGTGAGTAACCGTTTTTTGCGATGCTGAGCCTGTGTTCTCTTTGTGGATCTAGCCCTATTTGGTGCCGAGGAGAGTTCCTACATATCAACCAATATTGTCTGATTGTTTCCTTGTACTCCCTTGTACTCCCCCTGTCTGTATCCTCCTATTGTCTTTTGTCTCGATTGTAAAGTTTTTAGGGCAAGGACAGTCTTTTGTTCTGTGTTTGTACAGCACCTAACACAATGGGGTGCTAGTCCATGACTAGGGCTCCTTAGTGCTACAGCAATAGAAATAAAATACAATCATCATCATCATCCTTCAGGGCCATGGTTTATACCAACACTCCTTGTGCCAGGGCACCTTTCCCAAGAGTGGGAATATGCAGACACTACCCCAAATGGACAAAGTTAAACTTAGCTACTGATGACTCCACATGGGAAGGCTACCCGCTCCTCTCTCTGGCACTGTATTTGTTACCTCTACTGTTGCATACAGTACTGTGGTTAGTGACAAAACAAGGAGTAATGGTCTCAAGTTGCAGTGGGGGAGGTTTAGGTTGGACATTAGGAAAAACTTTTTCACTAGGAGGGTGGTGAAGCATTGGAATGGGTTACCTAGGGAGGTGGTGGAATCTCCTTCCTTAGAGGTTTTTAAGGTCAGGCTTGACAAAGCCCTGGCTGGGATGATTTAGTTGGGGATTGGTCCTGCTTTGAGCAGGAGGTTGGACTAGATGACCTCCTGAGGTCCCTTCCAACCCTGATATTCTATGATTCGATGACTTGGCTACACTTCACTTCCTGCTCCATAGTGTTTGTGACATGGGCCTCAAACCCCAATCCCAGAGACACATGAAAGCTGGCAGGGTGACTCCGCAGGAATAAAACTGACAGCAACAACTTTCTAGCTGAAATCAAAACAAGATAAACCAGTACGGTTCTCACAGTGTGGACTCTGTCATGTACTCCATGTAGATCAGAGGTGGGCAATCTACGGCCCGCAGGCCACATCCGGCCCGCAGGACCCTCCTGCCCGGCCCCTGAGCTCCTGGCCCGGGAGGCTAGCCCCCTGCCCCTCCCCTGGTGTTCCCCCTCCCCCGCAGCCTTAGCTTGCTCCACCGCCGGCGCAGTGCTCTGGGCGGTGGGGCTGTGAGCATCTGGGACAGCGCAGCTGCAGAGCCCGGCCTGACCCGGTGCTCTGTGCTGAACGGTGGCAACAGCGTGGCTGGCTCCAGCCAGGCGGCGCGGCTGTAGCGCCGCCAGCCACCCGTGCTCCAGGCAGCGCGGTAAGGGGGCAGGGAGTGGGGGTGTTGGATAGGGGTCGGGGCAGAGGGCAGGGATCAGGGGGCTTGAATTGGGGCCGGGGTCCTGGGGGGGGGCAGTCAGGATTGAGAGGAGGGGTTGGATGGGGCGGCGGGGGGCAGTCGGGGCAGGGGTTCCGGAGGCAGTCAGGGGACAGGGAGAAGGGGTTGTTGGATGGGGCAGGAGTCCCGGGGGGGGGGCAGTCAGGAAAGAAGGGGTGGTTGGATGGGCCAGTGGGGGGCAGTCAGGGGACAGGGAGAAGGGGTGGTTGGATGGGGCAGGGGGGCCGTCATGGAACAGGGGGGGTTGGATGGGGCAGGGATCCGGGGGGGGGGGAATAGGGGGTGGGGGCCGGGCCACGACCCCCTCCCCTAACCGGCCCTCCATACAATTTCCGAAACCCGATGCGGCCCTCAGGCCAAAAAGTTTGCCCGCCCCTGTTGTAGATGGTGGGTTGCAGGGCTGCTACAGTAGATCATGCTTCTGTACCAGATTTGGACTGGCTACAGCACTTCCTTCATAGACAGAGAGAACACTTCTGTTGTATCTCTAAGATACTTGAATGCACTGCAAGGTATGACTCTTACCAGCTCAGGTAAGGTATGTCACACATGGTGTCAGCTAATGGCTAAATATTGTAATACAGCTTTAGCATTCCATCACATCTCCTCCCTCTTAGGAATGTAAAACTATCATTTACAAAATTTACACTATCATGTTATGTCTTTTAAGTACGTTATTTCTACATACCTGGAAAAATAGTTCACTATGACCAGGTAATGATGTCCTCTACATTCACATAAATCTGCAGCTAGTGTCTTCCAAGGTCTGTCTGGTAGAGGTGTTGTTAAAAGTTCCTTGTGTTGTGTCGATTTGTTAGTTCTGTAATGTTCACATGCAGATACTTTATTCTTTATGTCCTTGCTGATGCCTAGCCACCACCCTGACTGGTTGCTTGTTCATGGCCTTTAGTTAGTCCTCTATCTCCTTCATGGATGATGTCACGGAGTATTGGGGGACTCAGGGCCCTGCACCCCGGGCTTCCTGAGATTCACCATGACTCTTAGCCAGCCAGTAAAGCAGAAGGTTTATTTAGATGACAGTGACACAGTCCAAGACAGGTCTTGCAGGCACAGACAACAGGATACCCCTCAGTTAGGTCCATCTTGGGGTCCTCGGGCACCCCAGCCCCCTTGGGAGGTCAGAGCCCTCTCTGCCTCCCAGCCACCTCACCAACCAGCTCCTGAGACTCTACCTTCAGCGACCCCTCCCACAGCCTTTGTTCAGTTTCCCAGGCAAAGGTGTCACCTGGCCTATAACTCCTTCCTGGGTTCTCATGTTACATGCTCAGGTATTCTCCGTCGGTCAGTCTCCCATCCCCCAATGCAGACTATCCTAGCCACACTCCCCTGTCAGCATTCAAAGATCACAGTAAGAACAGTCCCAGTTCGTCACAGATGAGATTTAGGATTTCTTGTTTCACTGCATTTGGAATGATGATGCAGTCACCTTTATTAGTCTATTTGACTCGCTTAATTGGCCACATAGGTTTTTCTTGCTTAATTGGCCACATTGTCTTTTGTCACCTCCTTAGGCCTGGTCTACACTACGACTTTAATTCGGATTTAGCTGCTTTAATTCGAATTAACGCTTGACCCGTCCACACAACGAAGCCATTTAATTCGAATTAAAGAGCCCTTTAATTCGATTTCTGTACTCCTCTTCGACGAGAGGAGTAGCGTCAAAATCGGTATTGTTAATCCGAATTAAGGTTAGTGTGGCCGCAATTCGATGTTATTGGCAATTAGATGTTATTGGCTACCCACAATGCAACGCTCTGGAAATCGATGCTACTACGGTAGCTTGGACGCAAACCACCGAATTAATGGTGCCTAGTGTGGCCGAATACATTCGAATTTATAAAATCGGTTTCCTAAATTCGAATTATATAAATTCGGATTAATCCTGTAGTGTAGACATACCCTTTGTGTCCTTTGGATACTTGAGCTAGCTGCCCTAATGTAACTCACAACTTCTTGAAGTTGTGTGTCTGTCAAGGTTGCTTTTTGTAGCTGGTGTAGTCTCTTTTCTGACACTGGCCTGTATGTGTCCACAGCATCCACGTACACCTTTACATCATCTTTGAGCTCACGGGTAGTTGAGTGCAATGCTGATCTCTCTGACAGTGTGTCAGCTACTACCAGATTTTTCCCAGGAACGTATTTACAAACTTGGTTAAACTGCATTAACCTTACCAAAAGATGGCATCTCAGCAGTGCTTGATTCAGGTCTTTTTCACTGATATGGGTTACAAGTGGTTTATGGTCTATCATCAGTGTAAAAGAATTCAATCCACACTGATATCTGTAAAAGTTCTCACACACCCATATGTTTCCCAGGCACTCCTTTTTAATCTGTGCATATTGTTTTACTGCTTCTGTGAGTATGAGAGAGCAGAATGCAGCTGGTTTGCATTCAGATCCATGTTGTTGCAACAATACAACAACTAGGCCATAGCTGCTTGCATCCACACTGACCATTGTGGGTTTGTTCATCCACAGTAATTGAGAAACTGGAATGTTGAGATTTTTTTTTTTACCTTTTTGAAGGCATTTTCTTGATTTGGCCCCCACAGCCAAGATGTGTTGGACTTTAACAGTACATTAAGTGGAAGGGACCTTACCCCCTGAGCCCCAGCCCCACCCAACCTCACCGGCCACCGCCAATGCCAAGAGTGAGCCGGTGGAGACCTCGCCCACCCGCAAGGGGACAGGGACCTAGTAACCCCCCCCCACACACCCTGCTGGGCCTTCTCCCCTGAACCCAGAACCTACCCAACCTAACTGACTACCACCACGTGAGGGTCGCCCCACCACCATTACCCAGCCCACCTACTTATACCCATGACTATTTATACCCCGTGTGGATGATTGACCCTCACCGATTACCACCTGTGTCTAGATCCCACCCACTGCCTACCCCCCCATTGGAGACATTGCAGTCTATATGTATTATGTGTGCTGCACAACCCCAACATAACAACATCCCCCCCATACTCTGTATGTTCCCCCCAATGATTGACAACTGACTCTTCAAAACCTTTTGTACCGTTTATTTTAAATATTCACTAATAAAAATTTAAATCAGTTCTTGTGGGTATCAACCAAGGTAACTTGTATGTGTCTCAGTTCTGGTATATTCAGTGGTGCATTCAATTCTCAAATTGCTTTTACTTTCTCAAGGCTGGGACTGATTTCATCTTTCTTTACTGTCTGTCCCAAAAACTTGATTTGGTGTAGGGGGAAAACACACTTTCCCTTGTTTAACTTCAGTCCAGATTGACTGATTAAGCTTATAACTTCATTGAAGGTTTTGTTGTGTTCTTTCATCGATGACCCACATATCAAAATATTGTCCATGAAAACTGCAACTCCATTTGTGTTTAGTAACAGTTCTGCTATCTTTCTTTGGAAAACTTCAGGTGCACTGGTAATCCCAAAAGCTAATCTTCAAAAGCAAACTCTCCCAAAGCATGTGATAAATATAGTTAGTTTAGCACTCTCTTTGGATAAAGGAATTTACCAGAATCTATAAAAGGCACCCAGCTTGGGAAAATACTGTAGCTCCTATCACATTGGGGAGGAAGTCATCCAGTCTTGGGAGGATATATTTTTCTCTCCCAACTGCGTCATTAAGTCTTTTAAGATCCCCACACTTGTATTTTTCCATTTTTCTTCATAACCAGTACCATTTGGGGCACACCATGCTCTTGGCTCAGAGATTTCCTCAATTATACTATTCTGTTCCATTCTCTTTAATTCAGCTGCCACTTTATGAAGCAATGTGATAGGAATCCTATAAAGTGTATGTACATTGTACAGTTCAGCATTGTCTCTTAAGGTTATTTGTCCTGTATCTCCTTTAAAAAGTCCAATATCACCAAATACTACATCAAGTTCTTCTACTTTTCCATCATGGCTGCTATGCTGTAGCCGAGAAGGTTGCTGGTCTTTGATCTTTTGATCACAAACACTCTGAATGCAACATTTTTGTTTTTGTAATTTATTTGTGCTGTGAATTGGCCCATGCAGTTCAGAATTCCTCCACAGGTAGTCAGGGCTGTGTCAGGTGATTTCAGCTCTGGGAAGGGATAAAGTTAATTATATGTCCCTTCTGATATGATGGTCATGTCTGGTCCTAAGTTAATTTTACAGTTAATAGTCTTTCCATGAATATTCAGTTTCACTCTTCAGGAAAGCTTTTTGTCATCATAAGTCTGTAGTAGTCAGTTCACTGACTGCTTTAGTCTGGCAAATGGTTACAAAATGTTCATATTGTATGCACTTATGACATCCTGAGCCTTCAGCTTGACACACATCTCTTGGATTATGAAATTTTCCACATCTTGTGCATTTAGTCTGAATGGCTTTATAGTTAGCCTGGCACTTTTTGCTCACTGCCTTAAGGGTTTTATGATAAATACTTTTAGTAATCACACTGTGTCTCTTTACAGCTTCTAAGCGGGTTTCTTTTTTTTTAAAGATATTCCAGTGCTTCACTAATTCACTCTGCTTTGTTTTCTAGCTAACTATGTGTAGGGTTAAATCAGTCTTTAATTGTTGCTGCTGTGAGAGGCTTTTGTCTGTAAGCCCAATAGCTGGTCTATTGCTAATATTTTCATGTTTTACAGTCCCCCAATCACAGTTTTCTGCCAAAGCATGCAATGTTCTTATAAAAAAATACAACAGATTCCCCTACTTCTTGAATTCTCTGGTGAAAACATGCCCTTTCATAAACCACATTTCTCTGAGAGGTATAAAGTGTGCATCAAACATAGCTAGAACCATCAGGGGCTCATTCACCTGCACATCTACTAATGTGATATATGCCATCATGTGCCAGCAATGCCCCTCTGCCATGTACATTGGCCAAACCGGACAGTCTCTACGCAAAAGAATTAATGGACACAAATCTGACATCAGGAATCATAATACTCAAAAACCAGTGGGAGAACATTTTAACCTGTCTGGCCATTCTATGACAGACCTGCGGGTGGCTATCTTAAAACAGAAAAACTTCAAAAACAGACTCCAACGAGAGACTGCTGAGCTGGAATTGATATGCAAACTAGACACAATCAACTCAGGATTAAATAAGGACTGGGAATGGCTGAGCCATTACAAACATTGAATCTATCTCCCCTTGTAAGTATTTTCACACTTGCTTCTTATCAAACTGTCTGTACTGAGCTATCTTGATTATCACTTCAAAAGTTTTTTTTCTCTTACTTAATTGGCCTCTCAGAGTTGGTAAGACAACTCCCACCTGTTCATGCTCTCTGTATGTGTGTATATATATCTCCTCAATATATGTTTCACTCTATATGCATCCGAAAAGTGGGTTGTAGCCCACGAAAGCTTATGCTCTAATAAATTTGTTAGTCTCTAAGGTGCCACAAGTACTCCTGTTCTTCTTATAGCTAGAACTCTTTCACAGTCATCACTCTGACTGTCATCAGTAAAGGCAAAGGGTTTAAAGATATGTTCTGCCTGTAATCTATAGCATAAACTAAAGACAATATATGGATGCTTCCAGTACCCTGGAAGAGTTTAGTAGCAATGTAAAATCTTGCAAAGCACTGCTTCGTCTGTCTAGTCTAAAGGTTTGTCAAAACTGAAGTTCTCAGGGGGCATTGAAGATTTGCATGCTGATGAGATTGATCCCAGAAGCTTGGTTGCGTCCCTTCCTGCCTCTGTTTGCAACCTTTGTTCCTGTTTTCCTCTTGTTTCTGTTTTCCTCCACTGCCAGTTTGGTTATTTTACTTCTGACACCATGTCCTGCACTCTTTGTACATGACAGGTTGCAAGGCTGCTACTAGGTGAGGCTCCTGTACCAGATATGGACTGGCTACACAGCTGCCATCGTGAGAGAGAGACCAGACGAGTTCTCGTTAAGATACTTTACTGCACTACCAGGTATGGCTGTTACCAGCTCAGGTAAGAAACGTTACACAGGCTGCCAGCTAGTGGCCGCGCCACATTACAGTTTTGGCAACCCGTTGCAGACTCCATTCAGCACCTGGCGCGGGAGGGGAAACCCAGCCAACTCATAGGCTGGGATTCCCCGCTTCCGCCCCGCCCAGCACGAGCTGTGTGAGAGGCGGGGACAATAAAGCCCCCCCCCTCCCCCGTTAGAGGGATAGACGCCTCCAGCTGTGACATCAGCCGCAGAGGAGGCGGGCGACCTGTTCCCTTCGCACTTCCGCCCCAGTCCCCAGGAGCGGGCATGGCGGAGGCTGCCGGGAAGAAGAGCTCGGAGCTAAGGGGAATTGCGGGTCGGGGGCGGAGTCTCCCCAGAAACAGGGCGGTGACGCACGCCCGGCCCCTCCCCCTTTCTTCCTTAGCCGTTGGCAACTGCGCTTTTGCTTTTTCCTCTTTCACCCCAGGGCTCTCACACTCGCTGTCAGTTCCGTATCCGGCGTGGGACGCGTCACTTCCTGCTCACGCCGGCGCTCTCTCTTTCCCCCTCTCCCCGGACCCGGATGGTGACTGGTGGCGGCCGCTGGGACTGTCACTGAGCGGTTCCCCGGCCCTGTTGTCCTGAGCGGTGGCAGCAGCCGGGAAGATGGCTGCGGCGGCGGCTGCGGGGGCCTCATGCTCCTCGGCGGCGGCCGCTGGCCCCGGATCGGTCTCCGCTGCGCCGGGCCCCTGCGAGTGGCTGCTGCTGCGGGACGGCTGCCTGCGCTGCGACGCCGACGGGCTCTGTAGCCTCTGCTACCACCCGGCTCTCAACGCCATCCTGGCCGTGACCGCCCGCGGCGCCATCAAAGTCATCGACGGTACCTCGGGGGCCACGCTGCAGGCCTCGGCGCTCAACGGTAAGTCCCGGCCTGGCCCGGGGGGAGGCGCCGGCGGAGCCAACCCGGGCTCCGGCCCGTGGGGTAGGGGCTCCGTGAGAGCCAGGCCCCGCTCGGCAGAGTCTGGGGCGGGAGGTGGCCTCGGAACAGCTGGCGCTGGGCTGGGCGTCGGGCCCGGTGGCAGGTGGGAAGGGGGCTGGGATGGGCCGGCAGCCGGCATCTTTTCCCCCTGGTTGCTCCGCCGCCCGGCTGAGCGGCGGGGGCGATGCGGCGCCTGTTTCGTTTTTTTCCTAGGGCCCCGGTTCTCCTGTGCCTGGGGGTAACCCGGGGTGGGGGCTGGGAGTCGCTCCCTCAGGCCCGGTCCTGGCCTTGCTCCCGTATCTGAGCAGACTGGGGATCCCAGCCAACCCCGCCGAGATGGGCCGCTGCCCGGTTAAAAACCGGTGAGAAGGGGGGGGGGGTGTTGCGCGTGGGAGGGCAGGTGGGCTCCTCTCGATATCTTCGGCCTCTCGGGTTGCTCCTGAGCTTTCCTGCCTCTGTTGATCAAACCCGATAAATCCTTGCTTTTCTCAGAGGCTTATGGTCAGGGGCAGCGCCGTGGCCAGCACTAAGATTTCCTTGTTTTTGGAAAATAAAATACAGACCGTTTACTGATGAGGTGCCAGTGGAGCATCTGTATTAGAGTTATTAAAGGAATAAAGCTAAACAGTTGTGAAACAAAGTGGATTATGTGATGGAGTGTCCTTGATTTATTTTTATATTAATTTTGTTGTTGTTTTGTAAGTAATACACAATGCACAGTGAATGCTCCCAGTTATTAGTACAAACCTGCTAGACTGTATAGGGCTTTACTTTAATCTTTATTGATGAAGATGTCAGTTACTGTGTGGTGCTAATTGAGTCTTGATCTAAACTACACTTTTATCCCAATATAACGCTGTCCTCGGGAGCCAAAAAATCTTACCGCGTTATATCGAACTTGCTTTGATTCGCCAGAGTGCGCAACCCCGCCCCCTGGAGCACTGCTTTACCTTGTTATATCAAGTTGCGTTATATCTGGGTAGAGGTGTATTATAAATCCAGATACTAAGTTTATGCTATAGATCACGTTAGTTGAAATTTATTTTAGGTTGAGAAGTAATGTTTGACTTCTATTCCAAATCAACTTTAATATCAAATGACTTTAGATTCAAAAACCCTTCTGAGGTTTTTCTGAGGGCTTCTGTGCCCCTTGATTCTCATTGGTGATAACAATAATGTTTTTACCGTTCTGTTAAAAAGCGCTCGCTATTCACTGCATTTGTGGACATAGGAGTTCAACACTTTCTCTAATAATTGTCCACTTTTTCCTTTGTTTTGGTTTTCTGTCGTGGTTAGGAAACTGATCTTTGGAAAATAAGTTCCGTGTATGAGGATTAGATCAGTTTCCCAGTTCATGAATTATCACCAGTAGAATAGAATATTCTGACAGGATTTCATAGTTTGGGGAAATAATCTTTACTATACAAAAATCCAATTCTGATATGTTACTATACTTCTGCTTTCACTATTGATTTTAAAATTACGTGGTTAGACTTCATTAAGAGGACTTCCTTCTCTTGAGATTTTGGTGACCACTACCAAAGGAAGTATTGATGGCTGTATACAGAATTTAGCTTAGTAAAGTCAGGTCCTGTACTGATTTCCTGCAAATTTTGCCTATTAGGCTTGGGTAATAAATACACTCTCATTGAATATTAGGATTTAAATTATAAATCACTTCATAAGTGAGCAAAGGTTAGAAATCTGCACTCACTTTTCTTTCATAGAAAAATATATAATTCCTAAATGGTAACGGTCTTAAGTCTCTCATTTACTAAGTATCAGAGTTTCATCTATGATGATCTATCAGTGGCAACACAATTGCAAAGTTGCCATTGACTGCTTCGTTTGGCCTGGAGAACCTTTATTCTTTTTTGAGTAATTGTCAACATGGATTCCACTTCCGGTGTGTATATGCCTAAGATCAGATTCTTTTTGGCTAGCAATGCCTGTTGGGATTGCACTTATGCCGTGGATGTCCTTGTGCCACCTTACCTGGGGGGGTATAAAGAATAGAGCAGACCCAATTGGCCTTAGTTCCTTCTTGCTGCCTATAACAGAGATGGAACCTCTGCAGCGTTCCCTTACTCTGTGCACTGTAAAATCTCATTAGCCTAGGTAGTGGTAAATGTTTTTTGCTCTGTTTGTATAGCACCTAGCATGGTGGGATCTTGGCCTATTACTAGGGTCCATAGATGGTATGGTAATATAAATTAACATTATTTTTTTTGTTCTCACACATTGGCAAAAGGCTCTTACAAGAGAAATCTATTATATCAGGACCTCAGCCATAGTGGCTGAAACAAAATCCTTGGGATTTAAAACTTTCCTCTTTTGTGGGGCTACTATCCCACCCAGTGCTGTTCATTCTAGATGTGTCCTTTGCCTTGCAAAGGGACCCATCCCTGAAAGGTACTGGATATATTGCTCCTTCTCCAAGAGGACGCACAAACCAAGGAGTGCCCCTTTTCAGAGCCTGAGGCAAAAGATTCTGCCAAGCCTGAACAGTCACTTTTGACTAGTGCTTCTGTGAACTGGAGCTCTACTGCCAACTCCCAGTTACACTTTTCAGGAGATTGAACCCCTTGACTACTGACAGTGGCAGAGCTCACCCCCGCCCCCTGTTGTCATCAAAGAAGTGTAGGAAGGTACGTTGCTTCCAGCATGAGTGTAGACATAGGTCACCCTCTCTGTTGTCTAGTAGAATGAGACACAAGATCCATCATGTTTCTGTCTCTGCTTATGCTCCTCTTCTGAAAGGCAGTTCACTGCCCAGAGCGGGTCCTTTTGATGCATCAGCACTGGCTGCTTATCAAGCACTCAGAGTACCACCAGAAACTGTGGTCTTCATTTCCTCTGGTACCAGTGCTCTTGGTATTGATAACCTCTGTGCCTATGATGCTGATCTCCTGCACAGACTTTTTCAGTACCCTAGGTGTTCTCTATACTGAAAGATCTCTGTGACCACATAACCAGAGCCCCATTGCTCTCCTCATCGGCTGTTCTAACCTGTCCTTTTTAGAAGTGCTATTGCCTTGGTCCCAGTGAGCGATCCTGTTCGTGTTGTGGGTAGGATTTGAGAATACCCTTCGACAACAGGCAGGATAGCTCTCCCAACTCCCCTGGAAGAAGTATGTTCATTTTCTTCTTCCCCTTGTGAACATATCAGGGAGATGTCTGCTGCTCCTCACTCTCCCTATTAGCTGTTTTGGTCTGGAAGAGAATCCAGAGATTGCCCTATTGAACTTAGTGGGCAACCAACTAGGAAACTTCTTCCACCACCCTTCACTTGCCTCTCCTATAAGACAGCATACGTCTGTTTCTGAGGGTCATTTGGTACAGTCTTTCAGTCTGCACCTGCAGGAGCATGACAGCAAGGAAGAACACCAGCAGGAGGTGGAAGATCAATTGATCTTCCATCTCATGAGGCATGATAGATGCTTTGGAGATTCTGGTGGAAATACTGCAAGAAAAATCCCACAAATTACAAATTTTGCTCTCCTCCATGCCTATTAATGAAGGATTGTTGGAATTGGCCAAGCATCTCTGGGGCCAGACAATTGTGGCATTTGGATCTGGTGAACCTCTCAACACAGTCTTTTGATCGTATTCCATGTTCTACTGGACCTGGTTTAGCAAAATAGAGGTCTGATATTACACCCAGTTCCAGCATTATGTCTGACAGACTGGATGCTGGCTGGTTAACTGCCATTGAAATAAATTGTTTAGCTGAAGTCCAGAATATTTTAGCATGTAGCATAAAAACCTCTACTAGACTGACTTGTGCAGCAGAATAGAAGAGGTTTTCTATTTGAGCAGCAGTGCATCACTTGTCTTCTTTGGAACCCCTATTTCTGCTATTCTGGACTATCTGCTCATTATAAAACATTTCAGACTGTCCATCAGCTCTGTAAGTGTAAGCTTGCGTGCAGTATCCTCACATCATTCTCCAAGTCAGTCATACTATATTTTCGCATGCTACTCTTGAATGAGACCCTCAAGGAATCAACCACATTTCCCTCCTTCTGGGATCCCTTTCCTTCCTGGGACCTCAACACGGTGTTAAGTGACCTACTGGGACCTGCTTTTGAGCACCTAGTGACTTAGTCTTCATAGACAGGTGAGTAAAAAGAATGCCTTTTTAGTGGTCAGAACATCAGCTTAGCGGGTAGGGGAAATTCAGGCCCTTATGGCTGGTCCACTCTACGTGGTATTCCATAAAGATAAGGTGACTGTTAGGCCTCACCCCAATTTCCTGACTAAAATTGTTCACAATTTTCATTTCAATCAGTTGATTCACCTCCCAGTTTTCTTTCCAAGCCCCCCTCAAATCAGAGGGAAAGCCAAACTGCATACCCTTGATGTGGTGGGGCCTTTTCATACTAACTGGATGAGACCAGGCCCTCCAGAAGCTTCCCTAGGCTGTTTTTAGCCTTTGCAGATAGAGTAAAGGTTGTCCAAATGGGTATCTAACTATAGGTCCTGTTACGAGAGAGCTATCTTGTATCCACATCTGCTGCTTAGAGCTCATTCCACTTGGGCTCAGGAAGTTTCTGTGGCTTCTCTAAGGGTCATCTCTATTCCAGAAATTTGCAAGGCAGCACTACATGGTGATCAGTCCACACTTTGCCCAGCACTATTCTTTAGTTGAGGCTTGAACAGGTGCCCACTTAAATAGAGCTGTCTTGAAATCCTTGTTTTAAATAGCACTCCTTGCACTCACTTCCTGACTCAGGTCACTGCTTGCTAGTCACCACAGGTGGAATCCACATGGACAATCATACCAAGAAGGAGGAACAGTTCCTTACCTTCCAGGGATTGTGGATCTTTGAGATGTGTTGTCCATATGGAATCCCCAACATGCCCCCCTTCCTTGCTTAAGCGGAGTCCCATAGCAACAGGATTTTGTACTCTCAAAGAAATTGAGGTTCAGTTGTCCCTGCTCTGCCCTTTATGCCTTTGGGGGTTGTGTGTGAGCTGAGAGGATGTCCAGGGCACAGATTCTAATGGACACTGCTAGCCAGAAAGAGGGCTAGATCTTGCATTCCTGGGGGTGTGTGCATCAAAAGTGGAATCCCTATGGACAACCATCTCGAAGAACCACACTTATTGCAAGGTAAATTATTATTCTTTATGGCTGACAAGGATGATGCACGAGAAGGAATAGAACTTTGCTTGCCTAATTTACATGTGTTTAGTTGGAAGTTTAAAAAAAAAAATGAAGAGGATTTTATTTATTTTTAACTGATAAAATAAACTTACAACTCCATTATGCCACTGTTAAAGTAAATATATTTAGGGCTATGTAACTGGAATTAAATTAAACCACTACAGTCAACATATTATAATACTTTTATACAGAGAACTACCTTAACTTGATACAAAATGTAGCAAATAAATGACTGACTTCTGATTTGCCTTTCATTCTGAAGGATTCAAAAACACCCTCCAAACTCTGAGTTCACTTATCCTCCAGTTAAACACTGTCATGCTTCTAAATGAAGGTAGCTATTCTGTGCCCTCAACTTAAACTAGGGGAAAAATGGATAAATAATTTCCCCAATTACAGCAACTTTAGAGAATTTAGGTAGGTCCAAAACAAGTTACTGAAATGTGTATCTGGCCTTTACGCAAGGTTTAACATCTCTTACTTTTGTGAAAAGCTCTTCTAAAGAGGTAATTGCAGCTGTGACACTGGCAAAAACCAATGTGTAACTTTGGCAAGGGATAGTGTGTAAGCAACGAAATTGTGCTTGACTTTGAGCTTTCATTGGAGGGAAAAGTATCCAATTCTCATGGTTTTGGAGGCAACCTTGCCTGTGTGAATCAAGTGTAAATCAAAAGTGTTTTTCTGGCCTTATCTACACTAGAGAAACTTGGTATCTTTCCCTAAATTTAATGACTGTAGTCCCTCTAAAATGCCTATTAACACTCCTCATGTCAGCTCATACTTCCAGTGTTGCACATGCATTACAACTATTGTTTGGATTAGATTTATTTCAAGTAAGGCTAACCGCCATGTGCACCTTAGTCTCTAATATGGGTTGAGATTGCTGGTGTAATAGCTCCAATAGCTCACTTGCAAGCTATGCACATAGTGAACAAGATCTTCTAGTGCCACCTCTTTCACCACTTGTGTTGCAACCTTAACTTGGTGACATGTCTCAACATAAACCATCATGTTGCCAGCTGGTCTCAAGCTGATGTTTGATTCATGGTACGATTTGGGCAGAGGAAAAGATCCAGGGCGAGTTGAACTGGAGCATATGCAAAACCCAGGTATGTGAGTAAGTGTATTCAGGAGTGCCAAGCCATGCCTTGACAAGATAAGGGCTTAATAGGATATCTTCAAAATCACGTAAGGATTTAGTTGCATGAGCCCCATAGAATATGGAATTTCTGCACCTCCACATGTTGGGTGGATCATGGGGTTTACAAGGAGCCAAACAAGGGATGCCCAATCTGTTGCTGGGACTTCAGGATCCCTTTAGGATAGATATTAGGGCTGTCGATTAATCGCAGTTAACTCACGCGATTAACTCAAAAAAATTAATTGTGATTAATCAGTTTTAATTGCATCGCTAAAGAATAGAATAATTGCAATTTATTAAATATTTTTGGATATTCTACATTTTCAAATATATTGATTTCAATTACAGTACAGAATACAAAGTGTACAGTGCTTACTTTATATTATTTTTATTGCAAATATTTGCACTGTAAAAATGAGAAACAAAAGAATTAGTATTTTTCAATTCACCTCATACAATACCATAATGCAATCCCTTTATTGTGAAAGTGCAACTTACAAATATAGATTTTTGTTGTTTTTGTTATGTAACCAAGGTGGATTTGATTTAAATTGACTCAAATTGATTTAAATCACTTGTCAGGAAGACTCTATTTAATCATAGGTTTCAGAGTAGCAGCCGTGTTAGTCTGTATCCGCAAAAATAACAGGAGTACTTGTGGCACCTTAGAGACTAACAAATTTATTAGAGCATAAGCTTTCGTGGGCTACAACCCACTTCTTCGGATGCATATAACCAAACTATCATTCATTCTCTGATATAGCTGTAAAACTAATCAAAAAAGTTTTCAAAATAAATCACTTTAAAAATGTATAGTGTGTACCTTCTAAAAATGAAACCTACATTTATCTGTGTTGTGAAGAATATAAGAAGTGGGTTGTAGCCCACGAAAGCTTATGCTCTAATAAATTTGTTAGTCTCTAAGGTGCCACAAGTACTCCTGTTATTCTATTTAATCATGGATTTCTACATAAAAGTGCATTCTTGTTGGTTGTTATAACGCTAATACATATTCTTCACAACACAGATAAATGTAGGTTTCATTTTTAGAAGGTACACACTATACATTTTTAAAGTGATTTATTTTGAAAACTTTTTTGATTAGTTTTACAGCTATATCAGAGAATGAATGATAGTTTGGTTATTTCATTTACCAAAGGTAATTGAAGCAGATAGTTCACCTCCCAATTACTTCATAAATATCTCCAATGCTACAGGTTAATCATTAATATTTGAAGGATTTTCTTGCCATGCTGTATTAGGAGGAGTACATCACCAGACAGACACTTAAATTGTTTTATTTAACTAAAACAATGTTACGTATTATGGATTTTTTTTCTTCAACAGCAAACGTATAATATTTTAATAAAACAAGCATTTGAATTTAAACATTCAAGTTTTTTAAAATCAGGTTTGTTTTTGTTAAAATTGGTTTTTAACTAAAATAGATAAATGAAATATTCAAATTAAATCGACTGTGTCAGCCAGGTCAACATGAGAAACTTAAAATATTGGCTTCTGCAGCTAACTCAGTTGTCTTCACCTTCATTTTCCTGTGTGTTCATAATCTGGAAAAGAAAAACAAGCTTTCCTGCTTTTTCAGGTCCCAAACGACTTCTCAATTTGGAATGAATTAGTCCAAAGGAAGAAAATATTCTTTCTAGACCAGTAGAAGAAGCTACTGCTGTTAAAAGTGAGATTATCACTTCAACGGTCTCTGAATCCAAGTGCTTAAGTGACTTCAGATTCAGTTCACTGGAGTGACTTTCTTTCAAACATATATTTCCAAATTGGGTCTCTTTTACGGCCTGCTGCCATTATAGGTTTTCCCTTCTAGTGAGAGAATGGTATGGTAGATCTCAAATCAATGAAGGCTATACTAAAGAAGACGGTAAGACTTCTGGAATATGCTGCTCAAACAGTTTCACTTTTGTTTCTATTGCCTGTCCCTCCCTTCTCACATTTATCTCCAGACTTCTTCTCCTTGTCCAGATCTATTTCGCCCCCAACAATCTTCTATTCATTGAACTTTTTGAAACTTTGCACTTTTAGAGAGAGGTAAGGGATTGACTCTGCGTACACAAATTTGCAGAGGGACAATGGACTTGAGGTCTGTTATTTCTCACCTCTATATATTTATTTATTTATTTTAAAACATTTTTGCTGTTAACAAGCATGTTATCTCTGGAGACACAAATCCACAGTTGGAGAACTACAAAACTAAGCATCTCTGATGGTATCTTCTAGACTGAGCACTTAGTCCCATTGGGTAGATTGAAAGCTTAACCTAAATAATCTATACAGAAGCTGCTGGAACCCCATAAGATTGGGGTCCCTAATCCATGAACTATTGGAACTCATTTACAAAACTTTTCTTAAACATTACATGAATATATTGTCTCATACTATAGAATTTATAATCCCTATTCCATGATGAGATATCTTTCAGCTATAATCTTTAGATAGGGTTTTTTCCTCAAAGCATGTTATCAAAAAAATCCAATTTAAATAAAAAAAATCAGATTTAAAAAAAAATTATTTTTATCCACTCTGTATGTAACTTCACTCAAAAACAAAACAGTGTAGAACTTTAGAGCCTACAAGTCCACCTCATTCCTACTTCTTGTTCAGCCAATCTCTTAAGACAAACAAGTTTGTTTACATTTATGGGAGATAATGCTGCTGACTTCTCACTTTCAGGGGACATTGTAAATAAGAACAGGCGTTCGCATGGCATTTTTGTAGCCAGCATTGAAAGGTATTTACGTGCCAGATATTCTAAACATTCGTATGCTTTTTCCTCCCCCTCCCCATGCTTCAGCCACCGTTCCAGAGGACATAGTTCCATGCTGATGACGCTTGTTAAAAAAAATAATGCGTTAATTTAATTTGTGACTGAACTCCTGAATAGTATGTCTCCTGTTCTGTTTTACCCGCATTCTGCCATATATTTCATGTTATAGCAGTCTCGGATGATGGCCCAGCACATGTTGATCGTTTTAAGAAGACTTTCACTGCAGATTTGACAAAATGCAAAGAAGGTACCAATCTGAGATTTCTAAAGTTAGCTACAGCACTTGACCCAAGGTTGAAGAATCTAAAGTGCCTTCCAAAATCTGAGAGGGATGAGGTGTGAAGCATGCTTTCAGAAGTCTTAAAAGAACAACACTCCGATGTGGAAACTACAGAACCCGAACCACCAAAAAAGAAAATCAACTTTGTGCTGGTGGCGTCCTACCCAGATGATGAAAGTGAATATGCATTGGTCTGCACTGCTTTGGATTGTTATCGAGCAGAACCCCCTCATTAGCATGGACGCATGTCCTCTGGAATGGTGGTTGAAGCATAAAGGGACATGAATCTTTAACGCATCTGACACATAAATATCTTGCGGTGCCGGCTACAACTGTGCCATGTGAACACCTGTTCTCGCTTTCACATAACATTGTAAATAAGAAGTCAGCAGCATTATCTCCTGTAAATGTAAAAAAACTTTTGTCTGAGAGACTGACTGAACAAGAAGTGGGACTTGAGTGGACTTGTAGGCTCTAAAGTTTTACATTGTTTTGTTTTTGAATGCATTTTTTTTTTTTTGGTACATAATTCTTATTGGGATATGTAAGGGTTAAGTAGAGACCTGGGAAACAGCTGGTGCGCTGGTATAGTATTGGGTAGTAAAGTCACAGGCAGGCACTGTTTCTTCGCTTAATAGATAAGTGTCATCCCTCACCCTCCCCTTCAGCTTGTTGGGAATAAATAAGTGTTGCAGCTGCATTAAAAATGTAGTTGTCTAAAGGATACCTTTGTGTAAAGAACTGTTCTCCCCCTCCCTTCCTTTCCCAGCTACATAACTGAGAACTGCTCATGGCCCCTTCGCCACCTCTCTTGAGACCTGCTGATTAAGGGAATTTGTAGCAACAAACACTGCAAAGAAATGTATTTTCAAGGTAAAAATGTGTGTATAATATGCGTAATGCTGTAATCAGTCAATGGGGTGGGTTTACTAACAGTGGGTATTTCTGTTACTTAAGGGTTTTTGGGGTACAGATGCTCCCGACATACACAAGCATTCCGTGCTGCAACGCCTTGCATAACTCGAATTTTGCGTAAGTGGGGAACGTATCTCCGACCATTACGTCCCCCCAAAAACCCCTCCTATTTCTAGCTTACGGAACTTTTTCCATAAGCTCGGATTTGCGTACGTCGGTTTTACATAACTCGGGGATCGTATGTATTGTAACGGATGTAGGAGTGTGCATGCTAACCTAAACAAAAAGAGTGTGCTGTAACTAATTCAGTGCTTACTGGACAATTGGGTCCAGGGGAACAAGTACACCTCTACCCCGATATAACGTGACCCGATATAACACGAATTTGGATATAATGCGGTAAAGCAGCGCTCCGGGAGGGCGGGGGCAGGGCTGCGCGCTCCAGCGGATCAAAGCAAGTTCAGTATAACGCGGTTTCACCTATAATGCGGTAAGATGCTTTTTTTGGCTCCTGAGGACAGCGTTCTGTCGGGGTAGAGGTGTATCACAATAAAGGATTCCATCTACTCAATCCACCGCTGGGTCAACCTGCTCCTTACAATTCTACATTTGTAAGTTCAACTTTCATGATAAAGAAATTGTATTACAGTACTTGTATGAGGTGAACTGAAAAATAGTATTTCCTTTGTTTCTTTATAGCACAAATATTTGTAATCAAAAATAAATATTAAATGAGCACTGTTAACTTCGTATTCTGTGTTGTAATTGAAATCAATATATTTAAATATTTTTGGATGTTTTCTATATTTTCAAACAGTTTTCTATTATTGTTTAACAGTGTGAGTAATCACGATGAATTTTTTTAATTGCGTGACAGCCCTAATAGATGTTCATTATCCTAACTAGTAGGGGAGATGGCAGCCTGTCCATTTTAGCAGGAGGAGGGAGTGTGTGTAAAGGATCCTTTGCAGAAGGTCTTCAGCTCTTTATTGTGAAACATAATGTACAGATTTGGGGATAGACAAAGAGTTTTGCAGGTTCTTACAAATATCGCAGCATTTGTAAAAGGCTGGACATAGCTTCACATGAGGGCAGAATTGTCCTCTACTCTGCCAGCACTTGTTCCATTAGTGGCATCTGCAAAGCCCATTGCCTGGTCAGTCTCCCTAATAACTGCCAGGACTTTTCATTTCCTCAGGTGTATGGGACACTGCTGCCAGTCAGGCTGGAAGTGCTCAGCATGGCATACACAGCAGCTGTCTGAATGTGATTGGGTGGGATCCGAAATGGTGACCAAATGAGTGGCCCCGAATGGGGATGTGGTTCCATCAATGGCTCTTGGTTTGGGCAGCCCAGCTGTATGATCTCTGGCACACTTGCTATCTTAATCACCTACACCATACTATGACCTGCAAACCTACACCACAACAGCACTCCCTCTCTGGGCTTCCTGACCCCAGATTGGTTGTCCTTGTTGAGGGGAACACTCAGTTTCATGGTTTGGTATTGCAGTGTCAGCTAGCTCCCCATAGAGGTACAGAAAAGCCTCCTTTCCTCATCCTGAAGTTCTGGACCTGGTTCTGCTTATTCTAGATCCCTAGCACAACTTAGTTCCTGCAGTCTTTGGTTGCTCTGTTCCCTAACATGGGGGCAGTCTCCCAATAATAATGTCTCTTAAATTTGAAGGTCCCCACTCATACTTGGCAGGGGGAAGGAATTTTTGTTTCCATGCTCCAGCTTCTTGGCAGCTGTAAGAGGAAGGCTCTCTGCATTGGAACCCTTCCTTTTTTCATAGGTCTGGGGCTTTCTCCCCTGTGAATAACTACAGCAAAAAGCACAACTTTATGAACACTAATCAGTGGAATAGCTGAAACTTGTGGGCTCCCAGCATAATGCAACTCCCATAGGTTAAAGGGTATTTTGAAGCAAGCAACTATGTTTTGCCTGTTTTCACCATGCCTTCCTGTTCTGAAAGGGGAGTTGTGCCAGTGATTTGAAAAGATTTCTAGCATTTTATAACGTTACTTTGCAGTTCCAAATTAAAGGCTTAATAATGTTTATATTTGAAGTTATGGGCATTGTTTTGGTACTTACCATGCACTAGATTAGTGATCCCCAAACTGTGGGGTGTGCCCCTCAAGGGGGGTGTGGTGCAGTGTTTGTGGGGGCATGTGGTGGGGTCCAAGCCAGCCATTATGGGGGATGGGAAGAGGAGAGAGTGCCACCCTGCCCCCAAGCCCAGCTACGGTCCCAGCCAGAACTCTGCTCTGTCCCCAGGCCAGCTCTGCCTCTAAGTCCAGCTTCTCCCCGTCCCCATTTCTGACCCCAGCTTTGCCTTCAGCCCAAGCTCCTCTGCTGAGTCAATTGTGCAGTAGTGGAGTGGTGGGCGTGGACAGATTCTGTTACTGGTAAGGAGGGACACTATGGGAAAAGTTTGGACACCACTGCACTAGATCTTGGCAAAGAGCATTTACTATTAAGATTCATGTGTTTCCTTGGTGTGGATAGAAGTATTAAACTTTTGTAATTTTTGAAAACAGCTCAGTTTTTGGGGTACTCTATCTCAAGCCCTTTTTGTTAAAATAACTTCAAGTTTTTGCCATAGGCTCCACCCTGGATCCTGACTTGACCTATCAATTTTCAAGCTGGTCTGACTCGTCTTGGGATGTTCAACAGCGTCCAAAATTCAGCTAGAAACAGAACTGCAATTTCAGAGAGGATCTCACTTCTCTATAATGACAACAAGAGTATTGGATAACATTTTTAAAAAGTGGAATGGTTATAAACCCTATAAACTGTTCTGTAAGTGAGAGGGTTTGTAAGAAACTTCCCCTGTGAACACGTTATTCTTTAATTACTCACTTTGGGGTTTTTGGACCTTCCTCAGATGCACTGGTACTGGCCATTGTGGGTGACAGAATACTCTATTAGATGGATCACTGTTTTGATCCAGTATGGAAATTCTTGTACTGACACTCCAATTTTACAACAATTGAAACAGAGCATATTTTAGTCAGGAAGGAAAGTGAATATGGCAGAGATCTGCTTACTGAACAACAAAAATAAAAATACTGAAATCACTTTTTACTGTCTAACCTGGATGTTGATTGAGGTAGGAGTCCTAGGGGGGTTGGGGTGATGAGTTGATCTCTAAGTAAAGAATTCATCGTAATGTTTACATAAAGGGACAGAATTGCACGATGAATCTACATGCTATTTGCTCTCGGATGCTTGCCACAGGCAAAAAGTTTGCTCTTTGTCATCATCTTAAGTCAGATGTTGACCATAAGCACGGACGATCCTCCTCTGTACAGGAGAAAAGATTCAACCATAGACAACAAAATCTGCCCCTCAGTTTGGACACTGCTCCTCTTTTTAGTATGCTTCACTTCTCATACAGAAGGTGCTTAGTGTTTTCCATCCTTTGGCTGCTGGAGTGGGTTTTGCTTTCCCCTCTGCTGCATACATGTCACAATACTTTCTCCTATCATCCCCAATTTACTGTTGATTTGGGAATGGATCTGTGACTGGATTCAATTTTTCTAGTTTCTTGGGAGTACAAGTATTGTTGGTTTGGACTATCACTCTGCCAGCAGAACACCAGTTTGCCTAATGACTGTAGAACGAAGGCTTGACTCCTGTTTTGCCTACTCTTGTAAGCCAGGGATATGTAGAAAAAAAAATGAGCCAGGTCAATGCCAAGAGTATAAAGAAACTATTCCAGGAACTGCTAGTGATTGGGGGTGGAATGCAGGGCGGTAATTAGAATGACTGTTCGTAGTGTTCAATTTTCCATGATTTGCCAAGGTTAGAAATATTTTGGAGGATCCAGTTCAAATGATTCCAGGATAATTAACTTTTCCAAACCCTGGTTCTGGACCTGTGATTTGTAAGAACTTAAATTCTTAATTTTAGACTGTCCTGCTATCACATGGGCAGGTATAGACCACAGTCCACTTTAGAACTTGGAGCTGAACCTTTGAACTAGTGGAAGTTATTAGTCAGCTCTTGAGTGTTGGGTTTGCAACTTCAGCAGTCTTTGATTGCGGTATCTGCTTCTGTAGGTGTAGGTAGAATATGGGATATCCTTTACTAGTTCATTCAAATTCTAGGAACTGAAAGTAGGCTAGTTTTCCTGTTGTAAACACTGAACAAAGTCCAGGTGGCAATCATAAACATCCTTGTAGAGAGTTTTGATGATCATCCTTTGACAGCAAAAGTTTTTCTGCAAAAGTAAACTGAAGGAGACTTTTTACTAGATTTTTAGTTTAATAAAATAGGCTCTAGTATTATATAGCACATGTTAGTCTGTGGGGGTGACAACTATATTTGCAGTTTATGGCATAATTTTGAAGATGTCAAATACTTCTTAATTTTGAACATAATGGTTTTCAATGAGTCCTTGAGGCAATTATAAGTTTAAATAAGTGTAATTTACATTTAATACTTTTGCTACTGTCTGTAGAAATGTTTTTTTTTTCTGTAGAATGATTTATTTTCCTTGGCTGCAGTTGTATTTGTCCATAGACATTTCTCTCTGAGAAACTCCAGCATGTTGGTAAAAGTATAGTTTGCAGATGCTTGATTTTCCATTTAAAGTGTCCTCTCCTTTTTAGGTCAGCTAGAACTAAGACTTTACAACTCTGATATGATTCAATGGTTCCTGAGGTGGGGCACATGGCACTCTCAGCAAGGATCTGCAAAGGCAGTACATTGACAGACAAACTTATTTAAGGGAACCAGGGGAGTATAGGGGTCCTTGATACCAAAATTCTAGTTGATGAGGGCACCTGACACAACTATTTCAGACTTTATGTATAACTTTAGAACTGTAGGTTTTATATAGATCACTTTGCGTTGAGGGAGAAACCATAGGTGCTAAGGTGAAGCCATAGTCCGATTATAAATAGAAGAGTAGTTTTCAGGATAGTAATGGATTAGTTTGTTTATTACTTGGAGGAGGAAGTATACAGGAAATTTTGAAGTTGTGATGGATGGCAGTTACTGAAAACTATGGAGGGATTGTGAGATATTTAAAATTCATCTGAAGTGTAATGGGGTGGAGGCAATATACATTACCTTCCATAAATGTAAAATAATACATATTGGTAAAAATAATTGAAACTACTCAGAAGTTGATGGGATCTGAACTATCGAGTTTCGCTGAGGTTGATTGGCTTCTAGTTGTTCTGTTACACATGAAAAGAGAGCACTGTAGAGATGGCAGTTTTAATGTCTTGCACACCTTTGTTATTGAAATGTCTTTAAATGTTTTAGAAGTGATGTGTTTAAGTCATCATTTGAAACTTTTCCTCTCCGGGAAGAAAACATCAGGATGACTATACATGAGTACAGATTATGGCAGGCCTGCACAACTCGTAAAGTGGCGAGGGCCATATTACGCTAAAGAAAATAGCTGAGGGCCGAAATCCCCCGGCTGTGCTGAAACACGCATCGTCGTCAACTCCTCCCCCCCAGCGCCACCCAGCCCCGCCGAACCCCGTCCCCCTCCCCCCCAGCGCCCGTGTAAGCAAGCAGGACTCACCCCGGTGGCACCTCCTGCTGGTCTTCTCGGGAATTAGCTCATCCAGCCGTTGGAGCGATCTCTGCAGGCCGGTGTTCCACTGCCGCTGGCTCTGTGTCACTCCTGGACCTCGGTGCCCTTTGATCTGGGGTGCTGCCCCCTGGCAATACCCCCACACTCTGGCTCTTGGTCTCCTCTCTCTGGGGAACCCCCAATCCTCTAATCCCCACCTCACCTCAGTATAAGGCTACTGCCAGTCACCAACTAGCCCCCGCGCCCTGGGGTAGACTGCAGTATATCAGCCACTCATCACAGGCAAGGTTGGGTTTGGACCTGCTGCCTCCCTCTATAGTTGGGCTGCCCCTCTGCAGCCCTGGTACTGGTCTTAGGCCCTTAGCTAGGTCCGCAGCTTGGGGGTTTTCCAGGCTGGAGTTCCCCAGCTCCTCTAGCCTTCCCCAGCCCTGCTCCACTCCCAGTACCCTGCTCAACTCCCTAGCAGCCAGACCCTTCTCTTTCTCTCTCTCTCTACAAGCAGAGAGAGACTTCCTCTGGGCCTCTGGCTCACAGCCTTTTTATACAGGCCAGCTGGGGCCTGATTGTGGCATGGCCCAGCTGCAGCGGCTTCCCCAGTCAGCTCAGCTTTTCCCCTGCCACAGCCCTCCCCCAAGGCTGTTTTAAGCCCTTCAGGGCAGGAGCGGGGTAACCACCCTGCTACACCCCCCGAAACACATCCCTCACCCCAGCGCCGCCCGCACCGCGGAAACAAACCCTCCTTCCCCAGCGCCGCCCCGCCGAAACAGCTATGGGCCGAAAAGGAAGGGGTTTTTTGGGGGGGCGGGGGGGAGAGGGTGTGATACTTTATTAAGAATTTTTCAATTAAAGCAAACACCTGTTCCGTTGAAAGAAAACATTTGTACTTTTCATAATTATCTTGCAAATTTAATGAGAGATATTACATCTCTTTTCGGCAACATGCTTGTCGTATTCGGGGGTCATATTTGTAGTGGATATTTTCATAATGTCTTCCAAATGGTCGTCAGTCAGAGAAGAACGTTGCTTGTTTTTATTCATGTTCATGATGGAAAATGTTTGTTCACATATGTAAGTGCTTCCAAAAATGCTGAACGTTTTCAGTGCAACTTCAATAAGATTCTTGTATTTTTCATCGTCCAGACTTTTGTAGAAGTCCCACAGGCTGCTTTCTCTGTGCTTATTTCGGTAAACTGCCGAACATTGAAGTTCAATAACCTCCAACTGCAAATCCTGTGGCATTTCCTCTGTATCCACAGAAAAGGGATCTTCAATCAGCTTCAACTGGATGTCATCATCTTTAGACAAAGTAAGTCTTCTGTCAAATTCTTCAATCAAAAGATTGATGTGCTTTGCGTATTTTTCTCCTAACTCGGCGTGTTTGTGCTGAGGGATACGCTGTGCACAAGTGGGAAAGTGACACATTTCACCTTTTGACAGCTGACTTCTGAAAAGTTTCAATTTCATTTTGAAAGCTTTCGCTGCTGCACACATTTGAAATATAAGTTGATTTTTTCCCTGAAGTTGAATGTTGAGATCATTCAGGTGTGCTGTAATATCTCAAAAGAAAAAGAGATCTTGATTCCAGGACTCATTTTCAAGCTCCGGGAATTTTATTGGCCCATTTTCTAGGAATTTTCTATCTCCTCTTTCAAAGCAACGAAACGCTGGAGCACTCATCCTCGACTCAACCACCTCACTTCCGTATGGTAGATTAAGTCGCTGCACTCAGTGTCTTCCCCTTCAAGAACTGTGTGCAGTTCTGGTCTCCTATGTTTAAAAAGGATGAACTCAAACTGGAACGGGTACAGAGAAGGGCCACTAGGATGATCCGAGGAATGGAAAACCTTTCCTATGAAAGGAGACTCGAGGAGCTCGGTTTGTTTAGCCTAACCAAAAGAAGGCTGAGGGGAGATATGATTGCTCTCTTTAAATATATCAGAGGGGTAAATACCAGGGAGGGAGAGGAATTATTTCAGCTCAGTACCAATGTGGACACGAGAACAAATGGATATAAACTGGCCGTGGGGAAGTTTAGGCTTGAAATCAGACGAAGGTTTCTAACCGTCAGAGGGGTGAAATTTTGGAACAGCCTTCCGAGGGAAACGGTGGGGGCGAAAGACCTCTCTGGCTTCAAGATTAGGCTAGATAAGTTTATGGAGGGAATGGTTTGATGGGATAACATGATTTTAGTCAATTAGGCAATAACGTGTCATCGCTGGTAAAATGAGGGTCCGGCTGGAGAATCTTGCCTGTATGCTCGGGGTTCTACTGATCGCCATATTTGGGGTCGGGAAGGAATTTTCCTCCAGGGTAGATTGGCAGAGGCCCTGGAGGTTTTTCGCCTTCCTCCGCAGCATGGGGCAGGGGTCGCAAGCTGGAGGATTCTCTGCGACTTGAAGTCTTTAAATCATGATCTGGAGACTTCAACAGCTGAGTTAAGGGAAAGTGGGTGGGTCAGCTTTTGTGGCCTGCATCATGCGGGAGGTCAGACTAGATGACCATAATGGTCCCTTCTGACCTTAAAGTCTATGAGTCTGTGAGTCTAAGAGAGGCTCGAAATGTCCTATGTTTTAGTCCTCTAGAACGGATGAGGTTTACAATGGAAACTACCACTGACATTACATGCTCAAATTTTAAGACTTTGCTACAACCTGCTGATGTATAATGCAGTGATGTTTGGTTATTTGTCTCCCGATAAATTCTTCAAGAGTAACTGCTCCAACATTTTTTCCACACATAGCTGGAGCACCATCAGTACAAATGGCTACCAAGTTTGTGAAATCTACTCCCAACTTATCATTCATACACTTTATCACTTCATTGGAGATTTCTTTTCCAGTTGTGCGACCCATCATGGAGCACATGCCAACAAGTTCTTCAGTAATTTCAAAGTTTTTATCAATACCTCTAATAAAAATAAGAAGTTGGGCGGTGTCTTTTAAATCGGTGCTTTCATCCATAGCTAGGGAGTAAAAGCAGAATTCACTGACTCTCTGCTTTACCTGATCACTTAGATTAGTAGAAATGTCAGCTATTCTTCTCTGGACAGTCATGCGTGATAGACTGACATTCTCAAATATTCCCCTCTTTTCTGGACATAACTCAGATACAGCAATCAACATACAGAAGGCGAGTTTTTAAAAAAGTGTGAAGCATTTCCCAGCAGCAGCAATTTCCTTAGAAATTTGAAAGCTTACTTTAGTAACTATCGTTCTCAGTGCTCACTTTCTTGAAAATTTGCTGTTCTCCACTAAAGTTTTTCACTAAACTGGCTGCTTTAATTATTTTTTTTCATTTGGGTTCAATTTGGCGAGATTGGGATGTTTAGTTTCAAAGTGCCGCCGAAGGTTGTATTCTTTCGGAACGGCTAACGTTTCGCGACACACAAGGCACAGTATTTTGTCTTTAGAAACAGTACATAAGTGTTTATTTGTCCATTCAGTGTTGAAAACTCTGCGCTCTGATTTTATTTTTCTCTTTTTCTTTTCACTCATGGTAGCCATTATGAAGCTCAAGATTTTGTTGAATAAATTCACACACAAGGGAAACACTCAGTCACACACAAAGAGAAGAGATATCTTACGGCGCGTGGCACACTAGCAAGGCACTGACAGTGTGTGGAAGCCTGTAGAGGGGGAAAGAAACGGCGTGCATAGGATAACCAGATCACAGCAGTAAAATAGGACCCGCCCCGTCCCTGCTCGGCCCCACCATTACACCCCTCTTTAACCCCCAAGGGTCACTATATTACTGCACACAGCAGTACCAAAAATTAAAATACTGAAAATGGATGCCTCCTTCCAGCCACCGACTCGCCGCTCACCTCCTCACCTCCCCCCAAGTATAAAGCCTCGCCGCCACTACCTGCCCACCCGCCCGCTCGGTTCGTCATCCCCCCATGAAATAAGGGGAGGGGAAAAGGGGGACAGTTTGAAGGGATTTTCTGGGGGTATGAACTAAGCCAGGGAGGGGGAAGGGGAGCAGTGTGAAGGGATTGGATGTGACTGTCCCACACACAAACACAGGGTCCGCAGGGAGCCCTGGGGTGGGGTGGGGGGGGCAGTGTGATAGGGGCCGGGGAGGGATAAGGTCCCTGGACCAGGGAAGGGGGCAGCAGTCAGGGCAGGGCAGGTGCAAAACACACACACACACACACACAGAGGGCCGGCTATAGGAAGTGCGGGGCCCAATTCGAACATTTTCGGCGGGGCCCCAGCAGGGATGACTAGAAGAAAAAAAAAAAAATGTTAAAAAAAAAAAAAAAAAAAAAAAAGCCTTTCATTTCTTCCATGTATTATTTACTTTCCATGACTATATAAATAATAAAATTATATATTATGTACATTGTGTTATATATGCTGTTGATCGGTTATTAATGAGCTCCATTTCACATGTGTGGGTCCCCGCCACTCCCTGGGGGTGTCCTAGGGTGACCAGATGTCCCGATTTTATAGGGACAGTCCCAATTTTTGGGTCTTTCTCTTATATAGGCTCCTATTACCCCCCCCACCCCGTTCTGGTTTTTCACACTTGCTGTCTGGTCACCATAATGGTGTGCACATGTGTGGGTCCCAGCTGCTCCCTGCCCCCCTCATTGAAGCAGGTGTGCAGGGTTACTGCCCTGGGAACTGCAGGGCACCAGTGGACATGGGGCTGGCTGGAGGCAGGGCAGGGGCTGACTGGAGGTAGGGTCTGGCTGCAGGCAGGGCAAGGGTTGCGGGGCTGGCTGGAGACAGGGGTGTGTGCGGTGGGCTGGCTGGCTTCAGGCAGGGCCGCAAGGGGATGTGGCAGGGGTTGGCAGGGCTGGAGACAGAGGAGTGCGGGACTGGCTGGCTTCAGGCAGGGGGGTGAGGCAGGGGTTTGCTGGAGACGGCAGGGGGTGCGGGGCTGGTGTGGGCAGGGGTGTGCGTGGGGCTGGCTGGCTTCGGGCAGGGCCGCAGGGGGGTGCGGCAGGGGTTGGCTGCAGACAGGGCAGGGGGTGTGGCAGGGGCTGGCTGTGGCCGCAGAGCTGGCTGCAGGCAGGGCAGGGGGTGCGGGGCTGGCTGGAGACGGGTTGGTGGGGGCAGGGCAGGGCTGCAGGCAGGGCGGGGGTGGAGCAAGGCCTGGCTGCAGGCAGGAGGTGTGGGCCTGGCTGCAGGCAGGGGGTGTGGGCCTGGCTGGAGACAGGGCAGGGGGTGCAGGGCTGGGGCATGTGTGGGGCTGGCTGGCTGCGGACAGGGCAGGGGGTGCGGGGTGGTGTGGGCAGGGGGTGCAGTAGAGGCAGCTGGAGCCCCGGCCCTTTAAATAGCCCCCGAGCCCCCGCTATCCCAGGGCCCTGGGGGCTATTTAAAGGGCCTGGGGCTCCAAAGCACACGCGTGCGCGCACACACACACACTCTCACTCTGTCTCCCTCCTCCCCCGTGGGTTTTCCCAGCTGCTCACAGACAGTTCAAACCTGCCCCCCCCCATCACTGCGGAGGCCGCCCTGGGAGCAACCAGCGCAGTAGCCACCCCACCCCCAACCGAAGAGGGGGTTTTGGAGGGGGTCTCGTCCCAGTCCCCCCCAGCTGCGGCTCGAGCCCAGGCCGGGCGCCCCTCCCCTCGCTCGCACTTACCGGCTCTGCCTCGTGCCCAGCGCTTCCCACCTCAGCAGGCCCCGGAAGTGACGCACCCGCTGTACGCCAGGCGGTGGGAGCGGGAGACGGAGACACGTGCACGCGTGTGCGCGCTTTTGGCCGTTCGGGCGGTTGGAGCGCGGCGTGCGCATGCAGGGCTGTGAGGTTGGCCCCCCCCAGGCAGGGGACGAAACCGGCAGCCGCACTTCTCACCGGCCGGGGCTGTGAGGTTGCTGCTCTCCCCCACTCCCCGCCCCGGCAGGGGGCGAACCTTGCAGCCGCGCTTCTGACCGGCCGGCCTGAGCGCGGCGTGCATGCGTGGGGCTGTGAGGTCGGCCTCCCTCTTCCCCTCCCCCTGGCAGGGGGCGAACCCCGCAGCCACGCTTCTCGCCGGCCGGTCGGAGCGCGGTGCGCACGCGTGGGGCTGTGAGGTCGGCCCCCTCCTCTCCCCCCGGCAGGGGGCAAACCTGGCAGCCACGCTTCTCAGTGGCCAGAGCGCGGTACGCGCGGGCGGGGCTGTGAGCTCGGCTCTGCCCCCGGGCAGGGGGTGAAGCCGGCAGCTCCCCCCGCCACTTGCCTGCGGGCCGCACAGTGAGCCCCCGTGGGCCGCATGTTGTGCAGGCCTGGATTATGGTATCTAGTCTAACTGGGACTAATTAGATTTGCTTTAGTCCCTTGCCTTTCCTTCTAGATGGAAAGGAGGGGGTCAGGAAGGGACCCCCCCCCCAACTGTGTATTTTGTCTCCTTCCTCTAAAGCATCAGGGATGGCCAAAACTGGAGATGGGACATTGAGGGCTGCGTCTCTGAGGTGGCATGGAGCATTCTCTCTCATGTGCTTAGCTGTCTGGTTCTTGCTTGGAATCTAACTGATCATCATATGTGGGGTCAGGAAGGAAATTTCCCCCAAGTCAGGTTGGCAGTGACTGGGTTTTTTTCCACCTTTCTCTGCAGCATGGAGTGTAGGTCACTTGTCAGGGTTATCTGGGTGTATCTCAATTCCCTGCCATTGCAGGGGCCTCAGGTATTGGTGCACCTATTCTGTGCCTGTGGAACATAATAATGTAGTCTCCCGTGTGCTGTAATATTTTGGTTATTTGGGGTATGTCTACACTACGAGAGTGTAGACATTCGATTTTACTTAAATCGAATATGTGGAATCGATATTACAAAGTCGAACGTGTGTGTCCACACTAAGGACAGTAATTCGACTTTGTGAGTCCACACTAATGGGGCAAGCGTCGCCATTGGAAGCGGTGCACTGTGGGCAGCTATCCCACAGTTCCCGTAGTCCCCGCTGCCCATTGGAATTCTGGGTCGAGCCCCCAATGCCTTCTGGGGAAAAAAATGTGTCGAGGGTGGTTTTGGGTAACGGTCGTCATCCAACTGTCACCACCGCCCTCCCTCCCTGAAAGCGCCGGCGGGAAATCAGTTCGCGCACTTTTCCTGGTCAGTGACAGCCCGAACGCCACAGCACTGCGAGCATGGAGCCCGCTGCGACCATCGCTGCAGTTATGGCCGTTGTCAACACCTCGCACCTTATCATCCACCTTTCCCAGAGGCAGATGCTGAGAAATCGGGCGAGGAGGCTACGGCAGCGCGGTGAGGACCTGAAGTCTGAGAGTGGCACAGACCTGTCACAAAGCACGGGACCCCGCGCCGAGGACATCATGGTGGCAATGGGTCATGTTGATGTTGTGGAACGGCGATTCTGGGCCCGGGAAACAAGCACGGACTGGTGGGACCGCATAGTGCTGCAGGTCTGGGATGAATCACAGTGGCTGCGAAACTTTCGCATGCTTAAGGGAACTTTCCTTGAACTTTGTGAGTTGCTATCCCCTGCCCTGAAGCGCAAGGACACCCGGATGCGAGCAGCCCTGACTGTCCAGAAGCGAGTGGCCATAGCCCTCTGGAAGCTTGCAACGCCGGACAGCTACCGGTCAGTCGCGAACCACTTTGGCGTGGGCAAATCTGGCGTGGGGGTTGTTGTGATGCAAGTAGCCAACGCAATCGTTGAGCTACTGCTCTCAAAGGTAGTGACCCTGGGAAACGTGCAGGTCATCATAGATGGCTTCGCCACGATGGGATTCCCAAACTGCGGTGGGGCTATAGATGGAACTCACATCCCTATCCTGGGACCGGACCACCAGGCCAGCCAGTACATTAACCGAAAGGGCTACTTTTCAATGGTGCTGCAAGCACTGGTGGACCATAGGGGACGTTTTACAAACATCAACGTCGGATGGCCGGGCAAGGTTCATGACGCTCGTGTTTTCAGGAACTCAGGTCTGTTTAGACGGCTGCAGGAAGGTATTTACTTCCCGGACCACAAAATAACTCTTGGGGATGTGGAGATGCCTATAGTGATCCTCGGGGACCCAGCCTACCCGCTAATGCCCTGGCTCATGAAGCCCTATACAGGCGCCCTGGACAGTGAAAAAGAACTCTTCAACTACCGGCTGAGCAAGTGCAGAATGGTGGTGGAGTGTGCTTTTGGACGTCTCAAGGGGAGATGGAGAACCTTACTGACTCGCTCTGATCTCAGCGAAACCAATATCCCCATTGTTATTGCAGCTTGCTGTGTGCTCCACAATCTCTGTGAGAGCAAGGGGGAGACCTTTATGGCGGGGTGGGAGGTTGAGGCAAATCGCCTGGCTGCTGATTACGCCCAGCCAGACAGCCGGGCGATTAGAAGAGCCCAGCGGGACGCGCTGTGCATCTGGGAGGCTTTGAAAGCTAGGTTCCTGAGTGAGCAGGGTAACCTGTGACTATTAAGTTTGTTTACAGAGAAGCTGAACCTGCCCCCGTTTCTTTACCCAGTAAATGTTCACTATCCTCTCCAGTTACATACCCCGTTCACCCCGTTCCCCCCCCTTCCAACACACGTTTAAAAATAAAATCACTTGAAATTTGTTAATGAACACCGTTTTCTTTATTACTGTTTTCGTGGGAAAGTGTTGAACCTGGGACGCAGACTGTGGTGGGGAGCGGGTGTAGTGTAGTGATGCAAAGGATGCTTCTAAACTCCAGGAATGACAGGCTCCGCACTGGTGGACTGGTTGTTTCAACGGAGCCTGCCACCCCTCCTGTTCGGGACTCTGTTTGTGGGGGCTATGTGACTTTGTGGCAGGGGGAGGACGGTTACAGATCCCCTGCTGCGTGGCTCTGTGATCCAGGATAAGGACCGCTGCATAAGATCTCTAACCGCCCTCCCCTGCCACAAAGTCACATAGCCCCTCCCTCCCCCCCCACAGAACATGAAAACCACCTCCCAGACTGACCAGGGTAACTAGTGAATGCAATGTGTGTGTGCCCTGCTGCTGAACCTGCCCCCGCGTCTGTACCCTGGTAAAGGTGACTGTCCTGTCCAATTACCAACCCCCTTCCCCCCCTTCAAACAGACTCTCCTCTAAAAGAACATGATGGAAACAGTAATTAACAGAAACGTATTTTTTATTAGCAACTACACATGAAACTGGGGGATGAAACTGGGACGGGGGCTTGGGTGAGGCGGGAAGGAAAGGACTTATCAAATTTTGGGGAATGAGAGCCTTCTGGTACTTGAGCAGTCTGCAGGGGTGGAGTGAGAGTTTTCACGGACTCTGCCGCCCCTCCTTCTTGGGACTTTGGGTGAGGGGGGTATGGGACTTTGTGGCGGGGGAGGGCGGTTAGAGATAGACTGCAGCGGGGCTCTGTCCTCCTGCCTCTGGTCCTGCAGAACATCCACAAGGCGCCGGAGCGTGTCCGTTTGCTCCCTCATTAGTCCAAGCAGCGTTTGAGTCGCCTGCTGGTCTTCCTGCCGCCACCTCTCCTCCCGTTCCACGTGTGATCGGTGGATTTGGGACAAGTTCTCCCTCCACTGGGTCTGCTGGGCTGCCTGGGCTCGGGAGCAGCCCATAAGTTCCGAGAACATGTCCTCCCGTGTCCTCTTCTTCCTACGCCTAATCTGCGCTAGCCTCTGGAACTGTGATGCCAGGGTATTTCGGGAGACAGTCGCAGCTGTGGGATGGGAAAAAGGGAGTGAATTCCTCAGAAAGATAAATTTTTGGTTGAACAAAGAACATAGTCTTTCTCTGTGAACAAGACCATGCACAGCACCTATCACATGCGCACTCAGGACAAGGTCGAATTTTCGGCCTTCGCATTCAGTACCTGGGGTCTTGCAGTGCAGATCAGACAAGCGGGACAGGACAGTGGAATTTGGGTAACAGGCTGACATGGTAAGCCGTAGACTTGTGGCTGCTTAAAACTTTAATAATAGCACTGGCCTCCTTTCACGTTCAAAGCAATGCCAGTCCCTGCTGCCAGCAATCCGGCAAGCATGAACTCTGCCCCTGTCCCACCCCCTCGCGGCTGTCCCAGGGAAAGATCCCTGTATGCTGCTCCTCTCCCGCCTCCACCGCGTGGCTCTAAACTGCCGGTTACAGTTCTGTAAAGGAACAGGCAAGCAGTCCCAATACTAACATTCCCCTACCTAATTCAAAGCAGGTCACCATGAGCGACATCACTCTGATGAGGATTTCAGAGACGGAGAAAGAACGGATGCTTCGGGAAAGCCTGCAAAGACCAGGGCCGTATGCCGCCATGCTCTGCAAGGCTATGATCCCCGAGTACTTGCTTGTCTCCTGGCGCGGAAACGTCTCCTACCACGGAGGACCCAATAAGGCCGCTCTCCCCAGGAACCTGATGCAAAGGCTTTCCAACTACCTCCAGGAGAGCTTTGTGGAGATGTCCCAGGAGGATTTCTGCTCTATCCCCGGACATATAGACCGGATTTTACTGTAGCTGCACTGGCAGGGACTAAACAGTAGAGCGCCTAGGGCAAACTAATCATGAAAAACCCATTGTTAATATTGTTAATATTCCTGTTCTGTTAAAAATAAATGTGTACATGTTTAAAACACTTACTGACTGATCCTTCCCCTGATTCTGTGTCCGGGTTAATGCCTGGGGACGGTTGGTAGGGGATCTCTGTCAGGGTGATGAAGAGATCCTGGCTGTCGGGGAAATCAGCGTTGTAAGCGCTGTCGACTGCCTCGTCCTCCTCATCTCCTTCCTCATCTTCCCCGTCCGCTAACATCTCCGAGGAACCGGCCGTCGACAATATCCCATCCTCAGAGTCCACGGTCAGTGGTGGGGTAGTGGTGGCGGCCGCACCTAGGATGGAATGCAGTGCCTCGTAGAAACGGGATGTCTGGGGCTGGGATCCGGAGCGTCCGTTTGCCTCTTTGGTCTTCTGGTAGCCTTGTCTCAGCTCCTTGATTTTCACGCGGCACTGCGTTGCATCCCGGCTGTATCCTCTCTCTGCCATGGCTTTAGAGATCTTCTCGTAGATCTTTGCATTCCGTCTTTTCGATCGCAGCTCGGAAAGCACGGACTCATCGCCCCACACAGCGATCAGATCCAAGACTTCCCATCAGTCCATGCTGGGGCCCTCTTTCTATTCTGAGATTGCATGGCCATCTCTGCTGGAGAGCTCTGCATCGTTGCCAGTGCTGCTGAGCTCGCCACGATGTCCAGACAGGAAATGAGATTCAAACTGCCCAGACAGGAAAAGGAATTCAAATTTTCCCGGGGCTTTTCCTGTGTGGCTGGTCAGAGCATCCGAGCTCGGACTGCTGTCCAGAGCGTCAACAGAGTGGTGCACTGTGGGATAGCTCCCGGAGCTATTACCGTCGATTTCCATCCACACTTAGCCTAATTCGACATGGCCATGTCGAATTTAGCGCTACTCCCCTCGTTGGGGAGGAGTACAGAAGTCGAATTTAAGAGACCTCTATGTCGAACTAAATAGCTTGGTGGTATGGACGGGTGCAGAGTTAATTCGATGTAACGGTGCTAAATTCGACATAAACTCCTAGTGTAGACCAGGCCTTGGTTTGGTGTACAGGTGCTGGGTTTTGTTGGTGTGATATATATATTGACTGACTAGTGATCTGGTGGTCCCCTCTGACCATGGAGAGGCTTCACCCATCTCCAGAGTACTGATCAGCTATTGAGTTTTTAGCTTGATCTATCTCTTCACTGTACAGCTTAATTCCTACCATTAACTTGACCTTCAGTCAAGAAGAAGTACTCATCATCTTAAAGGAATGAATGCAAACTGTTCGTTTGCCACATATGTGCATAAACTAAACTAAGACTTTTACTGAAAGTAGGACTTGATTGACTGCTTTCACTATAGCTCTTAAAATGGTCATAGATAATTGTTTGGCAAGAATACATGAACAGTGTCATTAATCTTAGTGTGACTTTTGCCAGAGGGCACAATAGCCTTCAAGATATCTGATTATATAGCTATTAAAAAACTAGTCCTAGACTGTTCCTTCAATGTTAACTTACTGATTCTTTAGCTAATTTTTATCTCGTGTCCCAAAACACATTTTACTGGATTGTGATAAATAGTTCTACTTCCTTTAATAGCATTTTTTTCTGTATTTTCCCATGCAGCTAAACCAGGTGGACGGGTGAAATGTCAATATATTTCTGCTGTGGATAAAGTTATCTTTGTGGATGATTATGCAGTCGGATGTAGGAAAGACCTCAATGGCATCTTGCTGCTAGACACAGCTCTGCAAACACCTGTTTCAAAGCAAGATGATGTGGTTCAACTTGAATTGCCAGTTACAGAGGTAAGTTCTAAATTGTTAATATGTAATGATTCTATACTAGAGATAATGAAACTGTACTGAGTTGTTAATTTAATATTAAAGGATTGCATGCCTAATGGGATAATATTTTAATGTAAATCACCATAAAGCAGTAATTACCCTCCACCAAAACTTGATGAGGGATAGTCCAACCTAAAATCTGGGAACAAAAAGGGCACATAGACAGTCTTGCTCCTGCTATCCAGCTGAGGCATTTCAGAAGAGAAACCTGTCCAGCAATCACTAGAGATAGGGATCCATTTCCTGCTCTGTTGTAGTCAACCAAGCAGCAGCTCCTGCTACCCATTCCAGAAACCACTGCCCAGACTATGGAGCCCTTAGATCATGTGCCTTCTAGGCTTTCAAGAACAAGGAAAGAGGGATGAATGGCTAACATGTTGCCTCCGCTAATCAACTAAATTCCCCTACCTTAGAGGTGATTGAAAACACCACCTGGTCATTGAATACCACTTGAAGGAAGCTTGCCCGTCTAGCTCGCGATGGAAGGATGATTCCTGGGGTCTTGTCTAGACTCGGAATTAAGGTGTGATGTTAGCACGTTAGCTAACATATTTTAAGAGTCCATTGTAGACAGTGCAGTGTACTTCTAACACATGCTAAGCTGGTTGAGGAAAGCTAGACTCTAGCAAAATATGTTAGCACATGATAGATAACGTGTTAACATGAGACTGCAATTCTTACTCAGGAAAAGGCCCATGCTGATAGTTAGCTCTGAAAAGAGCTTTCCAAGTCCTCAGGCTTACTGCTACCATTGCCAATTATATGCAGCTTATGCCTTCTGGGTGACTACAAAAGCTTGGTGGGTGTCAAGGCCACATATGAGGACTCTAACTAGCCCAACACACTTCCTTTCCTGGGTTCTGCTCTCGTTTGCTATGTCACTTATGATGTGATACAAACAGTATTCAATTCCATGGCCGTGTCAGTTGCAGCAAGAAGATCCCTGTACCTAAAACAGTGGGTAGTGGACACTTTTCCAAGGTCTGGACTCTTCTCTTTAAAGACTACTGTTTGGGAAGGAATTGGAGATCAGCAGGAACAGCTTCAGGGAGTCTAGGGCCTTATTGCCAAGAAAAAAGCAGGGAATGCTATTTTAATGCAAGAACAGTCTGGTATAGTTACCTTTCATTATTAGAGGTGGTAACACCATCCCCAGAGAGCCCCAGGAAATTTTAAATCAGGTGTTCCAAAGAGAGCATGGGATCAGGTGGAAGAGTCCCTTCATCCATGCCTGGCCCCGTATTCCCCTGTTGTCCTAGGCTTTCACCAGTCTCGCACTCTACATTTATTAACTTTTGGTATGATGCGTCTACAAATCAGGTTCTGTATCTTGTACCCATCTCTAATAGACTGCATGTGATTTATTGGCATGTGACAACATTGTGAGGCTTTCTGCTCTTTCCTTTCTCCCAAATATTCTTTCTCTAAACTCATCACACGATATACTGATAAATTTTCATCTTCTGAAGAGACTGGGGAAGTGTGAGGAGCCATGAGGATTTTAGTTTGCTCTTCCTCTGAGGAGCAGCCTTCGCTTGGGAGACTCTTATTGGTTTGCTTCCGTTGTCTGCTGCTCTTTGGGGAGTGAAAACAACGTACATAATAATGGTTGGTAGGCAGCAACCCAGGAATCACCCCAGGTGGGTGGCACGGTGGGTGCCATTGGGAACTAGTGCTCCTTTTAAATGATCATTTTCAGCTACCTACCAGCCTGCAAGCTAGCACATGGCATTGGGAAGTATTTTTGTTTTTCCCAATTCCAAACTATGAAAGATCTGACAAAACAGCTTCCTCAGAAGATGGCCTGTTAGCATACTGTAGGAACTGTGCAATGTGCTTCGCAAATAAAATACATTTCTTGTCTCTGATATCTTGATCTAGCTACTGAATCCATCAAGTCTTAAATTTTCCAGGATAGTAGCTTCTGTATCCAGACATTAATTTTGTTTCTTTCCACATGTTTTTAGGCTCAGCAACTGTTATGTGCTTGCATAGAGAAGGTAGATGTCTCCAGCACAGAGGGATATGACTTGTTCATCACACAACTGAAAGATGGCTTAAAAAATACCTCACATGAGACAGCAGCAAACCATAAAGTTGCAAAGGTGAAGAAAGTGTCTCCAAAATTCTCTAACATTTCCTTTAAAAAAAAATTGACACTTCATTTCCATTGTATGTTTTAAGGGCGTTTGTAGGTCACTTTTGAATAGCTATACATTAATTCTTATGGGGAAATTGGATTCGCTTAACATCATTTCGCTTAAAGTAGCATTTTTCAGGAACATAACTACAACGTTAAGTGCGGAGTTACTGTAAGTCTATTCTAATCTAATAGTACAGTTGGTCTGAGCAGCTTCACTAGTCTTCCTAGAATGGCTTTCCTTTCCTAACAAGTATAAAATTCATTCTTTCTGTTCCTCTGAGACATGAGTTTGAATTGTAAACTTCCTTGTCTACAGTGTAACAGGATTTGGCCTAAAAGAAAAAAGCCTTCCAATTCCTCAGCAGCAACAACAAAATGTAATTGAAAGCAGTTAACCAATTTTAAAATCTTTGCCTAACTCTTCACATCAACATAAAATAAATATTTATGTAGTATCCATAGGTTAGGCTCTTTACAAGCAGTAAGAAAGACCCCAAAGTTTACAGTCAAAATACAGAACATACAGATAACAGAATGGGTAAAGCGATGCAACACTTCTTTTCAACTTTTAAAATGTAATTTAAATGCTTTTGCCCAAGTTGTTTCGACAAGGGGCTGGTCTGTAGTGTTTCAGTCTTAATCCAGGGGATTTGTGGCCATTAACATGATAGTCTCAGGGACTGACTGGTTGGGCTATTGCTTCAGTATGAAATGCTCTATTGCAGTGATACTCAGACCTCAGTGGTTGAGGAGCCAAATTAGCAATCAACATTACCCAAAAGAGCCACAGTAATAGCTGGCTATAGTACTATATATTCATATTAAAACAGTATGACAGGGTAAATATTGTGAGTGTGTATAAAATCCATCCTCTCAGAAAATAAGTTAATACTTCAGTGCAAGTTGATAAGTTAGTTGTTGTTTAATAACATAGTAAAAAGACCCTGATTGGTTAATTTGCACTTGATTGCAAGTATGTGGAGCACACAGCAACTAGGTAAAGTAGCACAAGAGTACATTTAAAAGTGAAGTGTCCAAAGGAACCGTTGGATTCTCCTAAAATTGATGCATTTTGAGTAATCTTTGAATTTATGGAAATTTAGTGTACCTGTTAGTTACCTTTGCTGAAATTCTATATTCTGTATCATACCAGAAACCATATTGTTTTGCAATTACTTTAGCAGTAGGCATACCAATTTACACTTAAAAGTGGACACATGTTTAGTCCTCTAACAAACTTCCTGATTTCTCTACAAAACGTAATACTGTATTGAAAGCTGAAGATTTGAATAAAGGATGATCTGCCTCTTTAAATGTTTTATAAACTTTTTTCTTTAAAAGTTAAATATCAGATCTCTATTTCTAAACTATTTTCTGAGTAGGCATCAAACTTGACCTCCAAAGACTTGCAAACAAGTGGTGGTTTAAAAATCCCCACTAAAATTCTACAGAGCAACTGTATGACTTCAGGACTTTTATTTGTAAAATACATTTCTTCAGACATTAAAGACACTTCTGACTGAGAACTAAATTGGGATATAAAAAAGCATATTAAGTTTTAAGGTTTCTCATGTTTTTCCTGCTTTTATAACTCAAATGACTCAACTATTTTTTATTATAATTCACCAAAAAAAATCTTAATAGAGGCATTTTTAGAGCTCACATTGCTGAGTTTGGCTGTCATGTGCAGTATTGAGTGGTATAATCAAATGAGATTACAAACTAATAAAAGCAGCAGAGAGTCCTGTGGCACCTTATAGACTAACAGACATATTGGAGCATGAGTATTCACCCATGAAAGCTCATGCTCCAATACGTCTGTTAGTCTATAAGGTGCCACAGGACTCTTTGCTGCTTTTACAGATCCAGACTAACATGGCTACCCCTCTGATACAAACTAATAAATGCACTCATTTTTCATGAGCTGCAGTCTTAAAAAATTGAACAAATATTTTTGAGTTTTTGTGTTGTATTAGCATTCTGATGCTAGCATCAATGACACACTTATTAAACACAAGACTAGCTATTAGTATTTCTTGATTCTTGTTTGATTTCCAGGTGAAACATTTGTATTGTAATTTCTTGTAATAACTTTCTGAATATCAAATTGGACATTTTTTCTTAATTCAGTGGGCAACAGTTACGTTCCATCTTCCTCATCATGTATTGAAGTCTGTCGCCAGTGCCATTGTAAATGAACTTAAGAAGATAAATCAAAATATTGCTGCCTTACCTGTAGCCTCCTCTGTGATGGATAGGTTATCTTACCTCTTACCCAGTGCGCGACCAGAACTTGGCGTGGGACCTGGTCGATCTGTGGACAGGTACATTAAAAAAATGTTAATGGTGAATTTTACCTTTTGTCTGGATCAAAGTAGATTCTGGTTTCTTCAATAAGGAGAAATTGGATTTATCCATCTGCGAGAAAAGAAAATGGGGAATGCAGAAACTGGTTAATGTGTAAAGGTTTAGTGTAAATGATTTTTTACAAATTTTGGCATTATTAAATAAAACTACTGCTTCTCCAAAGATACTATCTCTGTGGATTCATCTCTCCTGAGTGTTACTTCCTTAGTGGAATACTGGTTGAATTCCCCTAGCTCTTAAATTTGTGTGCCATCCCCTGCAGAGTATAAATGCTTCCTTTCAAGCCTTCCCAGCACTTCCTTTTCAGCAGCAAATGGAGAAAACTGCACTTGCCTGGCTATCGCTTGATCTTTTCCTGATTCCAGCAATGCCTCATTAGGGTTAAGATAATAACTGATACCTGCTTGCCAGTTAGGTTGCTATAGTTGTATTTTTTTAGGCTGTTGCTTAATAACTTTTGTCATGTTTCTGTATTGATATTTATTTGGAGTGAAGTGTCAAAACCACTTCCTTCAGCATCTATATTTTTCCTTAATCTTCTCTGCAAGGTTTAACTTCTCCAGGTCCTGCTTATATTGTTGGATTTCCCAAGTTCACAGCTTGAGTTGATATGACTACAAATTGATGTAGTGGCTGTCAGAGTGTTATGAGAGTTGTTTACGTCTGTTGTGGTAGACATCATAGCACATACATTCGCTCATATACCTAGTATAGACCACCAAACTTAATTCTTATGCACAACAATACTGCAACACTGTTTTTATACTACAGTTTCACAAATAAAGAGCTATTTATAGTGTCTTCACTTGGCAGCAGAAAACTCCTTGGACTGATTTTGGAGATGGGAATAAAACCATCTTGAATTCCCAGTTTCATAATTTCTTGTTTCAAGCATGTTAAGCAAAAGGGTACATCTACATTTGCAGTACCGACACTGCACACCTATTTAGCATGGGTATAAATAGCAGTGTAGACAGTGAGGCACTGCTTAGGTGAGTAGATTGCCCTACATGCCTGAACCCCCAGGAAATATACCTTACACAGGCTCACTACATGCTCAGGCAGTGCCTCCCACATCTGCACTGCTATTGTTAGCAGTATAGTGTCCCACTGCCAGTGCCTTTCCCTGCTGCAGTGAAAGGCTCTGGCAGCAGAATAGACTCTGTCAGGGGAGAGGCAGTGGGGAGCTGAAACTTTGTTCAGGAGTGCTGTGTTTTTCTCATCTGAAACTCTAAAGAACGAGAGGTGATGAGGTGGGGGCAGTCCTCCATTCAACAGCACCAGCTCCCACCATAGTACAATTCTTGTTACCTGCAAAGGTGTCTGGGATATGATGCACTATGGGATGATATTGGGTCACTTAGTGAGTGGTCCAAAAAATTTCGGACCACTGTATTATACAGTACTCAATCCTCTAAGACCCATATGTGGAACATACTGAAAAGATAAACAGTGGTGGAAACTAGAAAAGATACAGGCTTCATTACTTTAGCATGAATAAAGGTTTATGTAACCTCAGCTGCATAATTGAGAATTTTTAGTTTTGTTTTAGTATTTGTAGCATACAATGTATTTATGATGTAGCATATTGTCTTACATGGACTTGGCATAACTTCAGTTAAGTTTGAGCTAAAATAATGACCTTTTGGATACTGCAAAGTATGTATCTCCATCCCTGGCATCCTGGGCTGGTTTTGGTAGCAAAGATTTTTCAGTGGGATTTTCAGATAGTTGTATGCCTCATTTTTAGGGGTTAGCTAGGTTTTGAATATCAGACAGGGAGAATAATTTTGGTAGTGTTTAATGCTTATTCTTTTCCATCTGGCTGAAGAGTGCATAGTGGATTACAGTACATTCAAACTTTATTCCTGCATTTGAAATTTGATCACGTATGTATTGCCTCATATTTAATTTGTTTGAAGAAATATTCTGAAATCCAAGTGTTGATAAATCATCCTTTCCCATAGTTTTCCTGATAGTTGTAAAAATGGCTAATTTAGTTTGATTTTAATTTTATCTGTTTACTGATGGCGTTTGCTTTCTTAGATGTTTGTACAGCCTGTAGTCATTTAATATTGTTCTAAATGACACTTTGGATAACATAAAATCTCTCTTTTATAGGTCCTTGATGTATAGTGAGGCTAACAGACGAGAGACATTCACCTCATGGCCTCATGTAGGGTATAGGTGGGCGCAGCCAGATCCCATGGCTCAAGCTGGGTTCTATCATCAGGTAAAAAGATGATGCGTTTTGGATATAAATACATTATTGCCATATTTTACACTAAAAGAGATGCAGAGGAAAGGTATGAATGCTCTTCAAAGATAAACTTCTCAATGGGTTCCTATGCTTGGATCGGTTCCTAGCACACGATCAGGCAGAAACTCTTAGCTCAAGAATTTTGAAGTAATTGAGCACTTTCTAGCTAGGAGGTGTCTCGTGCTTTCAGTGCATTTCAGTCCAAAGTCCAGTTCTTTTTTGACTATGGTCAGTGGAGGATAATGATCTGAGTTCCCATATATGTAGCACTCTTTTAAATCTATATTTCTGGCAAAAAATAATTACTCAAGTTCTGTTAGTCATGTATATTACATTAATTTCTTTTCACATCACTAGATTACTAAACAATTTTTGTGTAACTGAAAGCTTTCTCCTTTATGAAGAGAGCTTACATAAGGCAGAAAAAGCAAAAAGTTTGTGATCTGAATTCCTTGTTCACTAAATTACACTGATTTAATGGGACTAACATTTTAAATTTTCCTTAATGTGGTGTAGGTTCAAAACACATCTAGGGCTAGTTGAATAATTGGTTAAATATAATCGCTTTTTTTTTTATGTTGTTTCCCCATGCTTTTCATTAACTCTGTTAAGTTTCTAGCACTTTCTTACAGATAGTCTTCACTATGTAAATCCATATGTGGTACAGTAGATCTTTTAGTTTATTGTAAGGCTAGCTTACATCCACTGAAATAAGCATTATTTGCCAACTACTAAGCCTGTTAAATGCACTTAAAAGGGAAGTCTTTTTTTGCAAGGCAGCCTAAAAAAAACTCTTTACTGTTAGACCGTACATGCTTGCTAGCAATTTTCAACCAAGTGTCCATAAGAACAAATGCAGCATCATGAGAAATATCATGGAGTTGCATTTAAATGTTTCCTAGATATACTGTACTTTAATGACTTGGGGAACAAAGGGAAAAATGCTAAGTAAGGAGATTAAGTTCTTGTATGAGACACAAAATGCAATGGAATATTTGCACTCTAACAGATTAAGCAGATAGTTTAACATTTCCCAGTCTTTTAGGTTTTATTTAAAAAAAATTGCAGATATGTTAACAAAATCTCAGCATTATTTATCAGCTGTCTTGTATCATATAGCTGTGTGACTTTTTTCAACAAAAATTACTTAAAGTAATTACTCTTCTTTCTTGTTTGAGACCTAGCATCATCTCTGATATTCCTTTATCTCCAATGGCTTGGGCAGAGAAGTTTTGCAGTGCTCAGTCTCTTTTACATAGTAGCGTAGTGTTGTACTTTTTCAATTTAAAATACTGCCTCTTGCTATCTAAACTTTTGTGCAGCATATGGATGTAATGCTTAAATCTTCCTGTCAGAAATAAAGTTTACAGTGTATACAAAAGAATCAAATAACTGGTTAAATTGTTTCTTTTCAAACTGATATGTTGACATTGATGCAAAACTACTTCCCTCTCATCTTTTTATAGCCTGCTTCATCAGGAGATGACAGAGCCATGTGTTTTACCTGCAGTGTGTGTTTGGTGTGCTGGGAGCCTACAGATGAACCTTGGTGAGTCTAAGTGTGGAATGTGAGACTTATTTTGCTTTCTGTATGATATGAAAATATATTAGATAAAAAAAATTAAGTGGAGCACTGTGGTAGACATACCTTGCCTGAGTTCTTCTTATGCATTTGTATTTAGAAAGTTTTGAAGCAATGGATTTCCAAAAAATACCAGTTTTAAATGCAAACTGTCCCGCCATTTTAAGTAACACTTTATTGCACTACCTATAATACAGGAAAAGAATGAAACTGTGCTTGGTGAAAGCTCTTGGTTTTTCTCTTTCATTTGGAATACCTTTAAAATTTAATGGTCTTTCTTCTGACACTCTAGGTTTACCTAAAATTTCTTCACCTGTAAATACTTGATTTCAGGATTCTGTGTCAGGTGTGACAGTTGATGGTTACTGATATAAAGTGTAATAAGGCAAACGGGTTTGAATATTTGGATCTTACCGCCTTTAAATAAAGGGATCACTAGTTTTCAAATGACTTGTTAAATGTATGCATGAGTGCATTTCTTTACCTGTTTCTAGGTGCCTGATCTAACTTTGTCTTAAATACGTGTCTTAAATTGTCACATTCCCTAAATTACATTCTGGCTAGCTTGATATTTTTTTATTTTTTTTAGTTTTAGCCCTTTACTTATTCTTTGCCCCTTTTACTACACTTGATGATTTTCTCTTCTTTGGTACTATCCGTCAGGTGTTAGAATTATGATTCTTTTCAGTGTCTCCACCTACTGCACAAATTTAATTCAGAAATCTTTCACACTTGTCTTACTAGCTTTTTTTTATTTTTATTGGTTAAGACTCTACACTTCTCAGTGTCCCTTTCTGTAGAGAGAAATGTAGAACTGAACACAGTACTTAACTTACTAAAGCAACATAAAGAAATCTGGTATTACAAGCAATGATACTGTATGTACTCTTGAGTTAAATTTTCTCTCTTGTTATAGCATCTTACTGCTTGCTCTTTTGACATTAGTATCCAGTCAGAGCCCAGCAGTTGCCATGATAACTTCATGGTTATTTCTCCTAATGGTGTATGCAAATCCCCCTGCAGTTTGATACGCGGAATTCCTTTAAGCATTTCATACAATATGGTTATTGAGAAATAACCACAAACTAAGGATCAGTAACAGTATTCTTATGCTCTGGTTAAAACAATTTCCTCCTTGTATGATTCAGCTCTTACAGGTTGAGATATTACTTGTGGATTATGTATATAGTGTCTTCACAAACATGGAAATTGATCTTAATAGTTAGTAGTTGGTATTCTAATGCAAACTTGCTGCTATGAGAAGCCAATGTTTTGATATTTTATTTTTTTAATGCACAAAGGTCTGAACATGAGAGACATTCCCCAAACTGCCCATTTGTCAAAGGTGAGCACACACAGAATGTACCCCTCTCAGTCACACTCGCAACAAGTCCAGCACAGTTTCCCTGCACAGATGGCACTGACAGGATAGCCTGCTTTGGATCGGGAAGTTGCCCTCACTTTCTAGCTGCAGCAACAAAACGAGGAAAGATCTGCATATGGGATGTTTCCAAACTTATGAAGGTACATCTTATTTAAGAATTCAGTAGTAATAATTGTTTTGTCAGATTTAAATCAATGTACACCTCTACATTTTTATTTGTTTAGGTTCACTTAAAGTTTGAGATCAATGCATATGATCCAGCAATTGTTCAACAGCTTGTGTTGTCAGGAGAACAGAGCTCAGGGGTTGACTCAAGGAGACCAACGTTAGCATGGCTGGAAGATTCCTCTAGCTGCTCAGATATACCAAAATTGGAAGGAGACAGGTATGCTAACCTTCCAAATTTAAAAATATCTTTTTAAAATTTTCTATCTTGGATAATGGATTAGAAATGCCATTAAACTTATTCACACTTAGTTAGAAAGCAGAAGTAATTGATTCATCATTTGCTTATTCATGGAGATGGGAGTGGAATGTGGAGTGGTGATGCTTATGTACTACCATGTGATGTAAAAATGTCACTGAAGTCCCGTCTGGTGAATGATTGTTTTTCTTTCAAAGCTTATTTTTTACCCCAGTTATATTTTAAAATACTTTCCTCACCTGTCTTAATGTGTGCAGTTTTTACCTTGCAGGTAGAAGAGAGATATTATCAGAGTTTGCTTGAAATATTGTGATGCACGAAGCTAGAAATGATGTGGGGGAACTTAAGTTTCAAGAATAGATCTTCATTTTAATCATATGGGATAGTAGTTAAATGCAAGTATTCTAAAGCTTTTGGAAAGTGTAGTTTCTAATCATTATGCTTTGAAATCAAGTAAAATTATTTAAGAGCTGCCAGACCTTGTTTTTTCCATGTCTTATTAATCTGTTGTATGTACAGCGCTTTTAAAGTACAAATTATTATGGAAGTACTAAGAACTGTAATTCTTTCCTTACTACTTATCTTGGTTATTAAATATGTGTGTTTATAGAATCATATATGTTTGCAAGGCCTGTCCTGAGGCATTTCAATTTGTTAGCTATGACTTGATGCAGACTGAAGAGATGCTATCAAGCCAAGGAAAGGATGGCAGTTGCCAAAAAAACCCTTGCATATATTCACAACGAATACATCTCTGTAGTCTGTGAGATCTTATCACTATATCCAAGCATCATAAATTAATGTAGACTTTCTTTCTCTCGTGCCCATAAAACAATCATTGATGGAAAGCTCCTGGGGAAGTGAGTGTTGAAGGGTGATGTGATGAAATTTTCTGTCACCTTTCTAAACATTTTCACTGAACTTCAGGAGATCCAGAAAGCAATAGCCAGTCTGCATGGAAGCAGAAATTTATTTTTCTTTTTAACTGAAATTCATCTTCAAGTGTACATCCCTATTGGTGTTCCACGTAGGATGTGTGTGTGCCTGTGCACTCTTGACAGCAGATTATAAACAGCGTCTGTGCCTGCCCAGTGCAGCACTGTGTGCTCCCACGTGTGGGCAGTAGCGAGGCACAGACCTGCCACTTCTTAAGTTCCTTCTCTACTACCTGAGGCTTGACATGGAGCAACTGCAGTGTCTACTGCTTCCTATCTGTTTTCCCACCTTGCTTTCTTTTTAGCTTTATTTACTCTATTTAGTGTGTGTGTTTTTGTTTTTTGTTTTGTTTTAAGTTCATTTTGTGCATGGAGGGGGCCCCCACTGAATTTAACTCCTCAACTTTTGTGGTCTATGGCTTTTCCCCATTCTGCCTAAGTCCTCGGGTTCAAACCCTGCCAGACTTGCCACAGGTCTCTTCCCTGTAGCAATGGGCACTCCAGCTGTCTCCGGTGCCTTGAAGAATCGTAGAAGTGCAGGGCTGGAAGGGACCTCAAGAGGTCATCTAATCCATTCCCCTATGCTAAGGCAGGGCCAAGTATAGCAAGACCATCTTTGACAGGTATTTATCTAACCTATTCTTAACCTCCAATGATGGAGAACCTCCTTTGGAAGCCTATTCTAGTGCTTAATTATCCTTATAGTTACAAGGTTTTTCCTCTTATCTAACCTAAATCTCCCTTGCTGCAGATTATGCCCATCACTACTTGTCCTATATTAAGTGGATATGGAGAACAATTTAACAGCCCTTAACATATTGAATGACCGTTATCAGGTCCCCCCCCTTCAGGCTTTTTTTACCCTCAGTTCTAAACATGACCAGTTTTTAACCTTTTCTCGGAGTTCAGATTTTCTAAACCTTTTATCACTTTTGTTTCTCTCTTCTGGACTCTCTCCTGTTTATCCACCACTTTCCTGAAGTGTTGTGCTCAGAATTGGTTCCCATCTGAAGTCTCACCAGTGCTGAGTAGAGCAGGACCGTTACCTCCTATGTCTTAAATACAGCACTCCCGTTAATATACCCCAAAATGATAGTAGCTTTTTTGGCAACTGCAGTACATTGAATATAAGTCAATCATATGTGATCCATTATAACACCCAGTTTCTTTTCTTCAGTGCTTCTGCCTCTCCAGTTACTCCCCATTTTGTAGTTGTGCATTTGATTTTTCCTTTCTAAGTATAATACTTTTCACTTGTCTTTATTGAATTTCATCTTGTTAATTTCAAACCAGTTCTCCAATTTGTCAGGATTGTCATTTTTGTATTCTAATCCTGTCTTCCAAAGTGCTAACAACCCCTTCCAGTTTGGTGTCATCTGCGAATTTTATAAGCACTCTCCGCTCCTTTATCCAAATCGTAAATGAAAATACCGAGAATGTACCAGTCCCCTGCGGGGCCCCACTAGATATGTTTCCCCCAGTTTGACAGCAAACTATTGATAACTACTCTTTTGAGTATGGTCTTTAAACCAGTTACACACTCACTTTATAGTAATTTCATCTAGACCATATTCCTCTAGTTTGCTTGTGAGAATGTCATGTTGGCACTGTCAAAAACCTTACTAATTTTAAGGTATCATGTCTACAGCTTTCCCCCTATCCACTAGGCTACTAACCCTGTCAAAGAAGGAAATTACCATATATACTCTATCATAAGCCAGTTGGTTTATAAGCTGACGCCCCCCCCCCCCCCCCCCCCCCGCCTTCCCCCAAGATGGATAAGTAAAAATGGCAAATTTTTATGACTCATTCATAAGCCGACCCTGTAATTCAGGGGTTGGCAAACTTTGGCTCCCGGCCCATCAGGATAAGCTGCTGGCAGGCCGAGACGGTTTGTTTACCTCGAGCGTCCGCAGGCACCAGAGGACGCTTATTGCCCTCGACTTCCAAGATGCCTGCTTTCATGTCATTGTTCATCCCTTCCTCAAGAGTCTTCTGTGGTCTGTTATAGGTTCAGAGCATTACCAGTACAGTGTCCTTCTCTTTGGGAATCTCCATGGCTCCAAGGGTCTTTATGAAGGTCCTGTCAGCAGTAGTGGCTCACCTGCGTCAGTAGGGCATTGCAGTCTTTCCATATTTGGACGACTGGCTCCTCAGAGGCCACTCCATCAGTACTGGGAAAGATCTCTAAGAGAATTCAGATAATAAAAGCATCCCAGTCTTGCCCTCTGGACATGGTACAGCATAATACTTCGTTAATAGGGAGGTAGTATGAACACTTCGCTACCTAAATGTTATTGAATGACTTCTGTTACTCTGAAGGGAGTGTAATCTGTTGGTTATTGCATAAGAATAGGAATTGAGAACCCTGAATTCTAATTCTAGCGGGGCCCATGACATTGGACAAGTTTGTCAGCCTGCTCATGCCCCAGTTTCTGTTTTTAAAATAGGCATAAAACCTATTGTATCTCATAACATTGTGAGAATTAAAGTTTGTACAATCTTTGATGTATAGAGGCTGAGTAAATGCAAAGTGTATAATCCATGATTGCAAGTGTTGCAGCTGTCATGTTTTAAAATCTCATTGAGCTGTGTTGTGCTTTTAGTGATGACCTGTTGGAGGATTCAGACAGTGAAGAGCATTCCAGATCAGAATCTGTGACAGGTGGGTATGATATTTTTGAACACTGTATGCAAAAATCTGTTAGGAATTTAAGGATTTGTGAGTTAGGCAATGAAGTTAATTTGAACTCTGCTTTCTTGCATGTATATATGAAAATATAATCTTGGATCACCTTTACAGCTACAATACATGTACACACTTCAGTCTGTGACAAGCTAAAGCTTTGGGAAAATGGCAAAATACACTTCACTTACATAAAATTCCATGGCAAGGAGTTAAAATCACATTACAAATCTTTTGTTGTGGAAAGAACTAATAGTAAAAGTAATAGTGGCATACAAATGTGTTCGCATTTTAAATAGCACAAAGCATTAGAACAGCATAATCAACTGGGGTTTATGACCGTGAAGTAATGTAAAGTTAAATGAAGTTAGATCTAGGCATTTGAAAATAAGAAATTATCATTCAGCTAGTGAAATTGTATGTTAGATGAAACTGGAAGGATGTTAAATTTCAAAATAGCATTCAAGTTCTTCTCAAAATGTGTTAATGGGGAAAAAAATTATCACTGGGGAAGAATGTGCAGTCCTGTATGAAAGTAGTGTCTGAAAAGTGTTAATGCAGTATCTGAACAGCTCATATAACCAAAAAGGCACATAAAATTTAAGCTAAGGTAAAAAAGGAAGCAAAATATTGATAGTTTGAATTTGGGTCTGGATCGTCCCATTTCTGGAACTGAGGAAATAGAGTTCTGTGGGAGACTTAAAATCAAAATGTGAAATGTCAACTTTAGCAGTTGCACAGTAACTTTCAGTTGTGAAAATCTTTTTCCATAGTGACAAAATTACTAAGGACCCAAAAGCTATATTGAATTATAAAGGTTCTTGGGTTTGTTTCTTGCTGTTTCTCACCAGTAGGTATAAAACTTCATGTTCTTTTGCCTTACTGGAGTCTATACGGGGTTTGTTATTTTTATTCTTGTAATGCTTGTATGCATTATCTGTTTTCATTTAATTTTATTATAACTTTTACACATCACTGGTTAAATGAACAGTTGCTGGACAAGGACAACAAGAATTTGAAATAGACTACTGACTGTAGTTGACATTTTTTGCTCCCTGTAGTATTGCTACAGTGAAGATTGAGATGTAAAACTATACTTTTTAAAAAATTCTCTGTAGCGCTTTTTATTTGAAAAAAAGAAAATACAGTGAGCGAACAACTTTGATGTCTTTCAGATTTTGACTTATTTATATCATGCCATTTTGCATGATGTTTCATAGACAAAGCAAGGAGGTAGAGAAGAGGGGACAAGAGTAAACTCACAGCTACACACATTTTCAGTTGTGTTGGTAAATTGAGAATAAGGTAGGACAGGAGTGAAGAGCAAACTTAAAAAGTCTAAAGTCAGGAAATTCAGAAGTGAGATTCCCACAGCAACCTTGAATTTCCAAGAGTTTTTGGATAGAACAGTGTTTGTGAAAGGTACCTGAAGGCTAAATTTCTCTGTCCTTAAAAAACTTCAGTTTAAACCCAGCTTCATTCTAGCGGGACCACCTTTTAAGACTGAGAGGTGCACTAAATGTATAATTGTAGTATCTGGAAATGGTATCCGTCTGAAGCAGAGTAGTAGGATGAGCAGCAAAAAGGATGCCATGATCAACTTACTGCAGCTGAATTTTTGTAGTTAAGGGTAATGCCAGTAGTTAAACTCAACTTTACAAAAATGTGACTTGCATATTCCTTTTTGGTTATCTGACTTTGCTATCTAGTAAAATCTTTATTGAACAACACAAATTGATTACATGACTATCAATAAAATAACTCTCAAACTGAGGCAAAGGAAAGTTTCAGTTTATTTCTAACAAGTTTTGTACTGTTGAGAAGTAGAAACTTTTTTCTGCAATATTATCAGTTTTATATTAAATAAAAATTGTTAAAGCTTTAGAAGGGAAACACTGGAAAGTCAGGAAGTGACAGCCCCCTAAATCTTAATTCTATTCGCTTGTATAGATGTATTCTGATAGTTAATTACATGATCACAACTGCTTTTTGCAAGACCTCTTCATTTTCTGTGCAAAGTGAATAAGGTCGGGGTCCTCACTGAAATGTCAAAGGACAGGGTGGGGAGGGAGAATAGAACTGCCTCACTAGCTCTACATTCTTCAGTTTGCACTCTGAATGAGATAGGGTTCTTACAGGAAAACTGTGATCATGTAATTAACTATATCATAATGCATAAGAACAAGGGAGTAGACTTGAGGTGTAGAAATCTGGATCTTCAAGTTTAAATGCTAGAAAAGAAGAATCTCAGGGTTATTTTCCTTCAGCTGTGTTTCAGCCTCTTCTTCCTGGGCTGGTATCAACCTATGACTTTTGTTTGCAATCATTCATGTTTACTAAATAATGCAAAGGTTCTGCAGCTTCTCCGAGTCACTTTTTAAAAATTTTGTCCTTGCATTGTTCCAGTTTAATTAGACCAGGTTATATTTCAGCATTGATGGTGGTTCTTTCATATCTTAGAACATAAGAACATAAGTGATCTCTCTCCTGCCATCCATCTCCATCCTCTGACAAACAGAGGCTAGGGACACCATTCCTTACCCATCCTGGCTAATAGCCATTAATGGACTTAACCACCATGAATTTATGCAGTTCTCTTTTAAATGCTGTTATAGTCCTAGCCTTCACAACCTCCTCAGGTAAGGAGTTCCACAAGTTGACTGTGCGCTGCGTGAAGAAGAACTTCCTTGTATTTGTTTTAAACCTGCTGCCTATTAATTTCATTTGGTGGCCCCTAGTTCTTATATTATGGGAACGAGTAAATAACTTTTCCTTATTCACTTTCTCTACACCACTCATGATTTTATATACCTCTATCATATCCCCCATTAGTCTCCTCTTTCCAAGCTGAAAAGTCCTAGCCTCTTTAATCTCTCCTCATATGGGACCCATTCCAAACCCCTAATCATTTTAGTTGCCCTTTTCTGAACCTTTTCTAGTGCCAGTATATCTTTTTTTTAGATGAGACCACCACGTCTGTACGCAGTATTCGAGATGTGGGCGTACCATCGATTTATATAAGGGCAATAATATATTCTCAGTCTTATTCTCTATCTCCTTTTTAATGATCCCTAACATCCTGTTTGCTTTTTTGACCGCCTCTGCACACTGCGTGGACATCTTCAGAGAACTATCCACAATGACTCCAAGATCTTTTTCCTGACTTGTTGTAGCTAAATTAGCCCCCATCATATTGTATGTATAGTTGGGGTTATTTTTTCCAATGTGTATTACTTTACATTTATCCACATTAAATTTCATTTGCCATTTTGTTGCCCAATAACTTAGTTTTGTGAGATCTTTTTGAAGTTCATCACAGTCTGCTTTGGTCTTAACTATCTTGAGCAGTTTAGTATCATCTGCAAATTTGCCACCTCACTGTTTACCCTTTCTCTAGATCATTTATAAATAAGTTGGATAGGATTGGTCCGAGCACTGACCCTTGGGGAACACCACTAGTTACCCCTCTCCAGTCTGAGAATTTACCATTAATTCCTACCCTTTGTTCCCGGTCTTTTAACCAGTTCTCAATCCATGAAAGGACCTTCCCTTTTATCCCATGACAACTTAATTTACACAAGAGCCTTTGGTGAGGGACCTTGTCAAAGGCTTTCTGGAAATCTAAGTACACTATGTCCACTGGATCCCCCTTGTCCACATGTTTGTTGACCCCTTCAAAGAACTCTAATAGATTAGTAAGACACGATTTCCCTTTACAGAAACCATGTTGACTACTGCTCAACAGTTTGTTTTTTCTATGTCTGACAATTTTATTCTTAACTATTGTTTCGACTAATTTGCCCGGTACCGACGTTAGACTTACCGGTCTGTAATTGCCGGGATCACCTCTAGAGCCCTTTTTAAATATTGGCGTTACATTAGCTAACTTCCAGTCATTGGGTACAGAAGCCAATTTAAAGGACAGGTTACAAACCTTAGTTAATAGTTCCGCAACTTCACATTTGAGTTCTTTCAGAACTCTTGGGTGAATGCCATCTGGTCCCGGTGACTTGTTAATGTTAAGTTTATCAATTAATTCCAAAACCTCCTCTAGTGACACTTCAATCTGTGACAGTTCCTCAGATTTGTTACCTACAAAAGCCAGCTCAGGTTTGGGAATCTCCCTAACATCCTCAGCCGTGAAGACTGAAGCAAAGAATCCATTTAGTTTCTCCGCAATGACTTTATCGTCTTTAAGCGCTCCTTTTGTATCTCGATCATCAAGGGGCCCCACTGGTTGTTTAGCAGGCTTTCTGCTTCTGATATACTTAAAAAACATTTTGTTATTACCTTTGGAGTTTTTGGCTAGCCGTTCTTCAAACTCCTCTTTGGCTTTTCTTATTATATTCTTGCACTTAATTTCGCAGCGTTTATGCTCCTTTCTATTTGCCTCACTAGGATTTGACTTCCACTTTTTAAAGGAAGTCTTTTTATCTCTCACTGCTTCTTTTACATGGTTGTTAAGCCACGGTGGCTCTTTTTTAGTTCTTTTACTGTGTTTCTTAATTTGGAGTATACATTGAAGTTGGGCCTCTATTATGGTGTCTTTAAAAAGCGCCCATGCAGCTTACAGGGATTTTACTTTAATCACTGTACCTTTTAACTTCTGTTTAACTAACCCCCTCATTTTTGCATAGTTCCCCCTTTTGAAATTAAATGCCACAGTGTTGGGCTGTTGAGATGTTCTTCCCACCACAGAGATGTTGAATGCTATTGTATTATGGTCACTATTTCCAAGCGGTCCTGTTATAGTTACCTCTTGGACCAGCTCCTGCGCTCCACTCAGGACTAAATCTAGAGTTGCCTCTCCCCTTGTGGGTTCCCGTACTAGCTGCTCCATGAAGCAGTCATTTAAAGTATCGAGAAATTTTATCTCTGCATTTCGTCCTGAAGTGAAATGTTCCCAGTCAATATGGGGATAATTGAAATCCCCCACTATTATTGGATTCTTAATTTTGATAGCCTCTCTAATTTCCCTTAGCATTTCATCATCACTATCACTGTCCTGGTCAGGTGGTCTATAATAGATCCCTAATGTTATATTCTTATTAGAGCATGACATTTCTATCCATAGAGATTCTATGGAACATGTGGATTCACTTAAGATTTTTACTTCATTTGATTCTACATTTTCTTTCACATATAGTGCCACTCCTCTCCCCCCTCCCCCCCCCCCCCCCCGCACGACCTGTTCTGTCCTTCCAATATATTTTGTAACCCGGAATGATTGTGTCCCATTGATTGTTCAGTCCACCAGGTTTCTGTGATGCCTATTATATCAATATCCTCCTTTATCACGAGGCACTCTAGTTCACCCATCTTATTATTTAGACTTCTAGCATTTGTGTACAAGCACTTTAAAAACTTGTCACTGTTTATTTGTCTGCCCTTTTCTGGTGTGTTAGATTCTTTTTTGTGTGAATGTTTATCATCTGATCTGGCCCCTACTTTATCCTTCTCCATCCTCTGCTCCTGACTAGAACCTGGAGATTCTCTATCATTAGACTCTCCCCTAAGAGAAGTCTCTGTCCGATCCACATGCTCCTCTGCAGCAGTCGGCTTTCCCCCATTGCAGCAGTTGGCTTTCCCCCATTTTCTTATGATTGGTAGTTAGGAATACTGGGTGGGGGGGTTGTTTTGCTGGATGGTTTGTCAGCTGATGTGAACAGTAAAATATGGCGGTAGTGTAGCATGGGTTTATCAGCTAGGAGTGGGAGTTGAATCTGCCCTTCTGAGGGGGTCATACTGGGCTGTCTAGGTAGCTGGAGGGGGTATTGGGGTGTGTACAGCAGAGCCACTTGAGTGGCTTATGAGGTTCAGTATGGACAGCAGCTCAGGAAGGTAAGTTTCTTTTGATGGGAAAGTCTTCAGTTTCTTGTCCTCTATCATTCTGATTTGATTTTTCTTAATTATTTAAAGGACTGTTGTTAACTTTTGGGGAATAAATGTTTCTAGGTCTTTTCTCACGTATGGACATGTCACATTTTTGTATCCTCTGTATATTTGAAGGTACATAGAGAAATGACTAAATGGTTGGTTAATAGAATTAGTCTATAACCTATACTTATTTGGTTTAGGTTGTGGTGAATTATATCTATCTATCTATCTCTACTAATGCATTGTTTGTTCTAAAGGGCATACATCACAAAAAGAAACCATGGAGGTGAGCCTTGATGTAACAGCCCTGAGCATTCTTCAGCAGCCTGAGAAACTTCAGTGGGAAATCGTTGCAAATGTGCTTGAAGACACAGTTAAGGATCTAGAAGAACTTGGGGCAAATCCCTGTCTAGCTAACTGTAAGAGTGAAAAGATGAAGGAGAAGCATCTGGAACAACACAACATTCCCTTTCCTTGTTTATTAGCTGGGGGTTTATTAACATACAAATCACCTGCTACCTCCCCCGTTAGTAGTAACTCTCAGAGATCACTGGATGGTTTAAGCAGGACTCGAGGTGAGAGTGTATCAGAGCAGGGATCAACTGACAATGAATCCTGCACTAATTCAGAACTGAATTCCCCTCTGGTAAGGAGGACTTTACCAATATTGCTTCTTTACAGCATTAAGGAGTCTGATGAAAAAGCAGGAAAAATCTTTTCACAGATGAACAATATTATGAGTAAAAGTTTACATGATGATGGTTTTACAGTTCCACAGATCATTGAGATGGAGCTGGACAGTCAGGAACAGTTGCTGTTGCAGGATCCACCTGTGACTTACATTCAACAATTTGCAGATGCAGCAGCCAATCTAACTTCTCCAGACTCTGATAAGTGGAACTCCATGGTTCCCAAGCCTGGGACATTGGTTCAGTGCCTGCGACTGCCTAAGTTTGCAGAGGAGGAGAACCTTTGTGTAGATTCAATCACTCCTTGTGCAGATGGAGTTCATTTGTTAGTAGGACTACGGACATGCCCTGTTGAATCCCTGAGTGCAATAAATCAAGTAGAGGCCTTGAATAATTTAAATAAATTAAATTCGGCACTATGTAACAGAAGAAAGGGTGAACTAGAGTCGAGTCTTGCTGTTGTGAATGGCACAAATATCAGTGTGATCCAGCACGAGTCACCAGCAGATGTACAAACTCCTTTAATAATTCAACCTGAGCAGAGAAATGTTAGTGGTGGATATCTAGTGCTTTACAAAATGAACTATGCCACTAGAATAGTGACTCTAGAGGAGGAACCAATAAAAATCCAGCATATCAAAGACCCCCAGGACACAATTACCTCACTGATTTTGCTCCCACCAGATATACTGGATAATCGAGATGATGAGTGTGAGGAGCCTGTAGAAGAAATACATTTAACTCCTAAGAATGGTAATGGGAGAGAGAAAAAATCTGAGATCTCTACTCTTGGGCACCTGGTAATAACTACTCAGGGAGGATTTGTAAAAATTTTAGATCTTTCGAACTTTGAAATTCTGGCCAAAGTGGAGCCACCTAAAAAGGAGGGCAATGAGGAACCAGATATGTTTGTCTCTGTGATATACTGCTCGGGCACAGACAGACTGTGTGCTTGCACCAAAGGTAAGATACTTTTTTCAAAAAGTGATAAACGCTATAATAAAATGACAAATGTTAAATGTGGTAGAATGTTGACTGAGTTTCAGAACTACAAAAATGCAACATATAAATGATCTTGAGGGTTGTATATTGAGTATGTTCTCAAATTCACCCCTGGTTCTAGAACTATTCCACATTTTAAGTCTAGGTGATATCTCTAAAACTGGAATGTACGTTTTAGGTGCACGCAGTGTATTGATAATTCTGTTCTTCATAGATTCATAGTTTAAAGCCTGAAGGGACTGTTAGATCATCTAGTCTGACTTCTTTTGTATCGCAGCCCACTAAATTCCACCCACTTATCCTTGTATTTGAACCTAATAACTTTGTTTGACTGAAGCATATGTTCCAGAAAGACAAGGTGGATGAGGTAATATCTTTTATTGGACCAACTTCTCTCAGCAACAGAAGTTGATCCAATAAAAGATATTCTATCACCCACTTTGTCTCTCTAATATCCTGGGACCGACACAGCTTCAACACTGCATGTGTTCCAGAAAGACATCCAGTCTTAATTTGAAGACTCCACGAAATGGAGAATCCACCTCTTCCCTTTGTAGTTTGTTCTAGTGGTTAAAATCTGTTAAAAATCTATCTTACTTCCAATTTCTTATTTCCAGCCATCAGTTTTTGTTACGCCTTTCTTTCTTCACTCAATTAAATATTTTCTCCCCATGAAGGTATTTGTGCAGTAATAAAGTCCCAATCCCAGGCCTGGTTTGCGCTACAGAGGTCGACGTCAGGCAGGTTACGTCAACCTAATTAAGTCAGTATCTACATTACAGCATTGCTCCTGCCGATGTAAGTGCCCTACTACACCGACATAATAACTCCACTTCCACAAGAGGCGTAGGGCTTATGTCAATGTAGTTAGGATGACCCAGTGTCTGTGTAGACACTGTGTTTCTTACATCAGCTGGTGGCTGTCTTGTCAATTTCACAACAGAAATTGCTGTCCAGCTGCCCCTTGCTCCCCGGGAGAGCTGGGCAGCTGGACCCTGCTTCTGCTCCCAGCTGGGAGCCAGGGCGAGAAGCCCAGGGTGGCTTCCCACCCACTCCTGGCAGGGAGCAGGGGGCGGGAAGCCTGCCAGGAGCCTGTGGGCAGTTAGGCTCCCAGCAGGGAGCTGCCAGACCACTGCCTCTCCTAGGTCAGTGGAAGCGCTTCTGGTGAGGATGTGTACCACTGACCCAAGGAGGGTAGTGTGGACATGCTGTAAGTTGACCTAATATAGGTCGACTTACCTTTCTAGTGTAGACATACCTTCAGTCTTCTTTTTGATAAGCTAAACTGGTTGATCCCTTTATTTCTCTCTGTTGTGCATTTTCTCCAAATCTCGAGTAATTTTTTGTGGCTGTTTTCCGCATCCGCAATTTTTTCAACTTCTTCTTTTTATGGGTATGGACAGCACACAGTATTTCATTATTGGTCTCAGCAGTGCTGCATACAAGGGTAAAATTTTCTCCATACTCCTACTCGCTACTCCTGTATTTATGCATCCAAGAATTGAACTAGACCTTTTTGCCACAGCATCACACCGGGAGTTCAGTTTCAGTTTGAGTCATTGATCTCCAGGATGCAATGCCCCATTCTATAGGTGTGGTCTGCCTTTTTTCCCCTTTAGATGTCTGACCTTGTATTTGGCTGAATATAAAGGCTTTTTTTTTTTTTTTTTTTTTTTTGAGTGGGCCTTGTTTACCAAGTGATCCAGATCACCCTGTATGGCTGCCTAGTTCTCATCTGTCATTCCACCAATCTTTGTGTCCTCTGCAAATTTTATCAGCAATGATTTTATATCGGGGGGAGGGATAGCTCAGTGGTTTGAGCATTGGCCTGCTAAACCCAGGATTGTGAGTTCAGTCCTTGAGGGGGCCATTTAGGGATCTGGGGCAAAAAAAAAAACTGTCAGGGGCAGTACTTGGTCCTGCTAGTGAAGGCAGGGGACTGGACTTGATGACCTTCAAGGTCCCTTCCAGTTCTATGAGATAGGTATATCTCCATATATTATTAATAAACTTCCAGATCATTGATAGGTGTTGAATGGTGTTGGGGCATAGTACAGACCCATGCAGAATCCCACTAGAATTTGATGATTCCCCATTGACATCTGCTTTTTGAGATTAGCCAGTTTTTAACACTTAATGTATTCTTTGATACTGTGTAGTGTTCATGTTTTAGAGTGTTGTGCAGGACTAAGTCAAAGTATATTACATTTATGCAGTTACATTTATCAGCCAAACCTGCACTCTAATCAAAGAATGAAATCAGGTTTGTGTGACAAGACCTATTTTTCATAAAACAGCGTTGATTGGCATTAATTAAATTCCTAGCTCTTTACTCTTAATTAATTGAATCAGCTTTTCCATTATTTTGCCCAGGATTGATGTCAAGCTGCAACCTATAGTTATCTGGCTCACCTCAGCTTGCCCGCTTTGCATATTGGCACCACATTACCATTCTCCTAGTCTTCTGGATTTTCCCTGTACTCCAAGATTTATTAACAAAACAGCAGCAGGCCATAGATCTCTTGAGCCAGCTCTTTTAGGATTCTTGGGTGCAAGTTATCCGGGTCTGTTGATTTTAAAAATGTTTATCCGTTGCAGACATTGTTTAACATCCTCCTCAGTTGCTAATGTATTAGAAAGTAATTCACATCCTCATGTGATAAAAGGATATTGTGCTTCTTTCCAAATATGGAACATAAATAATTATTGACAACTTCTGCTTTATTTGCATCATTAACAATAATTTTACCATCTCCATCTAGGCTTATACAATTGCTAGAACTTCTTTTGTTGCTAATATCCTTATTGTCCTTAGCACTGCCAGCCCTGGATTTTCCCCAATGTCTTTAGCTTCCCATAATCAATTTTCTGTATTTCATAACTTCTAGTTTATATTGACTTGGTATCAGTTTCCCTTTTTCCCATTGTTTTGTTACTTCTAATTGCTGCTTTCACTTTGCCACTGAACCAGGGTTGGTTTTTAGGCAAAGTTATCCTCTTTCTTGATTGTGGAATCGTGGCTTTTTGACCATCTACGCTTTAAGTACTCTATTTTATTTACATTTTTCTCTCTACATGTTTTTTATTGGTAAATTTTTCTCATAACTTTCCTAAGCTTTGGGAAATGAGTCCTTTTGAAGCTTCATTAAGACTGAATTCATTTAACATTTACAGATAGTTCTTAACTTAGTCTCAAAACATTTTATAAAGGGGAAAAAATGCATTTTGTGAATAAGGCCTTGATGGCTTCCTGTTCATAAGCACACCTGGCAATGATCTTGATATCATGAAAGCTAAAAGGGATTGGTTCTGGTTAATTTGTGGATGGATGTTCAAAGAAAATCTGTCATTCTGAGGGGAAAGTATTTCATTTCAGTCTCTGAATTGGCACTAAATCTGTGCCTTTGCATGATGTCAGCATATATTTTGCTGATATTGGTGCTGTCTTTTTGAAAGATATAACAGAAGTGTTGTGGTTAAAGATTCCATGCCAGTTTTTGAAGGTAGGGTTATTAACCACAATATTCTGGCCAGATTGTAAGTCTGGATAATCGCTTTTTTTAGTGTTTTTTTTTTTTTTTTTTAATATACTTTTTCGTCATTCTTAATATACATGAATATACCATACCAGGTAAAAAGGAATCTTATTCATAATTTGTATTTACCCACTTGTGTTTGGTCAACTTCTTGTCCATGTATTCTGTTCAAATTCCAGAAATAGCAACCATTACAAAATGTACCTGATCCGAATGTGTAAGGTGTCTGACACATTTTTCATTGAAAGGATTTCTCATACCATACTCTACTTCAGGGGTCGGTAACCTCTGGCACGCTGCTCGCCAGGGTAAGCACCCTGGCGGGCCGGGCCAGTTCGTTTACATGCCGCGTCCGCAGGTTCGGCCAATCGTGGCTCCCACTGGCCGCGGTTCGCCGCTCCAGGCCAATGGGGGCGGCGGAAGCGGCGCGGGCCAAGGGATGTACCGGCCGCGGCTTCCCGCCGCCCCCATTAGCCTGGAGCGGCGAACCGTGGCCAGTGGGAGCCGCGATCGGCCGAACCTGCGGCCAAGTAAACGAACTGGCCCGGCCCCCCAGGGTGCTTAACCTGGCGAGCCGCGTGCCAGAGGCTGCAGACCCCTGCTCTACTTCTTTATGCCATTAATGTTGGGAGAGCTGTCCTTTTCCAAAAATGAACTATTGCACGTCTGGCTGCTAGTAGTAATTGTGTTTATATGTCATTTTCCTGAGTCAGTAACCTCTTTGGACTGTAAACTAATAGAATCACTGAGTTCTTTGGATCACCTAATTCTAGTTATCTTAAATTTTTTTTTCTTCAAAACAGATCATTCCCAGTATATATGCAGAGAGGTCCCTGTTCCTCTAAATACTCCCCAGTATTTGACTCCCATTTTTATATTTTCCTTACTTTAATCAGTCATCTCTCTCTCCACTTAAGTTATTTTTTTTGCACAAATTGATGAGGTTTTTGGCTTGTCTTCAGATATTTTCCTGTTGTTCTAAAGTGGTGTGAGTCTTATTGTTTAAATTTTATTAGTAATAATTCATTATATCATGAGGTGAGTAGGCCCTTTCAGGTGGCCTTTGCCATAATTAGTGTTTCTGTCCTCATTAAGGGTCTTGCAAAAGCTTTGATGTAATGGTTTACTTGCAAGGAAGTCACAACTAAGAATTATGAATTATTTGGTGTTAATTTACATAATTTTGTTATTGTGGAATTGTGGAACAAAGTTTTTTTTGTTTTGTTTTTTGTGTTTTATTTCTACTCCCATACATTACATATTTTGGATTTAGATAGCCCTGGTTGAATTTCTGGATTGTTTCTGATGCATGTGAGTGGGAAGGGAAGGGGGCTGTCTTGAGTTTGTATCAAATTCTGTATCTGAAGTCTTATTTCCCTCTTGTGTTGGTCTAAATCTTCTAGGTAAAAAAAAAAAAAATCAATGCACCAAATTGCTATTTAAGTTCCATTCAATTTCTACCCATTGTTCTCTGGGTCACCATGATACCAAGTTGATGCTGACCTTAACTGAGCTGCCCAATAATGATTGGTGCTTCCAGTCCCACTGGTACTATTTTTAATATGTTTCTACTTGTAATATGTAGCTGGAAGGTAGCTTAGAAACCTTCTCCCTGGCACATTAAACAGATGACAAAGCTTGCAGATGAGCTCTCCACCAGACTAGAAAGCGGGGAGGCTGGAGGAATCCATCTGAAACCTGAAAATAAAGCTACTTACTTGTTGCAGAATGCAATGGTGGAGGAAAATGATTGAAGTTTTTTTGTGGTAGAATGGATTTTGAAAATGCTGATTCTTTTGAAAACTGCTAACAGATTTAATACTATTAGTCCAGATTGAGTAGAATGCATTAGTAGTCCATATAGAGTATAAAATCTGTGATACTCCGTGGTTTCAGAAATGGTTTGTAATGATTGCCATAACCATATATTAGTGTTGGATTATTGGTAAATATTATACTAATGTTTTGTTGGAAATTTCATTTAATAATGCTGAATTTTTGTTTACTCGATTTGTATGGAAAATTCAATTTTGACTTGCCCTCAGCTCAAAAATTAATTAAAAACAAATTTTTTTTTTGGAAACTTGATCAAAATCAGTTCCCCAATTTTTGAGTAATGAGGGAGAAAATACAAGTTTCATATTCAAAAACCCAGAACCTTTCCTAAATATGGATAACTCATGAATTGCTAAACTTTCAAACTCCCAGGTGGCAAGCTGTCGAAACTGTTAGGTCAACTTGCCAAAAGCCAACAAAACAGTTGGGTAAAAACTGATTTTCTTTATTCCATTATAAAACTGCCAGTAAGTACAGAAATAGTCTGTTACTTTGCATTCATAATTAGAATGTCTGCATCCCACTGTAGTTACATGTGTGAGAAATTAAGTGTTTGCATCTGTCTCCATTATTCTGAAGTTTTCAGAACTTGGCCCCAAATGGAATAATGTTTTTCATTTGAGTTGGTCTGTTCTCACCCTTTTCTGAACTATAAACCCCTGTGCATCTGAAAGAGACTTACTCAGGTTAGATGTGGTCTGGGCAGTGAAACTTTTGTTGTATGAGCTCTACTCTGGAAATTTTCCAAGAACTTCATCCTGAGGCAGACATCCGGTATAGATCATTTCAGACCAAACAGTTAAGCTTAGCCAAAATTCTAAGCAGCTGAAAACAGGATCTTACTGTGGGAAGTGTCAGGCAATCTCAATGGGTGGCACTCTTGCCTGCTGCTATAGATAAGAACATAGGTGCTGGAACTAGGGGTAGTGGGGTGCTACTGCACCCCCGGCTTGAAGTGGTTTCCATCATATGCAGGGTTTGCAGCTTGGTTCAATGGCTCTCAGCACCCCCACTATACAAATTGTTTCAGCATCCCTGGATGAGAAAGTTTTAGGCTGGTAGAGATGGATATTGGTGCAGTGTTCCATATGTGCCCGCTGGGGGAGCAGGTAAAAGCAAGGTGCGTTGGGGTTGGGGGAACTTTCTCCATGGCATAGGAGTAAGGAAGACATTCCATCTCGCATCTTAAATTCTGACTTAAGAGAACATAAAACTACAGGTAAGGAAACTAACTTTATATTTTCCTAAGAAAGAACAGCAAGAAATACATGGTTCACGAGAGCTACCCAAAAATTCAGAATATCGGCAGTAAACCAATGGGAATTCTGTTAACTTTACTTTTCTGGTACTTAGCAAAGAGACACTGTAGCTGTTGGGCATCAAGTTTATAAATAAAAGCTTAAAAATCCGCAGAAACTCATCTCTAGGTTCTTTTGCTTGCCAAGGCAAGATTACTACATGCCTAGAACTTCGTGGACAAGTGGATTTTTCAAGCCCTGACTATAAGAAGTTGAGGAAGTGGTATTTTATAGGGAATATATTGAGTTGTTTTGAGTGGGTTTCCAGTTGAAATGTTGGTGTAGTATCAGTGTATTATGGCAAGATTTGAATTATATGATACTTATGAAAAGGCTAATCGGAGTTGTTTTTGGCTTTTTTCACGTTTACTGAGCTAACTGTCTTTTTGGGTATTCAAGGAACCTTTCTGGCTGATCTGTTTCCTTCATAATCATTAGCAGATGGAATAAACATTTGCATGGTTGTGTTTCTGTACTTTTTCTGGTAAAGTTTAAAAAATATACAGAAGAGCCTTCAGATGCTTCGCAACTACTGTATGTAATGACCAGATAATGATGTACTAGTTAACTAAAAGTGTTTGAGGAAAAATATGCTTGTTTGACATAAACTTGTCTCAAACTACTTCTGTTAATGTCAACCACATTTTAGGTGGAGAGCTTCATTTCCTTCAGATTGGAGGAACCTGTGATGATATAGATGAAGCTGATATACTTGTGGATGGATCCCTTTCTAAAGGGGTAGAGCAATCATCGGAAGGCATGAAGCCCTTATCTAACCCTTCTAGTCCAGGCATTACAGGTAAACCATTCACATTTAAACACAACAAAATATATTAACCATATGGGGGGGGGGGGTGCGCGTTTTTTTTTTTTAAGCATGTCAAGTGATCATCAATAGTCTAGTCTTGTGGCTGCAAAAATACCCTAACTCAGTATTCTTCCCAGTTCATTTTATCTTTGCATGTTGTTTGATGTGGAGTGGGGGATAAATGTGGAAGTGACAGAGTTTTATCACTGCCGAAGCTAAACTTTCTACACCCCTTAAATAAGCCTGGTAAGCTCATTATGTTGAATTAATATCATGCATTCAACCTCTAACAGTTGTAATGGCAGGATTTATGATACAGATGCTATCTAATACATAAACATAACATTTTAAACATAACATTGGGTAGAAAAATCATATATAGTAGCCTGAACACTGGAGTTGACTTGGTATTCTTCAGATCCTAGTATTTCTAATGCATTTTAGAAGCCTTTTTTTTAGTGTGAAAGTATTTCAAACTATGAAATTTATTAGGCAAAAAAGAGAATGGAGATTATTTATTCTGTACAGATTCCTGTAATTCATTGATTAATCCTGGCTTTCCAGGGTAAGTTATGGTCGTCTCTCTCTGAGAGTTTTTAAAAGCATTTTTATTTGTAAACTGAAGATATTTTCATGTGGAATTATTGATCTGCTAAACAATGAACTCCAATGTCATTTTTAGTCATTTTTTCAGAACAGAACTGGACTTTAACAAAGGGCAGGTGTATTCCCTCAACTAGGGTTATTAATACAGCGTCTGTGAACTCTTCTGATTGTTTCCCTCTTCCTGTACGTTTTTCTCCCGACTTTATTGGGATTTAATCTTGTTCCAAGCTGCAACTTCATTCAGATACTGGGTTGCTAGCTGGAAAGATTCACTCCTTCCCCCATACTGAAGGAAGCAGCTGGCTCTACCGCCCCAATATCCAGTTCACCTCAAACACCATATCTAAGGCTTGTCTTCACTGTAGCAGTTATTCAAGTTAATACAGTTGACTTATTTCACTGTAGCCTAGCTTGAGTGAGAGCGGCTGGACTGTGAAACACTGGAGATGCACAGTGATTTGATTGCCAGTCTAATTCTGCTGTGCAGCTGATGTGATTAGATTAGCATCTGAGTTGAGCTAGCTTGAGCTGTAGTCCGTATCTACATCTCTGCTGCATTAGGAGCGTAAGCATCTGCATATCACATACGTCGAACCATACACTCTGAACAGATCACCTAGCTCAAGTTTAAAGCTCCACTTAACTCAAACTAGAGGCTGTTGTGTGTGGATGGGAGTCAGGTTAGGGGCACCCCTCATTTTTCACTTTGAGCTAATACAGTGAAGACAAGCCCATAGTTTGTTGTCAACTTACACAGCTGGCCACTACCTGGATTCTTCCCTTTTCATATATCCTTATCAATTATTAAATGTTTATCAGGTCAAATTACACTTGTGTATCTCACTGCCATAACTGGGGTTGACACAGGTGTAAGTAATCGTTTTAGTAAAACCATTCTTCTACACAAGAAAGAATAGAATTCTACTCTCACTTATGTTGGCTCTGTAGTGCTAACGAGTTAAAATAATAACTTACTTTAGTCACAAAACAAAAAGACTTAGTATACAGGAAGCAGATCTGTTGTGTAAATTGAAATCTTTGAATAATCACTTTTCAGAGTAGAGCCACCCTATAAGCACGTTTGCATCATCGGGAGCTTTTTAGAACGAGGGTAACCCTGCATCATTATGTGATGTGTGGTTTAGCCTTTTTTTATTCTGTGCCAGGTGAAATGGGTATAATCAATTTTTTCATGGATGCTGACCTTGCTATGATTATCTATTGCTCGGTCTCATGAAGATTACACTACAGCAACAAGTTTTACTTAACAGTAGCTTTAGATCATCGAGAGACTGCAGCTGGGGTATTTCATGTAGAGAACAGTGTTAAAATTATTATACCTCAGTGTCTTTAGATTATTACATAGCAATTCCACATCCATAACAACAGTTTTCTCTGAATGGAAAGATTTTGACATTAAGTGAATCAATAGATATTAAAAAGAAACATTCTGAAGTGCAAAAATCAAAGTTTTTGAGCAAGTTTGCTTTTAGGTATGCTGACTTCAAAATTAGCTGATTTTTCATGCCTTTTCCAGAAAATTTTCAAACACCTTTCTAGTGCTAGAGCAGCTTGGATAATTTTGAAATTTGGTCTACGATGTTTTGGAGAGGAAAGTATACGTAGTAAACCTGTTGTTTTTTATCCCCTTCAACAAATATTAGGAGTCGATCTTTTGGTGGACCAACCATTTTCCCTTGAAACATTGACATCTTTGGTGGAATTAACCCGTTTTGAGACTTTGACCCCACGATTTTCAGCCACTGTACCTCCATGCTGGGTGGAAGTTCAACAGGAGCAGCAGCAAAGGCGGCATCCTCAACATTTACATCAGCAACACCATGGGGATGCAGCTCAGCATACTCGGACTTGGAAACTGCAGACAGATAGGTAAGTAGAGTAATGGCTCAAGAAAGATTGGGATGGGTAGGTGTGAGACTAATTTATGTTGCAGCTGGTGTAGTAGTATAAGCTTGCTTCTTCTAATTGTTTTTTAAATAGTTGCACAGACAAGTGTGTGAACTAAAAACAAACAAAACTGAACTGTTAATATGACTCTTCATTCTTGATCTTTTGCATTGCCTCCCCTGCTTGAGGTTTCCATATTTGTCTCAGTGGACCTTGAAACTATTTGATTTGTTGGGGAAGAGTCAGGTACCTCATCAACCTATTACAGTAATTTGTGGGAGTCAATAAGAATATGGTTAAGAGTGATCCAGTTGATGTAGTGCACTTTTGACAGGGTTCCCTCACCAAAGGCTCTTAAGGAAACAGGGCTTGTCTACACTTAAAATGCTTCAGCAGTGCAGTGTCTTCAGTGAACACACCACCTGCTCCGATGGGAGTCTCCTCCTGTTGGTGTAGACAATCCACCTCCCTGAGAGGCAGTCGCTAAGCGGACAGAAGAATTTTCCTGTCTCCTAGTGCTGTCTACACTGGGGGTTAGGTCGGTTTAACTGCGTTGCTCAAGGGTGTGGATTTTTCATATCCCTGAGTGATATAGTTATACTGTAGTTATACCGACTTAATTTCCTAGTGTTAAGAGGGAAGGTCCTCTCTTGGCTCAGTAGCTGGTTGAAAGATAGGAAACAAAGGGTAGGAATAAATGGTCAGTTTTCACAGTGGACAGAGGTGAACAGCATCAGGATCCTCCAAGGATCTGTACTGGGAGCTGTCCTGTTCAGCATATTCATTAATGATCTGGAAAAGGGCGTGAACAGTGAAGTGGCAAAGTTTGCAGATGATACAAAACTATTCAAGATGGTTAAGTCCAAAGCTGACTGTGAGCAGTTGGAGGAATCTCTCAAAACTGGGTGACTGGGCAACAAAATGACAGATGAAATTAAATGTTTATAAGTGCAAAGTAATCTACATGGAGGGGAAAAATCCCAACTATGCATACAAACTGATGGGTCCTAAATTAGCTGTTACCACCTCAGAGAGAGTCAGCATGAATAGTTCTCTGAAAACTTCTGCTCAGTGCACAGCTGGGGTCAAAAAGGTGAAAGGGACGTGAGGAATTATTAGGAAGGGGATCGAAAATAAGACAGAACGTCATAATGCCACTATATAAATCTATGGTGCACCCACACCTTGAATACTGTGTCCGGTTCTGGTTGCCCCCTCTCAAAAAGGATATAGCGGAACTGGAAAAGGCTCAGAGAAGAGCAACAAAGATGATCAAGGGTACAGAATAACTTCCATGTGAGGAGACACTAAAAAGATTAGGACTATTCATCTTAAAAAAGACTAATAAGAGGAGATATGATATATATGTCGATGAAATTATGAATGTTGTGGAAGAAGTGCATTATTTACCCTTTCACAAAATACAAAAACACGTAGTCACCCAATGAAATTAATAGGCAGGAGTCTTAATACAAACAAGAGGAAGTACTTTTTTTCACAATGCACAAATAACCTGTGAGAGACATTGGCATGGGATGTTGTGATGGACAAAAGTATAAGTGGGTTCAAAAAAAGAATAGAATAAGTTCAATGGCTATTAGCCAAGATGGCAGCCCCATGCTCGGAGCGACCCTAAACCTCTGACTACCAGAGCAGGAGTGGAAGACAGGGCTGGATCACTCCATAATTGCTCTGTTCTGTATACTCCCCTTGAAGTTCTAGCAAGGGCCACTGTTGGAGACAGAATACTGGGTAAGGTAGACTCTGGGGTGACTTAGTATGGCAGCTCTTACGTTCTTATATTCTCTAAATCTCATAGATTTTCCGAAATCTCAGATCCAGTAAATTTACTGGACCAACCAGACATTCTACATGTGGCTTCTTGTTAGCTCACTGCTTGAAGTATGAAGTCTAGTTTCCCAGACTTTTCTACTCCATGTTTTTCTCAAACTTAAATTTAGCTAGTTTAAATGGAAAAAAGAATTCTCTCTGCATGCCTAAGATACGCGAAGAGTGTGGGGAGAAAACTTTGAACTGTTCATACATCTTGCCCAGTTCTGAATCAACTTGGGAAAATGACCTGCGAATCGCTGTGGACAGCTTAATGTGCAGCTATGGTGAAAAAAGCAAAACAGGTCATAGGAAGCACAAGGAATGGAATGCAGAATAATATGGAAAATATGTTGTTATATAAATAGATATAATATTACAGAATTAGAGGAGGGTCAGAGAAGGATAATGAAAATGATTGTGGGCATGGGAAAACTCATGAAGAGAAACTGAAAAGACTGGGATTGTTTACCTTAAAAAGATAAATAGAAAGGGCATGATAAAAGTATATAAAAGAACAAATGGTATAGAGAAAATAGATTGGGAGTTTGTTGTGCGAATGTCATAACACAAGAACAAGAGGGATGTTCAAGGAAACTGCAAGGTGGGAGTGTCAAAATTGATTAAGGGAAATAAATACCTTTTCACTCAACATGTAGTCAAACTGGAATTTACTGCCCCATGATGTCACTGAAGCCAACAATTTATCTAGTAATCAAAAACAGATTGGGCACTTAAGAATATCCAGAGTTATGACCTGTTGATGCAAAATTTTGGAAGAGATTTAACCCCATCCCTACCCCCAAACCCCTTCAGGGTTTAAGCAAATCTTTCTGTGGGATTAGTATAAGACCTTCATGAAGGCAGATGGTTTCACTTTTCTGTTGTGGGATTCTTAAACCTTCCTCTGAGGCATCTGCTACTAACCACTGTCAGCTAGTTCAGTGGTTTTCAAACTTTTTTTTCTGGTGACCCAGTTGAAGAAAATTTTTGATGCCCGCCACTCAACGGAGCTGGGGATGAGGGGCTTGGGGTGTGGGAGGGGCTCAGGGCTGGGGCAGAGGGTTGGGGTGTGGGCTGCAGGGTGGGGCCAGGAATGAGGGGTTCAGCGTGTGGGAGGGGGTCAGGGCTCTGGGCTGGGAGTGCAGGCTTTGGGGTGGGGCCAGGGATAAGGGATTTGGGGTGCAGGAAGGGGTTCTGGGTTTGGGGGGGCTCAGGGCTGGGGCAAGGGTTTGGGGTGTAGGCTTACCTCCGGCGGCTCCTGGTCAGCAGCGCAGCTGGGGTGCAAAGGCAGGCTTCCTGCTGGTCCTGGCATCATGGACCCCGCTGTGCCCCGGAAGTGGCCAGCAGCAGATCTGGCTCCTAGGCAGAGGCGCGCAAGTGGCTCTGTGCAGCTCTCGCCCACAGGCACCGTGCCCCCTCACCCCCCCAGCTCTCATTGGCCAGTTCCTGACCAATGGGAGTGAGGATCCAGTGCTTGGGGCGAGGACAGCGTGCGGAGCCCCATGACACCATCCCCCTCCCCCCCGCCTAGGAGCTGGACCTGCTGCTGGCCGCTTCCGGGGCGCAGCGCGGTGTCGGAACAGGAAGGGACTAGCCTCCCTTAGCCAGACAGCACCGCCAACAGGACTTTTAACGGCCTGATAGGCGGTGCTGACCAGAGCCGCTGCGACCCAGTCCCATCCGTTTCGCGAGCCAGTTCTGGGTCGCGACCCATGGTTTGAAAAACACTGATCTAGATGAATCAAGGGTCTGATTCAGTGTGACAATTCCAGTGTTCCTATATAAGACATGACTGCACACAAGATGGTTTACTGCTTTCCTCTGTATTTGCTTACCTCTGTGTCAGGTCAGTAACTTGAACCTCTGAGCTGGTCAGTCCTTAATACTTCAACACATTGGCCCTTTTAGAATGGATTGGCCACATCCATGATATATTATGTTTTGAATGATTAATAGTTATATGTCCATGTCATAGCAACATCCTTTTCATTTATATAGGGCCAGAAGTGTGTTAAGTGCTATGTAGGACAGAGAACTGAGATGCTTAGTCTAAGCTTAGATTAAATATTCAGTAATTCTTCAGGAAATACATTTTTTTGCAAGAGTTGGGAATGTTAACTGTGGTGTCCTGGACAAACTTTCATCATGAGGAATTATATTCTGTATTCTTACATTCCCGTTCTATTTTCAGTTGTAGAGAATTTTTCACTGCATCCTTAAACAAATCTAAACCAAAATAATCTTTCTTCCCCCTTCTTTTCCCCAAATCCTGAAACAAAATCAGTTGTGCAGTATTTCTGGTGCTGAATAGTTGCCATATTCAATCCCAGAAATGGCATTTCTATGTGTTCAGTTTGTAAAGAACTTTAGGATTCTTCATGAGTGTATTAACTACCTGTATGCTAAAGCTGAGTTTGGAATGCTGTTCTAAAGACCCCAGTCTTCCTTTGCTCATAACTTCCTCAATTCTTCTTGGCCTAATATTTTCCATGGTTAGTCTTTTAGCCTTAGGGGTAGCACCATTATAATGATAACCACTTGCCAATCCTGTGTTTGTTTTTGTTTTTTGTTTTTTTTCTTCCCCTTGTCAGGTTGCAATTTGGCATACTGACCAATGGAAGCTCCTGAACTCTGACTTTCTTCTTCAACAGGGTCTTTGCACTTGGATCTGCAGAGGCAGAATTAGATGTCATGAAACCTAAACAGCTAACTCTTCAGTTTGTTGTAGAGAGATTGTGGACTCCTTTCTGAAACTGTGGAATTAATCCTACATTCCATAGCTGTTAAGAAGATCTTGGAAGGCTGGCTTAGTTTGCTGTAGGAGCAAAGGTCTAGATTCTTTTACCTATCTGACACCCTGGAGTGTTTCTTAATAGGCTTCCACAAAATTCTTTGCTATCTTACTGTGTAGATCTGCTTTAGGAACTTCTTTGCTTCTCTAAAAGGAAACCGGTTCTTCCCCAGATAATTTTCCAAGAGAGAGCTTCTTTGTTAATCCTTGGTTTAAACACTGTTAGCTAGAAGAAAAAGGAGACACTACTGAAAGTCAGGTACTTATAGTAGAATTAAAAGAAAAGATGAAAAATGCTTTAAAAGGTCAGCTGAAAAAGTTACTCGAGGGAGATGGTTTTTCCTATTTTTTATTATAACAAGGAGAGAACACAAACTATATTTTATTATTTAGATCCTTTTTCTGTGTCACAAGTTCTTGCCCATTTGATAGCCAATGGGAATATTGGTGCTTTACAAAGCAGTATTTAATATGTGGACACACAGAGACACCTGGAACACATGCTAGTATGCTAGAACTATATGTAATGTTTAAAAATATTTTGCTTTTTTTTTTTTTCTTCTCATGGAAAATGCTGCGCAAAAGAGACTTCCACCATGTGCGGAACAGAATTAATGGTCAAATAGACAACAAGCAATTAACCTTAATTACTGGTTATATGTTCCTAGATCCTGCAGTTTAATGGTGCATTGCCACTGCCCGAGAGAGTTCTGACCTTGAAGATTAATATTTCAAAAATTTAATAAAAAGATGTTAGAAAATAGTTATATCAACGCTTAATATACTGCAAAGAAATTGTGCAGAAGACAGTGATATGTAGCATAGTGTAAAAAACTTAGTTCTAAATAATATATTTATAAATGTCCCTTACACATGGACTGAAAACAGTCAGGAAGTGCAGTTCTTCTTCAAGTGATGGTCCTTATTTTATTCCACTGAGGGGTTATGCACATGCGCCCAGAGCTGGAGCTTTTAAAAGTAGTAGTGTGCATTGGTCCACACATGTGCCCTTGTACTGCCTCATGATTTTGACTGAGGTGATAAAGGGCAGGGCGGACCGACCGCGCCCTCAGTTCCTTCTCACCATCGCATGGTCTGAGTCGTAGCTTCTGCTGTTCTCTCATCCCTTGTGATGCACTTTCCAAATGTAGTGAGAGAGACTGATTTATTCTTGTACATAGTTAGCATTTTGTTGTTTTTGTAGTAGTTTTTAGTGGTTTTCTTAGGATTTAAGGACTCTTGGGTGCCGCTCTGGCAGTTTTCTTGCCAACCATCCTTCTCTCCCCCTTGTACCCATGCCTGGGTACTGGATTATGCCAAAGATGCTGGGGTTCAAGATCTTGAAGCCATGCCCTCTCTTGTTTTCAATCAGTGACAAGTACCAGTGCAGTCCGTACTGCTTGGGGGAAGCCCATGTTGTGTCCAGGTGCAGTATCTGCCTCTCCTTCCCTGCTTGTATCCGGTAAGGCTGGGCTCTCAGCCTTAAACACCTCATGGAAGTCGCCATGAGGCCACAGTTGGATCCAGCCTGGGGAACACTCCCCGCCCCCGTACATCGCCCTGAGTCATCCAAGAGTGCACCTCTTGCCATGGAGCTCAAGTCTGGTTCCGCCAGTACCAGTGCTATGGACCCTGTGCCGGGGCCTAGCTGTGAGACAAGGAAGTATGTCAGGTGGGCAAAATATGGCCCGGGGGCCGCATTCGGCCCTCCAGATGTTTTTAATTCGGCCCTTGAGCTCCAGCTGGGGAGTGGGGTTGGGGGCTTGCCCCGCTCTGCGTGGCTCCCAGAAGCAGTGGCATGTCCCCGCTCTGGCTCCTATGTGTAGGGGCAACCAAGGGGCTCTGCATGCTGCCCCCGCCCCAAGCACTGCCCCCGTAGCTCCCATTGTCTGGGAACTGTGGCCAATGGGAGCTGCAGGGGCGGTGCCTGTGGACAGGCCGTGCCACCACGTAGGAGCTGGAGGGGGGACATGCCACTGCTTCTGGGAGCTGCTTGAGGTAAGCGCTGCCCGGAGCCTGCACCCCGACCCCCTCCTGCACTCCAACCCCCTGCCCCAGCCCTGATCCCTCTCCCACCCGCCAAACTCCTTGGTCCCAGCCCGAAGACCCTCCTGCACCCCCAACCCCTCATCCCCTGCCCCAGCCCAGAAACCCCTCCCACACCCTGAACTCCTCGTTTGTGGCCCAGCCCCAGAGCCTGCATCCCCAGCTGGAGCCCTCACCTCCTCCCGCACCCCAACCCCCAACTTCGTGAGCATTCATGGTCCACCTTACAATTTCCATACCCAGAGGTGGCCCTCGGGCCAAAAAGTTTGCCCACCCCTGAAGTATGTGCATAAGCATGGCAGCAAGTCTTCCTCAAGGACCAAGAAAGACACTGCATTGGCCACAAGTTCCAGCCACGGAGATATGGTGTGTTCCAAAGCACACAAGCATGACAAAATGTTGCAGTGCATGCTGGATCTTTTGGCCCCAGCTCCTGAGCGGCATGCCCCTTCTGCACCGGTTCTGCCAAAGTCCTGTGAATCATTGGTTCAGAGGCAGCTTTCAGTTCTGTCCATGAACCGTGCGCTGTTGACTCCGGGGAGGCACAAATCTTCCCCCGAGTCTCATGAACTGGCAAAGCACCCTTTCTCCATGTTCCAGAAGGACAAAGTTTCCCTGCATTTGCATCCTAGATTTCTTCTGAAAGTGGTTTCCTGCTTTCACCTCAACCATCCTGTAGTGGGGCGGCTGCCCCACTCCAGGAGAACAGGGATTAAAAGCAGCCCTTGGAGAGGGTTGTGGCTGGGACCCAATTAAAAAAGGGATTTAAGAGCAGCTGAGAGAGGCTGGTGAGGTAGTTGGCCCCAGGTGTGGCTGGCTCCAGGTGTTGCTGGCTCAATGAAGCCACAGCTGGCCCTGATAAAAGGGCTGTGGGCCAGGAGACAGAGTCTCACTCCAGCCTTGCAGTGGGAAGGGCTTAGCTGCCTGGGAGCACGGGGTACCTGAAGCAGAACAGTGCTGGGGGAAGGGCAGGCAGAGCTGGGGAGCTCTGGCCTGGTGAGTACACAGGCTGAGGCCTTGCTAAAGGCCAAAGGGGGTACTGGGGCTGTAGGGAGACAGCTGGGCCAAGGCAGCTGGTCCAACCCCCTTGCCAGTGATGAGTGGCCATTACAGACTGCAGTCTGCCCCAGAGAAAGGGGGCTAGATGATGACTAGCAGTAGCCACTAAGGCAAGATGGGCACAGAGGGTTGTGGGTCCCCCCTGGGGGGGATACCCAGAGTGTGGGGGTACTGCTGTGGGCAGAACCCCAAGGTAAGGGGCACTGGGGTCTGGGAGGGACATGGGCCTGAGGCAGGCAAGACACTGGCCAGCAGGGGGCGCTCCAAGTGCTGGAATGGAGTTAATTCACAGATGATCAGCAGGAGGCTCCACGCTGGAGAGTCTGCGCGCCTTGCTACACATCCCATACATTTATCTGCCTTCTTTCCGAAGCCGCACGCTTAAGAGGAGGAATGACGTCTTCACTCCCTCAGTGTCTTAGCCTTTTATCTGCAGAGGAAGAGGCTGTTCCGGAAGCCTCTGAGGCTATTGGTTGCCATAGTGGGAAAAAATTAAGGCGCAGGCCATCTCCACTCAGTTTCGAAGTGGGTTTTTGGGTGCATTACGCTTTATCGGTTATCAGGGCTGTCTCCACCCAGCGGGATATGGGCCCATGCCACAACAGTGCAAGCATCAACTATGACTGCGCTTCACAACGTGCTTGTTACGGGCATATGCAAGTCAGCCATGTGGAGTTCGATACACACCTTCTCTTCCTATTACGCACTGGTGCATGACTCTGCGATGGATGCCTCGTTCAGTGCAGTGGTCCTCTGTTCCATGGTGCCATCATCTTTCTTGTACCCTCTTCTTCAGTAGGTGCTGCTCATTAATCACCCTCGGTGGAATACAATAGGGACCATCATTCAAAGAAGAGGAGGAGGTTACTTACCTGTAACTGGAGGCTCTTCAAGATGTGTGGTCCCTATCTGTATTCCAGTCTCACCCTCCTTTCCCCTCTGCTGCGGATCTGGTAGATTTGTGGAGAAGGAATTGAGGGTGCAGTTGGTCTGCCCTGCCCTTTATTGCCTCAGTCAAAACCATAAGGCAGTAGCAGGGCACATGCACACCAACGGACACTAATACTTTTAAAAGCTCTGGCTCCGGGCACATGGAGCATGTGCATAACCCTTCAGTGGAATACAGATAGGGACCACTCTTCTTGAAGAACCTCCAGTTACAGGTAAGTGACAACCTCTTACTTTTGAAAATGTGTGTAATGTAACACTTGGAAGCATGATTAATTTTATGTTAATTGCTTTTTCTTCAATTTGATCTACTTTTGTAAACCTTAGTGTGTCAAGTTATGAAACTTTGATAATTGAGGGGTACTTATTGTCTCAAGTTTACACTTTCAGTATAAAACAAAGTTGGCTTCAAAAGGAAAAATGACTCATTAAAAGAAAGCTGCACCCATTTTGCTCAGCGCAGGCTTCTGAGTGTGCACCTGGTAAGAAGCACTTCTCATCCTGTATAAATTGTCAAATGTATTTCAAAATTTTGAATTGAAATTAGTATTTTGAGCCTCCTGCAGGTGGCCATGATACTGTTGAAAAGTGACAATGTTTGACACCATCAGTGAAGAAGGCCAACTTCAGAGATTGCCAACCAGATTCTATCATGCTTTGGTACAGTTTAACCATTGGAAGACCATTGATGTTTAAGAAAGTATTTTCATTGTTTAAATACTGACTTAAGCCTCAAAAGAAATGTTAAGTATTATAGAGGCAGTATTGTAATGCAGGTAGTAGGAGGTTCTGTGCTTTTTCGCCAAACACATTGATTCAGCCAAATGATTTCCAAACACATTGGTTCAGTATCTTATCAGTTGGCTTTCAATGTTTTCTGTATAAACTGGACATGGTTAACTGCAGTTTAATATACTTGATTTTGCTTCAGAGATTCATGCTGATATTGAGGGAATATGAAGGAAGCTTAGACTGACTAATGTAAAACTTCATCTTTTCTCACTATGCTAGAGAAGAAGTATATGCAGAAAATAAACTGGATGCTGCTGCTTGTTTGGTTGTACTGAGCTTGTAGACACGGTGTTATAAAATACCTAATATTTTTTCCCCAACAGCAACAGCTGGGATGAACATGTCTTTGAACTGGTTTTGCCAAAAGCCTGTATGGTTGGACACGTGGATTTCAAATTTGTTTTGAACTCAAACATAACAAACATTCCACAGATTCAAGTGACTTTACTGAAAAATAAAGCTCCAGGCTTAGGAAAAGTCAATGGTAAGGAAGTAGATCTTCTTTTCTCAGACTTGTTACTTCTTAGGTGTGGTATTTTTACTGATTTAATTAGAGATGAATTAAAGATTTGTAGATATCTCAATTTTACATTTACTTAGTAATATCTTGCATTTTAACTTTCTTTGCACAAATGAACATTTATTAAACATTGGGGAGCAAAAATAAGAAAAACATTAAAATAGTCAAAGATAAGCACAGATTTTAAAACCTCAATGTTATATAAAGAAGAAAGAAATATAGCTAAAGCAACAGTTGAGCTGAACCTACATGTTGTCCTACTACTAGAATCTGATGATGCATTAAAACAGGGGTCGGCAACGTTTGGCACGCGGCTCGCCAGGGTAAGCACCCTGGTGGGCCAGGCCAGTTTATTTACCTGCTGACATGGCAGGTTCGGCCGATCGCGGCCCCCACTCACCGCGGTTCGCCGTCCCGGGCCAATGGGGGCGGCAGGAAGCAGCGCGGGCGAGGGATGTGCTGGCTGTGGCTTCCCGCCGCCCCCATTGGCCCGGGACGGCGAACGGCGGCCAGTGGGGGCCGCGATCGACCGAACCTGCTGCGTCAGCAGGTAAACAAACTGGCCCGGCCCGCCAGGGTGCTTACCCTGGCGAGCCACGTGCCAAATGTTGCAGACCCCTGCATTAAAAGAAAGTTGCAGTGTCAGACATAAATGACAGTGCTTCTGAGGTCTACATCAAATTTTCTTTTCTAAGTCAAAGGATTAAAAAAAAAAAGAGAGAGGTAATTCTTCCAGGTCATAATTAGAAATTCAGTTTGCAGGTGTCCATGACTATAGGGCATCTGAGTGCCTTATGAGGAAAAAAAAAAATCTAGCAACTAGAATTCCATTGAAATAAAGGTTGCATGACTGTGAATTTAAGAGAAAAGAAAAAACAAATTCAGAGCCATTCTCAGAGAACTTCCACTCCTTATGCCATAGCTTTAAATAATGGTATAAAGGAGTACTGCTGAGTCTTTTTTTTTTTTTTTTTTTTTTTTTTAAGAATACCACCGAAAAGCTGGTTTGTATCCAAGGGAACAGTATTCCAGAGTAGCAGTCTCTCAGTGGGGAAAGTATATTCTCTAAGAGTACAATATGACTAAGAATTTCAACATACAGCTTACCTGTGGACACAGGACAGAGGGAAACAAATGCTCCCACGTTTGACCTGTGTTCTTTAAGACTTGATATGAAGTATTAGTCATAAGATACTGAAGCACTCTTGGTGACCTCATCCAGAGATGGGGAAAATACCCCACTATTTGCTGGTCTGTCTGAAAATGAAGCTACTCTTTGGCCTTATAATTCACCCTCATTTCTCCCAGCAAGTTTAGGTCTTATTACTTGTGGGCTGTCTTCTGTGGTGGGTTTTTTTTTTTTTTTTTTTAATTCATTATACAAATAGTAAAACTGGAGAGCTAAATAGGGTTTAACTAGAGCCGGGCAAATAACTCAATGTTACAATAAGGTTTATTTAAATAAAAAATTGAATTAGATTCAGTTGTTACTCTTTTGTGTTAGTGTTCTATGAATTTGTTTTTTTGTTTTTTTTACTGGTGAAAAGCTCATGGTACAGAATATTTGCAGCAATAAAAATGTGACTTTATGAAATGGAATATCTGCAATGGAAACCATTTGTTAAGAGTTATACTTAGTCAGGGAACAGAAACATACCTATATGTCCAATCAAACTAACAAACACAGCTCTGAATTTCAATATCAAACATAAATAATTGCTTGAGAGCAATGTATTATTGGTAGAAATTATTTGTCAAAAATAAAACTCAGACTGATAAACTGCTCACAAACAAATTGAGGACGAAGACTAACTTCATTTAATAAATCATGTGTTCTGTTCTAATTTTAGTACTAAGGGGAGTTTGTCAGCAGCTTTAGGATTTTTTAGTAGAGATGATGATTTCAGTGAATTTTGAGCAAAAACTTAAATCATAAATCTGCTATAGAAGTTAATGTTTCTGGTTTTCATTAACACTACACAATGTTTACCAAATCTTGCTAATATTTTTTTGTTTTCCAGAAGCAGCAGTAGATAGACAGATCACCTTTCCTTTATCTCCAGCTCATAGTATTGAAATGGAAAGAAATGGAAAACCAACACTGGTTGAATTGAATGAAGAAATGCAGAACATGGATGTAGAGGAATCACAATGTGAGTTTAATATGGTTATTTCCCTCCGGAAACTATTATATGAAAAATCTTCAGAGATCACATTGGAACGTCTATGTAAATATTTTCAAGTAATTAAAATTAAAAAAAAAAGCACATCCTTTACGTTTATGCTGGTCAACCCTATTCAGTACATTTGGCAGTTGCTCCTTTCAGTGGAGACTATACTTCTCTGTTGAAAGCAAAAATTAACTGGTGGCGACTTTGATTTTGGTATTGTTAAATCAAGATTTTATTTTAATTTAGAAATTATGCTATAGATCATTTTAGCAGCTGTCAAGCTGATCTGTCATGTCTTCCACTGCAACATGGTTTTAAGTGTTGCTTGAGTTAGTTTTCAAGGAAAGTGACTTTTTTTCATTGTATATCTTATTTTCCTTAGTTTTAGCATCAATGCCTTCAAAACTTAAAATAGCCAGTTAAAAATTCCTAGCTAGTCACACTAACTTTACAGCCTTATCAAACTCACTCAATCCTTTCCTCATCTAGCTCATTACAGCAGCTTTCCCCCCAAAACTTGCGAGAGAAAGTGTCTGGAAGGATATCAAATTAGATCTGTGTAGGGGTGACTAGTGCCTAGAAGTAAGTGTTGGGACTGAATAAGTGTCAAAAAAAACAAACTTCTGTCACTTATTCCTTCAAGCTAAGTCTTACTTTCCTTCTTTCTTTGCTTCATGTGGTGACCAGGTTTTCAAAGAGAAAACCAGGATACTATTGCAAGGTGTGTTTGAGATAAGGGAAAAGTTTTGGAGAGGAGGGTGTCGGTGGTGGGGAGGAGGCACGCACAGAGGTGGGCAGATTAGAATTTCAGTACATGGAAGGAGAGAAAAAGATTCTGAAGTTTGTCCTATTCTCTCCTTATCCATCTACCCACCCCTCATTCCCTTTACCTGCTGTCCTGTCCTTTTGAAAATTGAGGTTTGTTTATTAAATCAGGATGGGAGAAAATATTTACCTCTGTACTTGTCTCCTTGCTATTTCTCCCAGCCCATCATTCTATTTTCTGTGTTAATTCTGATGTCCTGCTTCAATTTTTCAATCACCTCTCATTCATTACTTATTTCTTGCTGTCTTCCGCCTGTTTTCAGCTTCTAACTTTCTGTGCTTTCCTTGCCTTTTTTGTGTTCTCTACATACTCCTGCCTCATTTTTCCTTCCTATCCCCACTCATTTGTTTACAAATATGCTAATTGTTATTGCCAATCCCTCAACCCATATCATCAGCTGCCTCACTTTCTTCTCCCACTGCCATTTATTGGAAGCCTGGTGTGCTCTCCTCCTTAACTCTTGTCTCATTTCCTCACTTTGCCAAGGAAGATGGGGTGGGGGGGAAATGTAGGGAATATGAGTGAATCTAACTGGGGATGCTTCTCAATCTGAGACATTGTCTTCTGTGGCTTTAGGCAACACAGAATTCTTGATCCTCTGAGAACTCATCTGAGATATTCCATCTGTGCTAGTATGCTACTGCCTGCAGGCCTCTAGAAGCTGTGAGTTAGTGAGCTGGAACAGCACCAGTTGCTGTTTTGTTTGAGACAGAGTAGGTAAGCTCAGACAGCAAGGTGGGTTAGTGGGAGGAAGCCCCTACTTTACAGTCAAGATTTTGAAGCATCAGTTTTGGGACATTGTTGGTAAGTGACACAGGATTTTTTTTTTTTTTTAAGTTAGTTATGAATTGGTCCTTTATACTTTAAATGTACCTCTGACTGCATTTAATATAACCATTATTTGGGTGTAATAAGGACTGATTCATGTTTAAAAGTACATCAGTTTCACTTTTATAATTTCACAAGAATGGAAAGTACCATTGCAATATTCTTGTCACCTCTGATCTGATTGTTTCAATAAACATCAAGGGTTTTTTATGGCCTTGCTTGTGGCTGACACTGGTATTTTCAGCCTCAACTGGTAAAAATAAAATATTCTATACTCTTATATGAAGCAGCAATTAGAATACAACTCAGATTACATATGCTTATTCTATGATTACCTCTTTTAAAATAGTTTTACACTTCAGGTGGTGGTAATATGTGTAAAAAACTTAGTAATTGCAATTGTTATTTATACTGAGATCCCACTTGAACGTCCCAATAAGGTGCAAAGTGCCCTATTGTGCGAGGTGCTATACAAATGCTTACAAATATGTGGTTTTTCCCTAAGAATTGACAGTCTCTCAACTTCATTGTATAAAAATGCTTGCATCATTCTTCTCTGAAGCTCTTCTGTTTCATTGCTAATATCCGCTTTTGTTGCCATTCTTTTTTTCCAAAGTTTATTTGTAATATGACAACAGAAAAAATGAGGATTTGCAATGCAGATGTTGACTGACTCTAACTTCAAACATGGTTTTAGTATTTGAGAGCCCTGCGCAGATACCAAATTTATATCCGCGGATGTGGATATCCACAGATCTAAAGTGGATATCCGAGTAGCTGCAAGGGTCTACCAGGAATAGCAGCAGCGAAAGCAGCCGCACATCTGGCTGCCGCTTGTAGGAGCCAGCGTTCTGCATGGGCAGCAACTCCGGCATGACTCAACGGACCCCTGCCCCGCCCACTTGGGTGAGCACCAGGCTCAGTGGCTTGCATGCTTCCAGACTAGCATGCCCAGGGACAGCTGCTGCTGAGCCTGGTGCCCACCCCAGTGGGCGGGGCTGGGAGCAGTTCAGCCATGCCAGAGGAGCTGCCTGTGCAGAGCGCTGGCTCCTGCAAGCGGCAGATGGACTTGCGGCTGCTTTTGCTGCTGCCATTCCCAGTAGAGCCCTGCAGCTCCTCGGATATCCAGGGATATAAATTTGGTATCTGTGCAGGGCTCTTAAGTATTTGCATTGGAGTGATCCCATCTCCCTCATTTTGTCTTATTTAAATTGACATTTTCATCTGCTGCCAATGAAATCTAACATGAGCTTTTTTTTTTTTTTTTTTTTTTTAAACTAGGACTTGTGATAGTTGTGGCTCAAACCACTCTATCAGTTCACCATTCTACAGGCCATAAACTTGTGCAGAATTTTGATGTTCTTTCCAGAGCATCAGCTGTGTTATATGTACAGTATATCTGAAAACTGTACTTTTTTGAGAACTTTCTGAAAATTAAAAGTACATAATTTGACTAGAACATAGCTTAGTTATTTCTTAAATAGGTGTCAGCTCACCTATCTTACAGTCTAAATTGAAGTTTAATATATATCCATTTAATTTATGAAAATGAATAACTTATTTTGTAACCTAACCTTATTTGATGAGGCCATATCCATGCTACTTAAATCATGTTGTGTTTTTTAAGGTCTACGGTTGTGTCCATTTTTAGAGGATCATAAAGAAGACATACTATGTGGTCCAGTATGGCTGGCTACTGGACTGGATCTGTCAGGACATGCTGGAATGTTGACATTAACAAGTCCAAAGCTTGTTAAAGGTAAATTAATTTATTACCTTATCTCTCTAAAATGTGCATTACTAGAGTATACCCAATACTTCTGAGTCGAGCGATCTTGGTTAGGATTTATCAGATTAATTCCCCATAAAACCACGTTAATTATGGACCACTTACACCATATAAATCCATGTTTAAATGCCTGTTCTTTAATGCCTAGAATTTATACTGAATTACGAAAACATACTTACTTAACTCAGGTGGTTGTGAATTTTAGCCATCCAATTAAAATCTCTTCAATTTGATATAGTACCGGTGTAGAAGCTCTTTCCTCTTTTTGTTTTTTCCAGGTATGGCTGGGGGCAAGTACCGTTCATTTTTAATCCATGTTAAAGCAGTGAACGACAGAGGAACAGAAGAAATTTGTAATGGTGGAATCCGGCCTGTTGTAAGGATGCCATCTCTAAAACCTCAAAGTAGTAAAGGGAATTCCCTTGCTTCATTGTTGGCCAAAGTTGCAGCAGGCAAGGTATTGAATAATTAACATAGTTGCAGCTATATTTTATGTATATTAAAGCTTCAGATTCAGTTGTATAAACTCCCATTTTGGAAATGAAAGGTCTCTCATACGGTTACCATAAGAGACTTAAAACAAATCCTAGTGAAGTTTTGATTAACTATATAAGTTTTATACCTACCAGAACTGTAGTTTAGGGTCTTGTTTTTCTAGCAAGAGGTGTGATGATAACTATTAAACAGTAAAAGATCCATTCTCTCACTCAAGTCTTCTAGGCCTCCCATTGTTCTTAGAACTCTCTCTGTATCTAAGTGCACCAGCAGTATACCTCCTTAAATCCCTTCTTTGCTGAAGCCTACCTGTAATCCAGTGGAGTTTAAAAAAAAAAAAAATACATACCCCAACACTTTTTTATATAAAAAAATCCTACATTAAGAGAATGTTATTAAGGCTACAAAGTCAAGCACTAAAAATATAAGAAACACCAGAATTTAGGTTGCCTGCACAACCTTTTTTGAGCTCCCTTGTGCCTGCATTATGATAGTCTTTAGTTACATGATCACATACTATATTTTCCTAACTTGACTTTGCAACCTTAAACAAAAATCCTATATTAAAACAACCTTATTTGCCTAGATTAAAAAAAAAAGAAAAAAATATTTCATCGTGTTGACCCATATTGACACTCACAAGGGTCATCAGCAGGCTAGGAACCTTTAGATCCACCACACAGTCCTCTGCCTCTTGAACTGATGGAGTAACTGATAGGTTGTCATCCTTCATTTAGATCAGCACTAGAGAGGGGTAGGACACTTTGCCAGTGGGTTTCACAGATTTGCTGACAGCAGAGGTCTGGTGAGTTTCAGGAATCTTGGAGCCAATTCCAAGCTTTGGAGGGGAGTGTTCTATAGTGGGCACAGACTCTTCTGCCCATTCCCCTCCAAACATCACCCCTTTCTGTTCCATACCCTCTAGCTTGTTCCTGTCTTCCCTGTCCCTGATGCCTTGTCATAGTCCCATGCTCCTCACCTAGCCAGCCCCAATTTCTAGTTCTTGGGTTTCTCTTCCCAGTCTACTTGCCCATATAGTCCCAGTTCCTCTCCCTATGACTCCTTAACTGATCTGTCGGTCTCTCCTCCACCCTGCCCACATTCCTGGTTCCCATGTGCTCCTTGGCCAGTATCTCCCCCCAACCTCTGCTCCTTATCCCAGATTTGGCAGGTCAAAGTCATTCTCCCTGGTTCCCAGTCAGCCAGTCTTTCTCTCCTAACTGCAAATCCCAGTCCCGTCCCAATTTCCTCCTCCCCTTTCCCTGTCACAGCGTCCATTCCCTCTCCTCATGGCTTTTTGTCCCAGCTTATTCTGCCTTTACCCCTTTGCAGGTCAGGCTCTTGTTCCCTCTGTGTTTGAATTAGGTAGCTTCATTGTCCATGCTGCCAGGCCATGGAGATCACAGTAGAGACAGATCTGCATGCTGTCAGTTCAAGTGTCCAGACCTGGCACAGCCAGCCCAAGTCCAGAGCTGCAGTTGCAGGGAAAGTCTGCCTTAGCCCTTGGCAGAAGCGGGGATTTTCACAGAGACAGCGAGAGTCAGAAGGCCATTCCTTTACAAATTTCAAGCCCCTGCTCCAAAGCATGAAGACACTAGAGCTTGACAAAGAAGAGGATGCTAAAATTAAACATAGGGGAAAAAACCAACATATTCTTCCCTCATCTCATTCTCAGGAAACAGCTGAACAGTCTTGGCTAAATTTTTCAAAAAAACTCACCCTGAAGCACACTCCTAACATGGAAAACTTCAACACAAATGGTTGAAGTTTGGCAGTTATAAGCAGTTGACAATGGTATCTAACAATGGGAAGTTTCAGGCAGATTTAATAATAGCAAGGCTATCAGCTCCACCTATAATATATAATAAAATTGCTCTGAGATCTGACCAGCTTCTCATATTTTGTTCTTGAAGTATTCCATCTGTCTGAACTGTTGTCTAGCTTAGATTTTTTGGGTGGGGGCGGACCATTGTCAGTCTTAGTGCCAATTACATGGATGGCCATCAGTAAATAAACTACCTGAAATTACCCCTCAACTTTTACCCCAGCAAAGCAGTTAAAATAAGCTAGAAATCTCCTTCTTTTGGTTCCCAAGCTGAAACATTCCATGATCACCAGCAGGGCTTTTTCAAGTGGGGTTTTTTACTTTTGGAACTTATTCCTCTTTATAGTCTGTCACACCTTGAGTCTGGGGATCTTTAGGGCACAAATGAAACTTGTTTAGCTTAGTTTTTAGCTTAAAAAAAAGCTAGAATACGCTCAATGTCTACACGGTACCATTAACAAGTAATAAATATTTCTGAATTTAAATTACACAGCACTTTCATCTGAACAAGATGCATAAATGAAGGAATCATGAGTGCTGTAACTCTTGAAACCAATGATTTTTTCTTTTTCTTTCTGACCTGTCAGGAAAAGTCATCCAATAAAATTGAAGCCAGCAATTCTTCAAGAAAATCAGACAATCTGCGAGGGTGTGACTTACTTCAAGAGGTCTCTGTAACTATTCGAAGATTTAAAAAAACTTCTGTTTCAAAGGAAAGGTTAGTCTCTCTGTAAACATGTTTTATTTAAATGTTTAGGTTTTTAACTTCATTATTTATGACAAATCATAATCTGAAAGTTGGTATTTGTTGCTAAATTTAATTGACAGGAACATGATTTAAAAATGTAAAATGGTCATATATGGATCTTAAATCTTCATACTGTGTAAACTGCAATGGGATATCAAAATATTGTTTTCACTTAAAGAATGCCATAAATGTGTATGATTAGACATATTCTGGTAGTGAGAAATTTTTCTGGCCTTCAAATGCAAATGTAGCTAGCAGGGATTTGTGTTGCACTGCTGTAAACTAGAGCATTGAAATGAATCAGACTTCACTTTTTGAGGAAAAATCTTTCCCCATTCTTAGCTTATAGGTTGCCTAGTTTTTAAACAAAACTTAGCACTAAGTATCAGTTTTACTTGAACAGTTCAACTTTTTTTTTGTTACTAATCTCTTCTTCTTTAGAGTTCAACGCTGTGCCATGTTACAGTTTTCAGAGTTCCATGAAAAACTTCTTAACACACTTTGCAAAAAGACAGATGATGGTCTGACCACAGAACATGCTCAAAGCCTTGTGTTAGATACCTTGTGTTGGCTGGCAGGAGTGCAATCAAATGGATTTGGCAGGTAGAAGAGATATTTCAATTAACTGCATGTAGTTACTCTTCAATATCAAATTTCCTAAATATAAAAGCTTATATAATTCTCCAAAGTACTATTTTTTTTTTCTTTTTCAGCTCAAAGGATGGGAATGAGAGCCTACTTTCTAAAACACGTAAATGTCTTTCTGATATAATACGTGTGTGCTTCTTTGAAGCAGGGCGGAGCATAGCCCACAAATGTGCACGATTTCTAGCACTATGCATAAGGTTGGTGATTTATTTTTAAGTTTGTGTAATACATGTTCTGAGGCTAATTCTATTTAAAGTTTACTTGTTTTTGTTATTCCTTGTAGTTAAATGTGCAAAATAATTTGATATGGTGGGAGTTAGAAAAGTTAAGTTAATATACTAGCCATTCACCTGGGAATACATATGCTCAGATATGTTTAGGAGGGAAGTGAGAGCCTCTCTCAACTAATTTTAGTTTCCCCGATGGAAAAATGTTTACAACAAACTCCTTAGAATATTTGATGCAATGGTATCATAATGCTTAGGGATTACAAGAAGAATGAAATATGAACTTTCATAGAGCATTTGTTTTTTTGCTAGTAATGGCAAATGTGACCCAAGTCAGCAGGGGTTTGGATCTGTTCTTCTGAAGGCTTTGCTTGACAATATATCTTTTCTACCTGCTGCTGCAACTGGTGGTATGTATAAAATATCTTTTGCTGTCATAGGCATATTGCATACCTATATTAGATATGTTTTCCCTCACTTCTGTTTGATAGAGGAACAAGTTCTATTTGATTAGTATGAATTGCTTTTTGCCAAGTCTGTGAAATACCCATCTATTAATGTTCCATTTCAAAAGCGTGCCTCTTCTGTTTAAATTAGTTTAGAGACCTGATTTTTATAATGTTGTTTTCTAAAGCAGAATGCCTAGTGTTACCAACAAGGGTTTGATTTAATAAGTAGAGAGACCTCAGGATCATTTAGCTTGATTGGATTTATTTAGATAACTAGTTAATTAGACAGCACATAAGAGTACAGTTACCACAGTCTGAGAACCAATCCTACATCCAGTGACAAGTAGCTTGCACTCTTTGATAGGTTCATGGGTCAACAGGCTCCCCTTGTCACTGTAAAATTAATTTTAGTGACACTCACTCATTTAATTACAAACAAAAAAGCTGTAAGCGAAGTATAAAAACGTAAGAAGGTCCATGCTGGGTCAGACCAAAGGTCCACCTAGCCCAGTATCCTGTCTTTCAACAGTGGCCAATGCCAGGTACCCTTGAGGGAATGAACAGAACAAGTAATCATCAAGTGATCCATCCCCTGTCCCCCATTCCTAGCTTCTGGCAAACAGAGGCTAGGGACACCGTCCCTGCCCATCCTGGCTAATAGCCATTCATGGACCTATCCTCCATTAATTTATCTAGTGCTTTTTTGAACCCTGTTATAGTCTTGGCCTTCACAAAATCCTCTGTCAAGGAGTTCTACAGGTTGACTGTGCATTGTGTGAATAAATACTTCCTTTTATTTGTTTTAAACCTGCTGCCTATTAATTTCATTTGGTGGCCCCTTGTTCTTGTGTTATGAGAAGGAGTAAATAATACTTTACTTTCTCCACACAAGTCATGATTTTATAGGCCTCTATGATATCCCCCCCGCTAGCCCCTCCTTAGTCGTCTCTTTTCCAAGCTGAAAAGTCCCAGTTTTATTAATCTCTCCTCATACGGCAGCTGTTCCATACCCCTAATCATTTTTGTTTCCCTTTTCTGAACCTTTTCCAAGTCCAATATATCTTTTTTGAGATGGGGCGACCACATTTCCACGCAGTATTCAAGTTGTGGATGTACCATGGATTTATATAAAGGCAATATGATATTTTCTGTCTTATTATCAATCCCTTTCTTTAATGAGTCCCAACATTCTGCTGGCTTTTTTGACTGCCGCTGCACATTGAGTGGATGTTTTCAGAGAACTATCCACAATGACTCCAAGATCTCTTTCTTGAGCGGTAACAGCTAATTTAGACCCCATCATTTTATATGTATAGTTAGGATTATGTTTTCCAATGTGCATTACTTTGCATTTATCAACATTGAATTTCATCTGCCATTTAGTTGCCCAGTCACCCAGTTTTGAGAGATCGTTTTGTAGCTCTTCTCAGTCTGCCTGGGTCTTAACTATCTTGAGTAGTTTTGTATCATCTGCAAATTTTGCCACCTCACTGTTTACCCCTTTCTTCAGATCATTTATGAATGTTAAATAGGACTGGGCCCAGAACAGACCCCTGGGGGACACCACTATTTACGTCTTTCCATTCTGTAAACTGACCATTTATTTCTACCCTTTGTTTTAATCAGTTACCAATACACGAGAGAACCTTCCCTCTTATCCCATACTTTGCTTAAGAGCCTTTGGTGAGGGACCTCATCAAAGGCTTTCAGAAAGTCTAAATACACTATATCCACTGGATCCCCCTTTTCCATATGCTTGTTGACCCCCCTCAAAGAATTCTAGTAGATTGGTGGGGCATGATTTCCCTTTACAAAAACCATGTTGACTATTCCCCAACAATTTATGTTCATCTATGTGTTTGACAATTTTGTTCTTTACTATAGTTTCAACCAGTTTGTCTGGTACTGAAGTCAGGCTTACCAGCCTATAATAGCCTGGGTCACCTCTTGAGCCCTTTTTAAAAATTGGCATCCCATTAGCTATCCTCCAGTCACTTGGTACAGAAGCTGATTTAAATGATAGGTTACAGACTACAGTTAGTAGTCCTTCAATTTCACATTTGAGTTCCTTTAGAAGTCTTGGGTGAATACCATCTGGTCCTGGTGAGTTATTACTGTTTAGTTTATCAATTTGTTCCAAAACCTCCTCTAATGACACTTCAATCTGGGACAGTTCCTCAGATTTGTCACCTAAAAAGAATGCTCAGGTTTGGGAATATCCCTCTCATCCTCAACCATGAAGACTGATGCAAAAAATTCATATAGTTTCTCCGCAATGGCCTTACTGTCCTTGAGTGCTCCTTTAGCATCTCTATCGTCCAGTGGTCCCCACTGGTTGTTTAGCAGGCTTCCTGCTTTTGATGTACTTAAAAAATTTTTTGCTATTACTTTTTGGCTAGCTGTACTTCAAATTCTTTTTTGGCCTTCCTAATTATATTTTTACACTTCATTTGCCAGAGTTTACGCTTCTTTCTATTTTCCTCACTAGGATTTAACTTCCACTTTTTAAAGGATGCCTTATTGCCTCACCACTACTTTTACTTTGTTTTTTAGCCACAGTGGCTCTTACTATGTTTTTTAATTTGGGGTATACATTTAAGTTGAGCCTCCTATTATGTTGTCTTTAAAGAGTTTCCGTGCAGCTTGCAGGGATTTTACTTTTGGTGCTGCTCCTTGCACCGAATGCACACATACGCCATCTGCCAAAAGGCAGGTAATCATACATGCTGCATTGGGTGCAATAAACTGGGTAGCCCTTGCTCTATTGCTGGACTACTGCCTACATTCTCTTTTTGCTCCTGCAGCTGGTTCCTTTGTTGTTGCTTTGTTTTTATCAGGGGAGGTTTTTAAGCTTAAGTTTCAGGAATGTTAAGTATATGTAACACCACCCAGCCCCCTCACAACTCCCCCCGCAAAACTCCTGTTAGCCGTTCTTGTTCGCTAGCTTCTCTGGTTGCTTAGGAGCGGGCTTTTTAAGCCTTGGTCTTCCTGAGTAGCCCCACCCCCGAGTTAAGGGTTGATGGGTGCTAAAGGGCTTAGGGATCAAAGCCTCGTTAAGAAGCTCTCAGCCTTGCCTAGCAGGCCGCTAGACTCAGCACCCACACGGTCCGCACACGGTCCCCCAAACAAACAGACCACATGGTATATTTCAGTCTAGCAGCAAGCACACCACAACAAACACAAACACACACACAACAGACAACAAACTTACCCCAAGGGTCACGTAACCTCCTCCTTCACCTGGAGAAGTCACTCACAAAACTCCCCTGTTAGCTGCTCCTGTCTATCTAACACTAATTTCGTTAAAATTACATAACTAGCAAATAAAGCATGTGTTAGAATTTTTGCTTTTTAGCCATATATCTTAAGTGGCAAAGTAGAATTACTGCAGTAACTTAACTATTTGTAACAAAATCAAAGCCTTAAAGGTTACTTCTATCCAAGTGTATAAGATAAAAATGTCAGTCTTCATCATGTGTTAACTGATTTAGATTTTCCTTTGCTTTTTTCATACAGTTGCCAAGCTGTATGACATGAGTTACTTTTCTAGTTGCTGAGGTAACAGACATTCGAAAATAGAGGTATCAGGATTGCTAATGTAGGAAAAATGCATTGGATTGCATGGAATTAGGTTAATGTAATATACATAAAGTTTCATGAAACCTTCCAAAAAACAAAATCTAGCATTTGATTTTCCAATAACTTAACCTTCTTGACCAAGTTAGAGTTGTCAAGAAACATAGTTCTTAAAGTAAAAAACTGAAACAACCCCCCCTCCCCCCAAAAAAAATATACTTAATGCTTTGTGTGCTGAAACAGCATTATCTTTAATAACTGTAGCTGGCTTGCTCGCTACAGTTTAAACAGTACTCTTAAGGATGAATCATACACACCTTCTAGTTGCAGAACACGAGCATAAATCATGTACGCATTAGAAAGAGACAGCATTGATATATAGTGCTGCTACGTAAATAAAACATGGTTATATGTTTCTCTCTCCTGATATCCTGAATATATAGTTTTTCTAATTATGGCATACTATACAATTAATAACGAGATATATATTAGTATAGTATATAATATATACGATATATACAACATATGAGACTAATATATATATTGTATAGTATGCCATAATTAGAAAAACTGAGCAACTGTTATACAAAAAAGAGAAAAGGGTCAGTTACATCAAATGTTAATTTTCTACATCTGTGAATGAATGAACATTAATGTGATTTTTTTTTTAATGCAATGTTAGCCATATTTCTGTTGAACTGAAATTCCTGTTCCCTTCTTTAGGATCTGTGTACTGGTATTTTGTATTGCTGAATTATGTGAAGGATGAAGATTTGGCAGGATGCAGTACAGCTTGTGCATCCTTGCTAACTGCTGTGTCCAGACAGTTGCAGGACCGGCTAACACCCATGGAAGCTTTACTTCAAACAAGGTATTGAGAGGAAAATATGTAGTTGTATGCACATTTTCTTGTAAGCATGCTGTTTACTCAAATTTTAAAAAAATGTTTATCATTTTGAATGATCTTCTTAGACGCTGTCAAGTAACATTGTTTCTTTCCATAGTTTGTAGTACTGGTACAAGTATGATCTGGCTCTTTTTCTTCTGATCTTAATTTTTGTATGTGTTATTGAAAAGTTGAAACGAACATGGCTGTTCAACAGATTCATTTTGCAATATTTTGTTTTATGAGCAAGCATTGATTAACACAGCTCTGTGAAATGTTATTTAACTGGTGCAGAGACAAGAAGGGAATTAGTAATTGTCTCTGTTTAAAGTGTTCAAATACAAATATATGTTGTGTGATATTTTTTGCAATGCATCTGTTCACCAACATTTCTCAAACAGACCAAAGGATTTCCTATTTTGAGTATGTGAAAGGAATCCAATGCTTTGGCTTGACAGAATTCGACTTTTACTTTTTCTAATTTTAACAGATCATATCAATTGTTTATTTTTAAGCATTTTAAAAGATTTTTACTATTGACATTTTCACAGTTGAGGGAAATTGGAGTGGGGTCAGACAACAATTAGACATTCAGATTCAAAAAGTTAAAACTTTATAATCGTTCATGCAAATTGTCCACATTGCTTGTCCAAATATGCAGAGTAAATCCCTTTAAACTCGAAGTTCCCAAGCATCATTTCCCCCCCCCCTTTTCCGATCTATAAATTTCAATTATTGATAGAAATATTTTTTCATCTGTATGTGTGTATGGTGAAATCAATGTTTACTGACATTTACTGATGAAAAAATTTAATCCTTCCAGCCTAAATATACTGCTGTAAATTGGGGAGTGCACAGGACCCTACAAATTCTTGCAGTTTATTGCTGAGTCCACCATATTTTCCTGGTACCAAAGGACAAATTCCAGGTCTAAAAACCTGGACTAACTCCCTGTAAAAATGGGTCCATGTATAAATTAAATAGCAATACTATTCCAGGCTGTGGTGGTGATTGGTCTGTTTAGTGCAAGAGATCTATCTGGTCAACTTCTGGAGAGTGTGGGAGGGATATCAAGGAAACTGGTGTTGACAATTCCGTAGGTTGCACTTTTCTGTACCCCATTCCGGTGCTATGGAGCACTGTACTGTTGGAGGTGCTTCTTGCAGATTGTGACAATTGTTGTTTGTTTTGCCACTATGTTAGTCAAGCTTATTAAAAATGTGAAGGGTCTGAATAGAGGAGGAATTAGAGAGGATCCTGAGTCTCTAGATGGAAATCTATAAATCCCGCAGGCTGGCACTTAAAGGGATATAACCTCAAAATCTGGTCAGTTAAGACTGAATTAGTTTCAGGCATTATACCTACATCTGTGTTCCCACCAACATTTTCTCCCGCATTGAATGAAATTGACTGGACAGTATTTTGTGTGCAGTGTAATTGTAGCCGTGTCAGTCCCAGGATATTAGAGACACAAGGTGGGTAAGGTAATATCTTTTATTGGACCAACTTCTATTGGTGAGAGACTAGCTTTCAAGCTACACAGAGCTAAAGAAGAGCTCTGTGTTCTTCCAAATCTTGTCTCCTTTACCAGTAAAAGATGTTACCTCACCCACCTTGTCTCTCTAGACAGTATTTTGTCAAAGAAAGTAAATTGGAAAATCAGAAAAATATTTTTCTTTCAATATTAGATATTAACTTGTAACAAAAGGAGGTAAAATATGAATACAATGACTTCTTTAGTTTGACACTGTCACTTTTAAGGTTCCAGACTCTCATTCAATCTGGTAGTTGAGCCTGTTCCTTAGAAGCAGGCTATGTTCTTAATCAGTGCTTACAAACGTTCTATTACCGTGGTTTAACAGGAGCTGGGAAGGGGCATTGAAACATCAGTTTTCTTCTCTTGTCACCTCAACATCAAACTACTGTAATGTATGATACTTGGGGCTGCATCTGGAGATTAAAGTTAAAGAAGAACCTGACTGCATGTCAGGCAGAGCTTCATGAAGAGAGCTCGTTGTTGGGTGAAAAACAAGATCCACTTCAGTGTAGGTTTAAACCGTGTCTTTTAGCTTGCATTTTGCATGTTTTAAGACAATGCTATTATCACCAATGAATTACATATACACGAAAAACAGCTAAGGCAAGAAAGATAATTGATCAAGTTACCTCTCCTGGGGACAGGGCAACTCTTGTCAAATCTCTGATCGCTGCTGTGTTCTTCCCCTCTGTCTTCTCTACTTTCTTGTTGTAAATCACCTATCTTTTATCTCTTATTCCATAACTTTGCACAGACTCAGCTTATCCAGTAACCTCATCTGTGTACCTATCTATTCTAATCCCCCCCTCCCCACTAAAACATTCTCATGCATAAACCCCAGTAACTAACCTAAACTAATATGTTTTTGCTTATCCCACTAAAACTTACTTTTATCATATATGACTTACTTATGTCTTCTATTCTCTGCTATCATCATCTCTGGCTTAATCTAGTTGTTTTTATTTTATTACTCTGTTTTTGTGGCTTTGGGTTTTTACTGGTTAGCTTGTTTTATTAGGAGGGGCTGGAGGGCACCTGAAATTGTTAAAAATTCTTTCATGACGCTCTGCTTTACCCTGCTCTTTACTCAGACCAAGGTTTTTTGCAAATAAACCACACAAACCATGTTACATGGTTTGCACAACTCTGAAGCTGTTTCAGCTACATTCTGAAATGCCGCGTTAGCAAAGACGCATACAAAAGCAAAAATTCCTTCATGTTTTCTTAACTATAATATTAATTTCTTTAACATTAGTGAGTGTATATATATTTGACTAAAACAAGTCATTACACAGCTTTCTAACACCATGCTAGTGATGCTCTGTGATCTGTGCATGCTGCCTGTTAGTTTCCAATCAGTGTTTAAGGTATTGGTTTTAGCCTAGAAAACCTTAGATGTCCAGGGACCCTGTTACCTGAGACCATCTCGCTTCCTTTCCAATACCTCTGCAGTTGGGATGAGCTAAGGAACACCAGCAGAAACATCTTTCTCATCACGTCTACAGATATCAGAGCCTTCGTTATGAGCTGTTACTCTGCTCCTTGGCATTCCCAGTGTGGCTTTACCTATTAATCAAGGCAAACTTGCTGCCTTTTTCTGCTGTTGAGATTTCACACCCATGATGTACCATTCTCGTGTTATAAAATGTGTATAAAACAAAACTGCTTATATATTTAAAAAATCAGAAAATGAGGTTTTTCCTATTGACTTATTTGTAGAATGCTGCATGTTTACAAAGGTAAAGATGAATGTAATGGTATTTAGTTAAATTCAACAAAATATGAAATGTCATCTTTGTAGTCCTCTAGGAGTCCCTTCAAATTACTGAGGTTAATGTGCTTGCACGGTCTCCCCTTCTCCCACACTCTCTTAAGTAATTGAAGTCAAATCATCATCAGGAAAAAGGTAGCATGTGTGATGTGTAGCCACATTCTTTTTTTATAAATAAGATGACAACCACTGGTAGATTTTTTTTTTTTTTCCACTATGGAGCATTTTATGGAGTACATGTTCGATAGTATTCATAGTCTGTACAACTTCTGTGTCCTATTTTTTTCTCATCACCACCATCAGTTGGTATAATACTTGGTAATCATGTGGAAGCAGGTGTTCATTTAAATTAATGCTTAGCTTCCTATTGTCTGTGAGTGAGCAGATACACTTTTGGTGACTAGCTACTGCCATGGGAAAAAGCCACCTGAGTAAATGCTTGAGAAGGGATAGTTCGTGGTGTACAACTATGAAGTGGGGATGGTTACTTATCCCTCTTGAGCTGCCAATGAATGTATATGGTGGGCGGGGGGGAGAGAGAGACAGAGACAAATGACAGTATCACACAGGTAGCCATCAACTGTCAGCTCAACCCTACTTCAGCTGAACCTTGCATGAGCTGTTAAACATCTCCAATATCTCCAAAGTACTCCAGACTCTCTCTTCATTTCCACTGTCACTGCTGTACTGCTGCTTTGATCCTCTGAATGACTCAACATTGCCTAGCATTAGATCAGAGTTTTGTCAAATACACTTAAACATCATGTGGTCTTTACTTCTGGGGTGTCTCCTTTCCCCAAGCATTAGAAAGTACCAAATGATATTTTAAAACATTTCACATATGTAGCCACAACATAATGCTCTTGTCAGGAGATGCAGCTTTTTTTGTTCCCATGCTACACCTGTTGTTGACTACTTTTTCCATTAGGCAAATCAGTGCAATGACTTTATCAATGCTAGCATCATCCCAAAGAAAAAAGACTTGTGCCATTGTAAAAGGACCTCATGATGTCAACTTTGATAGCAAACAGTCTGTCCATGCAAAGTATGGTGGTCTGACTTTTGGGGCTGTGTGGAATAGTACATGTAGAGACCGTGGATGACCGTATGATGATCATATCCATACTAAACATGTTGAACTTTCTATCTCCTTCATTACCACCTACTTCATGTGGTGAAGCTCTCCGAGCACAGACTGGTCAGTTTCACCACTGCTGTTCAGTAATGGGCAGCAATGAAACTGATAAGAATCATGTCAATTTCAGTCAACAGTTGCCAGGGTTCCAGAGTTTCTGGCATGGCAGAGATGCTGTGCTGACTGCCTTGGAATCAGGGATGCTGGTGCTTCCAGAATTCATGGGCAGTCTGTGGAGGCTGGAAGTCTTGAGGGTCCCTAGACCTGGGGCAATCCCTGTGATGGGGTGCCCCACAGCTGTGGACCCTGGAAGCCTGACCCAGGACTTCCAGACTCCCAGGCCAACTGATTCCCTGAGTTTGCCCAACTCTTGGGGTAGTGGGCTGCAAGAGTTGGGAAGCCAGAGGGTCCTCTGCTCCTTTGCAGTCTGTATGGCAGCACTGTCCCAAAATTGTGGACTCTGGGGTTCAGGCTCAAAGGTAAACCTCTAAGTGGGCTGCTGAGGAGCTAGTCAGGCGAGCTGGCAGGCAAGTTTTGAAACCTCACCTAGGTACTATTGGAATATTAGTTAAAATCAACGTGTTTCTGCACAATGTTTAGCTTTCAATTAATTGCTATTTTTTTGATGAAAACCTGCTCCATCAGAACATTTCCAACTAGCTCTCTTTGCCAGAGAGATGCAGGGCATGCTAAAAACACCGTCTTTGTGGAAGACTGATTGGCTTTGGGTTTTGGGAGAAAAGTGGTATATCTTTACCAGCTGGCTGAGTTAAAGCAGTAATCTAATGTGTGGGTGTTTGTAAACTGCTATGCTGCTGGGTGGCTATTGGGCATATGAATTGTAATTCTTAAGGGTCTATGGCTTTCTTATGTTTGAGAATATTTGCAAGACAATATTGTATTAAGTCTTAGAGACTGTTCTAATGACAGTTGCTTAGTCAAGATAGTAGGCTGTCCACCAGTGTGTGCCAATTTAGAGGATTTTGGTGAAATATGAATAATTGGTAATCTCAAAGATCCATTCATTAAATGAAAGGCATGTGAGTTTTAGTCCATTGAAATAATACAACCAAGATCCTAAATGAACTACTTGGCTTTTTGTCTCTTTGTGAGTCTATGCATTCTCAATAATTTATAGTTACAGCTTGGTGTCTGAAGAAGTGTTCAACTGTCTTATTCTGTTTGCAGATATGGATTATATAGTTCACCTTTTGATCCAGTTCTCTTTGATTTGGAAATGAGTGGCTCTTCCTGTAAGAATGTATACAACAGCAGCATTGGTGTACAATCAGATGAAATTGATTTATCTGATGTTCTTTCAGGTATGCACACTTGAAAAATTATACTTGGTCTGAAACTTTTTAAAATAGTAACTCTTAAGAACAATATCTCCCCCCCTCCCCCTTATCGGTTTACTAAGCATTTAGTATTGTAGTCTTGAAGTGACTCTGTATTTTAACCTTTGATTAGATTTGTGAAAGTGTAAAACATTATCTTCTGAGAACTGAAAAGCACATATCTGTCTCTGAAAGTGACATGCCTCAACTTGTTTGCATGACTTTTTAAAAATAATTGCTTTCATGCATAGAGTCTGGTGACATAGATGTTCATGACTCCTATGCTTTTTAGGTAGACACTTGTTTTGATGCTTTTTCAAATGTGGAGCCCAGGCATTACATGACACTGATTAATTTGTGTGTGATGCATCATTATGAAAACCCTCTGTTGCTCAGGCATAAATTTTTTAATTTGTTTGTTTCATCCATACATTTGTGGTTGGTATTTCCTTCCCACTAAACCCTTAGTTTCCTTTTTCCCCTTTTCATCTCAAAACTGTGGTGTTTTTTGTTTTTTTTAAATGCCTCCTATGTTTCTAGCAATGAGTTGTTCCCACTACAGCCTGTTGTCATTAAAAGTGCATTCACCAATCCAGAGGAAATCCAGCTTGGCGTCACAAGCTTTTAGAGCTGCCTCTCAGCTCAATATGAAAACTCTGGTGCTGGTCATCCACACCCTGTCTTCATCGGTCATGCAATTCCCTAAAGATGGAACAGTCTGACTTGACTGAGCCTGACTCCCCTCTTAAACCCCTTTTCCCCAAAAGACAAGTATGGAGGTCAAGCATCGAGAGAGATTTAGATGGGTTAAAAAACCCCAAGAGGCTTTATTTTTGTCAACTCTATCAAAAAGCACAGTCTCCAAGGAAAGAACACTGGAATGGAATACTAGGGAGGTGGTGGAATCTCCTTCCTTAGAGGTGTTTAAGGCCTGGCTTGACAAAGGCCTGGCTGGGATGATTTAGTTGGGGTTGGTCCTGCTTTGAGCAGGGGGTTCAACTAGATGACCTCCTGAGGTCTCTTCCAACCCTAACCTTCTATGATTCTATGAATACTAAATATCTAAGAAGTCAAGACACTTAATGGATAGCAGTCCTGAAGATGATGAATTGACATCCTTCCTGCCCACCCCTTCCTGATTTTTGTCTCTGACTACTCTGGAAAGTTGATTAACATGTATTATTTGTCCCCATCACTGGAATAAATTATACCTGGAGGAAGCTAATTTTACTCCAGTTAGAGGTCTCTCACCCCTCAGTCTAGAAGGGAGTTAGGGATTGAGGTGGGATTATCTTTTCTTGTTTCTGATGAACTTGACAAATTTACAGTTTGCCTGCAACATGGCAAAGGGATCAATCAGTAGTCTGCCATAAACTTAATGAAACTGAGGCCTGGTCCACACTAACCCCCCACTTCGGACTAAGGTACGCAAATTCAGCTACGTTAATAACGTAGCTGAATTCGAAGTACCTTAGTCCGAACTTACCGCGGGTCCAGACGCGGCAGGCAGGCTCCCCCGTCGATGCCGAGTACTCCTCTCGCCGAGCTGGAGTACCGGTGTCGACGGCGAGCATTTCCGGGATCGATCTGGGATCGATTTATCGCGTCTAGACAAGACGCGATAAATCGATCCCAGAAGATCGATTGCCTGCCGCCGAACCAGGAAGTAAGTGTAGGCGTACCCTGAGAATTTTACTTTACTCAGTAGCTCAGTTTTTCAGCTGATTAAAAATATTCTTTAGCTGAGATACTATTCTTGAGTTCCCCAAAAGAAGCATAGTGACTAAGAACTATAAAATCTATTTTCTTTGCAGTACTGGACCACTTCCATGTCTGATAATAGTCTCTGCTTAAACCTCTCTTCATTGAGTTAATAAACTTTCTTCTGTTCTTAAGTCTAAGCATAAACGTGTCAGAAAAAATTACCAAGGGAATCAAGTGGTCATCTTCACTTATGTGTAACTACATAGGTAATACCTCATCTTAGTGACCCTACCATAATTAGTTGAAGTGCTCCGGCCATTGAACCATTCTCTCTTTCTTATGGGATCTCTTTTTTTTACCGTAGCCTGATTTGAATGTCAGAACAGCTTTACCTTTTAAAGTTAAATCATTGCATTCAAAGCTGTTTTAAACCAGTGGAAGACAAGGCACTATCACGACTCACCCTTGTAATATTTAGTTCTTTGGGCTGTCTTGATATAGATGGCAGATTATAGCCCCCAAACCAAAGTACAATCTTAATGTAAGTTCCTGCTTGAGCCCCAATTTTCTATTAATCTGATTTGTCCTCTTTTTTTCATAGTTGCAGTTAGAAGGGTAAGCAAAATTAATCCTTTTTTAGCAGAGCTATTCCTCAAGCTTTACTTAAACTAAGTAGTTTTGTCTTTGCGTCACACTCTTCATTTTAGTTAAGACACATCTTGTTACTTTCCATCTGTCTGATAACTATGCATCACAAGGGAATTCTCCTTCATAACTTGAACCTCCCTCAGAGGCCTAAAGTTCTTCCAAGAAATCTTGGTAATCTTTGCTTACTCTATGGAAGTCCTAAGAAAGGGCAGGGTTAAACCCATTAAAGCTGCCATTGCTCATTGGGTCAAAGTCACCATCCAAAAAAGCATGTCTTTTTTTTTTTTTCTAACAAGCAATTTCCCCACGTTATCTCTGACCATTCAACCAGGTCAGTATCTATGGCTATGTCTACACTACCACGGTAAGTCTACCTAAGTTACGCAACTCCAGCTACGTGAACAATGTAGTGGAGTTGATGTAGCTTAGGTCAACTTACTGCGGTGTCTACACCGCGCTGGGTTGACTGGAGACACTCTCCCCCATTGACTTACCTTATGCTCTCATTCCCGGTGGAGTACCAGAGTCGACCGGAGAGCGCTCTGCCATTGATTTACCGGGTCTTCACTAGATCGACTAAATCGACCCCGGGTGCATCAGTCGCCAGAGTGTTGATCCTGCGGTAGTGTAGACATAGATTTCTCTGTCTGGGAGATAGGCTATTTCCAAAACTTGCAAAGCTGCCATCTGGTTTTCTCTTCACTCCAGATACTATAAATTTAATGAGATGTTAGCTGCTGATTAACTTCTGAATCTAATACATTATACTTTTTAAATGTGTTCTTGCCTCTTCTCAGACTTGTATCTTAGAGCTTTTAAATCACGGGTAGTTAGGCTTGTGGCTTAATGTTTGAAATGCTGGAAGATAATCTGATGGAAGTCATGAGTGTTAAATGTTGCTGGTTATAGTGTCAATTTTGGAAGTACTCTCCTTAGGCTTCCTGGCCAACGTAAAGGATTCTAATACTGAACTTCGATGGTCTAGAAAAATCTTTGAACTTGCCCCAAACACATCCATGAGTGTGGGTGGATCTTATCAGTAAATGTTACTTAGGGTTGATGAATGTACTTTTTGCAAGTCAAAATTTTCCAGTCCTTCCACAAACAGAGCGCAGCCTTCATTCTTAGCTTATTTCTGCTGCTTATTCCTGATCCTCTGACCAGATAGCACTTTGAGCTACAATTAGAACGTTCAAAATCCTATACCTAAAGATACATTACTTTTTATAGAAATGTATATGTTACAGTAGCTTTATTAAATTGTTTCCTCCTGAAATGTTGGGTGAGAATATGCACAGATTATATTTAACTGCTGACACAGTCCATACTTGAAAAATCTAATGACCACTATCAAAAGAACATTAAATGATGAACAAAATATTTTTTTCTTACAGGAAATGGGAAGATTAGTGGTGGTGCAGCAGCTGAGGGTAGTTTCACCTCCCTTACTGGACTCCTGGAAGTTGAGCCTCTGCACTTTACCTGTGTTTCAACTAGTGATGGGACTAGGATAGAAAGGGACGATGCAAGTACGTTTACTGGTATATACAACCTTTTATTATTTCTACTTAGTTAAAACACAAAAATCGATGTATGCTAGATATTTGAATGCCATTTATCCAACACTTCCCCCCCCCCCCCCCCAAACAATTTTAGAAGTTGCATAAACCTTAAAATTTCAAGTTGTTAAATGGCAACATACACTTTCTTAGAGATTTGACAAACAATTTAAGGAAACGAAATTTAAATTTAGAAGTTTGAATTTGTTGTTTACTGTGTGTAGCACATTAGCATGTGTTTGCATTACAACCCCACATGGCAAAAGAAATCGGTTACAGTAACCAGTCCTTGAGTAGCACTTTTATTTAGGTGTGTGTTGAATGTACATTTAGACATAGTGCATAAACTACAACTTTTGTAACACACAAGAAAATATTACTTTGTCCAGTTTGCTGTGTGAGGAAAATTATGACTTGATACTTTCTCTCTAGCTTGCTTTTAGCCTGCTATTTTATTGTTAACCTATAAAGGAATTAAGTATGCCATGTAGAAGTGCTTTTTGTGCTTCTTTTCTACATACATGTTTTTTTTTTCTTTTGTTCCATGCCAGTGAGTACCTTTGGGGTTACCCCAGCGGTTGGTGGCCTCTCATCTGGGACGGTTGGGGAAGCCTCGACAGCACTGAGTTCAGCAGCCCAGGTAGCTTTGCAGTCTCTCTCTCATGCAATGGCCTCAGCCGAGCAACAGCTCCAGGTGCTGCAAGAGAAACAGCAGCAGCTTTTGAAGCTTCAGCAACAGGTTGGAGGCTATTTGGCTATTTTTTCATGCTGTCTCTAAACTTCAAAAGCTGAGAAAGTAGTTACAGAGCTATACTTTTTTTTTTTTTTTTCTTTTTTTTCTCCCCATTTTCAGAGTGCATTCTGTGAGGAGGGAACAGCTCTGGGCTGAGGATCACGTTCATTAAACAAAATGATGAAATTGTTTACCATGCAATTTTTTTTTTCTTTTTTTTGCCTTTCAAATTCTATTTTTGTACATATGAGGTTTTGAGGGTGGGGAATTTCATCAGTGTCATTCACTTTCGTAAAGAATATAGTTTTGATTAACAAGCAGAAGAGCAAGATAGTCAAGGAACCACACTGGAATTAAAAGAAAGAGAAGTTGCCATCAATGATACCAGTTTACACAAAATAAAAATCCTATATGGTAAAGTGGTGATTTGTATGCAATTTTACTTTTTCCTTAATTAAATCCTAGTTCTTGTTGCATTATACATCTCCATTTTATTTTTGGGATAATTTCACAAATTTGAAAGTGAATGTTGGTGAGATACACAACAGTAGTTGGTCCAATAACAGATATTGCATCACCCGCTGGCTCTCTCTAATTGGGACCAATACAGCTATGACAATACTGCATACAAAGTAAACGTTGTCAGATTATACAGTATTCCATTTTTCCAGCTAGTGTTAGGTAATTAATAGAACCATAATGATGGTAGTTGGATGACATGCATTTTTACATAGTTTAAATGAAAGTTGAGGTTTTATACTCCGTCCATAGTGCATATTGCTAATACGTTTACAGGCAGTGTTGGTCTACTCTACATACTCTGCTTTTATTTTTCTTACAGAAAGCTAAGCTGGAAGCAAAACTACATCAGACAACAGCGGCAGCAGCGGCAGCAGCATCAGCAGTTGGTCCTGTTCACAACTCTGTGCCTTCCAACCCAGTAGCAGCACCAGGGTTCTTCATTCATCCTTCAGATGTCATTCCACCCACTCCAAAAACAACACCTCTGTTTATGACTCCACCTTTGACTCCACCAAATGAGGCAGTTTCTGCTGTTATCAATGCAGAGCTTGCTCAGCTTTTCCCTGGCTCAGTCATTGATCCTCCAACAGTTAATCTTGCTGCACATAACAAAAATGCAAACAAGTCCAGAACGGTAATTAATTTTCTAATGGAAATGAGACACTTAAATATATTCTTAACAATCAGGATTTAACTATTGGTTTTACTTTTTACTTGATTGATTAGTAACAGTTCTGTTTATTGACTTTGGTTGAGATGTAAACATTTAACTACTAGATAAAAGAATTTCCTTTTCATATGGGCTATTATAGAAGGGCAAGATAGATAATGTCCCAAATTCTATTAAAAGAAAATAGATTCCTTATATAGGAGGTAACATAACCATGTAGCTGTAATCCTTTGAACAAGGATTCAGTTGGTTTAAATCCATTGATTAGTATTAGTATTTCCTCATGGTGCATACTAGTGCAAAATATAGTGTAAGTGAAGTCAAGAATATCAGACCTGTAAATAGAAGGGACTGAATTGTTTTTTTCATTCTTACAGACTTACATGAACAAGACCTTCATATACATACAAAATAGTATACATTTTAATTACGTTTTTAATTTTACTACTGTTTCCTCCTCCTCCTCAGAATCCACTTGGATCTGGCCTTGCTCTTGCAATATCTCATGCTTCACATTTTCTTCAGCCTCCGCCTCATCAGTCCATTATTATAGAACGAATGCACTCAGGTAAAACCAGAACTCTTTCTTAACTTCTTGGTTTTGTGTAATGGGATTTTCTGATAGAGGTTGAATATTTTCTAGGACACTTCGATTAGTAGTCTAGCTGCAGTCCTATTTGCCTTTGTAAATAAATGTGTATGACTTTGTTACCATCGTATGCCAAGAATGCTGAATGTACAAGGACACTTGCTGAAAAAATATTGCAGAGGAAGGTATGTTGGGATCTTTAGACAGGTACTTTAATGAAATACTCTTGCCAAAGGGCACAAATATCTATCTTTATATTAGCTATTTATTTACCCTCTATGGCTTCCTATTATAGAGCAAGAAGAAATTATGAAACTCTAGCGATACAAATGGTGAAATTAAGGAGAAAGCAGACAACTGTTTTGCCCATATAGCATGTGAAGAAGAGGCAACAAATAGGTTTTCCAGCATTTCATACGTTTCTAAAAGATTTAGAATAGTTTGTATAAGTATACCACCAATTCTTACACCTTTATGCATTTAAGTTTTGTGTGTATGTGTACATACGTGTGTGTACACTTTGCTGCATAAATTGATTACCAGTACAATGGATCTAAGCCAAATATTTTGGACTCCTTACTATTTTGCAAATGAAGTCATGTCTATGATTCAGAACATCTTCAGTCAGGTTGCAAGTTTAACGAACTACTTTGATGTTTAGTAAAACTGCAAATTTTCACAAATATAGTCTTTCTGAAGTATACTAAATCAATATACCAAACCACTATTTCTGGACTTTGTATATTTGGTTAATTGGAATGGTACTGGTGCTTTCAGCCCATCTAACTTTTTTTATAGGAGCAAGAAGATTTGTGACCTTAGATTTTGGCAGACCTGTGCTGTTGACAGATGTATTGATTCCCACCTGTGGAGACTTGGCTTCCTTGTCAATTGACATTTGGACTTTAGGAGAAGAGGTGGATGGAAGACGATTGGTAGTAGCTACTGATATTAGCACACATTCACTCATTCTACATGACTTAATACCACCACCAGTTTGCAGGTTCATGAAGGTAAAAAATTAAAATAAAAAAAAAAAGCTAAAAATGAAAATGCTTTCCCACAAATATTGATTATTTGAATTTCTTATTCTTTTAAACTCTTTCAAATGGAAGTGTGATTTGTGTTAACTTTTCTTTATGCAAAAATAAAGGTTACATTACCTTTTATTACAGATCACTGTAATTGGTCGATATGGTAGTACAAATGCTAGAGCCAAAATCCCATTAGGGTTTTACTATGGTCATACCTATATCTTGCCATTGGAAAGTGAACTGAAGTTAATGCATGATCCTCTAAGAGGAGAAGGTGAAGCTGCAAACCAGCCAGAAATTGATCAACACTTAACAATGATGATTGCATTGCAAGAAGACATACAGTGCAGGTGGGAAGAAATGTGTACACAAATATTCGGTTACATTTGTTTTAAATAAACAGTGGAAAGACTATGTCAGTAATTTTGCATTGCCACTTTCCAGGACTTGTTTAAAAATATCAGACAGTGTAACTTGGCCTTGTAATGTAGTACAGATGTTACAATATAAGCTCCGTGGTGGTGGTTTTAAAAAAAGTAAATAAAGAAGTCCTCTTTCCCTCCGTTTTCAGTATTTATTTAATAGTGTATATATAGTAACAAATATTCAGTTTTAGCAATTTAAATCTTAAATATGTGTTGCTATATGTGAATTTCAGTTGAAAGGAATGCTGGAATTTTCCCCCTGTAGGTACAACTTGGCATGCCATAGACTGGAAATCCTTTTGCAAAACATTGACCTGCCTCCACTCAACAGTGCTAACAATGCTCAGTATTTTTTGCGAAAACCAGATAAGGCAGTAGAGGAGGACAGTAGAGTGTTTTCTGCTTACCAGGACTGCATTCAGCTACAGCTTCAACTCAATTTGGCTCATCATGCTGTACAGAGGCTCAAAGTAGCTTTAGGTGCAAGCAGGAAGACACTAAAAGAACAACCTGACCCAAAAGAGCTGATTCAGATGTCCTCCACAGAGCAGTTACGCACCATCATCAGATACTTACTGGATACTTTACTTAGCTTACTTCATTCCTCCAATGGTTAGTGTTTTTTTAATGTTTGCAAATACGTCAGTTAAAATATTTAAGAACACTTTTACCAGTGTTCCAGAAACCTTGAAAAGCTTAATTTGCTAATTTCTTCGGTTAGTTTTTTGAGCAAAAAGATATGCTAGTAGTGGTCATGTTTATTGTCCCACGCAGTACATAGAAAGCTCTTGTATTATATTGAGGTCACATTTACTATAAAATCAGGATGGACAAAAATAAATGATAAAAAAAAAAAAATGTAAAAAATGGATTGTTTTATTTAAATACATTTTCCCATTTAAAAATAGATTTGTTTAAAATTAAATTTGAAATTGACAACCTACATTAAGGCCTAAACTTCTATAATTTAAAAAATCATTTAAATGAAAATATGCTGCATTGATGCGCTCTCATCAACTTTTAATGAGATAAAGTGTGCTGCTTTTTTAATTATATACAGAATTGTGGGAAACGTATTTAATTTCTGAGGATAACTCAAGCGTTATAAATATCACAATATCAGGTATTGCATTAAGCATCTCTTAAGTCTTCATACTGGTGTGAATGCTGGTATTTACATTTTTCCAACTGTAAGTACTTAATTTTTTTTATGCAGGGAAGCTTTTGCCTTAATTACTTTTTGGTTTCAGATTTAGCTAGCAGAATATTTTCTTGATTTGGAGTAGCGCATTCATAGTGTATAAAACTATTGAGAGTTAAAATGAGCAGGAAAGTTTGCTTGCCTCTTCCAGCCTATGAATAAAAACCTAGTAGGAGAGGATGAGGTCTACTAATTCTAAAAACTTCAAAGGTCTGAGGCCAGATTTTTTTAAGGTATATAGGCACCTAAAAATGCAGGTAGGTGCTGAATCGGATTTTCAAAAGCACCTAAGCAGGCATTCAAAAAGGTATCGACTTCCCATTGATTTCAATCCAAGTGTCCATCCAAAGGTAGTGTTAATTTTTCTTATCTAAAAAATAAGAAATGCATCATTCATTTAACATAATAAGTAAAAATTAAGAATCTGAATAAATGTATGTTAAGCTATATAAATATTTACATCTGATTTTAGTGTAGCCTTCTGGTTAGCAAAAAGTACCACTGAATTTAGTATAAAGTCTGTTTTTCGTTGCACATCAACATATTGTAAAACAAGATTAAAATCAATGATTTAAATGCAAGTTTCTTGCTTCCTTAATTAGGTCATAATTATAATTGGTAAATTAAATCAGTCCATCCTGCTTTAAATTTGCTAACATAATTTAGCAATCACTTTGCATAAAATACTTTAAATATTCATTGGAGCAGAGATTTGGACCTGAATCTCCCACATACCCGGGAGTGCTCTAACCACTGGGCTATAGAGCATTTTTCCTCTGTCTCTGGCCTAATGAGTATTTTATACAAAATGGAACAGCTTCAACAGTAGAGATTTAGACTCACCTTAGAATACTCCATAGCCTAGTGGTTAGGTTCAAATCCCTGCTGCTCTCAGGGGATTTGAATCTGGGTCTCCCACATTCTGGGTGAGTGCTCTGACTGCTGGGCCATTGGGTCCTGCACAAAATATGTGGTGGTGTCCCCCTTTTTACCCAATCAGGTAGGTGTATTCCAAGCTGGCTTCTGAGCACACCTACTGGATTGGGCCTCAAAGGGGAAAGCCTAGTTTTAGGATCCCTCCAGGGTTTAGGCATGAGCTAGATGTTGGGTGTCAGGACTTAGTAAGTGAATATGCACATGCCCACCAGCAGATTTTTTAGGCACCATCGGGACTTCATCAGTGGAAATTTAGGTGACCATAAAGTTAGGTGACAGCTGGGTGAGGGTTTTGTTTTTGATTATGATAATTTTGGATTTAGATGCCTAAAGTGGCAGTTAAGCGGTTAAATCCCCTTGTAGTTCTTTGGAGCCGAAGTCTCATTGAAAGTCACTGAAATGGGACTTAAGCTCCTACGTCACTTAAGCATTTTTGAAAATTTTAGTCTTAGCCTTTTAATAGTCACATTTTTGCCTGTTAGAAATTTCTAACATAAAATTATAAATATAGGAAAAATCCATGTAAATTTGAACTTACTTCAGTAGCAATCTGGAGAACCAAGAATGCTTTTTAAAAAATTTTTTTTAAACAAGCCATACATAATGAAGCATACTGAAAATAAATGTGAAGTTTATACACCTCTACCCCGTTATAACGCGGTAAAGCAGTGCTCCGGGGGGGGCGGGGCTGCGCAGTCCGGCGGATCAAAGCAAGTTCAATATAATGCGGTTTCACCTATAACATGGTAAGATTTTTTTTGGTTCCCGAGGACAGCGTTCTATCGAGGTAGAGGTGTATAATGTTTTTGTATGGATACCGTTTGTGTATTTTTACCTTACATTCACAGATGGGGGGAGGGGAGGGGATTTATAGCATTCCTTATGAATGTAGTAACTTGCTACTCTTTAAAATCTGAAGACAAACACCTCTCCCCTTAAACATCCATATGCATTTCATTTGATTTCCTTCTCTTATAAGGGCACTCTGTTCCTGTGGTTCTGCAAAGTACGTTTCATGCTCAGGCTTGTGAAGAGTTATTTAAACATCTCTGTATCAGTGGGACCCCAAAGATACGATTGCACACTGGCCTTCTACTTGTTCAGCTGTGTGGAGGTGAAAGATGGTGGGGGCAGTTTCTCTCTAATGTTTTGCAGGAACTGTACAACTCGGAGCAACTTCTTATTTTCCCACAAGACAGGTAAGGTTGTTTTGGCATAGAGATATGTTGTAATGTTTACTGTGTATGAATGATGTTACATAATTTTATTGCAAAACGTTAGGTTTTTAACCTAGTATTTGGGAAGATGGCAGATGCATTTTTTTTCCTACTAGCACTAACAATAGAAGTCCAGAGGCTTGAAAAATGCTAGTTCTGATTTTATATTTCCTATTGATGCTGTTTTTCAATACAATGTAAGCTTTTCATTTTAAAAAGTTCCCTTTTGATTTAAGCACTGATTGAAAAGATTACCTAAATTGGAGGTAAAGTGTTGTGTCTGGAGCCAAACGGACTTATCCAACTCACCACAAAGATGAGAACTTCCTTGTAATAAACTGATGATCTGATCACATCATCTAATTACAAAGAACATCCACTAAAATTATATTTAAAGAACAATTTCTTAAGAGGAAATCTCCATTTTGGCAGTCTGATGCAACTTAAAAGTGAGTCCAGTGCTTTTTGGTGGAAAAGCAGAGTCAAAGTAGAACATTTCTAAGTTGTAAAGGAAGTATATACACTTGTAAGTTCTTAAGAGCATTACTTGCATGGATTTCTGCTACAGAAGTGAACACTCAGAACTTTTGGGTTAGCAGTATCTGGGGATACATGAGAACTCTGCCTCTGTCCTCTTGTGCTGATCTTCATCCGAAAATGTACAAAGGGGCACGGCTCCACCCACCGGGCTTGTTGCTGTGAATTCAAGAGGCAGTGATCAGGTATTCAGTGGTGTCAGTCACTGCCTCTGTCTTTTCTCTTGAGAGAATTTACCTCTTTCTCATAACTTACCAGCTTTAAGCTGTGCCCTTCCATCATTTCTATGATGGCCAAGAACACTTTGTACCTATTTTTCCCTTTAAGTTGCATTCATGCTATGTGCGGCGCCTCTAGTAACTGCACATATCAAAACCTGAGTCTCCTGAAACTCCACCTGTTGGGACTAATGTTTGGAGGTGCCAGTGCCAGGTATATAGGTTTAGTGCCTCTTGGAAGTTCATTGTCTATGAAACTTGACAGCGTTATCCTGCTATGCAAGCTTCGATGTCAAGGACCATATCAAGCTGCCCTTGAGGATCTCTGATTTAGTTTTATTCCCTGACACCTTGCACTGGAAGTTAGGAGTCAGTTCAGCTGTCGAGTACCACATTCACTTTGTTGGCATATCCAGGTAGCAGGTCTTCGAAGAACTCTCTTCCAAGTACTGTGACTTTTCTGATCGAAGTGGTGCCATGACTCCGTAATTCTTGATCTATAACTATGGGCCAGCTTCATTGTGCAAGACATTCTCTGTATCAGGAGCCTCATTAGTGCACTGTTGCCTTCCTTTGTCTTGGGTGTCTTTGTCTCATCTCCGCAGTGGATGTCTCTGCATTGGGAAACCACGGTTCTGTCCCTTAGTATAAGGAACTTAAACAACTAGATGAATGGCCTTTCCCATCAATTATAAAAAGCCTACTGGGATCTCTGGTTGACCTCAACATCCATACTTCTCTCCAAAATAGTCATTGACATCAGGTCCCACAACAGGAGTGTGAATTCATCTAAACTCAATCATTATCCAGCTCTGTAGTTATTCTTTAGCCCAAATAAAATCAGGGAAATCTAGCGGGCCGAGCAAAGTGAGGCCTTACGCTCAATTCAATGGAATGTCTAGCCAGCCGCAACATGATGGTTTTTGAAAACATCTGTTCAGGACCTATTGATTTTGATAAAAAAGATGAAAAGCCTGATGTCCACATATGTAAATGTTATGATTATATAGGAGGGGGGAAAGGCAATGATCTCAGAGGCCTTCGCAGGGGAGCAGAGTCACGCTACGTATAGGAGTGAGGCAGTGACCTCAGGGTTAGAGTTCAATGTGGAGGTTAGGGTGTCCCTACTATGGCCAGGCCCCCTCCTAAACTGGGCCCGCTGCCTGGGTTGGTTAAGGGAGTGTCATAGTGGCTGGCCTTAAGGGGGCAAGATTCCATCTGAGTATACAGCTCAGCCTACATGAGCAATGAAATGTGCAACCCTCTCTAGTCCTCACTCACCACCTAAGAACAGGGAGCCAGGAAGATGTTTTATATAGCATGTCTGTAGACAGTATAAAGTAACAAATAGTGTCAGCACAATACAACTTCCTAAACTGGGACAAACTGCTTCCACTGTTACATGAGTAAGCAGGGAGGTCATGGAAGTCATGAATTCCGTGACCTTCATGACTTCTGCAGCGTCTGGTGCTGGCTCTAGCAGCTAGCAGCAGCAGTTTGGGTGTGTAGGAGGGGCTTAGGGCTAGGGGCAGGAGGTTGGGGGGCATTACCTCAGGGTGCAGGACTCCCACTGGCGTGGCTCTGCAGCTCCTCCTAGGCGGAGGGGCCTGAGGGGGGTCTGCTTGCTGCCTGCACCCGCAGGCCCACCCCAGCAACTCCTATTGGCTGTGGTTCCAGGCCAATGGGAGCTGCGCAGTTGGCAGTTGTGGCAGGAGTAGTGCATGGAGCCCCCTGGCCCCTCCACCGCCTAGGAGCTGCAGGGACACGCGGAGCCCCCCAACACCAGTGCCCACAGACTGCCCTCCTGACCCCCCCCCCCGAGCACCCGTGGCCCCCCACCCAAGTTTTAGTTAGGGATATACAGGTCTGTCGCATCTTATGCTGGGGTTACATTCCGCAGTCAGCGCGTAAAGTGAAAATTGCGTACAGTCAAAATTACATTGAGTGTAATGGCGGGCGGAATCGCCCGCACTACATGTACAGTATTAAAATTGTTATTTTTCTCGTTTTGTTTTGTTTTTGCCAACCGCGTAAAGCTGAAATCGCGCATGTTAAATGCACGTAAGATGCGACAGACCTGTATGGTAAAAGTTATGGACAAGTTACGGGCTGTGAATTTTTTTGTTATACGTCACCTGTCCATGACTTTTTTACTAAAAATACCTGTGACTAAAATGTAGCCTTATACATGAGTTGTTGAAGTGAGACCAAGGAGGATGACTAATTAGAGCTGTATTTTAACAATACCTCAAAATTCTGAGAAACTGGAGCAGATAAAAATCCTTTTTTTTCTTTGCAGAGTAACTTCATAAGTACAACACGAGCATAAGATAGACCACTAATCAAGTTTCCTCTCCCTGCTGTTGCCAGAACTAAAGCTGGCTGAATACTGTTTTTTGTTCGTTTGCTGCCAATTCCAGAAAAATCAGTGTCTAGAAAACACATTTTTTTGTTTTGAAACAAAAATTCAGAAAATTAGAAATTCAGAAAAAAATTCACGTTGGATTGAATAAAATGCTTCCTTCAACAAGACGTGAAATTTTTCAATTCAATTTTGGGCATTTTATAAAGAGAGGGAGCAATAATGGCAATTCATAGACATTCATAATGACAATGAACAGTTATTGCGCCGGGGGAAAAAAATGAGAATTACTGCATAGGTTAGTGCACTCGCTTAGGATATGTGAGACCGAAGTTCAAGTCCCTGCTCCAATGACTTAAATTTTTAACAGCTTCAATAGGAGAAATTGTGTGACCCACACCAGGCTATCCCATAGCCCATTGGATAGAGAGCTCACCTGTAATGTGGGAGATTGTAGTTCATTCCTTGTTCACATCAGACAGAGGAGGAATCGAACCTGGGTGTCTCAAATTCCAGCTGAGTGCCCTAACCACTGGGCTAAAAGTTATAAAGAGGCTGGTGCCATCACCACCACCTCCTCTGCCAGCCCAAAAAATTAAATGTCAAAATGGACAGTTTCATTTCAGCATTTCCAAAACACTTCAATTTTTCAGTTCAGTAACTACTTGACAACCTTGACCCAATTTCATGACTAGTTTTGGGTTGACCAAAACTTCATTTTTCAGCATATACGTTTTTTGACAAAAAAATTTCATGCAGCTCAGAATAACTCCCATAGAGGAAGTTGCTTCCTCAATACCTAACCAGTTAGTGGCAGTCCTGTTTTGAGTGATTGTGGTTTATATCCTATTGTCCACTTTTCTGCTTACTGCAACTGTGGATATTCTTATCCATAATCTTTTTTGAATAGTACTAATCTCTTGGACTTAATACCTTAGGGTAATGAGTGAAAGGAATGTAATGATTCTTTAACATTTCTGTTCATCATATTAAATACTACAAGCAGACATATCAGGAGATCTGCAGCTCAGATTTTTTGGGTTATTAATAGGCAACAAGTGTATCAAATTCTATACAAACACATTGGTAATTACATTGAATAGCTATATAGGGCTTCTCTCTTCTGGGATCTCTCAAAGGCTATTGGGATTGGTTTTTGAGGTTTTTGCAGCTCACTATTAACTCTGAAACTTAATGATGACACTTCAAATGCTAGTATTGTTAAACTTTTTCAGTGACTTGTCCTAACAAAAACATTGTCTTTCTTATCCAGTGGGGTTGAATCGTACCCATCATGTCTTTCCTTCTGCTCACTTCAAAGGTGGCTACAAGGAAATACAACAGCAAAATATAAATATGTGAATCTCAATTCTTGTTTTTCGGTGGTGGTGTTAGTACTGCACTCAGGTGATCTAGCAACATATCTGTGCTTTGGAGGGACTGAATAGGGACTCCTGGAGACTCTCTGATGCTCTTTCCACATTTGCAGGGGTTGCTTCACAGCAACATGAGCTGCTTTCTTCTTTGCAAGGCTTAGATGGGTTTTCATCACAGAGATCTCAGTTACTAGTGGTTTAGGAAGTAAGAAGGTGATTTGAAAGCAGCTCCATAGAAATATAAATCAAGCAGCACCTGGAACACAGGTCCAACCTCTTTGGAGTAAGAGCAAAAGACTAGGGTTGAGAATCAAACCCAGGTCTTAAGTGTAATTAACTTAATTGCGCGGTCTCAAGGCCAGCCATTAGTCATCTTGATTATTCAGATTTGATACTATTCTTTAAAAAGATGGTAAAAATTTTCAGAACATCAGCCATAAATAATTGGCTGCTGTAATGGGGTATGCAGGCTTTTGTAGGCTTATAACACATGGGCTAGCCTGTAACCTTTACCTCAAATAGGAAAAACTTCTGCTGCCACTTGAACTCTCTCTTGTCCTCCTGGATTCTTTGACGAGTCAAAGGTTGGAAAATTCTCTTGCTCACATAGGTGTTCCAGCAAATTCAAAGTAGTGCAATTTCTGAACTTTGTTTTTGAGCCAGGTGCCATCAAAAAGTATCACCTTATTCCCTCTTCATGACCTGCTGTCAGTTAAATAGAAGAGTTTGTTCCCTTGGAAAAAAATGATGGTAAATTGTTAAAATGAAGGTTACAAAAAACCTTACACTTCAGGCAAAAGGAGTGCACCTACACAGGAATAATGTGGTGTGGATAATGTGGTAGATGGGGAATTCAGTCCATGTATGTTTTCAAATATTCATTGTTTTACAATACCGAGAATTATAATAATAAAGTAGGGACAAGTAGAATAGGAAATGAAACTGGTCAATTCTCAGTGAAGAAAATGCATAGATTGGGAACTCTGCAGGCTTCTAATGGTAAGTTACTGATGATGACTTAAGGTTAAAATGAGAAACTGCAGATTTTATATTATTACATCGTCCCTCTGATAGTACAAATTGAACCCTTGCCTTCCTTAATCTTTGATTTGAATGTGTGGAAATGTTGTTTGATGTATTTTCCAGGAAGTATTACTGCATTTAAATGCTTTTTATAAGAATTATAACTGAAGAGAATTGTTCAGTGTGTTAAACATTTTTAATTTTATTTTTAGGGTCTTCGTGTTGCTTTCCTGCATTGGCCAAAGGTCACTTAGCAACAGTGGTGTCTTGGAAAGTTTGCTTAATCTCTTGGATAACCTGCTGTCACCTCTGCAACCTCATTTACCTATGCACAGGCGCACTGAAGGTAGTTCTTCATTTTAGGAGCTATATTTTCAGATTAGATCTTGATTCTAATTAAAGAGTATATTTTCATAACGGGGGCCTGATTGCACCTACTATCAAAGGAGGTTAAGTTAAAATCCCCTTTTTTGCTTATTTGGAAACATTGATTTTTTTTGTCGGGGGTTAAAATTTCACATTCTTGGTCTTTGCCCAAACATGACTTTTTTTTCCTTCAAGTTTTGAGCAAAATCTGCCTCGCTATTCTTGTTCAGTTAGGATGAAAAGGACTTTTACATGTTTAAAAAATTATCCCACTGTGTTTTCAGACAGCGGTAGCAAAAGTAGCTGAATTTCAGAATTAGGCACAGATACAGTTCTCTTTGGGAACTAGTCTTTGCTTGTTTAGCAAATATAGTTGGATTTAATTTGACCAAATTATGGCTGTTTGAAAATTAATAGAGCATGCGGAATATAAAATTGCGTTAAGTGCATAGCTGAAGTGCCCTTAACTCATGAGTAGCTAAATGTTTTTTCTAAATGTTCTGACTATTTAAAGTTCATAGAGTTCATAGCTCTCTAAAAATCCTCAATTGATATTCTCCAAACTAGACTTACTTTGTACATCATCTTAAAATCATGACAAATTTGAAGAAAATCAGTTAATTACCTTTTGAAATTTGTGAAAATTTTAAATTATGGAACATCCCTTAACTCATGTACACTTACAAAGTTATAAAAGGCTCATCAGCTTGGATTTATAGGTTTGCAAGCTTGGTAAATGCCAGCTGGCTCTCTGCCTCCCTACTATCCTGAATCCCTCAAACAAAGATTTGTAAGTGATGGAGGGGAGTTGACTTATTGCTCCCCATCAGTCTACCAAAGGCTAGCACTGCCATACCCTCTCACTTGGTTTTCATAAGTTCTTATGATCTGCCTTTGCAATTCCTGCACCCCTTCTGCCCTCTTCCCACAGCTGCCAATTTCTCCATTATCTTCTTGCATCACTATTTCTGCTCACTGAGGACTTAAGAGCTTCATCTCTGTTGGTTTTCCAGCTTCCTTCCCCTTGGGCAACACAGGTGAACACTAGGGAATTACTGAGTGTGTGATGAGCGCACCAAGTGTGACAGAATTCCCAGTAGAGGGGAAGGGGTGAGAAGATGCATCAAATGTAGGGAGCGAGAAAAGGAGTGAGAAACTAATGGTTCTCTCCCATTAGTCCTTCAGCTAAGGGTACGTCTATACTACCCGCCGGATCAGCGGGTAGTGTTTGATGTATCGGGGATCGATTTATCACGTCTTGTCTGGACGCGATAAATCGATCCGCGAATCGACGCCCGTACTCCACCTCGGCAGGAGGAGTAAGCGGAGTCGATGTGGGAGCCGCAGCCGTCGACTCGCCGCCATGAGGATGGCCAGGTAAGTCGAACTAAGATACTTCGACTTCAGCTACGGTATTCTCGTAGCTGAAGTTGCATATCTTAGTTCGAACCCCCCTGATAGTGTAGCCCAGGCCTAAGAGTCAGAAAATAAGACACAACAGTAGGGGAGAAAAAGAAGGTATTTGGGGTGAAAGTGACGGGGAGTGCTAAAATTTGGGATGGAGGGGGGGAAAAAAGGAGAGTTTAAGAAGTACTTAGATATTAAGAGAAATTGAAGAACAGAGGTATCGATATGGATACAAGGAAAAGACATAGTATGATCATTTTAAAAAACAAAACAACCCAAACAACTTTTATACATCTTTCTGTGGACCAGACTCCTATACTGTAGATCAGAATCTTTGTTTTTTTAGTCTGAAACCTGGACTGGTGTGCAACAATAGTCACCCAGATGAGCCATCCTACCTCTTGTCCCTCTAGTCTTCATTGCCAGTTCCAGGCCCTACCATTAAGTCTCTTCTGTTACCATTTAGAATGGGGCAATATGTTCCAATGGACAGAGTACCGGATGGGGAAGTCAGAGTGCCTAGATTCTGTTGCTTGCTCTGCCAATGACTGGGTGTGACACCTTGGACAAATCACTTCTGTGCCTTGGTTTTCTTATCTGTAAATTGGAAATAATGATACTTGAGTTGACTGAGCATTTTGAGATAAATGGACAAAATGTCCTGTATAAAAACGAAGTAGTTATTAAATGTGCCGCTTAAATATAGTACTTACACACAGATATGAAAATGTGATTTTAACCTGCAATGTGGTACACAATAATCTTTGGCCTACTGGTGCATGTTGTGTCTATACAGGCATCCAGTTTAATTAAAGACACTGGTTGAGTGACCTGTTTGATTTTTGCAGGCTGATGGTCATTGATACACACTAATTAGTGTGTTTTATAACTGTTTTGAGGACCGAAGAATGACTCATTGATTCAGAAGGATTTCTTGTGTGATGCATAAGTAGGTTTTGTGTGACTCACATGCAGAAATCCCCACCCTCTTGTTAGCGTGTGTGAGGCCAATGCAGGCAATAATGATATTAGTTAGTGCTATCAATTTGCAGGAGGTACTACGTCTTGCCTCAGTGTGAGGGTTTCAGCTTTCCCAGCAACTGGCTGAGATTTCACTTTGAATGAGAGCTAGCTTGCTGAGGAGCAATCTGTGGAAAACGGGAATGTTAGGGGGTTGAGAAGAATAACTGCCCTTTTGTTTGTGGGGCCTTATTTGCCTTTTGTTACCAAGGTTCACAGTCAAGGGGACATTAACAGTGAGGGAGAATCCTTCTATTTCCATTTTCATCTGACGGGAAGAATTGTGATCTTTGCTTTTGGACCTTACTTCAGCTCTTCATGATTCCCTTCCTCCCAACTTCTTTCTGTGCTCTGAGACCCCATGCAGTGATTCTTGAGTGCAAGTCCTTTCCTCTGCTTGTGGAAGGAAACATGGAAACCCTTATTACCTAGAACTGTGTACACCATAAAATGTCTGTGTGGGGATTCTTTAAGCATTGCTTTTCTGATTTAGTAAATTTTTGAAATTCGAACAATCACTCAAATGTCACCTAAAACCTACTTGTTTAAGGGGTATTGGACATTCCCATGATCAGCTGGGTTGTAATGCTGGTATCCAGACTCCTAGACTATGTGGCAGCAGTTGAAGATGAAGCAGCAACAGCCAAGAAGCCTTTGAATGGAAAAGAGAGGGAGAGATTCCTGACAGGTATGGAACACTTATAATATTTCTAATTCAAGTCTGGATTTTAGAGATCTTTGTAAAATGTTCAGTACTGCCAGCTGCAGTGTTCAAAAATGATTCAGAATCATGAGATTTTAAAAATACAACTTGGGATCTATTTATTAGTCTTTTGGTTCTTGAGCCATTTATGGTTTACATTTTCAGACTCTTTTTCACAACCATGATGGGTATAAACTTAAAAAAAAAAAAAAAAATTGAGATTCTCACATTATTCCATGATACCAGGAGCTGGAGCTTTAAGAAACACAAAATATTTTGAGACTGTCAGTAATATTGCGAGAGTTGGCAACACTGTTAAACCAAAAAAAGGACAGGAGACACTGGATATGGTTTAATCAGGCTGCAACTTTATTATTAGATGTCTGGGACTACCTGGCAGATAAGTGTACAGTTCAAGTAACTCCATGATCATTTCAATGTCTACCCAGGGGCTTCTGCCAGCCCCCCTTTTTCCATCCTGGTCCCCAGCCAACCGATTACTGGGACTTGATCATATTTCCCCCCCTCGAATAGGTTATAAAGGAAAGGGGGGGTTGACTCCCTGCCATGCCAGTCATAGGACCTCTGTTCCGCTCCTTTAACAAACACCTCCTTTAAGTCCTTTACCAAGCCATTTATCTGGTCACTGTATCCCTTCCCTATGGAGTACCTGCACTGGACATCCACCCCACACTCTAGGCTATGATGTCACAACTCCTTACTTAACTCCCTTCCCTGTTCACCATAATAAAGCCTCCCCAAACCTGCTGTGGGGAAAGCAAAAACCACACCATATCATCTTGGTCAATCTGGTGGTGAGGGAAAATTCCTTCCTAGCCCCCCGAGACAGGAGTGGCTAGTGCAATGCCCACAATGGGTCCAGACCAAACTTAGTATTTTGCCATTTCCAAGGGGAAGGAGGGTGAGTGCTGCTCTGCCTGGTCCCGAGAAAAGGGACTTTTCCTGCCAGGCTTGCTCTTGGTCAACTCTCCGGCCCTTTCAGTCCCTGGGGGATGAGTCAACATTATCATGCTAACCCACTCTACATTTTCAGCAGCTTCTGTGCCTCTCTCTCACTACCACCTGTAAAGTGCTATACTCCTTCCCCCAGCAATCCGGACAATGGTGCCCGTACTTAAGGTGTGGTGCGGTCAACTTGACGTTTGTGTGACTGTTTGTAGGTAACGTGTGAGGAGAATGGTGTGTTTGAGTAAGTGTATTTCAAATTCTAGCTTAGTTGTGGGTGGAGGTTTTTTGTTTTGAGTAGTGTCATCTTTCAAGAGAAGAAATGTGAGTGATAAGTATTCACATTATGGTGCTTTTGGTTTGTATGAGTTGAACTAGTCTTGTTTGTTCCTTTCATACTTCAGAACTTGAATATAGTGAATGCAAAATTGTACTGTTGACCTTTTCAAGCTATGCAGTAATGCTGCCACCTAAAGTGAGGATTGCGTGACAGTTTAGTAGAAGCCTTAAATTTAATGCTCCATTTTTATATTTAGTTTATAGAATGACGACTTCTTATTGCTCTCAGCTATTTTAGGAACTGTTAAAAGTGAGCCTCAAATATTGATATGTTTCTTTCCTTTAGGCAACCAATGGAGTTTTATTAATAATAGCCTACATACCCAGAGCCTGAGCAGATCTTCTAAAGGCAACAGTAGCCTAGATAGATTGTACTCCAGAAAGATCAGAAAGCAACTTGTTCATCATAAACAGGTAACTTTCAGTGTGTACTGGCATTTTTAATGTAAGATACTTGAGTAATGTACCTTATTTCTTAAAATTCCAGCTTTGGGCATGGAGCTCATTCAATCTTGCTTTTGCAGAGGCCTGGTTCTGTAGCTAAAAGCTGTCTATCTCTCTTGACATGTATCTCAAACTGCAGGGCATGGGATCTGCTGAAATCATTCTAGTCTTGTGGAGCATATTGTTATACTTCCCTGTGGTCCATATTTGATAGTAAAACTTTTACATTTTTGGTGAATCAACAAACATCTGAGTGCAAGCTTCTAGAGGCTGACCAGCTATAATTCAACAGTATATCATTTTTAAGACTCTGTTCACTTTTAAATGCACCTGTACAGGTTTTGTGACCCTGTGTTCATATCTAAAAACTCTCTTAAAATATTGGTGGTTCTTAAACCTAATCTGCTCTGACTCTGCTGGCAGCCCATTGAAGTTGTATAATTTAAAGTTGTACAAAAACTAAACTTAAAAAGGCTCAAGTTGCAATTTGAATTGAAGTTTACTATCATATGAAAATACTGATCCTTTTCGCATCTTATTGCTTAATTTTTTTGTTTTTCCTATTAACATTTTCTTTTAGCAACTTAACTTATTAAAAGCAAAACAGAAGGCTTTGGTGGAACAGATGGAAAAAGAGAAAATACAAAGCAACAAAGGATCATCATACAAACTTTTAGTAGAACAGGCAAAACTAAAGCAGGCTACTTCAAAGGTATGATGTTCTGAAACTGCAGTTCACTTGTTGTCTTTTGTGTGAAAAGACCTGTTCCTGCAAAATCATTTTTGTCCTGGGTTGACTTTATACAAAAAAAAAGGGTTTCGTTCTGGCTCTTATCAAGGCTGTTCTGTTTGCCGAATTCAGCAGCCTCTGTAAATGTCTGGCTTGGGAAAAATGTTTTAGTTGATTCTGCTACAGGCACCTTTTAGTTGATCATAGCCAAAATCACCAATAACCTAGAAGCGTTTGTAGTGTCAAACTAGTCTATAAATCACAGTAAACACCTGACAGCACTTGTCTATAAAGAACTGAAAATGTGCTTTATATGGCTAACTTATGAGTGTGATTTTTAAAGGAAATTGTCTTGGGTGAGTAGCCAAAAAGTAAGCATGCCAATCCTTCTCCTCCCAAAGCAAACAAATGCTGTATTGAAAACACTTGCTCTTATTTTTAGGAAGTTTAGCTTTCCACAAGCATGGTGGCAACATATAAATCCTACCTTCTTGTTATGAGCTCTGGATTCTGGGGATGAAAACAAACCCAGGCATACTCAGAGAACGATCTAGTAAACTTCAGTGCCTTGTCTGCCAACAGAAATGGATCAGGCAGTATGGACATTCCTTTGAGCATAAAACAAGTAGACGGGTGGCACCTTAAAGACTAACAGATTTTAAGGTGCCATCGGACTCGTTGTTTTTGTGGATACAGACTAACACAGCTACCCCCAATACTTAAAACAAGTAGAACTCACTTCACAGATACCAGACTTGAGTATCCATTTAGATTTTTACCTTTGGAAATCTTGTTACCTATTAGGACTTCTGAAAGCCTTTAAGGGATCATAGATGCATAGAGGTTATAAAAGAGAAATAAGCATGTCACTTTATTTTTCCTCATGGTAATTATAGGGTTAAAGGAACACTAGCAAATTTTACCAAGCACTGCATTTTCATTAACACTCCTCTTTGTCATGAGTTTCACTTTCCTGCTCTTTCTGCTCTATTCTTGAGTTGTCACTTAAGTGAAATAGACTCTTCTACAGCAGCAACAATAAACCACTTCCCACCTTGCAGTGGTTAGCATGTAGTCACTTTTCCCTTGCACAGTAATGGAAGGGCCAGAAAGATTTTGCAGTTGGAACAGAAGGAACTCCATAGGTGATCAGGGGAGGGGAATAGTAGGCCTGCTAGCGAACACTTAGAGGCTGAAGGGACTCAGCCACTGATCCAACTGTGAAACAGGTAAGTGAACTGGTTGGCCAATCCTGGAATTGAAGACTCAACAGTGGAGTGCAGCTGGTTTTATAAGTCAGTGGCACAGTTTTAAACACCTGCACTGCCCCACTGGCTGAAATATGCTGTTGGTTAAAGCTGTATGGGATTCGCTTTACAGCAATCCTGCTTGTGTTGAAAATAATAGGTTGCATTAAAACCTTCCACATTGAATATGATCTATCTATTGTATGTACATACCATGTATGTGATAAATTACATTTTATGCAATTTTGATCACATCACCTGTAATCAGTGCCATCTTACAGCATTCCAAACTTGGTAGTAGCTTCAAACAGCTGCCATGTTTATTTTAAAAATAAACAAAAAAAAACACCCTGTCCAGGCAAAGGTTTCCTTCTGTCCCCACTCTCCAAAAAAAACAAAAACAAAAATACCCCTGCAGCCAAATAACAGTGACCTTTGCTCACTCTGAAAAAAAGATGGGGGGGGATGAGCGGGTGGTACTGTTAAAATAATACAGGATTCTGCCCAAACAGTGACGAATTGAAGGTATCCAACTTGCAATTTATTAGTACTAGAAATGACAACTGCAGACTATTGATTACCATATAATCAATCCCAAAGGGAGAGGCAGGAATTAAGCAATGGAAGGGTGGTCCACAGGGTGTACAAAGTGTGTGACACAAGGCTTATACAGTGTAACAAAGAATCCTTGATTGTACATGTCAAAAAATAATGTCTGTATGTTTTCAAATAGCTTGAGTCTTAAGTATTTTGTGTGCCACCAGCGTGCACGTTTACTTCTCTTCGTGCAGGGTAGTTGAGGCCCTGTATATCTGTAGTTCCAATTCTTTCGCCATTAGGAAAGAACTGAGAAGTCAGTATTCTTGATGGGCCATACATTTCAGTTATAATTTACTACTGTGTCTGAGTACAATACATTTGAATTTATGTTAACTAAGGATCCATGAACAGATGTAGGAATATGAAAAAATTGTATCAAGAGTCAAGTTTCTAAAACAGTTTTTCTGTAAAGTAAGTATACAGAATACACAATGGTGTTGAGAAATCTATCAAACTCTAGAATATCTTTGAGGATGTGAGTATGAATATAGTCTTAGTCATTGCATAGTTCTGTTTAGGCTGAAACTGTAGCAAAAGGAACTGAACCCATGGTAGTTTAATATTATATTACTAAATTCAATCTAAATAAATTTTTAAAAAGCTACTCTGTAGTATGAAAGTTGATTGACCCTTGTGTAAGATGAACTGCATTACACACTTATGTCTTTGTCACTTGAAAGCAATGCAACCAACCCAAATTTATGCCATGTTCCCATATAATCTTAATATAGGTCCAATATGAGAGTGTGGGATTCTCCATTATTATTAAAAAGTGCTAGAGGCACTGTTACATTTTTCCAACTCTTGATATGCTAACATGGAGAAAATAGGCAGTTTAGTTTAAAAATTTAACACTTGTTTTACATTTTGTAATTATGCAGCATTTCAAGGATTTAATACGCTTACGTCGGACTGCAGAGTGGCCTCGTTCTACTTTAGACACAGAAGTATCGACGACAAAGGAAACCCCAGAAATTGAGCCACTTCCATTTACTCTGGCACATGAACGTTGTATCTCAGTAGTGCAGAAGCTGGCGCTCTTTCTTTTGTCAATGGACTTCACTTGCCACGCAGATCTACTGCTGTTTGTTTGTAAGGTAAACAGAATGCTACAAAAGTAGGCAGTGGGGTTGTTAAAGTGAAGTTCATTTTTTATCAAGAATTATCCTAAAGTATGTGGTCTTTCAGCATAGTATTGATGAAAATATCTGTCAGATGCTACTTTTGCCTTTTCTTGAAGATGCATTAAAAATACTTAAATTATTGAATTTGTAATGATCCCTAATAGTCTCAGGTTCCCATGTTTTCCAGTATTTGAAATTTACATAATGGAATTATGCTTGCAAAAAGAACAGGAGTACTTGTGGCACCTTAGAGACTAACAAATTTATTAGAGCATAAGCTTTCGTGGGCTACAACCCACTTCTTCGGATGCATATAGAGACTTTTTGCGGATACAGACTAACACGGCTGCTACTCTGAAACCTGTCATTATGCTTGCAAAGTATCTCCTACAGAGCACCATTTTAAAAAATACTTTTACATTAATACAGTTTAGCTAGAATAAATTGAGAAGGGAAACCTGAGAAGGGAATAATTCATCTACTTATTTTAGCTCTACACAACTCTATTATTAGTATGAACAAAGTATACCATTTGTAAAGCTGTTACTTGTTTTTTTTCAAACCGTATTATCAAATACACATAACTAGTACATTCATAACTAGTAACACTATTACAGTAAGTTTATATCCTATTTTCCTTTAAAATAACCTACTTTAGAGCACTGTCACTCACAGTAGGTGGGTCATGTTTTGGCTTAAAATAAAGATTTTTGTATAAAGAACATGCTCATTTAATTTTAACTGCAGACAAAAGTAACCAGGAACCTTTGAAGCTTTGAGATGCCTCGTTTTAGCTCTTGTTAAGCATATTGTTTCAGTTTTACACCCAAAACTTGGATGCAATCTATTGCATCTGTTTGTGGTTGTTCCTTGAAGGTTTCTGAAACTTTTTTAGAACTACGTAATTACAACTTTCCAGCGTTTGGAAACATTTGGACTGCACCTCAGTTTGTTCAGATACCAGATCCAGTTTAGTTTTGTCCACAGGCTCCAGGTCTTGACCAGGCTCTTTCTATACTTGTGTCGGATTCTCTTCCAGCAGATGTGCAAAGAGAATAGCAATCAGTGCTCCTGTCTCATTGTGATCCTAATCTTCAAATCTGATTTTAGAGTAGTAGTAAGCAAAATATTTCTTCTTTTCCCCTGACTCAAGAAATTTGAAATATCTGGTGCTTTGCTCCTTGAAAGGGATTACCTGCCAAACCCATTCTTTGTTTCCTTCTCCTCCATTATCATGGAGCAGGCCAAATGGAGGAAGCCAAAGAGCAAGAAGCCCTTCTCAAGAGCCATAAAAGGAGAGCTCTGCTGTGACTGCTCCAGCCCATGCACCACCTTTTCTGCAATGAAAAGGGGCTCAGTCAATACAGCTTGTAGGTGGCCCCCAACTATCCTTCCTACCAGCAGCCAAAGTCCCCTAGTTGCCTCTACAAGGACAGGTCAGTCCTTCAGATCATGAGATTCAGCAAACTGATGTACCTTCCCCAAACATGGACTCCTCATGGATAAATCAAGAACCTGAGGTGGAGTTTTGATGTTAAATATAATTGGCAGAGCCCTGGTCTCTTCTTCCTCCACTTAAGAGGAGCATCTGTGCTGCTTTTGGAATGTTCACCTGTATTTTCTCTCCAGCTGACTTTCAGAGGATGAGGAATGGGGGGATTCAGGGTTCCTATACCTACACGGGCTAAGCTCCAAAAGGGCACAGCAGACAAGAAGAAGCTGGTCCCTGTGGGACCAGTTTTCCATTAAAAGGCAAAAAAAACCCCTCAAAAGGCACAGAAAAAAGCCCCAAACTGTTCCAGACCCTAACCTCCTTTCCAGGAGCTTTATCTTAACACTTAATAGAGGAAGTGTTGGCTTTGGATCATAACCCTGGGCCAAAGAAACAGAAGTATTTTCATGCAGGCATATTTGAATCTCTGGGGAAGGTGGTGGTAGTGGCCATGAGAGAGCTCCAGGCAAACCGAGGCTGTACCGGCTAAAGCCAAGGAGAATAACTCCCATCAAAAACTAAGGATTTGCTTTCCCCTTCTATTTCTTCTTCAAAGAAACCACTAGAAAAGTGGGAAAATTCTTGCAGAGAGCACTGTTGGCAAGTTCTGAAGATGTACAGAGTCATAGAGCCACCAGAGATTCTCTTCCTGCTTCCCCCCCCCCCCCCCCCCATCTTCTGAAAGACTGATGAAGCAGAGGCATCCATGGCAATTCCTATTGAGGATGATTTTTTTCAATGAGACCCCATGGGCATAAAGATAGAAGCCACCCTTAAAAGATTTTGAAAAATCTTCAGCAGCTCTTGGAGCCTCACTGGCAACCATGTACTTTGCCGTAACCATAATGTCCTGGTGCAACAACCTAGAAAGTCATGGCCCTCAGGACAACAATGAAGTCAAATCAATGCCAAAAGAATCTAACCACAACATTTGTAACATTATGAATCTGTGGACTCAATGGGTGTGACAGTAAGAACCGGCTAACTCAGAGACCAAATGCATCCCTGTTTTCTCAGGGTTGTTAAAAGGATAAACTTCAATTTCCAAATTGGGTATAGGACTATATAAAGGCTAAGTGACTTTCCAAAGGAAAGAAGGGAGTTTTTGTTAGAGATGGGTATTTATTCCAAATCTCTTTAGGCCTGATCTTGAACCTAAAATTTAGGATGATCTAGCTACATTGCTCAGGGCTGTGAAAAATTTACTGCCTCTCAGAGAAGTGGATTACCTACATGGACCGAGAGAAGAATCCTTTCCATCAATGTAGGAAGCCATCTACACTGACGCTACAGCGGCACAGCTGCAGCGCCATAGCTGTGTTGCTGTTGTAGTGTAGATATGTCCTTAAACTCAGTGCTGTAGCACAAGGCCATTCTTCCTTCTATTTCTGGGGTAAGAACTAGATTTGGGGTGCTACAGGGAAGCCCAGATTAGGTAATAGGGCCAAACCCTAGTGTGAACAGTTAGAGTAACTCCAGTCAGGTGTGTTTTCATCCAGAAATAGGCATATGGACAGAAGGGGCACTGTAATGCTTTTTTCTCCAGCATCAGTAATCTTCTTGAGCATGGCTTATTTGTATCCAACCATATCATCAGCCAAAGATGGGACCCAGTGACCTAAGCATTAAAGAGGCAATGGTTAGACTGCCTGGACCCACTCTTTCAAATCACAGAAGGTGACACTGAGCCCCTAGTTCTCGTGAGATACATAAATTGAGTCCCATGCTATTTACTAGACTCCAGTTTTTACACTAGAACCAGATACTTGGGAAAAAGTGTTCTACCTGAATAATTCAGTGCTCTAACCATTATGCAATAATGATCTTAACCAGCCAAAGCACTCCAAACACAACTAAATACAGGGTTTTGCCTACACTCATTTTTGATGGTGACATAAGATCCCAAACTATTCTTTCCAAGTTAAACTCCCCTTTCTATTCTACTTAGGAGAGAGTTCTCCTGACACTTTGTCCAAATCTTCAATGTGCTCTGGAGAGATTATGGTATAACTAGATGTTCATAAAGCTCTAAAGTTGAATATTAAGTGTTGCATAAAAAAATGATTAAAAGAATATTTAGGTTGCAAAGTCAAGCACCTAAAAATTAGGGAATCACTGATCTAGGAGGCTATGTTAAGGATTCACAGGCAACTGTAGTGTATGTTCATTATGAAAGTCTTTAATTACAGGTTCACATACTATTTTTTCCACAGGACTTCTGACTCTTTCATTGGCCAAATAATAATACTCTTACAATTAAGCCATATTTGGGTGGATTTTCATATGTCAGCACAAGGCACGTCTTTGATGGGATCCCCTGGCAAACTTCAATCCCTTCTTCAAAGCCTGGAGGTGCTACAATTGTTTCATTGAGCAGCTTTAAGAATTTAACACTGGAAAACATTTTTCACTAACCTTTTTCTCATAAATGGCCCAACAGCTTTTTTTGAAATGTTCTTAAAACTCAATCTGGCATTGACCATTTTATTCCAAACTCTTAGTTTGACAAAGTTATAAGCAATGGAAAACAGGGTGTCTAAGAACATAAGAGAGGCCGTACCGGGTCAGACCAAAGGTCCATCTAGCCCAGTATCCTGTCTACCGACAGTGGCCAATGCCAGGTGCCCCAGAGGGAGTGAACCTAACAGGCAATGATCAAGTGATCTCTCTCCTGCCATCCATCTCCACCCTCTGACAGACAGAGGCTAGGGACACCATTCCTTACCCGTCCTGGCTAATAGCCATTAATGGACTTAACCACCATGAATTTATCCAGTTCTCTTTTAAACTCTGTTATAGTCCTAGCCTTCACAACCTCCTCAGGTAAGGCGTTCCACAAGTTGACTGTGCGCTGCGTGAAGAAGAACTTCCTTTTATTTGTTTTAAACCTGCTGCCTATTAATTTCATTTGATGACCCCTAGTTCTTGTATTATGGGAATAAGTAAATTTTTCCTTATCCACTTTCTCCACATCACTCATGATTTTATATACCTCTATCATATCCCCCCTTAGTCTCCTCTTTTCCAAGCTGAAGAGTCCTAGCCTCTTTCATCTCTCCTCATATGGGACCCGTTCCAAACCCTTAATCATTTTAGTTGCCCTTTTCTGAACCTTTTCTAGTGCCAGTATATCTTTTTTGAGATGAGGAGACCACATCTGTACGCAGTATTCGAGATGAGGGCGTACCATCGATTTATATAAGGGCAATAATATATTCTCAGTCTTATTCTCTATCCCCTTTTTAATGATTCCTAACATCCTGTTTGCTTTTTTGACCGCCTCTGCACACTGCGTGGACATTTTCAGAGAACTATCCACGATGACTCCAAGATCTTTTTCCTGACTTGTTGTAGCTAAATTAGCCCCCATCATATTGTATGTATAGTTGGGGTTATTTTTTCCAATGTGCATTACTTTACATTTATCCACATGAAATTTCATTTGCCATTTGCTATTATAAAGAAAGTAGTAGGCAACCTTAACTATGGGTGGTTCTGCTAGCTCTGCCTATAATATGTATGCAGTGTTGTTGTAGTCATGTTGGTTCTAGGATATTAGAGAATTTGGTCCAATAAAAGATATTTCATAGAATCCTAGAATATCAGGGTTGGAAGAGACCTCAGGAGGTCATCTAGTCCAACCCCCTGCTGAAAGCAGGACCAACCCCAACTAAATCATATCAGCCAGGGCTTTGTCAAGCTGGGCCTTAAAAACCTCTAAGGATGGAGATTCCACCACCTCCCTAGGTAACCCATTCCAGTGCTTCACCACCCTCCTAGTGAAATAGTGTTTCCTAATATCCAACCTAGACCTCCCCCACTCCAACTTGAGACCATTGTTCCTTATTCTGTCAACTGCCACCACTGAGAACAGCCTAGCTCCATCCTCTTTGGAACCCCCCTTCAGGAAGTTAAAGGCTGCTATCAAATCCCCCCTCACTCTTCTCTTCTGCAGACTAAATAAGCCCAGTTCCCACAGCCTCTTCTCATAAATCATGTGCCCCAGACCCTAATCATTTTTGTTGCCCTCCGCTGGACTCTCTCCAATTTGTCCACATCCTTTCTGTAGTGGGGGGCCTGAAACTGGATGCAATACTCCAGATATCACCTCACCAGTGCCGAATAGAAGGAAATAATTACTTTCCTCGATCTGCTGTCAGTGCTCCTACTAATGCAGCCCAGTATGCTGTTAGCCTTTTTGGCAACAAGGACACGCTGTTGACTCATATCCAGCTTCTCAACCACTGTAATCCCCAGGTCCTTTTCTGCAGAACTGCCACTTAGCCAGTTGGTCCCCAGCCTGTAGCAGTGCATGGGATTCTTCCATCCTAAGTGCAGGACTCTGCACTTGTTGAACCTTACCTGATTTCTTTTGGCCCAATCCTCCAATTTGTCTAAGTCACTCTGGACCCTATCCCTACCCTCCAGTGTATCTACCTCTCCCCCCAACTTAGTGTCACCTGCGAACTTGCTGAGGTGCAGTCCATTCCATCATCCAGATCATTAATGAAGATATTGAACAAAACCAGCCCCAGGGCCGACCCCTAAGGTATGCCGCTTGATACCGGCTGCCAACTAGACATCGAGCTGTTGATCACTACCCATTAGCCTGACGAACTAGCCATCTTTTTATCCACCTTGTAGTCCATTCATCCAATCCATACTTCTTTAACTTGATGGGAAGAATACTGTGGGAGACCGTATCTAAAGCTTTGCTAAAGTCAAGATGTATCACGTCCACCGCTTTCCCCATATCCACAGAGCCAGTTATCTCATCATAGAAGGCAGTCAGGTTGGTCAGGCATGACTTGCCCTTGGTGAATCCATGTTGACTGTTCCTGATCACCTTCCTCTCCTTCAAGTGCTACAAAATTGATTCCTTGAGGACCTGCTTCATGATTTTTCCAGGGACTGAGGTGAGGCTGACTGGTCTGTAGTTCCCCGATCCTCCTCCTTTCCTCACCCACCTTGTCAGCCTATAATATAGCATGCAGATACCACTCATTTACCTTTTCTGTCTTGTTACATCCAAAATGGCCAGGTCCATCGAGCCTTAAAGTAGCTGCTGCTAAGATGGTTACATACTAATTTGCTTAGTGTCTCAGGAAATCATTTATTGAGGGAATCAGGACTCAATACTATGTGCTTTGTGGCATTGTAGACAGAAAAGACCTTTGTTACCTGAGGAACGTGGCAGAGCAGCATCATGGCTACCCTTCATTATACTTATGAGCTTCTGCAAAGCAGGTTTCCGTTTCTTTTAAGACGGGTCCAAAGTTAGAAGGTTCTTCCCATGTGGTTGCCAATAAACTTCTTAAAATACCAAGCATTTTCTTTATATGGATGGAATTTACATTTCTGTAGTATTCTATTTGAATATAAAAGACAATTATTCTACTTTAGCCTTTCCTTCCCTATGTTTATGTATTCCAGGGGTCGGCAACCTCTGGCACGCGGCTCGCCAGGGTAAGCACCCTGGCGGACCAGGCCGGTTTGTTTACCTGCCGCGGCGGCAGGTTCGGCCGATCGCGGCTCCCATTGGCCACGGTTTGCCGTCCCAGGCCAGTGGGGGCTGCAGGAAGCGGCGCGGGCCAAGGGATGTGCTGGCCACGGCTTCCCGCCGCTCCCATTGGCCTGGAGCGACGAACCGCGGCCAGTGGGAGCCGCTATGCCAGAGGTTGCGGACCTCTGATGTATTCCCTACTTTGCATTCATTAGAGATCGTGGGGGATGCTGCGTGCTAGAATTGAAAATTTTCTTACTCAATTACATCTAAATCTATCTTTTTCTTTTCCATAAAGAAATACTACTTTGTTACATTCACATCTGCAAGGAATCTTTGAAATCTTTTCCCATAAACGGGCCTCTTCCCCCAGCCTACTCCACTTGAAAATTTTTTTGAATTTCTTGTACTATGGCTTCTTCTGGGTCCATGTCTGAACTTAAAACACATTTGAATACTGTTAAATAATACTGAGTGGTTCCATAAAACTTTGGACATACTCGCCTGGTTTGAAAGTAGAAGGTGCATGGCCACACTCTGGAGCCACTTGAACAAGTCTGAACTTCTTCTGGCATTTGTGGGAATGAAGGCGTTAGCACAAATGCGTCTAATTCAGGTGAAAGGAAATCCATTAAACAACAAATTTTCCTTTCTGTAGCATCTATTTTTAGTACCTCACACTTACATGCCTTTCATCTAACATCCTGTGAGATAAGTACTGATATATAAACCCATTGTATTAATGGGTAAACGAAGTCATTGTCAGTGGGGAACTGTGACTTTCCAGAACTATTCAACATTTCACCCTGTGTGTTGGAAATGGTGGTGAAAGTGAAGGACTACTAAATCTGATGCATCCAACAATAAAATGGAAATATGAGTGGGATAAATAAAGTGGGGAGATATGCGATATAGAGTTTATTGCCACTTTTCTGGGAATACTCATTATTTGAGACTTAGTTACTCATGACTGTCATCCCGAACTTGAAACAAATTCAATTTTGTTGGGGTGTTGTCTGCATGGTTTTTTTTTTTGGGGTTTTTTTTGGAAAATCAGTTAAATTGTATATTTCTGAAATTCTTTTACAGGTTCTTGCTAGAATTGCAAATGCTACAAGACCAACAATTCACTTGTGTGAGATTGTGAATGAAACTCAACTAGAAAGGCTATTGCTGCTTTTGGTTGGGACAGACTTTAATAGAGGAGATATCTCTTGGGGAGGAGCATGGGCTCAGTATTCTCTGAGTTGTATGCTGCAAGATATTCTAGCAGGTTTGTTAAAATTCAGTTTTTTTTTTTTTTTTTTTACAAAATGCATTAAGCTGGAATCTCTCCCCCACCCCCAGTTATTTGATTCTCTGATGTGAAACATGGAAAAGTCTGCTAATGTGATTAAGCTAATGAAAGCATGGAATGTCTTGCTTGTAGGTTTTACAAAGAAACAAATTGAAGATATTCGTATAAAATGAAACATTTAATTTAGATACTATGATTTTAAGCATTGTGGCCTTCATTTTCAAAAATCACTAGTGATTTTGCATACCCAATTTGAAACTTTTGACAGGGCTCTCACTTTCAGAAGATATTGGGCATATCCTTGAGGCATGATTTTCAGATGGGTGGGGTGGTATTTCAAATTAAGCACCCAAAATTGCAATTCAGTTTTGAAAATTTGGACGAGTATGCTCAGATGTTAATTAGTATTGCAGCCAGAGTACAGGCTGAACTGCTAAAGGAGTTGTCTGCTTACTGTAATATATAGGAGAACTATTGGCAACAATAGCAGCTGAAGCTATGGAGGAAGGAGCCATGGGAGAAGATGCAGGAGCTTCTGCTGTAGACTCTGATGACTCTCTTCAGCAGTCTACAGTTCAGTTAGTGGAAACGATAGATGAGCCATTGACACATGACATCACAGGTGAACATTCAGATACTTTTTATATTGAAATGATGTTTAGGAAATAGAATGTTAAATTCTGTTTAGTCAGTTAACATTTTTAAATGCTTGATGTACTTGAGTCATTATGAATTCTGAAGCTTGCTTAATCCTGAACACTCTCAAACCTTCCACTGTGTAATGCACGGTAATTTAGTAGTTTAGATAAGTACTTTTGTGTGAATTTTAGCAAGGCATTCGTTTAAGTTTTGAGTTGTCATATATCAGGGTCCCATAGGTTGAAGTTAGCAAGAGATATCCGTAAGCTTTAGCGCTTACTAATTCTTAAGCATAATATTTCAACTTGGCCACTCAGTATTTTCAACTGCAATTGTTGACACACTGACGGCTCACATTCAACTTTCGCGACTGCTTTTCAAGTGAACTCCGTGAAGAAACATTATATATGTGGATTCAGGAGTGTGGTTCATTGATAGTGAGCTGATAAACTAGAAATTCAACATGCTAAATGTCTACGCTCTTTATTGGCTGTCTGTTTAATTGTAAGTAGGCCTGTAAAGGTATTTTGAAGAATAATCTGTTCCTGCGAGGAATTCATTAACAAAATGGTTAATTTTTACTAAATACACTAGGAACTTAGAGAGCAATAGAACAAAACAGCAGTCTAACCAGCTTCTAGAACAGGGGTGGGCAAACTATGGCCCACGGGTCAGATCCGGCCCGCGAGCCATTTTAAGCCGGCCCGCACCACGCGGCTCCAGGAAGCCGCAGCATGGCCCGCTCTGAGGGTCGTGGGCTGCTCCACACCTAGGAACTGGAGAAGGGACATGCCACTGCTTCTGAGCCGCTTGAGTTAAGCGCCGCTCGGAGCCTGCACCCCTGAGCCTCTCCCCACGCCCCAACCACCTGCCCCAGCCCTGATCCCATTCCTGCTCTCCAAACCCCTCAATCCCAGCACAGAGCACCCTCCTGCACCCCAAGCCTCTCATCCCCAGCTCCACCCCAGAGCCCGCACCCCAGCCAGAATCTTCACCCCTTTCCGCACCCCCGTCCCAGCCCTGATCCCCCTCCAAACTCCTCGGTCCCAGCCCAGAGCACCCTCCTACACCCCAAACTCCTCATCCCCAGCTCCACCCCAGAGCCTGCAACCCCCATCTGGAACCTGCACCCCTTTCTGCACCCCAACCCCAATTTTGTGAGCATTCATGGCCCGCCATACAATTTTTATTCCCCAATGTGGCCCTCAGGCCAAAAAGTTTGCCCACCCCTGTTCTAGAAGCTGCTTCCTCTGGCAGCTCTACACTCTGACTGTACAGATGTTGAGGTAGAACATTACTTTAGTTTGGTATCACATTTTACTCTTTCTAGACTCTTGGAAATAATAGGAACACAGCAAATCTAAAGGTTTCCATGAAACGCGGAGACCAATAATATCCATTGGAGTAAAATATAGCACTGCCGAAAGCACATAATGGCCTTTATAAGATGAGCTAAAAATTTGGCTAAGCCTGACTTTCAAGCCGCTTCATGCACCTCTTCTTGAAAAGGTTTAATTTCTCTTTAGAGAATTAATACTCCTGTGTAAACTCAATACTGTATTACTCTTCTAAAAATACTGCAGTGAAAAATCTTTTATGAAGAGAACTTCAACTACGTATTTCTCTATTCAACTAAAATTTCAGAATGTTGCACTAATAAGAACAAATTAAATAGGTATTGTGAAACTAATTTTTTATTGCACATAATTTATCCAAACCTAGATTTTGGGCCTCCAGCTGAATTGAGGTGGTTTGAAAGGTGAATGGCAGAGAGGAGGGGGAAAAAAAAAGGGTTAGTGCCACTTTTTGGCATTTAGGATGCAGGAAGACTTGGAAGCTTCTTTCTGACACCTTTTTGTTTCTCAAATATGAAATGTCAGTTGTTCAACAGTGCATTATGACAATATCTCCCTCCACCCCTCACAGACACACACTGGTGATTAATAAGTCTTCCAGATTGTACCAGAACTCGAATTTTTATTTTTATTTTAAAAAGAGAGATGCAGCCTTTAGTGTATATGAAATTAATTTATTTTGTGGTCTTCTTGGCACATCATAAACAAGCAAAAAGAGTGTTTGCAACAATGTTTTTCCTTTGTAATTTGGCTCATGACTGTGGGAATTACCTATGTCTGGAATAGAAATGAACAGGGCCGGCTCCAGGCACCAGCCCAGCAAGCAGGTGCTTGGGGTGGCCAATGGAGAGGGGCGTCACGTCCGGCTCTTCGGCGGCAATTCGACAGCGGGTCCCTCACTCCCTCTCGGAGCGAAGGACCAGCTGCCGAATTGCTGCCGAAGACTGAAGCGGCGGCGATCGCGGCTTTTATTTTATTTTACTTTTTTTTGCTGCTTGGGGCGGCAAAAACCCTGGAGCTGGCCCTGGAAATGAATTCTACATTCAGGTGTTTTAGAAATATTTGTTGCAGGTTAATGTTCTGTGCTTACTATGTCTTGCTCCACGTATCTATCTTCCCAATAATTATTGAATTTTGAACTTTAAAAAAAAACTTCTGGGTGAAAAAATTACTCTATCCTAATGGTAGTATTTTGTGTTTTTCAACTAAAAGGTTGGTAAAGTGGTGGGGTTTTTTTGGTTTTTTTGTTTTGGGGTAATGAGATACTGAATTCACGTGAAGCACTCACATGGGTAGAATTGCTGTTTGATTTATAGGGTTTTCAAAAAAGATGAATTGTTACTAATTACAGTGTTGAAAACAAAGCAAACTGTTATCTCATTCAACAGTCTTTGCTATTGCAAAATATTTTAAATATACACAGCCCTATAATTGGCCAGTAAGCATGTTTTAGCCCAGTTTTACAGTTTGTGCTCTGTTACTTGACAATATTAAAGCAGTTTTAATCATCCAAAGGTGCTCCACCTCTATCATCTTTGGAAAAAGATAAGGACATTGACCTAGAATTACTACAAGACCTGATGGAAGTTGATATTGATCCTTTAGATATTGATTTGGAGAAAGATCCCCTAGCAGCCAAAGTCTTCAAGGTATGGCCCACGTGAGTTTTCATAATAACTTCTACCTGTGAAACAATATCATCTCTTACCTTTCTGGTGTTTGTCTAGTGATATTTCATGTCATTAGACCTGCTTTAGCTGTATACTATAAAGAACAATATTTTGAAGTTAAGAGACACGCTTTGACAGGCAGGAGTGTAAACACTGAGTATAGTCATAATTTAAGGTTATAAAAGCAAAATATTCCACGATTATCTATGTTGCAACAAGTCGTAAAGACAATAGAAGGATAGTAATTAATCTCCCCACACATTCTAGATTGTAGTATTAAAAAACAAAACTTACTCCTGATTGTTTCTTGCAATTCATTTGTAACCTTATCCCTCATTGGCATGAAAAGTTAGGCTATATATTTGATGTAATCACACTACTGTAAAATGCATTAGCACTACTTAGAATTCCTCACTTGCCTACTTAGAGTATTAAATGAACCAGTTGCTGTGTCAATCTATTTGGCTGCTAAAGGGGGAAAAGTGTTAAACACTACACCTTATTTCAGAATAACAGTGTGGGAAGCTAAACACATTTACACTTGATGCACTAAGTTTTTTTTTTTTTACCTAGAGTATAAAATCAGTGTATTTTAAATATAGTTGTAATAAACAGTTACATATTGCTGCTTTTTCTTCCATAACATTTCCAAGCTCACTTTCCTCTCAGTCCATACCACTGAAACTTTCATCCAGGCTCTCATCTTGTGGCTCAACTTCTGCTTTCTGGTCTTTCCAGCGCTCACCTCAGCCCTTCAAGTTCATTTGAATTCTTCACCTAAATCATCTTCCTGGAAATCACTTAGCCCATATTACAGTCTCCCACCCGTTCCCTTGTATGTCCCTCCACTAGTTCTCCTGATTGCTCGATGCCACCTAGCCCCTAACTTACCTGCTCTTTCATGTAATTGTTGCCCCCCTGCCCTTTCTTCTGCTAACAATGCCAACCTCTATCACTTATTTCTGTGCTGCTTCCACAGGCACCATCACACTTTCTTCCAGACTGCCTGAGTAGGATGCTTTCCCTGAACTAGTCCACAAAACCATTACCCTGTTCATATCCATTCTCAAGACCCACTTCTACTATGCAACTACAATAAATTGCCAGCTGGAAACCTGGGTAGATGATCAATAGGGACTTCTGATATTTATCTGTTTCTGATTTAAAAAAAAAAACCACCACACCCACCCACACACACACACACCCCTCCGCTACGTTAATACATGCTTTTATTTTATTTCCTAATCCTCCTTCCTTTTGCTTATTCTACACACCATTGCTAATGGTCTTAAATTAGATAGGAAGCTCTTTGGGGGCAGAGGTGGTTTTTGTCTATTTTGTACAGTGCCTTTTACACTGAAGCCTTGAAGCAATACTGTTGTACAAATTAATGTTGATGTGTTGCACTGTATTTTTTAAGAAATCATATTTCAGAGTCTCTTGTGCAATCTACTTGAGTCGACTGTAAATTTGACAATGAAGGCATAGTATAATAGATATGTGCAAGATGGAATTTATTACTTAAAAGTAAAAGTTGATGCCAAGGTTCTGAAAGAGAGGTGCCTAAAGCTAGGTTTTTGAATCTTTGTTTAGGCACTGAAATAAGTGGCCTGATCGTCAAACAAGTTAAGCACCCAGTAGCTCTCATTGGATTACGAATTTTTGAAAACTTTTGCTTGAATCTTAATGTAGCTGTCCAGTTTATGCTGGATAAAATATATTATTTACACTTCCTCTGTACTGATCCAGTATCAGAAATATATTTAAGAGAGAATCTCAGATGGTTTCCATTTGTACAGTTGAAAGATGAATAATTTACATTTTATTCTCTCATTTGGTAAAGCCTATAAGCAGCACATGGTATGATTACTGGGGTGCTGACTATGGCACTTACAACTACAACCCTTATATCGGAGGTGTTGGAATTCCTGTTGCAAAACCGCAAGTATCCACAGAGAAGAATGGATCACAGACTGTGAGTGTGTCAGTCTCTCAAGGTAAGCAAGCAGTAGGTTTATTTCAATTCTATTGTGGAATCTTTAGATATTTTTCTAAAGTATTTGCTTTGCTGAATAGTAATTAATGGCTACTGGAATGCTGAAGTGGGCATGTGCCTTCTGCTTGTGAAATCATTAAGGCTTGGTCTACACTTACCCCCCAATTCGAACTAAGGTACGCAACTTCAGCTACGTGAATAACGTAGCTGAAGTTCGAAGTACCTTAGTTCGAACTTACCTCGGTCCACACGCGGCAGGCAGGCTCCCCCGTCGACGCTGCGGTTCCCCCGTCGACGCCGCGGTACTCCTCTCGTCTAGCTGGAGTACCGCAGTCGACGGCGATCACTTCCTGGTTCGACTTATCGCGTCCAGACAAGACGCGATAAGTCGAACCCAGAACTTCGATTCCCAGCCCCCGAACTAGCGGCTGGGTGTAGACGTACCCTAAGTGATTTAACTTTGAGATACATAGTTTGAGAGTTCGTACACCAGAATTTCAAGATTCACAGGAGTATAAATAAAGTTTCTTTTACTGGCAAACCAGAGGTTCATGTAGTAAACTAGAAAAGATTATACAAATTTTACATTATAGATGGAATTCGTGTATTAGAAAAAGAAAGTGCATGCTGTAATTAAGAACATAAAAACTTCCAATTTCTAATTCATTTTCAGTCACTTTTGACTTTCTAAAACTTTCACCTACTGTGTTGACATTTTCCATGGTTAGCCTCTACTCAAAAGAATGATGCATTTGTCTTGGCGGTTTGAACAAAAATGCTCTAGCTGTTCTGAAGTTGTTGTTGGTTTTTTTTTTTTTTTTTTTCAGCCTGCTACATTTAAAAAAAAAAAAAAGGCATAATTTTTTCAAAGCTGCTTTACTGAACCAGAGATAGGAAGTGGACAGTGTTGCAGGGAAAAGAGCCTTCTGTAAGAAGTACCTCTCACGTGTTATTTTGGAAACTGGTTCTCATTCCAGAATTCTGACCCACTAAAAAATGGCGCTTGCACACGCTCAGTACATGAGTAATTGTGGAAGGGGCAGCCAAGTGAGAAGTGAAGTATACTTTTTTTGAGAGAGAGAGAGAAACTATACTATATTGCACTTTAGTGTTCTGTTGTTAATCACTACCTGAGAGCATATATTTACAGATTACTACAAAATTTTTGATATTGCTGTTCTGAGTATACATTTCTAACACTCGCTTCCATCATAAAGAGCAGTGAACCCTATTCACCAATTATAATCAAAAATGAGAATTATGTTTTGGCAGTTGCTAATGTTGGATATGTAGCTATGTTGATCTCTCAGTAGATCAAGCAGTGTCTTTTTGTTCGATATTTAAATACATTATAATCCACATGTTTATTTGATACTCAAATGTTACCTTGTATGCTGCTTTCTATAGCTTTGGATGCCCGTCTAGAAGTTGGACTGGAACAGCAAGCAGAGCTGATGCTGAAAATGATGTCTACTCTAGAGGCTGATTCCATTTTGCAAGCATTAACAAACACGTCACCTACATGTAACTATACATTGCTAAATCTTTCTCTTCACTTACTGACCATGAATTTCACTTAAAACTTGTTTGCTTGTTAAGGTTAACTTCAAGATTCTCTCAAATAATTTGTAAATTCAAGTGGTGATACTAAAAAATAAGTGTATGAGTCATTTTACAAAGTTGTGAAATATATACCATTATTTTCTACTGTTGTAAGGGAAACACTATAAAGAAGAGGAATGGGTTTCATTTGGAGACTCTAGTTGAATAAAGACATGTTTAGTGAAGTCCTTAAATTTGTTTTCAAGAGCTTGATTGTTGGCTGTGATTGATTGAACAAAGGGGCATACTCCCACTTGGAATGGGACTGCGTGAAATGCTTAAAAGGGAATTCCCAATAGTCTGTTTGACTGTAGTGCACAGCAGAACCATAGAGCTTCTGCTGGCCAACAGCTTTGAAAGTCCATTTCAGTGGGGTCATGCCCCAAATAGTGAATGTAAAGAGCTTTATACCTGTCACTCAGGCACACCCTTTCAGGTTTCTGTAACCAGTAGTATGGTGACTTAAACACTGTATCAAAGATCTGAATATAACATGAAAAAAATCAGTACTGGATAAGTAAATACAAATATTTTTTGCCTAGTATAACTTTTCCTACAAAAGAATTTATGAAAAAACTTGATTTAATTTTTTAGTAACTCAGTCTCCTAGTGGAACAGATGATTCATTACTAAGAGGATTACATGCTGCTAACCAGACCAACCAGCTGATCATACAGTTGTCCTCCATACCTATGCTGAGTGTGTGCTTCAACAAACTCTTTTCCATGCTACAAGTCCATCATGTTCAGGTATGGAATTATGAACTTTCAGAACTTTGGCTAATACAGTACTTAATGCTAATATTGAGAGAAGAGTGTTACATTTCCCCATATTCATAGTTTTTAACTATTGAAAATAGAATGGGAAAAGACCTGTTTAGTTAAGTAGATGACTTTTTAAGTTCTCATGTGCAAATAGAGATAAAATAAATTACTAGGTATCCTAAACACTTGTCTACAGAACATAACTTTTTTTATTTTTTTTAACACTTCTGTAATTAAAAACAGTATTGGATCTTTCACTGAAGGACATTGGGTACCTCAACTAGTAATGAATGTCACTAAAAGTTAAAATTACTTAACATTTAATGGTCCTGATTATGTAAGGGCCACACTGTGGAAAAGTAGAGGCCCATTTACATGTTTTGCCCTTGCATGTGCGCGCACACATGCAAATTGAACAGTATGAACATGGATAGTTGGGGGCCTACCTTTCAGTTTGTATGCACACTTGTAGTTACTGAGCACATTTGTTTGACTCCCCACATCAGTTTAAATATTTAATCGAAAGTCTATTGCACTAGCAGATTTTGAATAATATAGTCCCATCATTGCTCGTGAGTAAGGAAAGTCACTGGCTTTGCACATGAGGCATTCCAGAAGTTATATGCTGAACTTCTGCTGAGATATCTTAAATACTGAGATTTTCAGGCAATATGTAAACCATTCTTTTCTAAGAGAAACCTGGAGCACAGATAATTCTTAACTGTGTTTAAAATGTAGAAATAAAAAGCCATTGCCAGACTATAGTAAAAGTATTCGTATACTATGTTAAGTGAAGTTTAATTTTACTTGAAATTGCTGTACATCTGTTTGACGTTTCAAAGCTCTTCTGAAGAGGATTGTGCTTGGTTATGCTTGTCACCAGAGCAGTGATAGCAGAGAATGTAAATAAGATAATTGACATTTTAAAAATCAAAATAGTTTGTTTTTCACACTTCAAGGTGTAGAAGTACATTTCTGGTTTTGCTGATTTGTTACTTTATATCAGCTATTTATATATTATTTTAATTATTTTCAGCTTGAATCGCTTCTACAGTTATGGCTCACATTAAGCCTGAATTCCAGCTCCTCTGGGAGTAAAGATAATGGCGCTGACGTTTTCCTTTATAATGCTAATCGGATACCTGTAATTTCTTTGAACCAAGGTAAAATATTCTAGAATGGGATAATAGATGTGAAAATCATACTCTAGCTGTTTACACAAGTGGCTAGCGTTGGCTTAACGCTCCCATTGAAGTCAATGGTAAAACTCTCTACATTTCTTTCCAGAGAATCCTCTGACTTTGTTTTCCTTAACATAACCTATGAATAGCATTCAAAAAATTTATCTGAGAGCATTCTACCAGTTTGGTCTTTCTGGAAGGGCGGAAGAAACCATCACAGGATACTGCTCAGAATTAGTATTATTAAATTTCAATAGTTAATATGTTGCTGTTCTATCACTACTACTTGTTCTGCGAGGACTTTATTTGGAATGCTCTGCCTGCCAGAAGCAGGAGATATATCTGATATCTTTCTCTAGTAAATGCTTCTGTGGCACCTTCCTCTGCCCCACCCACTCCCATTACAGGCTGGAAGAAAATAAGCTCTTTGAACTGGTTAGTCCAAAGAAGGTGGAGATGGGACTTTTTTCTGCTGTTTCAAGAAATAAATAGGGCTGTCAAGTGATTTAAAAAAATTAATCACGATTAATCGTGCTGTTAATAAAAATACCATTTAAATATTTTTGGATGTTTTCTACATTTTCAAATATATTGATTTCAATTACAACACAGAATACAAAGTGTACAGTGCTCATTTTATTTTTATTTTTTATTACAAGTATTTGCACTGTTAAAAACATGCGTCCATGCTGATGATGGGTTCTGTTCAATAACGATCCAAAGCAGTGCGGACTGACGCATGTTTATTTTCATTATCTGAGTCAGATGCGATCAGCAGAAGGTTGATTTTCTCTTTTGGTGGTTTGGGTTCTGGAGTTTCTGCATCAGAGTGTTGCTCTTTTAAGACTTCTGAAAGCACGATCCACACCTCGTCCCTCTCAGATTTTGGACGGCACTTCAGATTCTTAAATTTTGGGTCGAGCGCTGTAGCTATCTTTAGAAATCTCACATTGGTACCTTTGTGTTTTGTGAAAGTGTTCTTAAAACAAACGTGCTGGATCATCATCTGAGACTGCTATAATATGAAATATATGGCAGAATGCGGGTAAAACAGTAGCAGACATACAGTTCTCCCCCAAGTAGTTCAGTCACAAATTTAAGTAACACATTTTTTTTTTTAACGAGCGTATTCAGCGTGGAAGCATGTCCTCTGGAATGGTGGTTGAAGCATGAGGGGACATATGAATCCTTAGCACATCTGGCACGTAAATATCTTGCGACTCCAGCTACAACAGTGCCATGCAAACGCCTGTTCTCACTTTCAGGTGACATTGTAATTAAGAAGTGGGCAGCATTATCTCCCGAAAATGTAAACAAACTTGGTTTCTCTTAGCAATTGGCTGAACAAGAAGTAGTACTGATTGGACTTGTAGGCTCTAAAGTTTTACATTTTTTTTTGTTTTTGAGTGCAGTTATTTAACAAAAAACTCTACATTTGTAAGTTGCACTTTCATGATAGAGATTGCTCTACAGTACTTGTATGAGGTGAATTAAAAATACTATTTCTTTTGTTTTTCATTTTTACAGTGCAAATATTTGTAATCAAAAATAATATAAAGTGAGCACTGTACAGTTTGTATTCTGTGTTGTAACCGAAATCAATATATTTGAAAATGTAGAAAAACGTCCAAAAATGTTTAATACATTTCTATTGTTTAACTGCGATTAATCACGATTAATTTTTTTGAGTTAATCATGTGAGGTAACTGCGATTAATCGACAGCCCTAGAAATAAGCAAAGCATACTTCATCCAGCCTGTACTGCTTCCTGCCAGGTTTCACTAGTGAATCCTGTCACGTGCCCTGAAATCTCCAGTGAACATGTTATTGGGGATTTTGCTGCTGAAATGACAACCCCACAGCGTACCCTGAGGAGTGGATTTTGATCCACACAGGAAAAACGGCCTGGTCGTAGAAAAGTCTTAACCTTGCTAGCACATGAAGCACTGAAACAAATCAGTCACTGTCTCATTTATTCCATTCTGTAATTTGGGAGACTTTGGGGATCTATCTTAGTGGCAGCCTGGTATGAAGGCATACCTCAAATTTTCTCCTGTAGATAATTGTGGTTAGCCTTTATTTAAAAAAACTACAGTATTCTTCAGCAAAGTTCAAAACATTAAAGCCTACATTAATGAAGTTGCATACTTTAATCTGTTAGCCATAGAATGCTATAATGTATTCCTTGAAAACAAAAAATTCATATTTTTTCCATGTGCTGCCTTTGTTTATAAGATGGCAGGATTTTACATAGACATTGTGAAAAATTCTACTTGTGTTAATTCATGTACAGTCTCTTTTAAATGCACAGGATTAGCAGCAAAAGAAATGTAATGAACTTTCAGTCCTAATATAAATTCCTGATTATTACCTTTTGTTAAGGGCTCAGTATTTTGAAAAAATAAAGTGTGTTCTTCTTTACAGCATCAGTAACTAGCTTTCTGACAGTCCTGGCCTGGTATCCTAATACCTTACTCCGGACATGGTGCCTTGTGCTTCATAGCCTAACTCTTATGACGAACATGCAGCTTAATTGTAAGTTTTCTCTGAGTGTTGTTTTTGTTATGATGCTTGAAAACTAAATTACAAATGAAATAAAGTAAAATAAAAAGGTTCTTAATAAATGCAGGGTTTTTTTTCTTTCCAGGGGATAGGTAGTGAATTTTCGTGCCATTCACCTGCATGGTGTCTGAATCTTACCCAGGTTTTGTAGTGACTTACTATAAATCCATACTATGGGTGATGTCATGTGTGGAAAAAATAGACGATTTCAAGTGTAATTCATCTAACAAACCTCTGTTTAAAATAGGATATTCTTACTGAGCATATCTGCTCCTTTCAGTCTTACCTGCTATCTTCAGTGACACAAGTTTTTGCTGCATTTTTTATTCCTGTTAACTATGCAGTATTATCACAAAGAGAGGGAGCTGAATTCTGTTCCTTCTTGTACATCATCAGAACAGCATACTAAATCATTTATATTGTTCACTCCCCTTGTAAACAGTAGGTTCTTAATGATGGCAACATTTTTATAACTGGTGATGGAAGGGAAAAGTCAGCTTGACTTTCACTCTCTTGGGCTGTCAATAAAAAATAGGAAAAAAAGAGAAAAGAAAACATGCAAGGTAACGTAGCTAGATGTTTTTCCCCAACATAGTATATATCTATAATACCTCACTACAGTGGCATGACAAGCACTTTAAGGAAGTTTAATTGTTCTTACATTTCTATCAATCTTTAACCTTTGCTGTAAATCCTTTGTTTTTGTTAACTGCTTACTGGCTTTTTGGTTAACATTTCTGACTTACCTTTTTTTCCTGAGAATAGACACCCTTGTATGCTCTTCTAAATTTTTACAATGAAGTAGGGTTTGAACGAAAATGTAGTTTTATTCAGATGTTGGCGAGTGGAATGTAAGTTAGTTCACAAAGTTATACTTCACCAGCACACATGCAGTTAAATCTAGTTGCTAAAAATAACCCTTTAAGATATAAATATTTCTGTAACCGTTTTTTGACTATTAATCCCTTAGGTCATTCTGAATATCAGGTGACATCACTTAACAGCAAACGCCGACAGGAAATTCCAATAAATTTGTTGTCAGTCCCTTGTTGAAAGTGTTAGTGCTGATTTAAGAAACTATAATTAAGCATTTCTAGGACATCCATTGCTATCCTGTCTAAATGTCACACTAATAAATCTCTTCTAAAACGCTTGATATTTTCAAAGTTCTTTACAAACTTTTAATTAACCTGTGAGCCCACACAACATCCCTTTGAGGTATGTAAGCTATCTTCTTCCTCTTATCCCTTCATCTCGTGTTGAGTAATTGTTCAAGGATCTGCCATTTTCCTCTCTTTGAGGCAATATTAAGGTCCACCTGCTTACCTTCTTCTCTGATACAATCCATCCATTGCTTTCTCAGCTTTCCTCAGGGTCTCCTGCCATACTGTCTTACACCAGGTTCTCTTTCTTTGAGGTAGGTAAATGTTGTTGTTACCATTTTACAGCTGGAGAAACTAAGAGGCCAAGTAACTTTCCCAAGGGTACCTAGTGAGTAAATGGCTGTCTTGAGACTATAACCCAAGGTGCCAAATCAGTCCTGTGCCAAATCCACTACACCAAGCTGCTATGGAGTTCTTACACTATTTTTCACTCTGAGCAGATTGAAACAGTACTAGCTTCCACTTCTAGTTCTTTTCTTTTTCTTTTGTTTTTTGGCTTTTACTCTTTCCTCCCTGCTTTTTGACCAAAATTATGTTAGTGTACCCTAACTTCTCTGGCTATGGAGGGATATTTTTTTGTTCATGGTGCTCCATCTGGAGCAATTTGTGAGAAGCAGTCCACAGAATAGGCCTTACTTGATAGCAAAGATTACCCTGCAGCCTTCTAGTGTCTCAATTTTTCATCTTTATGGAATAGGAAGAGAAGAAATTCTTTTTACTTGTTTTTTTCTTCTACCCACAACAAACTGTCTTTCTTTTCAGATGGAGAGCTTGAGTGTCTTTTCATGATAAACATTCATAATCTGAGTTTGGAGAGCTAGTACCTGTTTTCTGTCTGAAGGCAAGAGGCCAGGTCTTGCCTGTACACAAGTCCATCCAGGGCATCAGACAAACAAATTTCAAACCTTGTTAGGGGAACACAATCCTTTTTATGTTAACTTTTGTAAACACTCTATCTATTGTTTTAGAAATTTACTCTGGAAATTTATAGGGCTATATGAGCTTGTCATGTCAAATCTTAAGATTTAAACTTTGAGAAATAACATGAGATTATCCCTTTTTTTGGATCACCTTTTGATTTGTTTTGTAATTGCAATGAGGAAATTAGCCTTGGCTCTGAGCACAGTTTTGAGTGCATTTAGAGAGGGAGAAATGATCTAAGGTTTGACACTGATGCAAGATGGAGAGTGCAAATGGTCTTGTTGCTCAAACACGGGGACTTTGTTTCATTCTTAGATGTTATTGAACAACCTCTGAGCTTGTCAGTTTCTTTGAATCAGTTCTCACAGACTGGAGGAAAGATTCTGTGTTCTGTTACACAGCATTTCAATTAGTGTGTGGAAAGTCACTTTCTTCTTTGCATTTTGGTCCCTGTTTGTATTCCACTGAGAGTTAAGCCACAGGCAATTCCAAGAGCTGCTATGAAGGGTGGCGGAAGAACTCCAGCTCTCCTTAGATGAAGTCCAGGATACACAGCATAAGTTCTTGGACATCCTGCAACCCACAGGATTCAGCCAGATAGGACTTCTGGTGAACGAAGCCATGCTGGAAGAGGCATGAGTCAAATGGCATACACTGGCAATGTGCAACCTCCTACCCCCAAGAGATCTGAGAAATGTGACTTTGTCCTGGCAAAGAAAGCAGAGTTTTTATTTTTCCACTTCCCTCCAAACTCCCTGGTTGTTTAGGCTGCCACAGTAAGATGTAGGCAGCAATACCCAACAGTCACCACTGATAAGGAGGCCAAACATCTGGACCTGCTGGGGAGGAAGGTGTTTACATCTACTAGCCTCCAATTTTTTATATTGAGCCATCAAGCTGTGTTGGCTAAGTATGATCTAAATTATTCAACATTTCTAGGGACTAATTATCTCAACAGAACAGGGTTTAATTTCAGGCCTTTATCAGCGAAGGCAAGCTGGTGGTCAGAACTGCATTAGAGTCTGCAGTTGATGCAGCTGACATTGGATCAAGGTCAATGGCAACTGCTATCATGATGCGCCAGGAATCATGGCTCATTCTTCCAGGTTTCGCAGGGAGGTCCAGAACACTGCAGAAGACTTGCCCTTCAAGACCCTATATGAGAGGGGGGGGGAAAAGGGGTGAGGGGAAATGTATATCCATGAGAGGAGAAGAAAGGCAGCAAGTACAGATCCTTTGCTGTAAAGATAACAAAACCAGCTTATAGTGCTTCTAGGTAGACAGGAGAGAATCCTCAAAACAACCAACAGGAAAACTTTCTTCTTTGAGTATTTGTCCATGTGGCTCCCACTCTGTGCACATGTGACCTTGCGTACAAGATCAGTGTCTTTTGGGCTGCACATGCACCTTACAGATATTTGCACCATTAACTTTCATTATTGAATTGATTAGATGTTTGATTCACATTCTGATTAATAACTGGGAAAGTTGCTTATCAATACTGCAAATGACTGTTTAGCGATTACCAGACAGCATTGTATTAATTTATCTGTCTCAGTATGACAAAAGATGAAGGAAGTGGTAGGAAATGAAGAGGACTGACAAAATGAAAAACACATAATTTTCCTAAAACAAAATGTGAATATTAGGAGTTGTTAAATAGCAAGATAGAAAGGATTCTTGTTCATCTCAAAATGCAGAAAAACAGTTTCTTTGGATTCTCCAAGTTAAAATGTTTCCTTGAATAAAGCCGTCTATTGAACTAAAAGAGCAGTACATAAAATTTGATCTTAAAAGTGAGACTTTATGCTATTAGCCTCAAAATGTAGCCTCAATGATAACTTAAGTCACTGTTTCAGGTTTTCCAGAAGCACTATATCAGCTTCCTTCAGGAGCTGTATCTTAGTCTTCAACAACCCCCCCCCCCCCCCCCCTGTGACAAAGTCAGGCCAGACGACTGCAAGAGAGTGCTGCTTCTGAAGAGTCTCTCTCAAACATATAGGCCATGAAGCAAGCATCTGGTCTCACAATCTCAAAGCCCAAAAAGCTAAAAGTACGGAGCAATGCAGCTCTGTCATCTGTTCTTGTGGAAGCAAATGAAGACATGATCAACTTGAAGCTGTTCTTCAGCAAACTCAAGAAGGACTGCAGAATTGTCTTTGCTCCTTTCAGGCAGAGCACTGCTGGGAATTTCAATATACAGGTGGTGGTTGTTCAGCACTGCCCTCCAATTAACATGTTTGGCCTCTGTAAGCCTTGAGCCTTAGAATGTTACAGGCCCTCTTCCCTATGAGCTGAGAAAGAGTTACCTCAGGTCAATTAGGGACACCAGAATCCAATTAAGGGCTGCCTGAGACCTTTAAAAAGGGCTCCTTTGGTGAGAGAAAGGGGGAAAGATAACCTGCTGCCAGGCTAGTGGCAGCAGGGATATAAGCTTCTCGAGGGTTGAGAGGCTGTGCTCTTTTCCATAGGGGAAACAGCCAAACCTGAGTGTCTGTTAGGGGAAGGACTGGCACCCCAGGGCAAACAGGACCACAACCTGCCCCAGTGAGGAGGAAGGAAAAAGGTATCCCCCCTTTGTTTTTGTGTTTGAGACTGTTTCTTTTTGTTTGGTGGAGGATCACCCCTTAGGCCGACCCTGAGGCCTACCCTGAAAATATGTCCAAAGTAGCACAGAAGGGGGAAGGCAAACCCTGCCCAGAGGGGCTGATTTACCCCAGGCCTGCTATCGCCAGAGCGGGGAAGTGCTAAGTCTGGCCAGACAAGGGAGGTGCCTTGCCGCCCCCCCCCCCGCCCCCTCCCAAAAAAGCAGTGTTTTTACGCAGTGATTTGTGTCACAGAAATATTGAAAGGTGAAGATGCACTTACTAAAAAAATTGCAGGTGGTTTTTTTTGGCTAACTGCACCTCCAGGTAATGCACAAGGGGCAATTTAAACACTGTACCCTGAATACACTCCTCCATAAAAAATTAACTTGCAGTTTCACTACTAAATGTTGCAAGTGAAAAAGAAAAAAAATTAAGGAAGAACAAAAGAATCACCACTAACATTACTGCGAGATGGGTGGTCAAATGTGATCTGACCAATCATTTATTGAAAAAAGATGGTGAATACCTCATCTTCCCAATAGCATTCAGTGGATTTTTCAGGAAGATTGTATGTCTGTTTGCATCTAACTACTATAAATATATTGAACATTGCACCGGGGACACTTATAGAATATATTGTTGTGCTATGTTTTAATCTAAGGAGGGACAGAATTTACAAAAATAATTGAATGAGGTTTTTGGAGATACTTGAGAGGTTATTGGCTGACACTGCTGTCACTTTCCATGGACATCTGGCTTGATATAATTAGCAACAAAGTGAGGAAAACACAAGAGGACAAAATACCCATCCCCCCCCCCCCACACACAAAATTGAAGTTGGGGCATTGCCATTACTTAATTAATAAGACTGATTTTAAATATAAAGGTCATAAATAGAGCCTAGAACAGAATGAGGCTGAAATTTGGTAATGGGTACATAATCCTGAGCTGTTTCATCCTCTTCTAGCATTTAAAATGGATACGACCGGTTTCTACTCTGAATTTACATTTGAAGGAGGTTGTTGCAGTTCATTGTATTAAATGGTGAAAAGTCGTAGAAATAAAATGATGCAACACAAAACATCTGAATTCAGATGAACTTCTAAAAGCTGTGCAGGCAGCTGAGCATCAGTTGAGTGTGTCTTCATCACACTCAGATTGGATTAGTTGAAACGTCAGAATAGGTTATGTACTAAAAAGAAAAGTGTTGATATATCATGTCGTGCAGCAGATACAAGTGTCATGAGTCTAACTAGTTAGTAGACCGAGATTGTAGTATTTTTTGTTTGCAGTGTTAAACTTTCTTTTGGACAATATGTGCCTTTTTTATGCTTGGTATAAATATGTTTATGAAGAATATCAATGTGTGTTTTTTCATTTAATTAAATATTTTGGATGTGTGTGTGGTTAGAGAAAATCATAAACTTGTTCAGAATGATAGTATTGGTTGCTGCCAAGGTAAGCCCTAGATTGGCAAACCATGTTTGTTTTCAGAGACTCCATTTTTCCTTAGCTTGATCCTCTTCAACAATTTGCACACCTACCCTGCTGTTTCAGATTTGTCTCCCACCAAAGCAAGGCTGGCTTTCCTTCCTTTAGCATAGTCAAATGTGGACTACAGCACATCCCTTCTTTACTGTTTCATGGGGCTGATGCTGCCTACCTCTGAGGTTGAGACGGCTGCTTCAGCCTGTTTTTCCTTTATTGAGCCCCAGTTTAGTTTTCTTCATCAGTCTTGGCTTAATTAATTGGACTCAAAACAATATTGGCAAATCAGTGTGAAGCATATGCTCTTTGCACCTCTGTAAGAATCTCTTTCAGTATGTGTTTGCTGTATCTACTTAATATGAAAAATCTGTAATAGATTGTGGACAGGCAACTTATGACAAAGGAAAACTACTCACTGAAAATTCTTATATTTTTGTTTTCCTCTTCTCCTTCCCTCCTGTTTCCCTCCATTTTCCTAGAGGGATTTCTTTTCATGGCAAGCCTCTCCAACATTATAACTTTATTTCACTGCTTTGAAAGCTTTTCAGTTGAGATAGAAGTTGTCAGGATTTAATACTGATCTTGATTGACAGTACTTTGCCTCCTGGTGGGTGGAGACTTATTAGTTAGTGTAAGGAAACTATTGTATAATGAAGAGGAAGTCTCTGAGAGACAGAATTACTGGTAAGTAGTTTTCCTTTTTCGCTCATCTACATCCTTTCCAAGGAGAAGCTATTCTTGATAAAATAGATGCCAAGGAAACTCTCAAATACAAAGAGAGCAAACTTTCTCAGTATTTTTTTCCTCATCTCATCTATGGGATGAAGTCTATATCTATCCAAATAGATGTTCAGGCCAGTACAGTTTGATGAAAGTAAGTAAATGTATCTATTCCAGTAGGGCTTCCACACTTTCCCAAGTCTGTTGTAGTTGAGTTTTCTTAATCATATGTAAGGCACGAGAGTAAGTTTGCTATGTATTCATTAAGCCTTATTTTGGATCATCTGATATATTCTGATTTTACCTGTATTTCAATATCTCTCTCACCCCCAAACTTGGGGGGTTTATTCCTATTGACAAATCTCGAAGTATATATAGTAGTTGCCAAAAGTCTGCTTTAAAGAGCAGATAGACTACATAGTCCTTGCCTGAGAGCTTAATGAGTGCATTTAATAACCAATAGAAAAGACCTGGGCTGAGGAAGATCAAAGGTTAGAATAGAGTTCTCTGAACATATTGCCTCCACAAAACTAAAACTTGCTTCTATCTTAAGAATATTTTATGGGCAAATTCAGAAATTGAGTGGAGTGGAGTGACTGATGTGGAACTTGATTAATGAAGAATTAAAAGAGAGTACTGTAATTAATGCCAATTAGCATGGGTTTATGGAACCCTTATCCTGTTAAACTAACTTGATATCTTTTTTTAAAATGAGATTACAAGCTTGGTTGATAAAGGTAAGTGTTGACGTAATATACTTAGACTTCTGTAAGACGTTTGACTGGATACTGCATGACATTTTGACTAAAAAACTAGAATGATACAAATTTAACATGGCACACATTAAATGGATTAAAAATTGGCTAACTGATAAATCTCAATGAAGTTGTAAACGGGGAATCATCATCAAGAGGGTGTGTTTCCAGTGGGGTCTCACATGGATTGGTTCTTGGACCTATGCTATTTAACGTTTTTTATCAACGATCTGGAAGAAAACATAAAATCCTCCCTGAATAAGTTTGCAGATGACACACAAATTGGGTGGGGAATAGTAAATGATGAAGAGGACGAATCACAGATACAGAGTAGTCTGTATTGCTTGGTAAACTGGGTGCAAATAAACATTATGCATTTTAATACAGCTAAATGTAAGCATATATATCTAGGAACAAAGAGTGTAGGACATACTTACCAGATGAGGGACTCTATCCTGGGAAGCAGTGACTCTGAAAAAGATTTGGGGGTCATGGTGGATAATTAGGTGAACATGAGCTCGCAATGTGATGATTTGGTCAAAAGAGCTAATGCAATTTTTGGATGCATAAACAGAGGAATCTTGAGTAGGAATATAAAAGTAATTTTACCTCTGTATTTGACACTGGTGCAACTGCTGCCGGAATACTGTGTCCAGTTCTGGTGTCCCCAGTTCAAGAAGCCTGTTGATCAATTGGATGGGATTCAGAGAAGAGCCACGAGAATGGTTAAAAGATGAGAAACTATGCCTTATAGTTAGGGACTCAAAGAGCTCAATTTATTTAGTTTAACAAAGAAAAAGATAAGAGGTGACTTGATTAGTCTATAGGTACCTATATGGGGAACAAATAGTGGATAAAGGGCTCTTCAGTCTAGCAGAGAAAGGTATAACACATCCAGTAGCTGGAAGTTGAAGCCAGAGAAATTCACACTTGAAATAAGGTGTACATTTTTAGTGGTGAGAGTGATTAACCACTGGAACAATTTACCTAGGGTTGTGGTGGATTCTTCATCACTGACCATTTTAAAATCAAGACTGGATGTTTTTTTAAAAGTTATGCTCTAGGAATTATTTTGGGGAAGTTCTATGGCCTGTGTTATACAGGAGAGCAGACTAGATCAGTGGTTCTCAAACTTTTTTTTTCCGCGGACCACTTGAAAATTGCTGAGGGTCTCTGTGGACCACTTAATGATCTTTCCAAATGTTGTTTGTACCATTAGCTAACTATAGTAAAGCGCTTTGGATAAAAGTGCTATATTAAAAAAAAAAAAAAAAAAAAAAAATTTTGTTTGTTCTACAAATAAAAGCACACAACTCACATTTTAATATCAGTAGTATTACCTTTTTAATGCGATGGATGTGCCCTCTCTCCCCCACCGTGGCAGCCTCCGAGCTGGGGCTGGAAAGGAAGGGGGTCTCCCTCACCGTGGCAGCCCCTGGGCAGCTGGGGCTGGGAAGGAGGGCCGTCTCTCCCCGCAGCCCTGGAGCTGGGGAAAGTCGCCTCTTTCTCTGGTTGCCGCAGCCCTGCATGTCCCAAATTCCCCCCACCTCCTCTTCTCACCCCACTGTCCCCTCCCATCTACTCCCTATTCCCCCCAAGGCCACAACATCACCTTATATATGTGTCTTCTCCAGGGTCCAGGCACCTAATTAGTGGAGCCACACCTGCGCGGCTCCACTAATTTAGGTGGGTGGCCCTTCATTCTCTTGTGCGCGGCCACCCAGGGACGCATCTCAGAGGGAACTACCCAGTTGGGGGTTTGTTAGATTTGGTGGTGGGAAAATGGTATACTCAGAACCTCAGTGAATGGTAAATAACTTATAGTAGTTTATACATCATTATTCAAAATGGAGTAATGAATAAAGCATCGTGTGTACCAAGTATAAATTTTATTAATTTTGTTAGTACTTGCAGTTCAAATTCTGTTTTTATGTTTTTGTTTTTAGCTGGTTCAAGCAGTGCCATCGGAGCTCAGGAAAGTACTGCCCAACTGTTGGTGTCAGATCCCAACCTCATTCATGTTTTAGTGAAATTTCTTTCAGGCACTAATCCTCATGGAACAAATCAACACAGTCAACAGGTAATGCTGCTAATTACAAAAACAGAAGTAACTCAGAATTATAGTTAATGAGGTTTTACAACACTAGGTAAAATTATGTCCATGGCTTGCACCATCATCACTTGTATGGTTTTAGATGATTGTGATAATTTTTCTGTGTAATTATTGTTCAAGTATATGTCCCGATGAGTGCTCTACCATAGGCTGTATGTGTGCTTGTGAGTCTCGATCAGAGACTGCAAAGTCATGTCTGCCAGCCCTTGTCTGAGCAGAGCAGTGCCAAGTGCTCTAAATGAGGGTATATAGGGAGGCATGAGTATATATCCCTAGGGGATGCCAGGGTAAACTTCTTGGCCACCCCAAACAACATGAAATGTTGCCTGTTCTGCTCCAAGGGAGGCTAAAGCCACAATTCTCAGGGGGATGCCTGATAACACCAAGGCCCAATATCCTTCTTATGTTTTTCCATCTATTCTGTTAATCCTTAAGACCCTTTTCAGGCGGTGCTGAGAAGGAGCAAGAGCTATGCTCATAGCACCTGTTTGGCTGAGACAGGTGTGGTAACCCCAAACCCCATCCATGTCTCGGAGTTAATGCCCCTTAGATTGCCTTTCACAAAGGACCTATTGATTCAGAACTCAGGGACCATCATCCATCCTAATCCCTCCTTCCTGAATCTGAGAGCATGGCTCCTAAATCACTCTCAGGCATGAAGCTGGTCTTTTCAGATAGATTTCAGTCAGTTTTCTTATCCAGTGGAAAGTCCACTACTCACAAGACTTACCTCCAGAAATGGAAATGCTTCCAATTCTGGTGTCCTTCCCATCTTCTCAAGCCTTGGAAGTCCTGCTTTCCAAGATCCTGGTCTACTACCTATTAGAGTACGTCTGGCTGTCATCACAGCCTTCCACTCACCCATCCAAGGCTTCAGTCTTTGCCTATCCTACAGCAATTAGATTTCTTAGAACTTGTTCTCTCTTTGACACCTGGCCCCCCAACCTTGTTTTAAATGCCTTATGGAAAACCTTCAAACCAATGGCAACCTGCTCCCTCTTCCACCTCTCCCTGAACATTTTGTTCCTAATTGCCATCACCTTAGGAAGGAGAATGGGGGAGCTGGACTGATGCAGCATCCATCACCTTCTGTAAAGACAAGGTTCTACTACATCCCCATCCTCACTTCCTTCCAAAGGTCTCCCGGAGCATAACATTAATCAGGAGATTCACCTACAAGTTTTCTACCCAAAACCTCATTTCTTCAGAGAAAAATCAAGCCTTCATTCACTGGATGTCCGAAGGGCCTCTGCGTTCTATCTGGACAAGACTAAACCATTCCAGGTCTCTCACAGGCTATTTGTATCAGTTACAGATGGTATGAAGAGCCATCCAGTTTTCACATAAAGGCGAAGTGGGGTTGCATCTTGACCTGCTATGAAAATATGGGGGTGCAGCCTTCTCGCTGAGTAATAGCACATTCCACTAGAGCTGAGTCCACATTTGTAGCTCTACTGAAGAACATTCCCATAGCAGAAATCTGGATTGTTTTAGTTTCTCTCCATAATTTAGACCCCATCATTTTAGATGTATAGTTGGGAATTATGTTTTCCAATGTGCATTACTTTGCACTTATCAACATTGAATGTCATCTGCCATTTGCTTGCCCAGTGAGAGTTTTGTGAGGTCCCTTTGTAACGCTTCACAGTCAGCTTTCAACTTAACTATCTTGAGTAATTTTGTATCATCTGCAGACTTTGCCACCTCACTGTTTATCCCTGTTTCCAGATCATTTATGAATAAATTGAACAGCACAGGTCCTGGTACAGATCCTTGGGGGACCTCAGTATTTACCTCTTTCCACTGTGAAAATTGACCATTTATTCCTACCCTTTTACCTATGTTTTAACCAGTTACTGATCCATGTATGGACCTTCCCTCTTATCCTATGCCTGCTTTCTTTGTTTAAGAGCCTTTTGTGAGGGACCTTGTCAAAGGTGTGTGGTGGTGTTTTTTTTTTTTTTTTTTTTTTTGAAGTCCAAGTATACTATATACTATATCCACTGGGTCACCCGTATCCACATGTTCGTTGACTTTTCAAAGAATTCTAGCAGATTGGCGAGTCATGGTTTCCCTTTACAAGAACTGCACTGATTCTTCTCCAACATATCGTGTTGATGTGTCTGATAATTCCTTTCTTTACTGTAGTTTCAACCAATTTGGCTGGTACTGAAGTTAGGCTTACCAGCCTGTAATTGCCAGGATTGCCTCTGGAGCCTTTTTAAAAAACAGGTGTTACATTAGCTATCCTTCGTCATCTGGTGCAGAGGCTGATTTAAGCGAAAGGTTACATACCACAATTAGTATTTCTGCAGTTTCATATTTTAGTTCCTTCAGAACTCTTGGGAGAATACCATCTGGTCCTGGTGACTTTTTACTATTTAATTTATCAATTTGTTCCAAAACTGCCTGTTAACACCTCACTCTGGGACAGTTCCTCAGATTTGTCACCTAAAAAGAATGGCTCAGGTGTGGGAATCTCCTTCACATCTTCTGCAGTGAAAACCAATGCAAAGAATTTGTTTAAGTTCTCTGCAATGGCCTTGTCTTTTTTGAGTGCTCCTTTAGCACCTCGATCATCCAGTAGCCTCACTAATTGTTTGGCAGGCTTCTTGCTTCTGATATACTTAGAAAAATGTTGACTGTTAGTTTTTGTGTCTGTGTGTGCTAGTTGCTCTTCCTATTCTTTTTTTGGCCTTCCTGATTATACTTTTACACCTGACTTGCCAGAGTTTATGCTTTCTTCTCAAGTTATTGGTCAGGTAAGTAACATTTCCTTTGTTCATGCTGTTAGTTTCTTTATTTAATAGCATAACTCATGGATATGTTTTTTCTTTTCCGAACTATTCTGGAGGATTATGGTAGAATGAAACACTACAAAGTATACCAGTGATTTGACATTCCATGTGAGGGATTTCCTAGTAACAATTTTGTTTTCAGATACAGTAAAATAATGCAAGTAAATCCTATTAACTGAAATCAAATTGGTTAGGAGAACTGTTAATGAACCATTTTAAGATTACGTAGTAAAGTGTGTATCAAGTCAGGAAATATGAAAATTAAGATTCTTATATTTTTTAACCAGCCTATATTGCATATTTATTTGCTGACTACTTCTAATATATATGTTTCTATGTGAAAATCAGTTCAGATTAAGAGGTTTCGTGTTGGATAAGCTAAATTACTCATTAAAGATCAGAAATTTTCTAAAAAAGATAACTGTTTTGAGGGGAATAATCTATTTGTTTTTAACCAAGAACTGAATGTTTGTGGTGTTATGACCCATCGCTGGTGGTAGAATGCAAATAAGAAAAGTTAAGACTTGTATCCACCCAATGGAAATTCCACAGAAATTATTCAGGAATGCAAGTTTAGTTGACATAATGCTTTTCTCATAAAACATTTTACAGTAAATGTACTTTAAACAAAAGCTTCCTCGTAGCATAAACAACTTTTGAAATCTCTTTTCAGGTTGGGCCAACAGCTACACAAGCTATGCAAGAATTTCTTACTCGATTACAAGTGCACCTTTCTTCAACTTGTCCTCAGATGTTCAGTGAATTTTTATTAAAGTTAATACATATACTTTCAACAGAGAGGTAAAAATTGAGTTTTATCCTTAATACTCAAGTTAATTTTTTTTTACTTCCAGAAATAGCTGTAGGCTCTGTCTATAATACAAATAAGTGTTTCTGTAACTAGGATGTGACACTTTCATGTTCACCCCATTGCAACACTGTGTGTGTGTGTGTGTGTGTGTGTGTGTGTGTGTCATGGCTGAAAAGATTTTGCACATCTACACATACTATACTGCCTAACCATATTTAAATGAGTTAATTTTGGGGTATTCTTAGCAGTACCTATGTGGTACCTCCATCGGGGTTAGAATGCCTGAAGTACATGCCCACAAATTTGCACTGGCAGCAAGTGGAACAGTGGACTCAGGACTCTCCACAAGTCCTTGCTTGAGGGACTGCAAATAGGAAGACTATATTGAGTGTTAGATGATTGGATGACATTGCCTCCTCCTGGAGTTGATTGGGGAACTTGTTCTTTGTTGGAGCAACATCTAAAGCAGGGGTAGGCAACCTATGGCACGCGAGCTGATTTTCAGTGGCACTCACACGGCCTGGGTCCTGGCCACCGGTCCAGGGGGCTCTGCATTTTAATTTAATTTTAAATGAAGCTTCTTAAACATTTTACAAAACTTGTTTACTTTACATACAACAATAGTTCAGTTATATATTATAGACTTCTAGAAAGAGACCTTCTAAAAACGTTAACATGTATTACTGGCACGTGAAACCTTAAATTAGAGTGAAGAAATGAAGACTCGGCACACCACTTCTGAAAGGTTGCCAACCCCTGATCTAAAGTGATGCTGATTTGGGAGGCCTGCCAACAAACCCCCTAATTTTTCATTAGCCAGAGGAAGCTCTGCTGGGGGACTCTAGTCTAAGGGGATAAAAGAATCTGGAGTGTGGCATGAGGAGTGGGTTAAGAGGATTGCTGATAGATTCTGAAAGTATTTCACATGGATTGGTAAAGGAGGCTAGAATGGGATTTACGAAGCATGGTTTCATATAATATCCTTGCCATCAACTGCTGCTATTTGTCCTTCAAAAAATGTTATTAAACATGCATGTTTTAAGGTCTTCAGCATTACCAATATAAATTAATATATACTTAATTCTCATATCTCTAAAAATGTTTTCAAATAGTCCATATATTAATGAATGCTAAACACTCCCTATATCTTCCCCAGTAACCATTGAAAAAATTTAGAAAGAAAACCTTACTGTAATGGTTATTTTTAAATATAGATCATTGTAGAATAGATCTCATCACCAAATAACAGTATTTGTTGTTTAAACTGGTAACTAATTCCTTTCCAATATATTTGTTTTTTTAGCCCACAGACTTTTTAGCCAAAGTCAAAAGATCATATTGACTTTATTCAGATCAAAAATATAATCAGTTGATCAGAGTGGAAAATTAAGTAGTAACTTGCTATTGCCAAGATGTAAAAGGTTGAATTCCTCATTTAATTGTTTAAATTCTGTTGTTAAAGACTTAATTCTTCCCTGCTACTGCAAGTATTTTACTGTATGTCAGTCTTATGATGCCACTTACTGGGATGCAAAGATTTGAGAAACCCCCACCCCTATTTTATAAGCCTAATTTTGACCACCTTGAAGTTTTCTTTGCTTCCTGGCCTCAGCAGCATGGATTGGTTACCTCTAAATAAAATAATATATGGAGATATACCTATCTCATAGAACTGGAAGGGACCCTGAAAGATCATCGAGTCCAGTCCTCTGCCTTCACTAGCAGGACCAAGTACTGATTTTGCCCCAGATCCCTAAGTGGCCCCTTCAAGGATCGAACTCACAACCCTGGGTTTAGCAGGCCAATGCTCAAACCACTGACCAATTTCCCCCTCCTCCCCCCCCCCTGCTTTCCTGCTCTCTCCTTCCTTCTGCCTATGCATCTTTGTCTCTCTCTGTGGTATGGGCACACAGGAAAACAGAGGAGGTAAGAAAAGGAAAAAAAGAACAAGTGCCGAAAGAGGAACGCCAAGGGCTCTGCTTCACAGGCAGGAGAGAGTGAAAGGCAGAGTACTAAGTTCTGCGACAGCACTTCATCCTTTTAGGTGTATGGGATTCCTTGGCCAGAAGATACCATTCAATCAGACACTATTCTAACCTCTCATGGGGACACCAGGATGCCCAAATGTATGTCGTCTTTAAGCAGGGAGTGGCAGTTTCAGTGGAGCACAGGAGGTCCTAGCAGTCTACCTACCTTACTGCTATCTGAACTGTGCCACAGCTTGGCACTTGCTCTCTGGCTTTTCCAGTTCTTCAGCAATTTCTCTGCCTTTGCAAGGTCCAGGAGCTCTTGGATCTGGATGTCTCTCAAATGGTCCCAGTTTTAGTAAGTCTCACTTTAGCAGGCATTCCTTCTGTTTCTCCATTGTGTAGACACCTATCAGCCTCTCTGTCCCACAAACAATACCTTTCAGCCTGCTTTTCTTTCAGCTCCTGGAGAAATTTTTGTCTCTCCAGCCTCTGTGTGGTGCTCCTTCATCCTCCTGTAGTTCCACCCACAATATGAAGAACAGATTTATTATCTCTTGGTCTGATACTAGAGAGCTTAGTCTTCACCCCACCTACAAGCAGGAAACAATCTCTCATCTCTCCAAAGACCCATTGCCTGAGCAGTTTGGCTGCTTGTTCAGCTTAGCCATGTTCTCTCAGGGTGCCTAGGCCTGAGGCTTCTCTGCTGGCCCCTGGTAAGCCCTGCTCTTACAGGTACTTTTCTAGCTCCTTTCCTACACAGGGCTCACAACAATGGTTTTTTTTCCCCCCTGGGCTATGTATACATTATGAGTTGGGAGTGCGATTCTTCTGCTTGTGTACACACATTCACACTAGCTCTCATTGAGCTAGTGCAAGTATAAATAGCAGTGTGGCTAGGGTAGCACTGGTAGTGACAGCAGAGGCATGATTGAGCCATGCTGAGTGCACATCTACCATTTTCAGGTGGGTTTGTATTCGCAGATGTCGCTCTCCTATCATATACCCAACACCATATACAAGAAAAACAACTCGACTCAATGCATTCGGCCAGCAAATTGGACTGAAAATCAACTGCAATAAGACCAATATCATGACCTTTAATATTGCCTCACCATCACCAGTACGGATAGAGGATTATGTTCTCACCAATGTAGACACATTCACATACTTGGGCAGCACCATCAGCCAGGATGGTGGAACAAGCCAGGACGTCCGGAACAAAATCAGTAAAGCCAGAAACACCTTCAGGAGCTTAAATACAGTCTGGAAATCATCAAAATACAACATCAAAACCAAACTCAAGATATATCAGTGCTGCGTACTTTCAACACTACTTTATAGTTCAGAATGCTGGGGAATGAAAAAGTATGACATGTCCAAACTGTCTTTATTCCATAAAACCTGCCTAAGAAAAATCCTCCATATCTTTTTGGCCCAGAACAATCTCAAACCAAGATCTGTTGACACAGTGCAGCCAAGAGGATCTGAGCACCATCATTGCCCGGAGGCGATGGAGATGGATCGGTCATGTGCTTCAGTTGGAAACTGGTTCCATCACCAGAGTAGCAATAAGATGAACACCTGAAGGCAAGCAAAAACGAGGTCGCCCGAAAACAACATGGCAAAGAGCTGTGGAAGCCGAGCTGAAAAACCTGGGGTACAGCTGCGGAACCAGTGAAAGACTTGCCAGAAACAGTCAGGAGTGGAGGAGCTTCATCACTGCCCTCAATGCCAGAGGTAATAGGAACATGATGATGAATTGTATTAAGAATGGCTCAGCTGTGCTTCCTTTGCTGCTACCAGTGCCACCACGGCTACACTATTTATACACAAGCAGACGAATCACACCACAAGCTTGTAGTGTAAATGTAGCCCTAGTTAAGCTCAGCTGGAAGCTTTTATAAACATCTTTGGAGTCCATGCTCCCTCAGGCTTTCTTTCAAGATTTGGGTGCACAGATTGTTAGAAGAAAGAGCAGGTTGACCCAGAGGTGGATATGAGTACAGGCTTCTTTATTGTGATACTTGTTCCCCTGGACCCAATTGTCCAGTAAGCACTGAATTAGTTACAGCCCATTCTTTTTGTTTGTTAGTATGTACATGCCTACATCCGTTACAACACCTCAAAACCACCCATTTTGTTAGTAAACCCACCCTATCGTGCACAGCATTACACATATTACACAGGCATTTTACCTTAAAAATATATTTTTTTGCAACAATTTGTTGCCACAAATCTCCCTGGTCATGAGCAATTCTCAGGGGAGGTAGGAAGAGGCCATAAACCAGGACTTTTTATGTAGCTGGGAAAGGAAGGGAGGAGGAGATAACACTGCTTTACCCAAAAGGTACCTTTGAGATCCCCACTTTCTTATGCAGCTGCAACACTTATCAATTCTTACAAGCAACAGGGAAGGGCAAAATATGCCAACTTATTTATTAAACACAGAACTACAGCCTTATGCCTTTGTCCCCTAATGCCATGTTAGCACATTAGCAGCTTCCCAGGTCTCTACTTAACCCATACATATCCCAACACAGATGACTCGGGGTTTAAGCATAAAATTTGAAATCACTACACTCTTTAGCTCCAGAGGTTCAAACCTCAGCCCAGTCTCACTCAGTGTGGAAGTTAAACTGAATATCTTGCAGTTCATTTTGTCTGGGTCTCTCAGATGACATGTAAAACTAAGGACCTGGCTTTACATATAGGGTACCCCTACACAGCCCCTGGGGTGTGATTTACAGCTTGGGTATACGTACCCACACTAGCTTTAATCTAGGTAGCTCACTAACGACAGAAACTTAAAGCTGCAGTGGCACAGGCTGAACAAGCAAGTGTACACCCAGTGGGGTCAGGCAGGCTTGTGAAGCCTGCACTGAAGCTTGCTGCACCGCATCTTAAGTTCTGTGCTTAGCAAGCTAGTAAGATTCAAGCTAGTACAGGTATATCTACATAAGCTGCAAATCACATGCTTGGCTGCAGTGCAGACATACCTAGTGTTCTTTAAGTACCTATTCCTTTGCACTAGCTCTGTGGTCTTAGCCTCCCTTCGCTAACCTGTAATCTGCAGGAACCCACAGCTTCTGTTTTTCTCTGGATGGGGTTAGTCTCTTCTACCTCCTGAGTGATTTTTTTCCCTTGGTTTTCCCTGCTGTTGGCTAGGGAGCTCAGGCTTTCTATTGGTTCATTAGAAACTTCGCTTTTGTCTCAGCCTTGCATAGGGGATTCTTCCCTAGTGGCAGGTTTACCTCTAATTTTCTTTATACTGCACTCCCTCTCTCAGCAAAGAGATTTCTGCAGTGCTCTCAGTGGCCTGCCTGCCATAGTACTCCCATTTTAGCTTCTGTCTCAGGGGTTTCCCTTGTTTCAACACCATGGAGACCTCTCAGGGCCCTTTAACTCTCTTGGTGCTTTTCAATGCCTGCTGGTCTAGCTTCTGAACAAAGAGCCTGGTCTTGCATATTCTAGCTCCTTTCTACCCTCTGGTGCCAAGTTCATTTCAGTTTTAGAAGTGCTCTGATCCCTCTGCACCCACTAGAACCTGCTACAGTTTGTCAGTGGGAATATGATACTGAGGAGAGATCATAAATGAACCACCTTCCTATTCAGAACGACTGGATTCTGTAAACTCTCAATTGCTGGCCACCTTCAGGGTTGGTTTCCTACAGTCAGAATCTGGGGTACATAGTTTTGGGAGAACACCTAAAGTTCTGTACCAGTAATGGGGTACTCTTGTTGACCCTAAACCTCCCTTTTAGTATTTTCCAGGGCAAATCTAGAGAATTGGAGACCTACATGCTTTTATTTGTGATGCATCTTCTCTACTAGCTATGGAAAATGTCTGTATAAGACTTTGCATTTTCACTGTGACTTGGAGGCTCAGAGAGAACTCTTCTATTGTTAGTTAGGCATCACAATGAGACTGTGAGCTAGGAAAGTATCGGCTCCATTTTGCAGATGAGGAGGCGGTGTGCTGAGAAGTCGTGTGACTGAGATTTGTTTCTTTTTTGAGTACGTGTTCCTATAGGTGCACCACTGCAGGATGTGTGTGCGCCTGTGCACTTGCAACTGGAGATTATATATAGCAGTGTCTGTGGACCCCCACTTGCATAGAGCAGTGCCTCATGCTCCCAGGTGAGGGCCTATAAAGAGGCATGGGCCCACCACCACTCTAGTTCCTTCTCAGCTGCCTGCGGCTTGAGATGAAGCAACTGTGGTGTCCACTGCTTTCAGCTTTTCTTATTACCTCCCATGTTCATTTCATTTATTTAGGTTTTTATTTTACCTCATTTTTATTAGTTGGAGCACAGCTTATGTTTGGGGATTCCTCCCCTCTGAACTTGATGCCTTGCTCTTTGTGGTCTATGATACTTCCCTGAGGTATGTTTAAGATTCTGGGGTTCAGGCCTTGCCAGATTTGCCAGAAAACTTTTACTCATAGTGACGGTCACTCTAGCTGTCTTCAATCTCTCAGAGAAACTCCTGTCCCATCAAAGTGTAAAGTCTGCATAGGGTTTAAAAGTAGGTCCCACAAAGGTAAGAGAGGCTAGGCTAAAGCTCCTCTTAATAGAATGCTCCTTAGTTCCGACGGGGTCTGTGTTTGTCCCTCTAGGTCAGTCTCAGGCCGTACCAGTGACTTCAGGTGCAGTTCTAGAGATGAAGCCCTCTAAAAGAAGAGACCACCCCCTTTTCTTAGCAGAGACTCTAGAAAGAGGACTAAGTCACCACACAGAGCTGACTCTTGGGAGTCCTCATGTCCCACAATAGGTACAGCTGAGGCTCCAGCTGGTGCTGGTAGCGAAGCGTCAGTACTGCCTAAGAAGTCCAGTTGGAGAGGTCTTCAGTGAAACAGCACCAGGAGGCCCTTTCCTTGGTAACAATTGATACCTCTAGGCATTGAGATGCATCTAAAACCAGGAACTTGAGGGCTCTAGTAGTGTCATCTGATTAGAGCCATAGAAACGGCTCAGAGTGATACCCAGCTCCTTCTCAGGTACTGTCCTCCTCAGGACATCAGCTCTCTGAGCACACAGCTATCATCTTGTTGGCCTCTCTCGTACCACATGAAGCATCCTGGTTCTGCATCAATCCCTATTCCAGGCCCCAGTATTGCTTCAACAACTTGTGTCTGAACCCTTTCCCACTAGAACAGGATGCACTGATTAACTGATGCACAAAGCTCCCCCCCCCCCCTTTCAACTCAAGGGATAACACATCCTCTGACGAGGTTTCTGTACAAGGCTGTGTCACAGCATCGTACCAGCACATGCCTCTAGGGATGTACCCTGATGAGGACTTTCCAGAGCCCAGCAGATGCCCTAGATTCACTGAACAGCCACTGGCTCCACAAGACTGCTCGCTGGTATTTTATGTTCTCTTGGAACCTGAGGCGACCCAAGATGAGCGAGACCAACCAAACAAAGAAGGGTCAACTTTGGACAAGTTCTCATCTGATGAGATGGTAATGCCACCCTTGCCTTCTTATGCAGACGACTTTAAGGCCTTCCAGGACTTAATGAAGAGTCTAACTGAATCCTTCCACACTGCTTTGGAGGAAGGTCTAGTAGTCTCAGCATTCTCTGGTGGACATTTCACATATCTCCTCCCAGTGTAAGGTCGCCCTACCCATCCATGAGGCACTGTTCTCACCTGCATGATCTCTATGGTAAAAACACCTACCACTATTCCACCCGCTTACAAACACCAGATAAAAAATATAACGTTCTGCCCAAGGGAATGGAGTACTTCTTCTCCCATCCCACCCCTAGTTCCCTGGTGGTAGATATGGTCAACAAAGAGAACTGTCAAGCACGCTCCACACCCTCTCCTTCCGAGAAGGCATCTAAACGCCTTGATCTCCTGGATAAGAAAAGCTATTTGTTGGCTGCTTTTCAATTTTGAGTCACAAATTACTAGGCCTTGAAGGCAAAATATAATTTTTACTACTACTCAGTTTGTTCAATTTATTGAACAACTCCCATGAGACCCCAGGGAACAATTTCAAGCCCGCATTTCAGAAGGTCAGCTGATCACTAGAGCTTCCTTGCAATATGCTCTTGACAACCCCAATGTGGCTTCACAGTCCTTAGCTACTGCAGTAACATCCTGGTTCCAATCTTCTGGCCTCCTGAGGGAGATACAGAACATTGTGAAAGACTTCCCCGTTGAAGGGCTCAAGCTCTTTAGTTTTAACACGGACCCCTCCCTCCACTTCCTTTCAGTCACTGGGAATGTGTGTGCCTGCAACAAACAGAAGTCTTCCGTAAGTCTCAAACAGTATAATGCACCTGATCATTTCAGTTCCACCCACAATGGCTCTACGGAGCACCCCCAAAAAGGGGACCACCATCTTCCCACAACCACCCAGCCTGCACATTTCTCTAAGCAATTGTTTTGACAACTTAGTCAAGGGCCTCAAACAGCCTCTTTCTCTGGATCTTCTGCTGCACCATTCTGCCATCCAACCTCCTTTTGGAGACCACCTATCTCACTTACTACCTGCCTGTGAGCTCATCACCTCAGACAAGTGGTCATTAAGGTGGTCACTATGGGATACTCCATTCATTTCCATTCTCTCCACATATACCCACCTCTGTTCCCCATCCCTCTTCAGGGACCCTTCTCGCATGGGAGGCTGCATCTCAGATGTGTTCAGGCATGGCTAAGGACGTATGTATACCCTGAACAGACTGTCTTTCCAAACAAATCACTGTACCTTCGCAAGTGGAAAGAACCATTAAATGTCTTAGGTGGTGGAAAGAGCCATAAAGGTGGTGACGTGAATCCTATTCTCATGTCTACCACCTTTGGAAATCCTTACCACGGATGTCTCTCTCTTGGATTGCAGTCACATTTACAGGTTGCCAGTCTGTCAAGATAACGTTAGGCAACAGGGAAGCTATGTACTATATAAACCTACATGGGGTAGCAAGATCCCACTCTTTATGTGCAGAATGGCTAAAACTGTGGAAGTGGTGCATCTCCCATCACATAAAAATCTGTGAGATTTACCTACTGGGCCTTCAGAATGCAACGGCGGACTCCCTGAGCAGGAACTTCTATCAGGACTATGAATGGGAGCCCAGGTTCTGACAAGACCCCTATTTGAGACATTAGAGCAAACTTATTGATAACTTCTTTCCTTTAAGATCTTCGTTTATTGTAATGACCGTGGCCAGACAAGTGAGAGAGATTAATTCTCTCCTCCCTTCTGTGTGCTTTCAGTTCTCTTCAGAAGAGTTTATTTTGTTTTTGTCCTGGAATTTTTCTGCAGTTAATACCAAATTCCTCTGGGACAAGTCCAGTATCTTCCCCATCAATGACAAGAGGCTGCCTTTATTGTATGTTGAGCATGTTCTTAAGCTTTATATTTCTCATTTTCAAGAATTTAAAAAGTCAAAAAAATCACTCATGTTTTGAACGTTGCAACAAGAGCAAGGCTGCTGCTGCTGCTGTTGTTAGATGGGTATGAGGCTGCATTCTCATGTGGTCTGGCTGGTAAACCTTGTGTTCTGAGCTTGTCAAATGCCATAGGGCTTGAAGTCTCCACTTCAATGCTCACTTCAAGTGAGGTATTTTTTCCCAGGTATATAAGGTAGCAGGCTTGGCCCTCTCTTTTTACTATCAGCTGGACCTGTTCACTTCTCTGGATGACTCATTTGGCTGCAAGGGCCAGCTAGCAGCACAATAAGGTAAGCTCACCTCCTGAGGTTGCTGCTTCTTAGTGCCATTGCATGTTCTTTTAACCTACCTTTGTAGGATGGGAGAAGAGACTTTGAAAAAGGGAAAATTACTTGCTGGTAATTCCATTTGTTGTCTCCTCTCATTCTTCATCCTGCCTTTCTTTTTAGTGGTTGATGTGCTGCCTCTTGCTTCCTATTTCTCTTGTATTCAATTGCTTTCTGTACAGTTCTGGTAGTTCTTTAATTGGGATGGGCAGGTCCTGACTAGGGCTTATATAATTGGAGGTGAGCTTTTTCAATTCTGCTTCCTCACTTCCCAGTACATGGCACCATAATCCTGTCTGTCCGTTAATCATAGACTGGAAGTAGAGAAGACTGCAACAAGCAAAAGTAATTTTACCTTGGATGATATCTGTAATTTGAAATAGTAGAATGCTGTATAGTAACATTTAAATATATTCATGATGAGAAATAAATGTATTTATTGGCATAACCATTCCAACTTTAATTCACTTTGTTTATACGTTACAGCATGTTACTGTATGCATGCTACATTTGACTTATGTTGAGCACCACACAAACTCAGGGTTGAAATAAAACAGCTTTTGAAAAAGGAGTTGATTCGTCCTCTGATATTAAAGCCTCCTTTAAGTATGTCTTAAATATTTTCAAACAAGAAGTAGGATTTAAATCTCCCAAAACACAGGAAAAGCATGAAAACGGGGGTTCAGATATTTAATAGTTTTCAATATACTTTCAAATATGATTATTGTTCATCAAAGCACTAGACTGATTGTGAAGGAAGTGTTTTTATTTTTAATTCTCTTCTCTTTCGAACTAAAACCTCACTCTGTCTTCTAAATTGCACTCTTAAGACCATATACTGAACACTAATTCACTTTGCTTTCTGTAATGTTGAAAATTACAGACAGATTCAATTCTAAATCAGTAGCTTATTGCTAGTTTTGAAATTTAATTTTTTCTTTTAGCTAAATCAGACTTAAATAATTCAGCTCACATTGGTAAAACTTCAAAAGTAGTAGCACCAAACATCCATTTTTCAGACCTCCAGTAAGAGATTCTAATTTAGGCAGTATTATCTTTCATGTGGCTTATTGGCATGCAAATACTTACTTTGACCTGTTTGTGACAGTCATCAGTGGAATTATTTGATACTTCTTTCCTGTGATGTTGATGCGTAATTACCCAGCCAGACCATTAAGGATTAAAAACCCAGAAAATTTGATGATGGGGAGTAAAGAATCCCTTTTTTTGCCAGAAAACAAGTGGAAATTCACCCAATGGTGATAAAAGATTGGAGGGCTTTCCCCCATAGAAAAACTTTCTTTAAGTTTACAAAATTTTCCACTCAGTAATTTTATCAAAATTGTTGATGCCAGCATTTCAAAAATATCTCTAAGGTAACTACATGGCCAAAGAAACAGTAGTTCCCAGACTCTTTCAATGGGGGACGTGTTTACCTTCCTGATGATATCAGCACAGTGTAGAAGGGAGACTTCCCAGAAACAGCATGATGTGCCCCATGTGATTATAAAAATTGCTATGAAAAATAAATGCCTATCCCCTCTGTCAGAGGAGCAGAAAATTACCTGTGTGCTTTCAACATACATTTTTGAAAATTGCTAGGTTTTCAGAGTATATTGGTTAGTGAAATACAGTAAGTCCTTTGAAGAGGACTACCTTTTTAAAGATATATAAACTGTTGTCACCTATCAGTTAAATATATTCTGTTTGATTCTCTCTTTTAGGGGTGCTTTCCAAACAGGCCAGGGACCTCTGGATGCACAAGTGAAGCTCTTGGAATTTACCCTGGAACAGAATTTTGAAGTAGTATCAGTTAGCACCATTTCTGCAGTAATTGAGTCTATCACCTTTTTGGTGCACCATTACATTACATGCTCAGACAAAGTGATGTCTCGCAGTGGGTCAGACAGCTCAGTGGGTGCTCGCGCATGTTTTGGAGGGCTCTTTGCCAATATTATCCGCCCAGGTGATGCCAAAGCAGTTTGTGGAGAAATGACAAGGGATCAACTCATGTTTGATTTGTTAAAGCTGGTTAATATCTTAGTGCAGCTGCCACTTTCGAGTAACCGAGAATATAGTGCTCGGGTTCCAGTGGCTAGTAGTACTACAGACAGTGTTTCTGATGAAGAAAAAGTTTCGGGAGGCAAAGATGGCAATGGAAACAGCTCTAATACTCAAGGATCAACTGCATATGTGGCAGACTTGGTGTTAGCCAACCAACAAATTATGAGCCAGATTTTGTCTGCTCTGGGCCAGTGTAACAGCAGTGCTATGGCAATGATAATCGGTATGTATTTGCAAGTAGATAGTATTCATTTAAATAAAAAGCAACGTCTCTTTCAGAATGTTAAGACTTAATTCATTTTCTCCCCATATGAGAAAAATATAATAGTGTAGAGATGAAAGTAGGGAGAGAGTAATACCAAACACACACTTTATTGTGGAATTGGCAGTCTTAACTTTTTGGAAGTTGCTTAAAATGTTTTAATAGAATAGATCAACTTGAATTATGAACAATTGAAACAGCATTATTTCTTGACTTCATCACTGCTTCCAAAAGGTAGAGGGCCATATGGTGGCTTTGGCCCTTGCACAGGGCATAAGAACCATCCCACCTCTCGCATTTCTGTTAGTCTCAGTGAATGCTAACAGTGTGTTCTGACTGACTACCAAGTATATGCAGAGGTCAGATGGTTTTCTAGGAGGTTTACTCCTATTATAAATAGGTAAGCAAGCTGAGTAGTACTGTGAACAGCAGAGCTGCCATTTAGCGAGGGAATAAATTTTGAACTCCTGTGCAACACATACATCTGCACCAGACATTCAGTGAGCTGCGAATATTCTATAATATACATTGATATTGCCCTCTGAAAAGAATCCTAAATACATTTTAGTTGCTTTTGGCTAGATAGAGCCAGCTGTGACCGTTGAACTTCCTGTCCCATTCCCTTGGTTAATTCACCTCCCTTGTAGTGTCTCACCTAACATTAAAGTAAGCTCTCTTGGCCCAAGATCAGTCCTTCCTATATGTGCTATAAAGTGCCTTACACATGTCTGGGCTCTGTAATAATAATTTACACTTCATTGCAAACTTCATTGTTAATTACATGCCAATTCATATTTTGCAGTAGCTATGGGAATACTAATTTAATGGAGATTTAAATAGCATTAGGTTCTGTTAATGCACTCTCTGTTTGTGTAAAACTGGCAGTTTGTCTGCCAAGCCTCAGCATCTTGGCCTTAAACTGTGCGTTTCATCTGTTTTTACTAGGTGCAAGTGGTTTGCATCTCACAAAACATGAAAACTTTCATGGTGGATTAGATGCAATATCAGTTGGAGATGGATTGTTCACTATATTGACAACACTTAGTAAAAAAGCCACTACAGTGCAGGTGATGCTTCAACCAATTCTTACCTACATGGCCTGTGGGTACATGGGAAGACAAGTAAGTTCTCTTAAGTCTATTCAGTTACAGTTTGAAATGTTCTTTTAATAGAAATTTTACAGTCTTGTAGCTGAGACTTCAGTCTGCTTTAAATATTTTCTGAATTAATCCTATAAAAAACCTTTAGATTTCAAAGCCTTTCTAAGAAACATGGAAGTCCTCACAGATAATAGTTCACTCCATAATTGAGTTACCAATGTACATGTAATTTTAATGGTGTTTAGTCTCATTAAAATTGTTTCCAAGTAATTTCACTGCTTTAAGTATGAAATGAATTAGATTCCTTTCAAGTGATACACAGTTGTAGCGACGATACAGCTATTTTCTTGGCTCTTCTTTTCTCCTTCATGGCTCTGCCTCTGTAGACTCCCACTGAAGATGTTGCTTGCAACTGTTGGGGCCATATGCACATGCTGCTTTGGTCTAAGATTCTGGAGAAGAGACTCTGAAATTTCCACTCTTGACTATTTCTCTTTCTGCTAGCCTGTGTTATGGGGAACTCAACATTTTCCCTGTGTGGGGTTGGCATAGGGCTTTTTTGATTGCAGTTAATGCTGGTTATGTAAAGAGTTAAGTTTTATTCGCCAAAGAATACACACATGCCAATCCCATAACTGCTGGATTTATCCATGTTCAAGTCAAAAGTAGATGGAATCCATATGCAAGCTTCTGGCTTTCAAATGCTGGCAGTGAGAGATTTCTCTCATCCCAGTCTACTTCCTGTGCAATAGGAGATCTAGTTCTCTTCTCCCTCTCTTCTTCCCCCCCCCCCCTTTCTTGGTTCACCTGCTTATTTTCTGCCTGCAGTACCCAAGTTCCTGAGGTATTTCAGACTGGTGATTGCAGACCTAGCAGTTCTCCACAGCGGGGTGGCGGGGCAGTGTGTGCGTGGATGTATGCATGCATCACCTCTGTACTTTACAGCTTTGCCCAGGTGGGCCTCCACTTTACCAAAGCATTATAGTGGTATGTCTGAGCCTAATTGCTGATCTGGAGTCCTACAAGGCTGCCTTTCCCTTGACGAATGTGGCCCTGCTCGTGTTTTTGTCATCCCAGGCCTTTTTTGCTCCGTTCTTCTGAGCCTAGCTTGTCCATTTGTGACCAGATCTTGGAGATGTCCTCTGTAACTGGTTCCCTTCCAGTGAAACAGAGGGGTGGGCCAACACCAGCTTCTCAGGGACTGCATCCTTCCCCTGTTTAATGAACTCACACCTATTTAGCTCTCTGTGGGATAAGACTTTCCCCTTCAGGGCACTGGTCATGGTGTCCAGAGCGTCTTAGTTTCCTTGTTTTCTAATCAGGCTTTTAGGTATTCATGTATCTGAATAATGTTCTGGCCTTCAGGCATTAGCCTTTCACCTGGGCTGAGGTGCTCATCCACATCCACCTCCAAAGCTTCCCCTCTTGAATAGATCTTCCTTGGAATCCCCCTTCTCCTGTTGGAAACTGATTCCCCACCACACAGGCTAAAGCATTACAGAATACGCAAGAACAGATATGAAAAATTTGCTTGGGTACTTAAGCAGTATCCCAGCTCAATGAAACAGTTACTTTTATGTAGGGGGGCTTTCATCCATAAATCTAGTGGACAAGCACATAGATAAAATGTTAAAACAGGATTATGAAGTCTCCAACATGTCTTAGAGCTGCTTTCATCTGTCCAGCCACTTTTAAGGCTGCATTCTTCTGGGTTTGCCATGCCTTTGCCTTAGTTGGTACTAAAAGTGAGAACACCAATATGTTGTGAATTCCTTTGAAAGGACTTCAGTTCTCTCTGCATTTTTTTTGTATACTTCAGGTGGCAGTGCTAATTCCATATTGTAGTTGCATTTAATCCAGGATCCCTTCAGTGTAATCATGCTGTTTGAGGAAACCCTAATTACACCTGTACCCCGATATAACGCTGTCCTCGGGAGCCAAAAAATCTTACTGCGTTATAGTTGAAACCGCGTTATATCGAACTTGCTATGATCCACCGGAGTGTGCAGCCCCCCTCTCCCACCAGAGTGCTGCTTTACCGTGTTATATCCGAATTCGTGTTATATCGGCTCGCGTTATATTGGGGTAGAGGTGTATATTTTTCAAGGAAGCTGATGTTGGCAAACTTTTCAGCTGCCTCGTCAGGGAAATGAAATGGCTTTTCTCCATCTTTCCTTTCCCTTAGGGGTTTCAGCGTACCCATTTCATCCCTTTTGGTTCCTCCAGCATTAAGAATACCTTACTGGCTGGCTAGCATTCAAGGCAGAAATCATCAATTTATATCCCTGTCCTCTCAAATTCAGTGAATTGTTGCTGATCTTGATGGCTGCCAGCCCTCTTGAAGGATGGTTGAAATGGTTTCTTTTCCATCTAGACAGGTTCTACTCTGACCAAAAAAAAAAAAGTCATTGGCAGTTGTCTGTTTTGGCTATTCAGTATTTTTAGCCCCATTCTTAACTGAGTAGCTTTCCCTGTTCCTAGGCAAAGAAGATTTTCCCTGAGATGGGGAGCCAGGGGAAGTATATTAATGCTATTTCATGGTAGAAAAGTGAACTGGGCACTTGCGTTAGCTGTTGGGAAGTGCTGTCCTATCTTGGACTTTATCCTCAGTTGGGGGTGGGGAAGAGAGGTCAATTCTATAAAAGAAATAATCAGGTAATAAACTTCCCATTGTGTTTAAATAATCTTGCATGAAATTTAGCTGTGCACTATACATCATGACTAAGTAGTTCATATATTTCTTCTAGGGTTCTCTTGCTACCTGCCAATTATCTGAGCCACTGTTATGGTTCATTCTGAGAGTGTTGGACACCAGTGAAGCACTGAAAGCATTCCATGATATGGGTAAGAGAGCTGGATTTTCCCTCATTAAAATGTGCTTAGTATAACAACGTTAGGTAAGCAAATTTAAGTAGGTCAAATATGCCTTTGCTTTCTTAGTGTTAAGCAGAAATCCTAGCTTTTGGTTTCTTTTAGTTCCATACTTATATTTAATGTACATTTTGACTTGCTTCACTTTACTTAGGAGGTGTTCAACTCATTTGCAACAACATGGTAACCAGTACAAGAGCCATTGTCAACACAGCAAGAAGCATGGTTTCAACTATTATGAAATTTCTTGACTCTGGTCCTAGCAAGGCAACAGATAGCAGTTTGAAAGCAAGAGTGCTAGCTTCTGAGCCTGATAATGCGGAAGGAATCCACAATTTTGCGCCATTAGGTTTGTAATACTTCTTTTTTTGCCTTTAGGAGACACTAGATTGCACTAAGACATACATTTTTAAAAATGTCAGTGAGGTAGGATAGTCCATAAACTTTGTACAAGGCTATTCTTAGAATCTGAATATGCTGATCAAATGATAATGATTTGTCTGCTGGCCTAGCCCAGAAGGTACTCATCCAGAGTCTGAGAACCAACAAGACTGGAGAGTGAAAAAGCCCATTTTGATTAAAATGAGTATATTGGTTTGGGGGGAGGGAGGGTTGCAGATATTGTGGGGAAGTGGCAAAAGATCCCTCCAAATTTGAGTGACGGTATCAGAAGAAACTATTACAAAATAGCTATAAAATTGCAAAAAATAAAATCATTGCGTAGTTGATAGAATGAGAGTCCGTTATGCATCTTCTACTTTAGTGTTTTCAGTAATTACCTTAAGAACAGATATGAACAGTTGTTGTCTTCAAACTCACTCTGCAGAGAGCTTGTAAGTAGCTGAGATCTTGCTCTAACCACATAATATATGCTACAGATCACCTCTACATCTGTTACAAACTGCTCACTGTCAGCAGCAACTTGATGCTAAGTACACATGGTAGTGTTTGGCACTCAAATAACTCTTCCTACTCTATTCTTAAACCAGGCAGAGATAGAAGAGTAATGGTTAGTTCTGCTGGGAGCAGAGAGTGGGGACTTGCAAACCAAGGTTGAAAACTACCTTGCCAGGTTCAAAACCATGCATGTAGCAATCTTAATATTAGTTTCCTGTACTCTTTGAAAGGCCAGGGCAACAACCTTTGTGAAACCCTTTCAATGCCTCTAATGCAAGAGAGAGGGAGGGGAGCTACTTTGAACCATTTGTGACCCTACCAGTAGCTTAAGATGGACACAGAACAGGCTGTAGTATTTGAGGTAGACGTGCAAGACTGCTTTTAAGTCATGTGTACATAGAAATGTTGTGCATGTGTAGTGCTTGAAAACTGCACTTGCATAGGTGAGGTTTCCCTGGCAAGAGGGGGGCATGATAAACATGGAGATTCCAAGCTGGATTCAGCCCAGCACCTTCCCCATTCTCAGCAGCTGGGGTGGGAGCTTGGTATCTAACCGGAACATTGGCCCTGGACTTTGCTAACAGGCTCCTCTCACATCTTTTTATTTTGGCTGTGGCTCTAGTAGGTTTAGGATTTTGGCTAGCATATGTCTTGCATATTTACAAGCAAAATTGCGTTAGTTGTGTGTGCGTATATAAACTCTTTTATACAAGTTATGTACATGTATTTTAATGGAAAGACAACACAAATTAATTTAGTAATTGCAATGATTAAATCAGGTTGCAGTGTTGTAATCTACAACAAATGAATAATAGAAAAATGTTACTCTTTAGTGACTGGTAATTTGAATACTAGTAATCTGAGTTTAGAATGTGGTATTAACAATTAATATAATTGTTGCTTGAAGGTTCAATCACATCAAGCAGTCCTACTGCCCAACCTGCTGAAGTACTACTTCAGGCCACGCCTCCCCACAGAAGAGCTCGATCTGCTGCATGGTCTTACATCTTTCTACCTGAGGAAGCCTGGTGTGACCTCACAATTCACCTTCCTGCTGCAGTGCTGCTAAAAGAGATACACATCCAGCCTCATCTTGCATCCCTTGCAAGTGAGTAGATTTATTAACAATTGTGCTGAACTAAAAAACTTTTAGGATATAATTTTAGAAAAAAATGTTTTCTTTGAACATAAAAAACCTGATTTAAGAACACTAACAAAAGCCCAGCAGTTTATTAGCTTTGCTTTTATTATTGAGAATCAAATGCCATAGAATTTCTTAAGTTTTCTGTATTTTGTGCTGTTTGAATTAAGGGCAGGTCTACACTTAAAAAGCAGCACCGGTGCAGCTGCGCCACTGAAGTGCTTTAGTGAAGATGCTACTACACTGATTGGAGAGCTTCTCAAATAAAAATAAATTAATGGAGATATCCCATCCCCTAGAACTGGAAGGGACCTTGAAAGGTCATCGAGTCCAGCCCCCTGCCTTCACTAGCAGGACCAAGTACGGATTTTGCCCCAGATCCTTAAGTGGCCCCCTCAAGGATTGAACTCACAACCCTGGGTTTAGCAGGCCAATGCGCAAACCACTGAGCTATCCCTCCCCCTCTCCCATTGGCATAGTTAATCCACCTCCGTGAAAGACAGTAGCTATGTCAACGGGAGAAGCCCTACTGTCGACATAGTAAGTGCTGTTTGCACCGCGGATTAGGTCGGTATAACTACAATTTTCCACACCCCACCCTGAGCCATGTAGTTATACAACATAAGTCTGTAGTGTAGACAGAGCCTGAGTGCATGCCTTGCTGCTCTTCTAGTTCTGCCTCCCTTGTCTGATGAGAGTTGGTGTTAAGTAGGAGAGGCCCTTGCATTTCATAAGGAATCAATTTACATATTGCTTGTTTTCTAAGTTTCTGGCCCCAAATGTTAATTCTCCTGATGCCTCAGACTGGTTTCTCTGGAGCATCCTACAGGGCCTATTAAAGCCCTCGTGATGGCTGCTTTATTGTTTGTGATGTTAGACACATTCAGTTTTAATGGATTATAATCACTGACCTGATGACTGTCTCCCCCCTAGGTCCCTAATGTTGCTTCATTTATACTGGCAAAACTGCATTTTTTTGTCAGTATAGCTTATTTGCCCAGTGGGGCTGGAATAAGGTATAGCAGCAGAAGCACAGTTTTGCCAGCATAAGCTTCATACACACTTGTGATTTTTAGAATACAGGTATAGCTATACCAGCAAGGTGTTCCTGGTGTAGACCTAACCTGAATAGGCAGGGCACCCTATGCCTTCTTAATTAGTTTAACGCCCAATCTTTGAAATAAAGTGCACAAATCACACTTTGGATATAGATAAAAATATGAAATTAATGTGAAACTTATGGTCGTATTTTGCCTCTCAGCCTACATGGTTTGTTAATTTTAATGATTCTGAACTCTCTCTTTTAGGCTTTGTCTACACTGCATACCTTACAACAGCGTAGCTGTGCTGCTACAGCCACGTCGTTGTAAAGTATGCTGTGTAGCCCCTCTTTGTGGCCGAGAGAGAGCTCTCCTGGCGACAAAATAAAACCATCCCCAATGAGGGGCAGTAGCTTCATCACAGGGAGAGCATCTCCCGCTGACAAAGCGCTGTCTACACTGATGCTTTTCGTTGTTAAAAGTTTTGTCGTTCAGCAGGGTGGTTTTTTTTTTTCACACTCTTGAGCAACAAAAGTTTCAACGACAGAAGTGCAGTGTAGACATAGCCTAAGTTGGGGGAAATATTCTGATTTGTCAGTTAAAAACTGGGTACTCAAACTGACAAATGTTTTTTAAATAAAGTAGACTATCAATCACAGTTAACCCATGTGATTAACTCAAAACAAACTAACTAGTTTTTTTGTTTTTGTTTTGTTTTTTTGGAGTGTTAATCGCACATCAGGGTGCCGTGCTTGGAGGGGAGAGGGGAGCGTCTCTGTGTACCTCCAGGGCAGGGGTCCCCCTGCTCCACTGCTGCTCCTGGGCCTCCCCTCCCCCAGTGGAGCCACCCCTAGCCAAGCTACTCCACTGCATAGAGGGGGGGGCTGATGTCGGGGGTGCCCATTCACCTCTCAGCGCACTCACACTCTCTCTCACACATGCTTCTCCCCCCCAGCATTCAAAAATATTTAAGTAAATGGTATTCTGTTTAACAGAAGAAGTGAGGTTCTTACCCACGAAAGCTTATGCTCCCAATACTTCTGTTAGTCTTAAAGGTGCCACAGGACCCTCTGTTGCTTTTTACAGATTCAGACTAACATGGCTACCCCTCTGATGTTTAACAGTGTGATTAAAACTGCGATTGACTATTTTTAATTTCTCGATTAATCGTGATTATTTTTTAATCATTTTACAGCCCTAAATAAAATGTTAAACCCTGTTTTCTTTCTCTGAAGCTTGCCCTTCATCAGTATCTGTTGAAGTCAGTGCAGATGGGGTGAATATGTTACCTTTGTCAACTCCTGTTATCACAAGTGGTCTCACGTATATAAAAATCCAGCTTGTAAAAGCTGAAGTGGCCTCAGCAGTTTGCCTTCGACTCCATCGCCCCCGAGATGCTAGCACATTAGGCCTCTCTCAAATTAAATTGTTAGGCCTCACAGCCTTTGGAAACACATCATCTGCAACAGTTAACAATCCGTTCCTTCCTTCTGAAGATCAAGTGTCTAAAACAAGGTATGTTTATCAATAGTTGCAAGAAATGAGGAGAGCTATCCATGCTTTTCATCCTTTCTTTATGAAGCCTTTTATGTCTCTAAGGCAGGAGTCCCAGGTAGTGAACTGAATTCTCAGATTGTCAGCATTTCTCTCTAATCAACATCAATAGTGTCCATTTTAACTCTTTTAGAAAATTTGGGTTTTAACTTAATACAAGACAAGGAGTAAAAATAAATTTAAGAAATTAATTGTATTGCATTTTAAAGTCAACTGGTAATAAGGAATTTACTAACCTTTAGAAAAAAGGATTGATAGTTTCTATTGGAAAATTTAAGCTGCATTAGTGAGACATCATAATAGAATTTTTGGTTTGGTGGAAATTTCAAAAAAAAGGAAAATTTTAATTTTGGGTTGAACTGAAAATGAAATTTTTTGAAATTTTTAGTGAATCAAAGTAAAAATTTTGAGTTGGGTCAAAACAAAACATTTCATTTCTATTTTGATAAAATTTAAGGTATTTTGTCAAAAAGCAGCAGAGGACTAGATTCACAAAACAGCATGGATGACAAGAGTTATGTAACCTTTAGCCCAATACTTAGGGAACTCACCTGGGATGTTGGAAGACTTGGGTTCAGTTCCCCCTCTACCTGATGTGGAGCTTGGGTCTCCCACCTTGCAAGAGAATGCCCCAGCCCCTGGACTAGGAAGTATTCTCTTATGGGTCCATCTCATTCTCTCCTATTGAAGTTGTTCCACTTTTTATAAATAGTCCTTGATTCAAGGGTACTTGAACTTGGATGTCTCATCCTAGGTGAGTGCTCTACCCACCAGGCTATAGAGTTATTCTTACTCTTTCTCTGGCTCGTTGACTATTCATTGTTATGAAGGACTAGGAATTGCCTCGATGATCCCAGGAAACTTGGGATTTTTTTCTAATACAGTTTTGATTTGAATTGGCTTTCAAATTTTAGAGTAACTTAGGTGAAGAAACAGGAAAACTAAATTTAAATTAGATACATAAAGAAGCCTTCCATAAGCAAAGTTCAAAGGATGATTGTTAACTGTGAAGCAATTTTTGTAAATTTAGAAAAGCTAAATATGCTATCCAAATTTTGCTATTACTGTTATCTTTTGTGTAATTTTAGTTCATCATGTACTGTTCATGCAATTAAAAACTTTTATTTATATATATAGAGAGAGAGAGAGAGCGCACGCACAAGGGTGCAGAGTTAAGTTGTCTGCAACCTCATCTTTTTCAAGTTCATTGCTTTAATGGAATTGGTTATTTGTTCAAGATAAACATTCTTGTAACAGTTTTTCATATAGGATGTTAAATTTGATATGTTTAAAAGAAAAATAATAGAAGAAACATGCTAAATATAAACAAAATGTGTTACAAAATGTACAGCAAATGAGGTAGGGCTCCAGATCTGCTATGGCTCACTGTAATCTATGATGCATTTATCATTTTAATTTATTATAGATTTCCTGTCAAATTTCAGAATTTATCTACTCCTGGTTCAGGCTAACTATATTAGCAGAATGATAAAATTGCACATGTAAGCACTCAAAATAATTTTTTTGTTAAAGTGCCAAAATTAAGTTGCAGGCATACCTTTAACTCTGTAACAGAACAGTCTTTAATAATGTTTGTATACTGTTGCTCTAATACAATATCATTCATTTCACCTTACAGTGCCTATTACAGTACTATCTAATCAGATATTTATACTTCTCTTCCTGTTGTACTTCCCATCTATAAAGGTATTTACTTGACTTAAGGTTGAGATACATCATAATTATTACATACACTAACTCATTCTAGCTTTTTTGTTTACTATTTCAGTATTGGATGGTTAAGATTATTGCATCACTGCCTCACTCACATAAGCGATTTAGAAGGAATGATGGCTAGTGCTGCAGCACCCACTGCCAATCTGTTGCAGACATGTGCTGCCTTACTGATGTCACCATACTGTGGTATGCATTCTCCAAATATTGAGGCTGTACTTGTAAAAATTGGGCTGCAGTCCACTAGAATAGGCCTAAAACTGATTGACATTCTTCTAAGAAATTGTTCCGCATCTGGGAGTGATCCTGCAGGTGAGAATGTATTGCTTTGCTTTCTTAGTTTTTCTTTTTTTAAATATTTGTCATTCTAATTCTTGCAACTTCTTTTGTGGTTCATGTAAATGTGTAAGTAGTTGGTTGAAATTTACAAATTAAAGTGCAGAATCAAAATCTTAGTTGCACATCACACCATAATTTTATGTGGTATACAGTGCTGTGCTTTTGAGTGTCAATGAGGATGCTCTACCACAGGGTTCTCAAACTGGGGGTTGCAAAGTGGTTACATGGGGGTAGCGAGCTGTCAGCTCCACAGGGCTGACAGCCCCAAGCCCACATTATATTAAATTAAACCCCCCCCCCTTTTTTAATTTATAAGGGGGGTAACACTCAGAGACTTGCTGTGTGAAAGGGGTGACCACTACAAAAAGTTTGAAACCACTGCTCTAGTTCTTAATTATCCTTCAGTGGTACAGCAGGATTACCAGCACAAACAAACCCAGATTATAAATAAAAGAATGTAATCAGATTAAACATCAGTTTCAGCAAATCAGATAAATATGCTTGAATCCTTCAGGATACAGGAACTGTGCAATAGGACAGGTGTACATAAAATCCCAGTTGCAAACTGTGTTAAGGAATAGTTAAGGCTGAGAGTATGTCTGAGTAATTTTAAGATAAATTTCAGGAATGTTGTGATTATCACATAACTAAGCCTTGTTAAACCTAGGAAATTGAGAGTTATGGCTAAACTTACGGAAATGATTTCTTTTAACTTAACATGTTTGGATTTTTTTTTTAATTTAACCTAATTCTCAATTGCCTGCATGTAAAACTTGATTATGGAATTACTGCAACATTCCTGTTATGTTTTTACCTTGAATTACTCATTCATTAATGTACATGAACATTAAATAAACCCAAAGAGATGGTTATCCCATGATATTTCTAATGGTTAGAGGATTTAGTATCAACTTGAAATCACTTTTTAATTTCAGCTTTCAGGGTCAGAATCACCCATACACTGTGGTTGCTTTATGCCATTCTTGTAAAACAGCCAGAGTATACTGGCTGGTAAACCTGGATTTACAGTTCCTTGGCATTGACCATGCAACCCAGAATAGTCAGAATGTACACCCAGTTTTCTCCTCTTGCCGCAAGTAAATAGGTCTGGTGAGAGAGGTAGCTTTAAAAAAAAAATTAAGTATTAATGGTCACTTTTGCTGTTTATATTTTAGCTGAATGTTTCTGTCAGCAGAGGCTAGTGTATAGATTTCTTTTCTTCAGAGAAACTCATGAGGCGTAGCCTGCTTTAAAAATGGCTGCCATCTCCTATTCTGAATAGGATTTAAGTCACATCCTGTCCTTGTTAACATGCCCTGTTTCAAAATGGCCACCAAATCTCATTGTTCCCAGTAGAAGGGAAGCTAAGCTGCTGTAAGGTAAGATGACAGTGTTCCCTATCCTGTCAGGAAGTGAAGAAGAGCACTGTGAGGAGCAGGTCATGGTGGTGGGCAGTTTTGCTGAGAATATCCTGTGGTCTTAGTCTCATGGAGAGCAATAATCTCAAAATGGATACCTAACTGAGGACTGCAAGTAGTCTCAGTATTACTGAGAGCAATAGAATGTTTCAGCCATTTTGGAAGAGGGAATATCTTCATTAAATTTGCTGAAGAAACTCTGTTATAAAGAATAACAACAAGAAATTACCATCACTACTTAAAAAATCATTAAATATGATATGCGCACAAGATTTTAATGAGTTTTAACTATATGGGAAGTTTAAAGAATGGTATTCCACTTCAGAGGTAACTTAGAACAAAGTCTGACTAAATTGTAAAGAACCAATTTTTAATAGATAAATTAATGAATTTACTTGTAAATTCTCAGAACACTTTCTGACTACTCACAGGTGGTATGGGGGAGGACATGTGGCATTCTTTATATATTGAGATTGAATCCTTGCTTTAAATGCAAAAGTCAACTCAATCCTAGTATTGAGTTATAATACACTTGCTTCCGTAATTGTGTCCCACGTGCACTTTTAAAAACAAAAAAATTAAATGAGTACTTTTACTGTTAATTTTTTTCCTTTTGTGTGTGTGGCAAGATTTGAATAGCCCTTTACTTTTTGGAAGACTGAATGGCCTGTCTTCTGACTCTACAATAGACATTCTCTATCAGCTGGGAACAACTCAGGACCCTGGAACAAAGGACAGGTAAAATAATTATTTGAATTGTTAATGTCTTTAAGTATTAAAATTGTTTAAAAATGGATTACTTAGTGTTTTCTCATTATGCTAAAACATACTTTTCTTGTATCCAGTTTGAAATATCCCATGAGCACAGAACTATAAAGAAACTTCTAGTTTTGCATTTTACCTATCTTTGCATTCTCTTCAAAGAATGCTTAGTAAACTGGGCACAAGAAAATATACTTTTTAATATGGCTAAACGTAAATGTATGCATCTTGGAACAAAGAAATAGCCATACTTATAGGATGGGAGACACTATCCTGGGAGTCAGTGACATGGAAAAAAATTTGGGGGTCATGGTGGATAATAAGTTGAACATGAGCTCCCATTGTGGTGATGTGGCCAAAGAACTAATGCGATGCTTGGATGCAGTGAAATCTCGAATAGGACTGGAGAGTTTTTATTTTACCTCTGTATTTGGCACTTGTGCCGCTGCTGCTGGAATACTTTGTCCATTTTTGGTGCCTACCATTTAAGAAGGATAGTTGATAAATTGGAAAGGGTTCAGAGAAGAGCCATGATACTGATTAAAAAATTAGAAAATATACCCTACGGTAATGGACTCAAAGAGCTCATTCTGTTTAGCTTAACAAAGAGAAGTGACTTGATTACTGTCTGAGTATCTACATGAAGAGTAAATATTTAATAATGGGCTCTTCAATCTACCAAATAAAGGTGTAACACATCCAGTAGCTTAAAGCTGAAGTTAGACAAATTCAGACTGGAAATAAGGTGTACATTTTTAACAGTGAAAGTAATTAATCATTGGAACAATTTTACCAAGGGTTGTGATGGATTCTCCATCATTGACACTTTTTAAATCCAAGATTGAATGTTTTTTCTGAAAGATCTGCTCTAGGAATCATTTTGGGGAAGTTCTATGGCCTGTGTTATTTAGGAGGTCAGAATAGATGATCAGTGGTCCCTGCTGGTCTTGGAATCTATGAATCTGTGAAACCCCTTTCTTCCTTCTGCTTAAATTAGCTATTACTTACAGGTGTTTAGGTAATTGTTCTTCCATACTGGTAAGGCTGCAATAGCTCTGTTGCTTCCCCTGCATTCTGCTCCCAAAGTTTAACAGTTTAAGAGTTTTTCCCCCATACACTGTGTAGTTATAAAATTACAAATATTTACAATTTAAAACATAAATTTTAAAATCACTTGTTCTTCTAATTATTGCCAATCCTGAATTAAGTCTTCTGTGGTTCTCCTGCAATGGTTAGTGACATCCCAGGTATTACAAATGGTGCAGGAAATGTGAAATTTGAGAAACTGCAACATGAATTCAATTTGTGTCAGATCAGTATGAGATCCCAACTTTAAAAAAAAAAAAAAAAAAAAAATCAAGTTCTGCCGTTAATGATCCTTGGGAAACATAAGATTTGTAGTTTACCTTCAATATTGGTTTAAAGAAATAGATAAGTGTAAATTATTTTGGGGCAGATAGTTGATCTGTCTTATAGGTTCCAACTGCTGATTGATCTTCTGTTATAATATGCTACGTGCTTTTGCCTTCTAGAATTCAAACCCTGCTGAAGTGGGTCAGTGATTCTGCAAGAGCAGCTGCCATGAAAAAAAATGTCCGCATCAGTTACATCTGCCCAAACAGCTCAACAAGAGAGTATGGTCTCTTGATGCCATCTCCTTCCCATTTGCACTGTGTAGCAGCAATTTTGTGGCATAGCTATGAGCTACTTGTAGAATATGACTTACCAGCATTGCTGAACAGAGAGCTCTTTGAGTAAGTAGTGCAAGTAAAATATTTCACTATATGCAGTCTATAACTTCTGTTTTTCATTTATTAAAAGATGATAGCCATTTTGCTGTTTCCATGTGCAGTAATAGTGGAATACTAATTTATTTGGTGCTTAATATATTATGCTTAATGAAAAGGTACTGTACTACAGAGAAAGCCAGTGAGATGACTATAAATAACATGATATTTTAAAATTATTTGGTAGTAACTGTAATGGGTGACCAAATTATTCACTTTTGTGGCCTTATTTTTAATATACAGCATTTCTGAAACTTCTTATTAAACAATTTATATGTTTTTATAGCTATTATCAAGATCCAACATTTGTTTTCATTTCTGGGGCCACGGTTCATGTAAAACAATGTAGAAATATTTTAGTGCAATTGCAGTATAGTAAATCTCCAATATTAAGAAGATTCAGTTTCTCAAGGAGCCATATCCTTATATTTAAAACAAGAAATGAAATTTTACATTTTAATTAGTGAACTAAATTTTTGCTATAGTTGACATTTTAAAATGGAAAAGCTAGAAAATGTTCTTTTGTGGACAGCCCAAGTAATCAAGTTGGAATTCAGCGTACCTGTTTAGCCAGAGCATGCCTGAGTTGCTGATTACAATAACCATTTATTTCAGGATTATCTTCAAATTTAAAAACCTAATTAATATGATCAGAATTTTAAAAAACAAAATAAGTGTTCTCTTGGCTAGCAACCACAATATGTTGGGTAATGTACAAGCAGAAAGGAAGACAGTAGTTTGAAAAGCTGTAGCAGGACTGGATGTAATGAAGTTTCTCAGTTGAGGAACATAATTACTAAAAGTGTGTCTATCCCATAGGCTGGGTCCAGTCCATGCATGACAGGAGTACATATTGGAAACTGTATTTTGGCAACTAACCATATAATTTGATTGGTTTAATGTCCTAGTAAATTGGGGGGAAGCAGCAGATGTGACATATCTTGATTTTAGTAAGGATTCTGACATAGTCCCACATGACATTCTCATAAGCAAACTAGGAAAATGTGGTCTAGATGGAATTACTGTAATTACTGCACAACTGGTTGAAAAGCATACTCAGAGTAGTTCTCAACGGTTTACTGTCAAACTAGGAGGAAACTTATCTAATGGGGTCCTGCAAGGGTCTGTCCTGGGTCTGGTAGTATTGGTCATTTTCATTAATGAGTAGGATAGTGGAGTGGAGAGTATGCACTCATTATCCTACTCATTAGGGAGTAGGAGGTATTGCATGCACTTTGAAGGACATGATTACAATTCAAAACAGTCCTGACAAATTAGAGAATTGGTCTGAAATCAGTAAGATTAAATTCAATAAAGACAAGTGCAAAGTCCTACACTTAAGAAGGAAAAATCAAATGTATAAATACAAAATGAGGAATAACTGGCTAGGATGAGAGAACCTGGCTAGGCTTCCCCAGACCCAGCCCATGGCTCCAGCAGTTATCTCCTCCTCTTCCTTAAGGGTAAGTCATAGAATCATAGAATATCAGGGTTGGAAGGGACCTTAGGCCAGGTCTACACTACCGCGGTAGTTCGACAACTGGCAATCGAACTTCCGGGTTCGATTTATCGCGTCTGGTCTGGACGCGATATATCGATCCCGGAAGCGCTCGCCGTCGACTGCGGTACTCCAGCTCGGCGAGAGGAGTACCGCGGAGTCGACGGGGAGCCTGCCTGCCGCGTGTGGACCGCGTCTGAACCGCGGTAAGTTCGAACTAAGGTATGTCGACTTCAGCTACGTTATTCACGTAGCTGAAGTTGCGTACCTTAGTTCGAATTTGGGGGTTAGTGTAGACCAGGCCTTAGGGGATTGGACTAGATGATCTCCTGCTCAAAGCAGGACCAATTCCCCAGACAGATTTTTTTTTTTGCCCCGGATCCCTAAATGGCCCCCTCAAGGATTGAACTCACAACCCTGGGTTTAGCAGGCCAATGCTCAAACCACTTTGCTATCCCTCCCCCATCAGTCTTCTTCTGATGCCAGGTAATGTAGCTGGTAATGTAGCTCAAGCTATCCTGCAGTGTTGAAGGCTCAATGTTCAAGCACTACAGATTATCACAATTTTGGGTGTGGAGGTGTTAGCTGCATATAATTAATTTTTACTGCTTTCCTTTAAAAAAAACAAAACCAAACAAAAAACCCTATGTTAAAATAGTTAGCTGCAAGGTCAAGTACTCAGAAGTTAGGAAATGCTAATTTTATGATTGCCTGTGCAATTTAATTCAGCCTTCTTGTTCATATGCACTCTGAACTTCTTTAATCACATGGCCACATACCATTTCCCCCCGACACAAGACCCCACCTATTGGCTTATAAGTAGCTATTTAAACTTGGAAATAATACAAAATTTCATAGGGAGTCAATGTAAGAAAATTGATGTAGCTGTGTTTTAGTCAATTAGGTCCTTATAAGAACACAGGGGTTATCCTCTAGGTCAGTGTATCTCAATCTTTTTGATACCAGGGACCGCCTTGCTGCCTTCCTCAACTCTGTCAGGGAGATCTCAGGGACCAACCGGTCCATGGACTGGTCATTTAGAAACACTGCTCTAGGTAATTTACAGCTGTAAGAACTTAAAAACAAAAAATTGCGTTAAATTTTGAAAAATTAAAACTGAGTAACTGAAAAGTCTGTCTTGTTGCCAGGTTTAGTGCATTAGTTAATATTCTAGAGACTAGTAAGAAGTTGTTTACAAAACATGAGTACACCTTATTTATAGACTTTAAAATGCAGCTGTTTTTTTTATATGTCTTTGGGTACATATACGTATAATTCTAAACTACAAATTCTTCTTGGAGTACTGGTCCATATGTGTATTCGACTATGGGCGCATATTTTCTCCATGCGCACAGAGTCAGAATTCTTTGAAAGTAGTGTCTGTTGGTCTGTCCATGAGACTTTGGTTTCCTCATGCTTCCAACTGAGGAGATAAAGGGCAGAGCAGACCAACCGTCTTTCCAGCTCCTTCTTACAGCTGCATGGCCTGGGTCAGACCCTCTAGTGTCTGGAGCTTCATCTTCTTCTTTATTGTTCAGTCTGCATATATGTGGTATGTATAGTTTGTGAATAGTTTAGAATTTCACTCTATAGTTTTAGTTACGTTTTAGCGTTCATCTATCCCAACCTTCTCCTTCCTGGTATCCTGTTACGGGTATTGGACTCCAGGCTTTGAAATCTGTGCTTCTTGCCCACAATCCGTCTCAGTCAGCGAAAACCATCAATGCTGCCTATACTTCCTCAGTGAAGCTCGTATCGTGGCAAGGTGCAGTATCTGCCACACTTTGCCCAGTTGTACCCTTGAAGAGCACAAATTTTGTCTCAAAAAGCACCTCAGAGAGCGAGCCAGTCATGAAGCGGCAGTCGGACTCAGGCCAGGCCCCACCTCTTCCCATACATCAGCCTGACTCAGCAAAGAATGTGCCTCCTGCCACAAGGTCCAGCTTAGGAGCAAGGGAATCTACTCCCACAGATCCCAAGTCGGGGTCTTATTGGGATGATGTGGAGCACTCTCATAAACATAAGAGCAGGTCATTCTCTAAATCCACTTCAGAGAAATCCGATTCAACCATGCCTAAGCCGAGCAAGTCTTCCTGCTCAGCCCATGAGGATTTAGAACCTCCTAAGTCTGAGTCATGACAAGAAGTCCTACAAATCCAGGGCTCTGTCGGTACAGGACCGCACTCTGGCAGCAACCATACCTCCGGTACCAATCACAGACTTTAAGATCAGAAGGGACCATTATGATCGTCTAGTCTGACCTCCTGCACAACTCAGGCCACATAATCTCACCCCACCCACTCCTGTATCAAACCCCTAACCTATGTCTGAGCTATTGAAGTCCTCAAATCGTGGTTTAAAGACTTCAAGGTGCAGAGAATCCTCCAGCAAGTGACCCGTGCCCCACGCTGCAGAGAAAGGCGAAAAACCCCCAGGGCCTCTGCCAATCTGCCGTGGAGGAAAATTCCTTCCCGACCCCAAATATGGCAATTAGCTAAACTCTGAGCATGTGGGGAAGACTCACCAGCCAGACACCCAGGAAAGAATTCTCTGTAGTAACTCAGATCCCACCCCATCTAACATCCCATCATGGGCCATTGGCCATATTTTACCACAAAGATCAATTAATTGCCAAAATTAGGCTATCCCATCATACCATCCCGTCCATAAACTTATCAAGCTTAGTCTTGAAGCCAGATATGTCTTTTGCCCCCACTGCTCCCCTTGGAATGCAGTTCCAGAACTTCACTTCTCTGATGGTTAGAAACCTTGGTCTACTTGCAAATCTAAACTTCCTGATGGCCAGGTTATATACATTTGTTCTTGTGTCCACATTGGTACTGAGCTTAAATAATTCCTCTCCCTCCCTGGTATTTATTCCTCTGATATATTTATAGAGGACAATCATATCTCCCCTCAGCCTTCTTTTGGTTAGGCTAAACAAGCCAAGCCCTTTGGGTCTCCTTTCATAAGACAGGTGTTCCATTCCTCGGATCATCCTAGTAGCCCTTCTCTCTACCTGTTCCAGTTTGAATTCATCCTTCTTAAACATGGGAGACCAGAACTGCACACAGTATTCCAGATGAGGTCTCACCAGTGCCTTGTATAATGGTACTAACACCTCCTTATCTCTACTGGAAATACCTCGCCTGATGCATCCCAAGACCGCATTAGCTTTTTTCACGGCCATATCACATTGGCGGCTCATAGTCATCCTGTGATCAATCAATACTCCGAGGTCCTTCTCCTCCTCTGTTACTTCCAACTGATGCGTCCCCAGCTTCTAACAAAAATTCTTGTTGTTAATCCCTAAATGCATGACCTTGCACTTTTCACTATTAAATTTCATCCTATTACTATTACTCCAGTTTACAAGGTCATCGAGATCTTCCTGTATGATATCCCGGTCCTTCTCTGTATTGGCAATACCTCCCAGCTTTGTGTCATCCGCAAACTTTATTAGCACATTCTCACTTTTTGTGCCAAGGTCAGTAATAAAAAGATTAAATAAGATTGGTCCCCAAACCGATCCCTGAGGAACTCCACTAGTAACCTCCCTCCAGCCTGACAGTTCACCTTTCAGTATGACCCGTTGTAGTCTCCCCTTTAACCAGTTCCTTATCCACCTTTCAATTTTCATATTGATCCCCATCTTTTCCAATTTAGCTAATAATTCCCCATGTGGAACCGTATCAAGTGCCTTACTAAAATTGAGGTAAATTAGATCCACTGCATTTCCTTTGTCTAAAAAAATCTGTTACCTTCTCAAAGAAGAAGATCAGGTTGGTTGGCACGATCTACCTTTTGTAAAACCATGTTGTATTTTGTCCCAATTACCATTGACCTCCATGTCCTTAACTACTTTCTCCTTCAAATTTTTTTTCCATACTACAGATGTCAAACTAACAGGCCTTTAGTTACCCGGATCACTTTTTTTCCTTTCTTAAAAATAGGAACTATGTTAGCAATTCTCCAGTCATATGGTACAAGCCCTGAGTTTACAGATTCATTAAAAATTCTTGCTAATGGGCTTTCAATTTCATGTGCCAGTTCCTTCATTATTCTTGGATGAAGATTATCTGGGCCCCCGATTTAGTCCCATTAAGTTGTTCGAGTTTGGCTTCTACCTCGGATGTGGTAATATCTACCTCCATATCCTCGTTCCCATTTGTCATCCTACCATTATCCCTAAGCTCCTCATTAGCCTCATTAAAGACTGAAGCAAAGTATTTGTTTAGATATTGGGCCATGCCTAGATTATCCTTAACCTCCACTCCATCCTCAGTGTTTAGCATTCCCACTTTTTCTTTCTTTGTTTTCTTCTTATTTATATGGCTATAGAACCTTTTCTATTGGTTTTAATTCCCTTTGCAAGTTCCAACTCTACATGGCTTTTGGCCTTTCTCACTTTATCCCTACATGTTCTGACCTCAATAAGGTAGCTTTCTTTGCTGATCACTCCCATCTTCCACTCCTTGTAGGCTTTCTGCTTTTTCTTAATCACCTCTCTGAGATGCTTGCTCATCCAGCTTGGTTTACAATTCCTGCCTATGAATTTTTTCCCCTTTCTTGGGATACAGGCTTCTGATAATTTCTGCAACTTTGACTTGAAGTAATTCCAGGCCTCCTCCTGCCTTTAGATCTAGAAGTTCTTCAGTCCAATCCACTTCCCTAACTAATTTCCTTAATTTTTTAAAGTTAGCCCTTTTGAAATCAAAAACCCTAGTTACAGATCTATTTGTTTATCCTTCCATTTAGTTTGAACTGAATTAGCTCATGATCGCTCGAACCAAGGTTGTCCCCTACAACCATTTCTTCTATGACGTCCTCACTACTCACCAAAACCAAATCTAAAATGGCATCCTCTCTTGTTGATTCAGCAACTACTTGGTGAAGGAATCCATCAGCTATCGCATCCAGAAAAATCTGAGCCCTATTATTATTACTAGCACCTGTCCTCCAGTCTATATCTGGGAAGTTAGTCTCCCATGATCACACAATTCCCATTACTATTTACTTCATTAAAAACATTAAAGAGGTCTCTATCCATATCCAAATCAGATCTTGGTGGTCTATAGCACACCCCAAGCACTATCCCGGGGGAGGCTCTAGTAGCTTTCTTCTCCAATCCATTCCATCACTTCTTATTTCAGACCATCTGAACTATGCCTTCCCTCCCTTGCCATTCCTAACACAGGTCTTACAGAAAATTCGACATGCCAAGCCACAAGTCATCCTTATTGCCCTTATTGTCTCCTATGCATGTCATCTTGGTCATTGATCAACATTCCACCCTTTTCCAATCTCCTGACTCATGGGAAGGGCAGAATCAAACATTCTACTCCCTAAGTACTGCATCTCAAGCCTGGGTTTTTGGATGGGTGTCAACTCTAGAATGTTCATGCTCTTAAGCAGTACGAAATCTTTTCTGTTATTGGCATCCTATCTTCTCTCTTGTCAAAGTGACCAGTCTCTCCATTAACTCTTTACAGGTCCACCTGGCAACACTCAGTGCGTACCACCCACCTTCACAGGGATATTCAGTTTTTGCTTACCTAGTGACTAGCTGATTTTGGAAATCAGAACCTTTCCACCAGTCAGGAAACCTTCTCCTCAATGGAACTTAAACCCTGTTCTTTTGGTACTTACTAAACCTCTTTTCAAACCACTAGCTGCATGTTCCATGTCTCTCCTATCTATGAAGGTTGCATTCCTTGTGACCATCACCTCAGCCAGGAGGGCCTGGAGCACAGACGGCAGATCTACTTTATACCATGTTCCATAAAGACAGTCTCATTGGATTTATATCCTAAGTTCACTCCACCCAAGTAGTTTCAGAGTTTCACCTTAACCAGTCAATCCACTTACCTGTTTTTTATCCGAAACACTCATCCGAAGAGAAGGAGTCTTCATGCCAGGACTTAAATTCAGCGGGAGCCCACCAGAGCAGAGCTCTGATAAATATTTCAAATCCACAGGAGCCCTTGGCGTGCCCTTCCCTTCCCCCCCCACCCCCCCGGGGCAATAGCGTGGAGAATTTAGAGAGTATAAGCCCTGCTTCATGCCCTTGATGTACGGCAAGCCTTACATCTGAAAAGGCCACAGCCAATCAGAATATCACCAACGCTGGTCCTTGCTGTAGCAGAATGAGTCCGAGGTCAAACTATATCCTCTCAGAGGATCTCTAAATGGATCATGAGCTGTGTGTTCTGCTGTCATTTGTCACATCTTTCTCCCCATTATGGGATGAGGGCTCGTTGTACAAGAGCACAATCGTATGGCTTCAAGAAATACTTTTGACACTTGAAGAGCAGTATATGGAGTTCCTTTCACACATTCATGAGACATTATGTTCTAGCACTGAACTACTTCCCTGATGCATCCTTTGGGACAGCGGTCCTTCAGATGGTTCTGCTGCTTGCATCTTTGCACCCTTCTCCTACTTAAGTACTGTTTTACAATCACCCACAGTGGAACACACACAGGGACCAGCACTCAAAGTGAAAGTTACTTAACTTATAGTAACTGAAAGTTCTTTGAAATGTGTGGTCCCCATCTGTATTCCATTACCCACCCTCTTTCCCCTCTGCTTCAGAACATAACAGGATTCTTTGTAGAGAAGGAACTGGAAAGGTGGTTGGTCCATTCAGCCCCTTATCTCCTCAGTTGCAGGCATAGACCAAAGGATGCTGCTTTCAAAGAATTCTCTAACTCTGGGCGCATGGAGCACATACCTACCCACAGTGGAATACAGAGCGTCTCAAAGAACCTCCAGTTACTATAAGTAGGGCCCTACCAAATTCACAGCCGTGAAAATCATGTCACGGACCGTGAAATCGGTCTTTTATGTACTTTTACCCTATACTATACAGATTTCACAGGGGAGATCAGCATTTCTCAAACTGGGGGTCCCAACCCAAAAAGGGGGCATGGGGGTGTCTCAAGGCTATTGTAGGGGGTTTGTAGTATTGCCTCCTTTACTTCTGCATTGCCTTCAGAGCTAGGTGGCTGGAAAGTGGTGGCTGCTGGCTGAGAGCCCAGCTCTGAAGGCAGCGCCGCAGCAGTAAAGGTAGTAATACCATACCATGCCATCCTTATTTCTGCACTGCTGCTAACAGTGGTGCTGCCTTCAGAGCTGGGCTCTTAGTCAGCAGCTGCAGAGCTTCCTGCAGCCGGGGGAGGTTCCTGGAGCTGGGTCTGACATGGCCCCGGGAGTGGCCTCTGCAGGGGAAGAGGAAGTCCTGTCCCTCACTAGCCCGTCCAGGACCAGCAGTTAGACCTGACATACAATAGGAGCCCTCAGCCAGGGCACCCACAGCTCTGCCCTTCCCTGGCTCTGGGCCCAGTGCCCCGGTATTTCGGAGTTAAAGGTGCCTTGGGCTGGTTGTGTGTGTCTCTGTCTGTCTGTGTGAGAGAGAGCGGGGGAGGTGACCATGGACCCCTCTGCCCCCCAACCACGGCACCCTGGGCGCTCGCTCACCTATAAGGCCAGCCCTCCCCCCCAAAAAAGTGAGGACCCCCCAGACTGTGCCACCCTCACTGTTGTTGGCGGCAGTGCTGCCTTCAGAGTCGGGCGCCCAGTCAGTAGCTGCTGATCTACGGCTGCCCAGCTCTGAAGGCAGCGCTATCGCCAGAAACAGCGCAAAAGTAAGGGTGGCAATACCGTGACTCCCCCCATGGCTCCTTTTTGTGTTGGGAGCCCCACGGCTACACCACTGTGAAATTTCACATTTAAGTATCTGAAACTGTGACATTTATTATTTTTAAAATCCTATGACTGTGAATTTGGTAGGTCCCTAACTATAAGTTAAGTGATTTTCTCATATGTTGACCAATGTCAGCATAACTAAATAGACTCAGTCCAGGTAAATCTGCACATAAATCTCCCACAATCATCCTCATACATAAGCCTCAATGCACAGGGCATTGTATAAAGCCCATCTGTAATGCCAGCAGACTTGGAGTCTGGATTAACAGAAAAGGAGTCCTAGAATTGAGCCCTTCCTCTGTTAAGAGCATATTGCCTTTACTCACCACACATTGAAATCTCTGAACTGTTATCAAGATGATTAGATCTGATTTCAATTGTCATGGCACAGGATAGTGAGAGAATCTTTCTCTCTAGTAACTGGTACCATAAGTCTGAAATACTAAGGAGATAAGTCAATAATACCACCGCCATTTTAAAGTACAAAATGGCTCTCATGACAGATTATATTAATCCAAAATTATTTATCTTCTTTATATTTTCGTTTATTTTTCTAAAATCTTTTAATTTGGTTGTTTTTCATCAAGCCTTAACTTTTTCTCTTAAATTTCTCCTGTGATTTTTGTTGTTGTTGTTTCCATTTGTTCTCTTCTTCCCTGCCCCCCCCCCCAAATGTTTTTATTTTGGTGCATAAATACTACTTTGTTATTTTTATTTTGGTGCATAAATACTACTTTGTTATTTTTAAGGCACCAAACAATCTAGATGGAAAAGGATACTTTCTCTTTTCATTTATTATGAAATTGCCTAGAGCATTTCAGTTGGACAGGACTTTGCAGTGACTATTTAGCAGGCATGTGATTGGTGATCAAAGAGGAAAAGTGATTATAGAATCTCACTAAGCCACCAGTTATACAGGCTACTAGTTGAACAGTGTTTTCCCTTAGATATCTGACACCTAATTGAACGTATCATCCTTCAGGGTAGACATGAAATAAATCCTCCATCTATGACCGGAGTAAAAGTGGGCTCTGATTTCAATTTGTAGGTAGTTGAAATTATCCCTACCCAATAAGATGTGAAATGCTAATACTGAAATGGGATCTAGAGTATATCTACCTGTGTGAAGAGTCAGATCACTTTAGGCACGAGTGTGCTGTAGTGTGAGAGAGATTGAAACTCAGCTATGCTTTTTTTAAAATAATTTGTCTACTTTGAAATAAATTATGTAAGTAATTAGTGATACAGTCCAGTGGTGTACTAATGGCATTTTCAAAAGTGGATGAGTAATTTAGGAGCACAAGTCCCATTGACTTCCTTTACCATTAAAGGCAGCTCTTCTTTGACTGCAGACAAACTACAGGATATGCATTCTTTTGAGTGGTTCTAGAAGAATAATTGCATAGGTTTAATTTTATTAAATTGTACCCTATCTTCAATTGTAATTTTCTTCAGAAGAGCACTGAGAGTGGGGGTACGTAGAAAACTTCATTACGCTAAATCTACGTTACACTATTTTTCATTCTTCTATCCTAGAAGTTGTTTAGATGGTGCTTGAATAGAGAGAGTTATAAAATGTCCTGGGAACTTACTAAAATACTTTGAGATGTTTAAACCGCTTAATTGCAGAGTTCTTCACAAAGGTGGGTTATCTTATCCCCATATTTACGCGTTGCGTTATTGAGGTCACAGTTTGTTCAAGGTTGCATGACCTAAATGGTACAGTTGCATGACCTGGGTCTCTTGATTTACAGCCCTCGTCTGCAATCTACTAGATAATAGCTGTATTAAATATATCCTAAAGAAATAAATTCAAATATAGTGATTTTTATGCAGTGTCCAGATTATGCTGTGATATCAAGTAGGCTAACATTCTCAGATATTTGTTAGTTAAAAAAAGTTCTACAAACCTCTGAATATAGTAGCATAATTAAACTCATTTATAGTATCTTTGGAAAGCATTTTTATTAACTTTTGACTAACAAGAGAAAACGAGTGGCAAATTTTTGTCTTCTTTTTTCTCCTTCTCCTCTAGGTCACTCTTTAACTGGTCAATGTCTCTTCCCTGCAACATGGTTTTGAAGAAAGCTGTTGATAGTTTGCTTTGCTCAATGTGCCACATCCACCCAAATTACTTTTCCTTACTCATGGGCTGGATGGGTATTACCCCTCCTCCAATGCAGTGTCAACATAGACTGTCTATGACGGATGACAGCAAAAAACAGGACCTTAGTTCATCTTTAACAGATGACTCTAAAAATGCACAAGCACCTCTTGCACTAACAGAGTCTCACTTGGCTACCCTTGCTGCCTCATCTCAGTCTCCCGAAGCTATCAAGCAATTATTGGACTCAGGTTTGCCCTCTCTCCTTGTAAGAAGCCTTGCTAGTTTCTGCTTTAACCATACTTCCAGCTCTGACTGCACTTCTCAGTCTGTGGATATTACCCAGGATAGACTCAGGAGACATCATGTTCCACAGCACTTTAATAAAATGCCGATCACGGCAGACCTAGTTGCTCCTGTACTCAGGTTTTTGACAGAAGTTGGTAACAGCCACATCATGAAGGATTGGTTGGGTGGTTCTGAAGTCAATCCACTGTGGACAGCACTTTTATTTCTGTTGTGCCATTCTGGTGCTACTTCTGGAGGACACAGTGTGGAAGCGCAACAGACCAGTGCAAGATCTACTTTGCTTTCTTCAACGGCAGGAACAGGACTGACCACTCAGCAAAGGACCGCAATTGAAAATGCAACCGTTGCATTCTTTTTACAGTGCATCTCCTGCCATCCTAATAACCAGAGGCTGATGGCACAGGTAAAAGAGCAAAACCTTAATCTGTAACTTTTATTATTTTTAAGTGTAAATTTAGTTGGTACAAGATTTGAGCTTTTGTGGCTTAAATTTTACACAGGAAAAAATAGCGTATTGGATGATTAAGGGATGTGAATGTAGATTCTGCAGTATATTTTGTTTTATTTGTAGATTTGATTCTTTAATATGCCATTTAATGGAGACGGTTTTGCATCATGAAATATTAGCACATTGCGCTTTGTTTGATGGAAGAGAGATTAATTCTTCTGCCCGCTAGTACAATATTCAGTATGGCACTTGGGGCTCTGTTTTGTCACTTACATTAAAGTTCATTTCTGTTTTGCTAACTCACTATAAGAATGGCACCTTGGTCGTGTGTTTGTAAATCAAATTTGCCCAATTGTGCACTCTTAATCTGGAATCCGAAGATAAAACTGGGTGTGTTTTTCTCTCTCATTAATAAAAACACTTTGCAGAGATGCTTGAGCAACTTTATTGCTTTCAGTGCATTTGATTGCTGCACAGGTAACAGAAAGCAGAATGTGGCGTTGCATTTGGAATTCTGTTAACATATTGAGAAGAATGGAATTGCAGCAGATGCTCTTTAGTAGCAACATACCGGTGCCCTTTTGCTATCTTGCGCCCCCAAGTGACTGTTGCTGTTACGGGGAGTGTCGACAATTCACAGTAGGGAAAGTGTTCCCAGGGGAAATGTTGCTCGTAAGCGGTGGTTGCTCTTATAAGATGATGCTGCAAACAAGCATCTACTGTAGTTCATGTCCTCTTAGCCGTTAGCTCTGCAGTGCCAACAGGAGGAAAACATTTAAAAAACAAAAAAAAAAGTGATTTTTTTTTTGCTTACTTAATTTTTATCTGTAAATTAAGTCTGAATACATACTAGGATCAGATAAATTGAGTAAGAAGAGGCCATTTCCAGAGAAGAACTTCACCCCAGTGTAGTGAAATTCCTCCATAAAGCAGAAAAATTACTTTTCACATTCTTGATGCAACACCTAGTCAAGATTGACTTTCCCTCTCCATATTTTTGTCAACTAGCCTTTGTTTTTCACAATATTGCCTTAAAAATAAACTTGAATTATTATATTGACTCCTATGCTGCTTTTTGTTTTTTTACTCTTAATTCATTTTTAACTTGTTTTGCTGTTGGTAACCTGTTCATAGGTAACCATTTATCCTCCTCTGGTGATAAATTGAAGATGAGATCATTTAAACCCTAATTTGAAAAATAAGTGGCGGCAAATCTTAAAAATTAATGGCCATGCTGCACTATTAATGATAATGCAGAACTATATTTTATAGGTTTGTGCACGGTCATATTCTAAAATTTTATCTAATCTTGCATTTTCAGGTTCTCTGTGAATTGTTCCAGTCATCTCCTCAACGAGGGAACCTCCCAACATCTGGAAACATTTCAGGGTTTATTAGAAGGCTATTTTTGCAGTTGATGCTGGAGGATGAAAAAGTGACAATGTTTCTTCAGTCCCCATGTCCAGTAGGTCTTTTGTGTATCTACATTATGAATTGTCAATTCGATCTGACTACACACTACTTGTACATTCTCACAGTTGATTCTGCTTTTTTAGCAAACAATGACAGCTTTCTTTACTATATTTATTGCGGAATAGTGATAACTACTTTTTTGGTGGATGTGGGGAGAGGGTTGAAGGGCTCTTTCTAGATTTTTAATTTGCTGTATATCACTCTGACCTATTTACATAAATGTAACATTTAAAAGAGCCACAAGTAATTCTTCTTCTATCTGACACAAGAAGTTATTGAATGCCCGGGAAGGGGATTTGGTGGAATCATTGTTGATTGGAGAGATGAGATTTGTGGATTGAATCAGTTATCACTGGAGAGAGAGAAGTGAGTGGAGTTACAAACTTTTAGAGGATCTCAGTTCGCTAGAATCTGGAACCTCTTGAGGGACTTCTGATAACATGTCTTATGAATTTATTTAGCACTTAATTTTCAGTGTTGAGTGTTGAATTCATTAGATGGTTCTCTCATATTCTAACTGTAGTAAATTGAAAGCTGGTCAATGAATGATTAATGTTCACTGATTACCAAACATCATTGTATTAATTTAATTTTGGTTGCCTGATTATTGAAGGAAGTGGTGGCAGTTGAGACTGCCAATAGATAGAAGCAATGAAAACCAAAAAAAAGAGTTAAGTAGTAAGAGAATTTATTTACAAGAAAAATGTTTTGCCCAAAAAAAAAAAAAAAAAAAAAAAGACAAACGTGAAGTAGGTAAAGTTGCAGCTTTCTTTTATGCCAACATCCTCTTGGATATAATACAAAATGAGCAATTTAAAGAAATAATTGAAGCACTGCACCCAGGATATACTCATTAAGACCGATTTAAATTCGCAAGTCCACTGCTTGATGCTACAAGTGAAGAAGTAAGGGAAAAATTAAAGGAAGAACTGAGACCATCTAATACTTCAATACTGGGAAAATTGCTTTCCCGCTTATTGATCCCCACTATTGATTCTACATTTGAAAAGTAAACCATAGAATATTATATCCAAGCAGTTGACAGTGCCATCTAAAAATACCAAGAAATATGACAAGGAGATCTTTGCTACCAGTTCAAAAAACAAAAATGAAAATAAAGAAGTGCAACTTCGTAAATGCAATCATCCTAAACTGCTAACATATAATGTTCAACACTGTATTTAAACCTGTTGAGAAAGGAACATCTAACACAGTCCTAAGGTATATTGAGGAAGTTCAGAGGTTCTTGCCTAGTCACCATGACACTCTATTTACGTTTTTTAAAAAGGAGGATTGATGCCCAAGTTTCCCAATGGCACTTTTGGTGGAGCACCAGAAGAGTGTGTTTACATTTCCATCCAACTACCAAAAGTATGAAATTTGCCCTCTTCATGAAAAGCAAGCATTTTACATAGCAAGAGACTCTGCAGAGAGTTACTAATTTAGCAAAAGCCATTGAAAAAGACTTCAAAGGAACGCGACATTACAGGCTGCACCTACTGTCACAATGCTATTGAGAACCAAATCATATTACCACACAAAGAACTGGAAGCATACAAAAACAAATTTGAAAAATGATTCAGAGAATCTGAATTGACATCAGTTCAATTCAGAATTTTGCTAGGTTTTATAGTCAGCTCAGCATCTGTGTTTCTGGACCATTACTTATCACCCATTGAGGTACATTCTGTTATCTCTTCTAGCATCCCAGAGGGATCTCAAATGCCTTTACAGTGTCTGTAGGGCTTGGCCACAAACCAAAGTGTGGTTCTTCAGACTCTTGGCTCTATGCGGCTGAACAGAGCAGTTGCTCAGTTCTCCTTCCTTTCCTTTATTTTTTTTTTTTTTTTTTTTGGCTTTTAAAGCCAATTTTCACAGCTGTTCCCCACTTCCTCTTTCCTTCTCAAGTAAAATTTGGAGATTTTAAAAAGAAAAAAGATTTTGTCCAAAATGATACTATTTACTAAACGTCTCACCTTGGCTTTGTTCTCCCACCAACCCACCGTGCTTTACCCAGCATAGTGGATCTGGCTAGAGAGGAAGCAAAAATTGTGATGATGGTGCCTCTCTTTGAGGGACCTCCCTCTCAGGAGCCACAGAAGGGGCGCTCTACCACAGTTGTCCCCAGTCCTTGAACCCTCAATTCCCCCCAAGAAGGGGATCAGAGTCTGGATGACTTATTGGGAATTCTCTCTCACACACCCATCCTAACCTACACGAGATTCCTCTGGAGATAACTGCATAGGTAGGTCAGTTCTCCTCAATGTCCAGGGCAAGTCAGTCTGCTTCAGTCCTGAGACCCATCAAGGTAACTCCAAATATATATTCCCAAGACTATTCCATCCACCTCCAAGAGGAACATTTCCATGTCTTAGGCCTTCAAGTGGTTAATGAGATCCCTTGACGAGGAGTCTATCCTTTGTCTCCCATACATCCCTGGAGTAAGATTTGGGCTCTCTTGGGGATGTTCCTTTGTGTTTCCTCACTAGTTACCCATTGAATGATGGCAGACATTGGATCTTGAAGGTTTTTACCAACAGCTCCAGCAGCTTAAAACCCCATGGGGGGGAAAGGGCTCTGCCTTCTTACAGAAACCAGGATCCTGTCTTTCCATGGTTACAAAGTGATTATCTAAACTCAAGTCATTTTTGTCACTTGACTTGGATTCCATAGTTCTTAGGATATAGCTTTTATTTCTTTTTGCTCAATCTCAAACATCTGAAGAAAAAAATCCTAGCATAATGTGGATGTGCACAGAACAATTAAAATATATTTGCAACATACAGAATCTGTTAAAAGATTGGGTTGCACATTTATATCTTTTCACCTAAACTACCTAGAACAGGGTGTAAGTTAGCTCTAACTGGGTGGGTAGAGTAATCTGATCAGAAATGGCATTTACTGTAAAGAGTAGATCTTCAGAACAGCAAATATTCTATAGCAACACACCCTTCAAACACTACAGAGTTCTCAGATGTCATAAAAAACGAATTTTGACTAAATTTTGCCCCAGTGACACCCATCACCCCTCTGCTTTTGATTGGGTTGCACAGGAATAAACTGGCCCTGCATTTGGGATTTAGTAAACAATTCTGTTGATGAGCAAGAAGTAACAGAATAATAACTTTCTATGCAGGGCAGGGAGGATTTTGGAAAGCTAGGAGGAATAAAAAGCAATTAAAAAATTTTTTAACTAAAGAAATCGGATATGAATTTAAATGGGGGAGGTAATTTGGGTTGAGAAGTGCTATTTTCAGTTATTTTAAAATAACTTTTTAGTGGTTCTTGTATTATAAAAGCAAAGTACCTATTGCTAAATCTAGAATTACTTTGCTAACTATATTTCTGATTACTCATAAATGGTATGTGATCTTCAACTTTTTTTTCTGTTGATTTCTCAAGAGTAGTAACCACCTCTGTGCAAAGCTTATTGGAGTGGGGGAGAATTTTTTTACTTTCAAAAAGAAAAGAAATTAAACCCAAAGTACCTAACATGTCAGGTGCGTGCACACTGAAGATGATGAGAGAAGGTCTTGTACTGAACTTAAAAATAAAAATAAAGACTATTGGTTTATTTTCTGAGTGCTAAACAAAAACAGATTTTTGCAGCAGTTTTCTTTGTGTAAAAATTTTTTTTTTAATTTGTGATGAATCATTTTACCATCTTATCAAGTTGGCATACTTTCAAAAAAATTTCTTTTGGTCTGGAGAGTGAATGGCTGCATATTGTGATTTTACTTAATATAGTTTAACAACTTGTCATGATTGTTGGCCTTATTTCTGAATACTTGCAAGTAACTGGTTTTTATTTATTTTTAGCTGTACAAAGGTAGAATTAATGCTACCAGCCACGTAATCCAACATCCAATGTATGGCGCAGGACACAAGTTCCGTACTCTTCACTTACCTGTCTCAACAACATTAGCAGAGGTTCTTGACCGTGTGTCAGGCAAGTTTCAATACTGTGTATTTAATTCTATAATGTGTTAAGGGAAAATTGTGTCTGCTATTATATATGCGTGATATCTGCATACTTGTAACAAAGTTTCAAAATAGACAGTAATCAGAGATTAAAGTTTTACTTTTTTGGGAACATATAACACAGGCTTTCCTCTAATGGTTGCAGTTTTAGATTGGACATACAGTTCTTTCAACTTTACATAATAGATTTAGAGGAGGCAATCTTAGACATACTTAACCGTTCAGAGCTTATCTTCAGCTGCCAGGCCACAAAATATATTACTATGCCTACATTTTCAATATTTAAAATACTTTCAAATTTTCTCCTGAGATACTTCCAAAATCTTATGAATATTTGAGTTCAGTATTCAAAGTTCCCTTTAACTATGTCTAAGCCCAATTTAAAAAAATTCCTTACGGCGATCATTGGCTTAATGTTTATTGCAAGTTAAACATCACAGAAATGATGTCCATGTGGAGTGTTTATACCATCCTTTTCAATCTAATTTACACTCATACATATTTACCTGCAATATAAATAATATTTATCTATACAATGGAAATTGAGAACTAATTTTGAAAGTTATGAATAAAGTTGAAAAACAAGAACAAACAAGATGGTCACGACTGAGGTATTTATTTTATCCAAAAATAAAATCCAAGATTTTCAGTCAGACTATTAGTCTTTTCTATATTAAATATCTATTTAACTGCAAGGACCAGTTCAACATTTTGGAGAAGTGCAATCTTTAATAAAGATTCAATTACCTTGCTCATGAAATTAAGGTTAACGTTCACAATAAACAAACATCACAGTGGCCTCTCAGGGGTCCTTGGGCAAAACCAGGAAAATCAAACTTGATGTTCCAAAGGAGAGAAACAAGCAAGGTAAAAAGCTCTTAAGCCATTTTATATATGCAATAAAGTTTAAAAAAAAAAAAAATTCACCACAATATTAAATAAAAAAAAAAAAAACTTTAGTAGGTCGTCTGTATTGCTAAGCTATTGTTGACATTTTAGAGGAGTCAAAGGAAATTCAAAGTTACAGTTCCTAGAACAGTTGCAACTCTGCCACATTGCACATAAGTGAGTCCATACAAAATACATATTTTCATAGATCCTCATATGAATTTGCAAATACTTAGCTGTAATTTTGACAGTATATACGAGTGTCTCAGTTAAAATTGCTCTGGGAATGTCTATATTTTCAAACTTTTTGAGTCAAATCCTCTGGTGTAGCTGTATTGACTTTGTGCATTTCAGAGGGGCTATGTTTGTTTGCATCTGCTGATAATATGGTGTTCTCTGTTTCTGTGATCAACCAGTGCTGCACTGACACTTTTTCATAATTAACTTTTTCCAAAGTCTTTTAACATACTGATGACCAGTAACATATTGCACTAATGTAGCATCTTTCATCAGAGTATAGCAATTTAAAATAAATGGGAGAAAAATACATGAAGTTATTGGTATGTGACACTTCTATTACCAGACAAATTTCAGTAAATCAAATATCATGTTCACTGGAGCTTTGTGATTAAAAATGCGGTACATCCTACAGTACATTTGAACTTTGATTATGTGTTGTGTGAAGAAGTACTTCCTTTTGTTTGTTTTAAACCTGCTGCCTATTAATCTCAAATTGCCGTCTCTTATGAAGTTATAATTTCCCTATTTCTCCATGTATTTTAGCGTACTTGGGTAGACAAGGTTTAAATATCTAATGATAAACAAGCAGAAGCACTTTTAAAAAAAATAATAATACCCAATACCTCTTTGGCTGCCTTTATGCATCACAGAGAGGTTAAAAATGGCAATAGCTCAATTCTTTCTCTTTGCATTTGCCTTTTAAATTAACTCTTCTATCCCATTTAGACCAAAGGGAAGATAAGAAAGATATTGTTTGGCCTGCCAGTTGTAAGAGCCCTTCCATTTGAACTGAAGGGGAGGGGAATAGTTTTTGTAGAAGGGTAAAACCACACCGTTATATATACAGTGGAGCTAATTAGCAGTAACTACATGGTTATCCATATTTCAAGTAGTCAAAAGTCATCATAATTGTGAAGAATATTGACTATACCACCAGAGGCAGTGGGATCTCCGTGCAAAAGGAAGGGACTGGGCCATTTAAGAGTGACTCAGTCTACTTCTGGCAGCGTCTGCAGATAGGGAAGCAGCATCTGCTAAAATAATCAGCCTGTGCAACTGCTCACTCCCTTCTCATTAGGTGACTGAAATGACATTCAGCTCAACACTTAAAACACCAGCAACTAGGAGGATTATAATACTGACCCAATATAAGTGCATCCTAGAATATACCAACATGGGTCAGTCTCAAATTTTGCTTTACAAGTACACCTCCCAGATGCGGTTTCTAATATGCCTGTTGGCTCTGAGAAACCCAATGATGCACATTCAGAGAACCTAAGGATCCTGATTATAAAATGCAGCGGGTGTCCACGATTTGCCTGGATTTGATGGAGACACAGCTCCCTGTCATGCTGGAGGAGCTCTAGAATAGCTGGGATTTTCTGGGTTTCAGGGGTCTTGTAATTCTCTCTCTATATCAAAAGTGAAATTTGGTTCAGATGGAAGAGTAGGTGTCATCGGTCAATTTGTGTCTTCAAGCAAGGAAAATGCTTGATTAATCTGGAGAAGAACCCCAGGCAAACTGTTTATCTTTCAGTGCCTCAACTGTAGATGATCTGAGTTGTGGTATAAAAGGGGTCCTTGCAGTAAGTACATGGTGACTCCTTGGACACCTAGGTCCTAGGCCCATGTTTCGTTTGACTAGTAGGAGATGAGGATGATCACGTGGTCCTTTTTGATGTTTTCTGGATCACCTTCCCAATCGGAAGTAGACAAGGAGACTATTTGGCCATTTATGCACTATGACATCCATTACCAATGTGAGATCATCCAATGCAACCAAAAGGAAAACTGACAATTGTTTAATTGCTGCCATTAGTAGATTAATACTGATATCTAGTGTTCTGCATCTAAATAAGTGGTCTGATTTTTCAGAGATGCTGGGTGCCAGCAGCTTCTGTTGCCTTCAGTGGAAACAGAGTGCTCAGCAGCTGAGATGCACAACATGACATCTAAGTTCAAATATTTTGGCTTACTCATCTAAGTCTACAGTTGTCTACAATTAAACATAGTAATTTATCTTTGTTTAATCTCCTTTTTTCTGTTGGTAGCAGTGATTTTTCTAACTCTGCTAGTCATATCACCTGAATACAAACAACTAAATACTTGAACTTCTGCCTGGATTGTCAAAGCATTGTTCCTTTAAATGGTCCAAGGAAAATTAGCTGCAAGACTTCTTGTCAGTGCTCTGTCAATGCCTGGTCTTTTGTTATTAAAGAAGCTTAAGATAATTTTGGTAGTTAGAATGGAACTCAAGGCTCCAAGCCAGCAAGGTAATTGAGTGAAACCAAATGAATATCTAGTGAGTGGGTGAGAAATTATAAAATGATAATTAAATCAACATGACATCTTAATACCTATAAAATATGTGCGGTTTTTTTTTTCTCCTGCAGATACACCAAGTATCACAGCTAAACTAATTAATGAACAGAAAGAAGATAAAGAAAAAAAGAACTACGAAGAGAAAGAAAAAGTTAAAGCAGAAAATGGCTTTCAGGACAATTACAGTGTTGTTGTTGCCTCTGGTATGTGTTGTGGTTTTTGTTTTTTTTTTTCCTTTTCACCTCTTTTGTAAAATCAATCCCTCTGAACATAAAATGAGAATAATTATGTCAACTCGTATAAACCCACCATTGTTATTACCAAAGGTGTACTACTGAAAATGTTTGACAATGATATTCCTTAATTAAGCTTACTGACCTTTAGCAACAAGGGATGGGCCCCGGTACAACCACGACCGCTAATGAGTTACGATGTGGTAAAGAGTCCTATTTGTAAAAGTACATGTGTCTCCCGCATGTGTCATATTGTATTTATAAAGATCACCTAAACCCAGAACCTTCATTTACACCATTTGCAGGGTAAATACAAATAGTTCCATAGTGGCAAAAGATGTCACGATGGAGATAAGTACGTATAAAACCAATACCCTTTATTCCACATGAATATAGAGGATTTTTCCAAAATCCTAGACCTTTTGAAAACTCATTCATATCCTTCTAAAATCAGTCATGTAAACTTCTCTTGTAAAATTGGAATGGAATGTACACTCCGTAGTTTGAACATGAGAAGTTGGCCGTGGTAGAGGGGATTTAAAGTTGAACAGGTGGCTGCAGGAGGTATTGCAGTATCTTGCTCTGAAGTTCTGCTGTTTAAGACCTGATGACTGAACTTCTAAGGAACTCATGGTATTCTCTTAACACTTTGGCTGACCATCTTTTGAAGATGGCTGATCTACCATAGTTTCACCTGGGCATGAAAATGAGCTCAGGGCGGGACACTGATTTCTTTTGACTCTTGAAACCAGTATTTCTCAAACTGTCTCCCCTATCAGGACTTCAGCATTTTAAACACAATTTAAGAGGTTCATCTATATCTGAACTGGGCCGCTGTTTCACTACTCAAAATATTTTTAATGCAACTCAGCTGACTATAAAGTGCAGCAGCTTCAGTGGGAGAGGTAGTGGGGATGGAGGAACAGATGGGTGTGACTAATCATAGAATCATAGAATATTAAGGTTGGAAGAGACCTCAGGAGGTCATCTAGTCCAGTCCCCTGCTCAAAGCAGGACCAACACCAACTAAATCATCCCAGCCAGGGCTTTGTCAAGCCGGGCCCTAAAAACCTCTAAGGATGGAGATTCCACCACCTCCCTAGGTAACCCATTCCAGTGCTTCACCACCCTTCTAGTGAAATAGTGTTTCCTAATCCACTTTAATCCTTAAAGTGTTACTATATTTTCAGAATAAAAAAACAGCGCTTTCATATGTACTAGTGAACAAGAAAACTTGACAAGTTTTGTTCAACATTTAAAAAGATAAAGTTATGAGAGAGGCAGCATAGCCAGCGAGGGCTGACCCTAAGCAAATTTCTGTTCTCTTAAGCACCATGTTATATCTCCCATCCCTTTTTTAAATAGACTTTAAAAGTCTGGTTCTTTATTGCATCATTTTACTTCTATCCTTTCTATTAAGTGAAACCTTTTAAAAATTTTCTTTATCCCAGTTATGTGTTTTTTCTCTCTTTCTTTTCACTATTCTGTATCTATCCCTTTGTCTTTCTCAATTTTTCTCTTAAATAGCAGTTACTATGTTATGAAATAATTGTTCTCTCCTTCTTCTTTTTCATCTTTCTTCTCCTGTGTTGGGTTATCTACCTCTTCCCCAAATATACAATCTTTCTTCTCTCTTACGTTCCCTGCTTCTAATTTCTGTACTTGTACCTATCATCTTCTTTCTCCATACACACACACATTCATCTCACAAAAATACACACTTACCATCTCCTCACCCACAAAATCTTTTTCTCCTGACTCCTCATCCAAAATCTCTCACACACACTAGTCTTCCCATCAAAATAAATGAAATGTGCAAACACGTCATACATTCCAGTCATACTTGCAGTTTCCTCACAATACTATTCTATATGGGACTTTTTGCTGATGTCTCCCAAAAAGTCAACAAGCACATGTTAAGTGTAGAAGGCTGAAATGTCATTTAGCAGCCTGGACAACAGTAATGTTGTCCAGGCTGCTAAACTGTTACATGTGCTCAGTGCTTCTGTTTTTGAAACTCCAGTGTTATCAGCACTAGCAGATAATGCTGCCTGCTAATTCAGCAGACATCAGTGTTACTCATAAGAAAGACCACAGGCTCGGTTCGATGACAAAGGCCATCGGTCAGATTTATTGCTCTCAAGACGCAGTCCTAGCATCCTGGCTCTGTGGTTACAGATACACTAACACGAGTGCCCAGTGATAACGAATGGCTCAGTCAGCAGTGGGAGTCTCTGCTGTCCCCTCGGCCACACAATGGGTTAAGTCGAGATACCTTGGCATTTATAGACGGAGACAACTTATGTACCACCTTACATGTTTCATGAAATCTGCTTGTTACCTCCCCCTTGTACCTTGCTCTTGGTGTCTCAGGTAAAACTTACCTATTCATCACTTCTGTCCGATTCCAGTCCATAAAGAACCTTGTCACGCAAGTCAGACTGAGCCCACAGACAGACATTGATCCGCTCATGTCTCATCCTCCTAGGTCACATGGCGTCTTGTGCCTATATGACACCATTTGCAAGACTTCACCTTCATTGCTTACCACCAGTGTACTTGGCAAGCAAAGATAATATGGATAAATTAGTCTTGCTCCCTCCCATAGACCAGGAGAGCTTGGTGGGAGAGCAGAGAGTATGTGTGTGGGGGTCCCCTTCGCTCCTTCCCCACCCAAGAGAATTTTGTTAATGGATGCCTCCTTGCTAAGCTGGGGCAACCATCTGGAAGAGCATACAGCTCAAGGGACATGGACTCCCCAAGAGTTCAGGATGCACGTTAAACCTCCTTGAATTACAAGGCGTCCACAAGGCCTGCAAGCAATTCCTACCACTTATACAATCCTGACATTTAAGTGATGTTGGACAACATAATGACAGTTTTCTACATCAAGGATGGGGAGCAAGATCCATCCCTCTTTGCATAGAAGCTATCAATCTGTGTAACTGGTATATTCGATGCCAGATTACTCTATCAGCAGTACACCTCCTGCAGATACACAATACACTAGCAGACAGCCTCAGCAGGTACTTCTCCAAGATCACGAATGGGAATTTCACAATTCAGTGGTTCAGAGCAGGTTTTGTCAATTGGGGGGTCGGTGTGTGTGAGTGAGTGAGTCTCCATCCATTAGTGCTAGTAATGAGAACGTCTTCCATTAAACAGTTAACTAGAAAGGCTTTTGAAACCAAAATGACTTTGAACATTTCATTTCTTTACTAGGTTTGAAATCTCAGTCAAAAAGAGCTGTTTCATCAACTCCTCCTCGTCCACCATCAAGACGAGGCAGAATGATGACAGATAAAGTAGGTAGCTCTTCCTCAGGAGGTGAATCTTCCAGCAAGACCATTAGCGTTCCAGTTTTTCATCTATACCATAAACTTCTACCAGGTAACTTCAAGAACTGTTTTTAAACTGTTGAAATAATTAACTTTCCCTTCAGTTTACAAAAAAAAAACCTCAACATGATGTACACATGTAATATTAAATAGTAAGTATAATGCTGATGGATATCTGCATTCCTTCTTTCACCTCTACCTACTGCAGGGTTATAACCATTTTATCACTGATCTACCTTTCAAATGAAAGCGAGGCTTTATAGCAGCTCATGTGTCTATAAAGCTTGGCTGTAAAAACTGAGGTATGGACATGCTGGCTTCCCTTGAAATTCAGTCTCTAGCTCTTAAACTAGCAAATTTAATTAAAGAAAGATTCCCCTGCAGCCCAGCAACAAGAGTTTTTGTAAGCTGCCTCACTGTTTTTGACCTCCCAAGGATAAATTCAAGAGTCAGCTATATCCAGTTTGTCACTTAAGTGGATAGCAACTTTTAGTGCTTTAGAGAAGTTCATTTGCCAGTCTGTGTCCTTGATTGAATGCCACAATATTTATGCTTCCTAAAATAGCATGTCTTAGCCAGATTTTCATATGAAAAATATGTAAAGCAGCCATGTGCTATTCAATATTTTGAATGTTTGTAGATGACACACAGACTGGTGGAGTGGTAAATTAATTAAGATGACAGGTCACCTTATTGCAGAATGAAGGGTTCAGGGAAGAGTAATGAGAATCATTAGAGGTACAGAAAACTCTAATACGAAGAGAGATTGAAAAGAGATTATTTACCTTAGGTAAGGAGACAAGTAAGAGGAGCTGTGATAAAATATAGAGTTATAAATAGTATAGAGAAGAGCGTCTGTTCTCCCCATCTAAAACAAGAATGAGGGAGAGTGGGGGGATGTTCACTTAAATTGAAAGGTGGTGAATTCACAACAAGTAAAATAAAATACTTTTTTACACAATGTGTAATTAGACTGGAACCTTTCCATAAAATGCTGTTGAGGTCAAGATTCAAGTGGGATTAGGGATTGAGGTCACACAAGAATATCCACAGTTGTTATAGTCAATGCTAAAATTTTTTGGAAAAAATAAAATCTGTTTCAGGGTTTAAGTCAAACTCTGACAGTTAAGGATTATGAGGAGATCTTCAGTGGGGTACAGATTGTCTCACATCGCCCTACTGCAGGGTTCATTCAGCTTCCTGGTGCTGGTCACTGTTAAAAACATGATACTGGGCTAGATGGGCAACAGATCTGATCCAGTATGGCAATTACTACATTCCCTATATATTTAGGCAGAGCGATCAGGATTGCTTGATAAACTGGGTTTATTCAAACATGCATGTTAATACAGCCAAATGTCAGGTCATCCCACTAGGGGGGGAAATGTCATACTTACAGGATTGGAGGTGTATTCTGGAAAGCACTGCCTTGAAAAGGACTTGGAGATCATGGTGGATTGCCCACCAAACATGAGCTCCCAGTGTAATGCTGTGGCTGAAGGGGGTTAACATGATCCTTGGATGGATAATGGGGAATGTAGACTAGTAGGGAAACAACATTGATAAAAGCAGGACTGGAATACTGTGGTTAGTTCTGGTGTCAACACTTTAAAATTTTTGAAAAATTGAGGGTGCCATAGGAGGAGAGCCACATGAATTACTTGTGGTCTGGAAAACCGTCCTTATAGTGAGACTTAAGAAGTTCAGTCTATTTTGGTAAAGAAAAGGCTTTGAGGTTGACTTGGTCAGTCTCAAAGTTCTTACGCTGGGATCAGATACCTGATTCCAGAGAGTTCTTCAGTCTAGCAGACAAAGGCATAAGAAGAGCTAGAGTTTGGAAATTGAAGTTAAATTCAAAATGGGAATAGGGTGCATTTTTTTTTTTTTTTTTTTTTTTTTTAAGTGCGGGTACCTAACCATTGAAACAGCCTACCAAGGGATTTGGTGGATCCCCTGTTACTTGAAGTCTTTTAAAATTAAGATTCAGTGTCCCTTTGAAAGATACTGATACTGATGCAAGAATTTCTGAAATTCTTTGGCCTGTATTACACAAGAGATCAGATTAGATGAGCACAATGATCAATCACTGTAGTGTCTGATTACCTCACAGTTTTTAAAGTACTTACCCGTACAGCACCCTTTGAGGTAGGGGAAGTACTAATCTCATTTTACAGATGGGGAACTGAGGCACAGAGGGACAAGTGACTTGCTCAAGGCCACCCACAGGAAGCCTGTGGCTATGCAGGGACCCAGGTCTCCAAGTCTCAGGCTACCTCTCTAACCATTCAACCATGCTTCCTTTTTTTTTTAAAACCTGAGCACTTCATTACCAGTAAAATGAATACATGTTTTCATACACAGTCTGGCAGCCAGGAGTGGACTGTTGAGCAACTACACTCACAGCCGCTACTTGAGGCAGCTCACTGGCTAAATTTTTGGTACCCAGATGGCTACCTGTCTGTATGGTCAGAACCTGCCCCACAAGTCCAGGACTTTGCCTCTGTCTGGCAGATGCAGCAGGCTTGGTTTTCTGTCACTTCATTTTGAGGTGTATCTCTTGTCTAAGGGAACAGAGACCTTTCATTTACTCTTTAAGGAGATGCATTGGGTCCCCTGGCAGCCTGGGGAGAAACAACTTCAGCCATTGAAAGAAAGCTTGCTTCTTAAGTGGAAGCAGCTTTGACACAAGACAACTACCTGCTTGAAAAAACATATAAGATGTATGGGGTATGTAATCAAACACAATGCTTCCTCTCTGAGAGATTTGTGGAGTAAACTTCTTAGTAACAATCAAAGCTATCAATTTGGTTACCTACCTAAGTCAATCTGGTTACACTCATCCCAGTGGTACCATTACCAGTCTCCACTTAGTATGTCTGCTCATGGGATTTTACATCTGGCGGGGGAAAGGAGTTATCAGTTGCTTGGAGATTAGATGTGTATGCCTCATACCTTTCTGCAACTTTAGCAATCAGTTTATAAATTACATAGTAATTCTACTTTAAGAGATCATCAGACCCTCTTCCCACTGAAAAAGATCAACAGGACCATTCTTTTTTTAGTCCTAAAACTGGAGATTATTGTGGTCTTAGACTGGCTGCCTCCCAATAAGAAAAGATGAGGGAGCAAACGCTTACCTTAAATTACGTCAAATTCCTAAACACAAGAGGTCAAACGTTCTCTCTGAAGTGGCCTCTAAAAGTTTTTGTTTCTGGCTAAAAAGACTAATCTCTGAACGAGCAATTGCTCCAAAGAATCCTGTTGCTTTGCAGTTTTAGCCTGTATTATTCTGTTAATGCCAGACTTTGTGTCCTGAATTATTTTAAGTGTGCAAAATTTCTTAAAGGACTCATTTTAAAATTTTAATAAACTAATTAATGGTAAATTCTCATAAAATTAATTCTTAACTCAGAACAAGTGCTGTAACTGGGGGAGGATATGCTGTTCTTCATACATAATAAAGTGCAAAACTTAGTATTAATTATGGAACCTGAAGCGGTGATTCCATAATACATGGAGATCATTGGGGCACCAATACTTCTGTCCAGTGAGCTGTATCTGTGAATGTGGGTATCCAATAGTCTATTCCAGACTGATGGAATCAGTGCAATGACAGGACGAGTTTAAACTTACGGACTTCTCTGTCAAATTTTACTGAAGTGGTCAGGAAGTAAAGGCTTGTTAGGACCCAAGGATGTTAAATTCTCCTTTGTAGCTGTGGCATAAATGAACAAGCAAGGTGTATTAAAAGTAACCTAATCAAATAATTTTCATAAATTTGTTGTCCGGAAAATGATCCAGTTGTGTTGTTGTTTAGGCCAGCCTTTGCCAGCTGAAATGACACTTGCACAGCTTTTGACTCTACTATATGACCGTAAACTCCCTCAAGGCTACCGATCAATAGACTTGACAGTTAAGCTTGGCTCCAAAGTGATCTCAGACCCAAGCCTGTCAAAGACAGACTCCTTTAAGCGTCTCCACACAGAAAAAGGTAAGTGTTTAACTTTTGTTGCTGTATTTTTAGCAAGACATGCCTAACTTCAGGCTGTTTCCCATTTCTCCCTTGCTGGTATTCCTAAATCATGCAGCTTGAGAGAAGTGGTGAGATTTATAGTACATAGGTCTTCACTACTAAACATTGTGAAATTACTTCCAAAGATATATGGTATAAGATGCAGAGAACAACAAAAATGAAATTAAAGCAACTATACTAATTGAGTTTAATTGAATCCTATACCTTCACTCCCAGCTGCCTTTTTGCCACATTTGACTCAGTCCTGAAACCCTCCCCTCTTCCTGTCTGCACTTCTTTCTCCGCACAGGATCTCACTGATTTTCTGTCAAGACAAAATTGACAAGTACATCATCACCTTCACTACAATTCCCTCCTCTTTCTCCATGTCACAGAGGAAATTTTCTTGTCTGCTCTCCTCCTCTAACCTCTCCACTTGTCCCAGTGGCTCCATCCCATCTCTTTTGCACCTACTCATCCCCCTCCTTACTCGTCTCCTAAACCTCTCTCTCTTCCCTAGCTCTTTCCCCTCACAATGCAAGCTTTCTGTAGTCTCTTCCATCTAAAAAGGGCCACCCTTCACCTCACTTGCCTCTTCAACTAATGTTGCTTCTCCCTTTCATCTCTGAGCTTCTTTAATGTGCTGTCTACAGTCGCTGTCTGGGAGTTTGTCTCCTCCAATTCGATCGTAGGCTTTCTCCAATCCAGCTGCTGTTGCTTGCACTCCACTGAAATGCTCTCGCCAAATTTTCTATTGACCTCTTCCTAGCTAAAGTTCAGAACCAATACTCTATCGTCTTCTTCATTGACCAGTCAGCCACCTTTGACACCATCCATTATGCTCTTCCTGAAATCCTGTCCTCTCTTGTTTCTGTCCTTTCTTGGTTTTCCTACTATCTCTAACCACTCCTTTTGTGTGTCCTGAAGTAGATCCTCTTCATCCATCCTCCATTTTTCTGTGAGGGTTACTCACAGTAACAATTTCAGCTACCATTTATTTCTATGCTGACAACTTTCAAATCTGCTTCTCTACTACCGACTTGTCTCCTTCTGTCCAAATTAAAATCTTGGTCAGCCTCTCTGACATCTCCTTGTGGATGTCTAGCTATCAGATCAATCTCAACATGGCTAAAACTGACCCCTTAATCTCTTCCACTGCAAGCTCTTCTTGCTTATCTCCTTTCTAGATCACTGTGGACAACACCAACATCTTGCCCATTGCTCAGGTCTGTAATGTCCTGGGTGGCCAGGCTTGGGCATCATCTTCAACTAGGCCCTCTTTCTAGGTCCTCGCATCCTGGCTGTGCTTAAATTTTGCTGATTCTTTCTGCATAATATCTGTAAGAGACAGCCTTTCCTATGCACCCACACAGCTAAAACTCATGTTCAAATTTCATCATCTCACATCTCAATTACTGTAACATCCCTCTCTTTGGACATGACAAATGCAGTCTTGCCCTGCTCATATCCATTCAGAATGCTGCTGCAGTGATCGCTTTCCTAGCCCATCAGTTTGTCATAAAAACATAAGAACGGCCATACTGAGTCAGACCAAAGGTTCATCTAGCCCAGTATCTGTCGTCCAACAGTGGCCAATGCCAGATGCTTCAGAGGGAATGAACAGAGCAGATAATCAAGTGATCCATCCTCGGTTGCCTATTCCAAGCTTCTGGCAAACAGAGGCTAGGAACACCATCTCTGACCATCTGGCTAATAGCCATTGATGGACCTATCCTCCATGAATTTATCTAGTTCTTTTTTGAGCCCTGTTATAGTCTTGGCCTTCACAATATCCTCTGGCAAGGAGTTCCACAAGTTCACTGTGCGTTGTGTGAAGAAATACTTCCTTTTGTTTGTTCTAAACCTGCTACCTATTAATTTCATTTGGTGACCCCTCGTTCTTGTGTTATGAGAAGGAGTAAATAACACTTCCTTATTTTACTTTCTCCACACCAGTCATGATTTTATAGACTTCTATCATGTCCCCCCCCTTAGTCATCTCTTTTCCAAGCTGCAAAGTCCCAGTCTTATTATTCTCTCCTCATATGGAAGCTGTTCCATACCCCTAATCATTTTTGTATCCTTTGTCTCACCTTTTCCAATTCCAATGTATCTTTTTTGAGATGGGACGACCACATCTGCATGCAGTATTCAAGTTGTGGGTGTACCATGGATTTATATAGAGGCAATATGATATTTTCTGTCGTCTTATCAATCCCTTTCTTAATGATTCTCAACATTCTGTTAGCTTTTTTTGACTGCCACTGCACATTGAGTGGATGTTTTCAGAGAACTCTCCACAGTGATTCCAAGATCTTTCTTGAGAGGTAACAGCTAATTTAGACCCCATTATTTTATGTGTATAGTTAGGATTATCTTTTCCAATGTGCATTACTTTGCATTTATCAACATTGAATTTCTTCTGTCATTTCGTTATCCAGTCACCCAGTTTTGTGAGATCCCTTTGTAACTCTTTGCAGTCGGCTTTGGACTTAACTATCTTGAGTAGTTTTGGATCATCTGCAAATTTTGCCACCTCACTGATTACCCCTTTTCCCAGATCATTTAGGAATATGTTGAATAGGACTGGGCCCACTGCAGACCGCTGTGGGACACCACTGTTTACCTTTCTCCATTATGAAAACTGACCATTTATTCCTACCCTTTGTTTCCTATCTTTTAACCAGTTACCAGAACCTTCCCTCTGATCCCATGACAGCTTACTTTGCTTAAGAGCCTTTGGTGAGAAGACCTTGTCAAAGGCTTTCTGAAAATCTAAATACACTATATCCATTGGATGACCCTTGTCCACATGCTTGTTGACCCCTCAAAGAATTCTAGTAGATTGGTGATGCATGATTTTCCTTTACAAAAACCATGTTGACTCTTTCCCAACAAATCCTATTCATCTATGTGTCTGACCATTCTGTTCTTTACTGTAGTTTCAACCAGTGTGCCCAGTACTGAAGTTGGGCTTATTGGCTTGTAATTGCCGGGATCGCCTCTGGAGCCTTTTTTAAAAATTGGCGTCACATTAGCTATCCTCCAGGCATCTGGTACAGAAGCTGATTTTAAAGGCTAGGTTACATACTACAGTAGTCCTGCAATTTCACATTTGAGTTCCTTCAGAACTCTTGGGTGAATACCATCTGGTCTTGGTGAGTTATTACTGTTTATCAATTTGTTCCAAAACCTCTTCTAATGACACCTTAATCTGGGACAGTTCCTCAGATTTGTCACCTAAAAAGCATGGTTCAGGTTTGGGAATCTCCCTCACATCCTCAGCCGTGAAGACCGATGCAAAGAATTGATTTAGTTTCTCTGCAATGGTCTTATCGTCCTTGAGTGCTCCTTTAGCATCTCTATTGTCCAGTGGCTCCACTGGTTGTTTAGCAGACTTCCTGCTTCTGATATACTTAATTTTTGTTTGTTTGTTTGTTTTTTTGTTGTCCATGTCATCCCTCTCTTTGCAGTCCTCTACTAGCTAACCTTTCCTATTGCATCAAATGTAAGTGGTGTGTTTTCACTTTCATGACCTTTCACAGCCTATCCCCTTCTTACCTGTCATTTCTCGTTCACTATTGAGATATCAGCTCTCACCATTGATAGGCCAATGATGCACATCTCCATCACCCTCATGTTAAATTTTCAAACAAGCACCCTTCATGATTTCTCTTATGCTGCTCCTCATGCTTGGGGTGAGGGTCTACTGTGGAACTGGGTAAACATTCTGATCTAAGGGCTTGTCTGTGTGAGAACTATGCATAGGTTTAACCTAAGGAATGAATTTAAGAAGATTTTGTTTAAATCCTGTCCATACAAGGTTTTATACTTCTTATTTTGCTTAAGGCCATGTCTATATAGAGACTTAGTGCATGGCATGTTGGAGTGTGAATGTACAGTGCACTAATTCTCAATGTAGATAAGACCAAAGAGTGGCTTCTATCTGTTTAGTTTGACTTGTTTGTAATGTATTTTAAGCTAAATGAAAAAAGCCACTCTTAAAATAGGAGTCCGTGCAGAGTTTTGCAATGGTTTTAGTAAATTGGCTTAAATTCACACCTTAGGTCAAACCAAGAAGGACTTTGTCTTGTAAATAAAGCCTAAGGATTGTAGAAATCCAACTATTTTGCAATTCTGGTAACCTGTGCACTGTCACCTATAATTATGGTACTACAGGCCATCCACAGAGTTGATATTGGTTGGATTTGCCCTCATTTCCTAACACATGGTTAGCCTTATGATTATTTTGGGGTGCAAAATGCACTTATCACTAATAACAGGTTTGTCCTTTGGTGACTACTTAGAGATTAATTGATGATGATTGGTGAGACATACACAAAGGCTTTGAGTTTTATTAATAACATGGTCAATATAAGAAAAATCACAGAACAAAATAAACAAGGATAACAGCAGAATCCACATCACACATACTCACGAATCCATGGGGTGGTGAGATAAGTGTTTAGGTTGCCACGGTCCTGCCATCCTGAGGTCCCGCTTGAGGGGCAGGTTTGATTCCTTTTTGTGCAACTATTTCTTACACCTACTTATCTTCAAGATCATATTTGGTTAAGTCTTGGCCTCTTGTCCATATTTGTCATTCTTGCTACCAATTTTTGGGGTTCTGACTATTGTAAGCATTTACGCTGATAGATGGTTCTCTATATAATGTGATTAAGAATGTTTAGCTAAATGAAGATTTTGAGGTCTAACAGTCTATCAGAAGATATTGCTAAATCTTCTGACTTATGCTAACTTATAGTAGGCCTTATGCTAATTATTATTATCACTAGGCCTCAAGCTAAATCTTATGCCTCAGGCTCACTGAATAGCCTATTTTAAAATAATTGTTTCTTTGCTTACTGCTATTTGCATTATAGCTGTAGTTTCATTTGCACTAATTTAGCAAGCACCTTAACTCTTTCTAAGATATAAATGATTATTTACCTGATTACTTGAGCTCAGGTCATGGGTCCAAGATTAATTCTAAAATTTTGGAGTTTGCATTTTGCAGTGGCACCACCAAGATCTTCATCTGACTGGAAGATCATAACTCTCACTAAACGAACCAAATTTCTTTTTTCCGTGGGTCCATATCTTATGAGTCCACAGTCAAATAACCTGATTTGACTTGGCAATGGAAATTAGATTGTTCTTAATATTTTATATTGTTTTGGTTTTACCAAAAGAAAAGTTGGATTTCCTGTTGCTATTCTTATACTGATGTGTTTAACCCCCTTGAAGACTTCAATATTTGCTGAAGAAATAAGTATAATAGCTGAAGTGCTTAAATGTTCTTATTTTCTGAGTGGAGGAGAAAAAGTAAACATTCTAATGTTTAAGATACCACTTCATTTAATGGTTTGGTTCTTCCTTTCTTTTTCTGTTTTTTTAATAGAACATGCAGACTTACTGGGGTCCTGTCCTGAAGAGGAAGCAGTCACTCCAGGCGATGAGTGTATGGATGCAGTGCTGGATGAATCTTTCCTTGAAACATGTCCCATTCAGTCTCCATTACAAGTTTTTGCAGGAATGGGTGGGTTGGCCCTCATTGCAGAGAGACTTCCTATGCTTTATCCAGATGTAATTCAACAAGTAAGTCAAACAGTTTGATTGTCTAGAATTATGTACTAGTTTTTTCCTTACTATAGTGATTTCCAAATATTTTCTGTATGGTTTGTTTTCTAAGAGTTAAAAATCATCCTATGAATTATACCTTGCATTTGATTGATCAAATGTTGTGAAATTTTCTCCAGCTTTGCTAATTAAATATCCTCATTAAAATCTACTACCTTTGAAGTTAGGAATTTTTCCTCAGTGAGAAGTTCTGAATAGGATATAAAATGGTATATTACTCATTGGGGATCCAAATGCAGTTTTAGTGTGATGCAGATGCAGAGTTCTCCTTGCTAGTGGATGAGGGAAAATCGGTGGCAAGGGTCTCATTACAAGCTGCTGTGGATGTAGTTGACTCGACTGTCAGGTCCATAGATTCGGCAGTGGCCATGTGTAGGAGTTCCTGGTTGCAGTCTTCTGTATGAGGTCCAACTGACTGTACAAGTCCTGCCCTTTGGGGATCATTGCTCTTTTCGGAGCAGACAGACATGAAGCTCCATGGGCTAAAGGACTCAAGGGTGACCCTAAAGTCCCTTGGGATGTACACCCCAGCCTCTTCCAGGAAGCACTATAGGCCTCAACAACCCCTCTGGTACTGTGCCCCGGCTAGCAGTCAGAACCTGCAGAGAAAAAGGAGTAGGGGTTATAGGCATAGACCACTTCCCCCTTCTATCTCTGCATCAAAGCCTGCCCAACCTAGACATCCAGGTGGTTCTAAACAGGCATTCTGATGGGATGCTCGAGGACACTGTACCAGTTCCCATGATGCCATACCCCATTTTTCCTTTGTTTGCAAACCACCTTTTCCACTTCCTCAGTGCTTGGTCCTGTATCACCAGGGACCATTGGGTGTTGAGCACTTGAGCTCAGGTCATGGGTCCTTCCCAGTCTCCCTCCCCTTCCCTCTTCAAGGTCCCCTGTCAGGAAGAACGTCTGGTCCAGAAGCTTCAATCTGTCCTTCAGGTGGGACCAGTAAAGGAGGTTCTGCAGAATTTAAGAGGGAAGGGTTTCTACTCCCATTAATCCTAATCCTGAAAGCCAAGGGAGGTCGCAGGCCTATTTTAAACTTGCGTCAACTCAACCTATCTCAAAAAGATGAAGTTCTGTATGGTCACCCTGGCATCCATTATTCCCCCTCCAGGGATCCTGGAGGCTGGTATGTTGCCCTCAATTTTTAGAGACGCTTACTTCCATGTGTCAATGTACTGAGGGCACAAAACGTTCCTCAGGTTCGTGCCAGATCACAGTGCTTCCACTTGTCCTGTCTGCAGCTCCTTAAGTGTTCACAAACAGTATGGCCATAATGGCAGCGTTGCTGAGACTATTAAGAGTTGCCTGGACAACTGGCTGGTCCAGGGCTCAGGTTGTATCCAATGTTCAACTCATTCAGTTAACTTTCAAGGCTGTAGTTCTACTGATCAGTGCAGACAAATTTACCCTTTGTCTGGTACAGAGGATAGCATTTACTGGGGCAATGTTGGACTCTACCGAGGCCAGGGCGTTCCTCCCAAAAGTTACAATTCAAATTGAGCCAATCCCTGGTGACATACTTTGAATGTCATCCAGTCTCAACAGCCTGAAACTCTGAGGCTCCTAGGCCACATGACCTTGAGCATATATATGGCACAACATGCAAGACTGCATCTGAGACCACACCAGACTTGGCTGACCTCAGTGTACTCACCAAGCCGTCATCTTCTGGACACTGTACTCCCAGTACCTTCACAGGTTCTAATTTCCTTGAATTGTTGGTTGGATCCTCTCAACGTTTGTGCAGGCATTCCTTACATATGCCCTCAACCATCAATAACTCCGGTCTCAGACATGTCGATGCTAGGGTGGGGATTTCATTGTGTTCCCTTCATTTTATGGCCTGGAAGCTCCATGGCTAAATCCCAGAGAACAGGCTTGCTCGGAGCAAATTTGCCGGATCTTACTAGATAGTAGAAAGCTCTCCACCAGGACTGCCTACATGTCAAAATGGAAGCAGTTCTTAGTCTGAGCTTGCCAAACTGAAGTCTTGCCAATGCATTTGTCCATCCAACATGTACTCGACTATTTGCACCTGAAACATCAAGGCTTAGCAATTTCCTCTATCAAGGTTCACCTGGCAACATTATCAGTTTTCCACCCTCATGTGGATAAACGTTCTGTTTTTTCAAATGACACGACATTCAAATTCCCTAAAGGCCTGGAAAGGTTGAGTCCGTTTCCCCTTGGGACTTGAACCTGGTCTTGTCTAAACTTGTGGGACCAACTTTTGAGCCTTTAGCAATATGCTCCTTACTATGCCTCTTTTGGAAGGTGGTTTTCCTAATTGCCATCACTTCTGCTAGACGAGTCTCTGAATTGTGTGCCCTGACATCAGAGCCACCATGTACAGTCTTCTTTAAAGATAAGGTATATTTATGCCCTCCTCCTCCTCCCTAAAGTAGTTTCAAATTTTCTTAGGGTATGTCTACACTATGAGAGTAGTTCGATTTTACTTAAAGCGAATTTGTGGAACCGATATTACAAAGTTGAACGTGTGTATCCACACTAAGGACAGTAATTCGACTTTGTGAGTCCACACTAACGGGGCAAGCGTCGACATTGGAAGCGGTGCACTGTGGGCAGCTATCCCACAGTTCCCGCAGTCCCCGCTGCCCATTGGAATTCTGGGTCGAGCCCCCAATGCCTTCTGGGGAAAAAAATGTGTCGAGGGTGGTTTTGGGTAACTGTCGTCATTCAACCGTCACTCCCACCCTCTCTCCGTGAAAGTGCCAGCGGGCAATCAGTTCGCGCACTTTTCTGGTGATTGACAGCGCGGACGCCACAGCACTGCGAGCATGGAGCCTGCTGCGATCATCGCTGCAGTTATGGCCGTTGTCAACACCTCGCACCTTATCATCCACCTTTTTCAGAGGCAGATGCTGAGAAATCGGGTGAGGAGGCTACGGCAGCGCGGTGAGGACATTAAGTCTGAGAGGGGCACAGACCTCTCACAAAGCATGGGACCCCGCGCCGTGGACATCATGGTGGCAATGGGTTATGTTGATGCTGTGGAACAGCGATTCTGGGCCCGGGAAACAAGCACGGACTGGTGGGACCGCATAGAGCTGCAGGTCTGGGATGAATCACAGGGGCTGCGAAACTTTCGGATGCGTAAGGGAACTTTCATGGAACTTTGAGTTGCTGTCCCCTGCCCTGAAGCACAAGGACACCCGGATGCGAGCAGCCCTGACTGTCCAGAAGCGAGTGGCCATAGCCCTCTGGAAGCTTGCAACGCCAGACAGCTACCGGTCAGTCGCGAACCAATTTGGAGTGGGCAAATCTACCGTGGGGGTTGCTGTGATGCAAGTAGCCAACGCAATCGTTGAGCTACTGCTCTCAAAGGTAGTGACCCTCGGAAACGTGCAGGTGATCATAGATGGTTTCGCTGCGATGGGATTCCCAAACTGCGGTGGGGCTATAGATGGAACTCACATCCCTATCCTGGGACCGGCCCACCAGGCCAGCCAGTACATTAACCGAAAGGGCTACTTGATGCTCGTGTTTTCAGGAACTCTGGTCTGTTTAGACGGCTGCAGGAAGGTATTTACTTCCCGGATCACAAAATAACTGTTGGGGATGTGGAGATGCCTATAGTGATCCTCGGGGACCCAGCCTACCCGCTAATGCCCTGGCTCATGAAGCCCTATACAGGCGCCCTGGACAGTGAAAAAGAACTCTTCAACTACCGGCTGAGCAAGTGCAGAATGGTGGTGGAGTGTGCTTTTGGACGTCTGAAGGGGAGATGGAGAAGCTTACTGACTCGCTCTGATCTCAGCTAAACCAATATCCCCATTGTCATTGCACCTTGCTGTGTGCTCCACAATCTCTGTGAGAGCAAGGGGGAGACCTTTATGGCGGGGTGGGAGGTTGAGGCAAATCGCCTGGCTGCTGATTACTCCCAGCCAGACAGCCGGGAGATTAGAAGAGCCCAGCGGGACGCACTGTGCATCCGGGAAGCTTTGAAAGCTAGGTTCCAGAGTGAGCAGGGTAACCTGTGACTATTAAGTTTGTTTATTCAGAAGCTGAACTTGCCCCCGTTTCTTTACCCAGTTAATGTTGACTATCCTTTCCAGTTACCAACCCCCTTTCCCCCTTCCAACACACCTTTAAAAATAAAATAAATGAAACTTTGTTTATTAACACCGTTTTCTTTATTAAGGATTTCGCGGTAAAGTGTTGAAACTGGGACGCAGACTGTGGTGGGGAGCGTGTGTAGTGATGGAAAGGACGCTTCTAAACTCGAGGAATGACAGGCTCCTGCTCCTAGAGCGGTCCGCAGTGGTGGACTGGTTGTTTCAACGGAGCCTGCCACCCCTCCTTTTTGGGACTCTGTGTGGGGGGGCTATGTGACTTTGTGGAGAGGGAGGGCGGTTACAGATCACCTGCTGTGTGGCTCTGTCATCCAGGCTAAGGACCGCTGCATAAGATCTGTAACCGCCCTCCCCCGCCACAAACTCACATAGCCCCCCACACACAGAACATGAAAACCACCTCCCAGACTGACCAGGGTGCCTAGTGACTGCAATATGTGTGTGACCTTCTGCTGAATCTGCCCCCATGTCTGTACCCTGGTAAAGGTGACTGTCCTCTCCAATTACCAACTCCCTTCCCCCCCCTTCAAACACACTCTCCTCTAAAAGAACATGACAGAAACAGTAATTAACAGAAACGTATTTTTTATTAACAACTACACAGTTAGGGGATGAAACTGGGACGGGGGCTTGGGTGAGGTGCTTTTGGAGTGAAGGAAAGGACTTACCAAATCTTTGGGAATGAGAGCCTTCTGTTACTTGAGCAGTCTGCAGGGGTGGAGTGACTGTTTTCACAGCCCCTGCCGCCCCTCCTTCTTGGGACTTTGGGTGAGGGGGGGATGGGACTTTGTGGCGGGGCAGGGCGGTTTGAGATAGAATGCAGCGGGGCTCTGTCCTCCTGCCTCCGGTCCTGCAGAACATCTACAAGGCGCCGGAGCATGTCCGTTTGCTCCCTCATTAGTCCAAGCAGCATTTGAGTCGCCTGCTGGTCTTCCTGCCGCCACCTGTCCTGTGTGTGATCCCTGGTATTGCGACATGTTCTCCCTCCACTGGGTCTGCTGTGCCGCCTCGGCTCGGGAGCAGCCCATAAGTTCTGATAACATCTTGTCCCATGTCCTTCTCTTTCGTCGCCTGATCTGCTCCAGCCTCTGGGAGGGGGATGCTGGGGTAGCTCGGGAGACACTCGCAGCTGTGGGATGGGAAAAAGGGAGTGAATTCCTCAGAAAGATTCAGTTTTGTGAGCAATGAATATAGTCTTCCTCTGTGAACAAGATCATGCACAGCACCTATCACATGCGCACTCAGTACAAGGTCGAATTTTCGGCCTTCCCATTGAGTGCCTGGGGTCTTGCTGTACAGATCACACAAGCGGGGCCGGACAACAGAATTCGGCTAGCAGGCGGACATGGTAAGCCGTAGACGTTTGGCTGTTTAAAGCTTAATTTATAGCAGTGCCCTCCTTTCACGTTCCAAGCAATGCTCCTAGCGTTGGCCAGTTCCTGCTGCCGGCAATCCGGCAAGCATGAACTCTGCCCCTGTCCCACCCCCTCGCGGCTGTCCCCGGGAAAGATCCCTGCATGCTGCCCCTGTCACGCCTCCACCGCGTGGCTGTAAACGGCCGGTTACAGTTATGTAAAGGAACAGGCAATCAGTCCCAATACTAACATTCCCCTAATTTAAAGCAGGTCACCATGAGTGATATCACTCTGATGAGGATTTCGGAGACAGAGAAAGACCGCATGCTGCGTGAATGCCAGCAAGCACCAGGGCCGTATGCCGCCATGCTTTGTGAGGCAATGATCCCGGAGAACTTGCTGCTAGCCTGGCGCGGAAAAGTTTCCTACCATGGAGGATGCAATAAGGCTGCTCTCCCCAGGAACCTGATGCAGAGGCTTTCACAATACCTCCAGGAGACCTTCGAGGAGATGTCCGAGGAGGATTTCTGCTCTATCCCCGTACATATAGACAGAATTTTCCAGTAGCTGCACTGGCAAGGACAAAAAAGTAAAGCGCCTAGGGCAAAGTAATCATGAAAAACTGGACATGTTGACAAACTTTTCCAGAAGCTGCACTGGCAAGGACTAGAAAATAAAGCGCCTAGGGCAAACTAATCATTAAAAACCCATTGTTAAGATACCATTACTATTCTGTTCAAAATAAATGTTTAAAACACTTACCTACTGATGTTTCCCCTGAATCACGGTCCGGGTTACGGCCTTGGGAGGGTTGGTAGGGGATCTCCGTGAGGGTGATGAAGAGATCCTGGCTGTTGGGGAAATCAGCGTTGAAAGCGCTGTCGACTGCCTCGTCCTCCTCATCTCCTTCCTCATCTTCCCCGTCCGCGAACATCTCCGAGGAAGCGGCCGTTGACAATACCCCATCGTCAGAGTCCACGGTCAGTGGTGGGGTAGTGGTGGTGGCCGCACCTAGAATGGAATGCAGTGCCTCGTAGAAACGGCATGTCTGGGGCTGGGATCCGGAGCATCCGTTTGACTCTTTGGTCTTCTGGTACCCTTGTCTCAGCTCCTTGATTTTCACGCGGCACTGCATTGTGTTCCGGCTGTATCCTCTCTCCGTCATGGCTTTGGAGATCTTCTCGTAGATATTTGCATTCCGTTTTTTCGATCGCAGCTCCGAAAGCATGGACTCATCGCCCCACACAGCGATCAGATCCAAGACTTCCCGATCAGTCCATGCTGGGGCCCTCTTTCTATTCAGCGATTTCATGGTCACCTCTGCTGGAGAGCTCTGCATCGTTGCCAGTGCTGCTGAGCTCGCCACGATGTCCAAACAGGAAATGAGATTCAAACTGGCCAGACAGGAAAAGGAATTCAAATTTTCCCGGGGCTTTTCCTGTGTGGCTGGTCAGAGCATCTGAGCTCGGACTGCTGTCAGAGCGTCAACAGAGTGGTGCACTGTGGGATAGCTCCCGGAGCTATTAGCGTCGAATTACATCCACACATGGCCATGTCGAATTTAGCGCTACTCCCCTCGTCGGGGAGGAGTACAGAAATCGATTTAAAGAGACCTCTATGTCGAACTAAATAGCTTCGTTGTGTGGACGGGTGCAGGGTTAATTCGAGTTAACGCTGCTAAATTCGACATAACCTCCTAGTGTAGACCAGGCCTTGCTAATCAAGCAATTTACTTACCTGTATTTTACCTAGAACCTCACACAAATAGGAATAAATGACGACTACACACATTGGATATTAGACAAGCACTAGCATTCTACATAGACAGGACTAAACCGTTTTGGCAGTCCACCCAACTGTTGTGGCTATAGCAGACCAAATGAAAAGTCTCCCAATCTCCTCACAAAGAATTTCATCTTGGATCATTTCATGTATCCGCACTTGTTATGAACAGGCAGGTGTTTTGCCACCAAGTAACCTGACTGCTCATTCCACAAGATCATAATTATCCTCAGCAGCATTCTTATCACAGATCCCTATACAGGACATTTGTAAAGCAGCAACCTGGTTGTCAGTGCATGCACATGCCTCGCATTACACCATCACTCATTACTGTAAGGACAATGCCAAATCTGGTTGAGCTGTAATATGGTCTGTATGTACATGAACTCTGATCCCTTTGCCTATATTACTGCTTGGGTGTCACCAAGAGTGGAATGCACATGTTCAATCAGTTGAAGAAAAAAGTTACTAACCTTTCATAACTTGTTCTTCGAGGTGTGTTGCACGTCCATTGCATGACCTGCCTTCCTACCCTTCTACATTGGAGTTTCCAAAAAGAAGGAATGGGGGGGTGGGGGGAGGGAGCCTTAGGTTCAGCTGGGTGCTTTGTACTGGCACTAGTGGAGCTTGGCAGTAGAGGGTGCTCAAGTTGCCCTGATGGGTACCACTGAGGAAAAAAATTTCTGGTGACTGTGTGCGGGGCACACGCACACCAAGAGTGGAATGCACATGTGCATTCCACTCGGAGAACAACAGTTACGAAAGGTTGGTAACTTTTTTTTATACACTTCCTGACTTCTGGTTACTTTAACAGTGCAGTCTTAACATTCTCTTAATACAGTTTTTGTATGGAGTAAATTAAATGAAAAGTTTCACAGGTAATCTTTTAGGAAACAAATATAAGCATTCATGTTAACTCATGAAAATTTTTGTTTGTAATCTGTAGCTTGTACAGAATATATAGTGTGGCTACACTAATACTGCTTATAGGAACCTTGTTTTGCATTATTTCTAATAGTTAAATCTGCTGTCTTAACATTATTTTTTGTTTGGTTGACTTGTTTGTTGCGGGATTTCTTTTGGGGGAGTAAGGGGAAAGCGTGTTTGAGTAGATGCATGTGTGCGTGTAGGAAGTTGTCATTTCTGCTACAAGCTTTCTAGCATTTCCTAAAGCTGATTGGACTCTGGATTCACCCAATCTTCTCTGGAAGTTTATTCTGCAGCTGAATCCCCTTGACTGATAATGCATTGTTCTTAGCTCTCTCATGCTTGGTCCTGGGCTCTGTGATTTGCATTGTCTCAGAGGAGTGAAGCTGTCTCAATAGTTCATACATCAAAATTCGCTATTTAAGATATCTGAGACTTGATCTATTAACTAATGACTGACACATTGGAGAAAGGAAATTTTTCTTAAAGATCCAAGAAACGTACACCCCAACCTTTAAGAAGCAAGAGCTTACAATAAATGTGCTCTAACACCTTTAACTGTTTTTCCAGCAAAGCCAAAGAAAACACGCACTTGATTTTCCTTATTTCAAAAGTTTAAAAAAAGTGCAAAAATAAAAATGTACAAGCTGCCTTCATTCATTTTAAAAAAGCATAACCCCATTTAAAAAAAATCCTCTGAAAGTCACCTTTAAATCATACTGAAGTAGTCATATAAAATATTTGCTATTTTATTACTCATGGATAAGGTGAACATCTTTGGGTGGATTTTTGTGTACTTCACACTTCAATAGTCATGAGTAATCATTGGTGTGACATACTAAAAGGAATATCAAAATATTTTGAGTGTTCATTGACTTCAATTAAGAAATGGAAGAAAGTGTTTAATTGCAGAAAATGGAATCTTCATAAACTGTAATGGAAAAGAAAGGTCTTACCCATAGACATCAGTGGTCAAGGTGAAATTAATTGAGAGAGGAATGCTCATAGACTCAAAGATTTTAATGAGATTATTCTCTGGAACAGCCTTAGTTTGTCTAACTTAGTTTTATTAAAACTTCCTTAAAGAGTTACTATTTCCCTCAAACTGTGATCAAGAACGATTCTCTGTAAAGCAGCTGACAGTGAGTTATTTTACCTCTACAGCAAGGTATGAGCTTCACAGAATCTATATAGAAGGGATAATGTAGTAATTTGTAAGAGCATGGGACATGCTAGCTTAGTTTTTTCTCTGATTAGGCCTCCAACCTAAGTGGTATTAGAAATTCCTAATCAGACCAAAGGAGAGTGAAAGGAAAACTGTTCAGTGCCTCTCTGAGGGATGAGAGGGTTAAACTTGAAACCTTACAAATATTAACACTAACCAAATTTCCTCTGATGTAAGAAAATTATGTAAAAACTATGCAAGTAATCTCTTCAGTTTCTTTGTAGTATATTGTATTACATATATTGCCCGTGGCCAGTACTACATCAGGTTATAATCTCCTCAGGTTTCATAACCTAAGCAGGGTACGGCCTTGTTGTTGCTCAGAAGGGAATCCTCCAAGAGAAAGTAGGCAGCTACTCTGGAATCTGAGCATCTGATTCAGTAAGTAGTACTCTTCCCTCCAAATAGCTGTACTTCAGAATTACAGTACGAAGCTATTGTAAGCTACAACAAGAAGCTTTTACATCCACAGTAGTTACAGCAGGCATAAATCTGGGCCCGTATGTCTAAAACTAGAATTTAAATAGTTGCTGGTATAACAGAGGGGCCCAATCCTGCCACCACCGAAGTCAGTGGAACTTTCGCCATTGACTACAATGGGTGCAGGATTGAAACGAGTGATTTGTGCTATGTTTGCATATATGTGCTTGTATAGATCTTCTGGCTTATGAATGTTTCGGCAGTATGCTGCTGAGCTTCATGCTTATTGGAGGCCCACCATCCCTGTGAGTCTTAAGTTAATTAATGCCATTCTGACTACCCTGCCTTTCCCCCTATGATCCTAAATAAGACTTTTAATCACTGAAGAGTCTCTTTGGGCTCACGTAGGGCTGAGAGGAGCCTTCTAAAGATGTGGAAGGATTCCTGGGGAGCCTAATAAAGCCTTTCAGACTTCAGGAAGTTGATGCAGAAGCAGAGTCTTGTCTTCTAGGTTCTACAGGCAGAATCATGATTCTGCAGACCTATAGAGATTTCAGAAGTGGAACTCCATTTTTACAAACCTGAGACATCTGCAGCATCAGATTACCCAGTCACAGGATGGTGGTTGAGAACTGTGGTTATCAGGCAATTTTTCAGCCAACTTACCAAGGAGGCAGTCCTTTCCTTTCAGCCTTCTGTTGTCTGCTGAATCAGGTCTCTCCATTTATAGACTTCCTTGGGTTTTACAGGAACAGGGAAAATTTGGAACCATTAAAAACAAATATACAAACAAATCCCTCCCCCACCACAAAAAAACAAAACAAAAAACAAAAAAAACCACGCAAACTCTAAGCAACTTTCCAATCAAATTTTAAGGCAAAGTTACAGGCACAAATTAGGGGTTTGAGCATGAGTTACCTTTTAAGAAGTTGAAACCCATGAAATGCAGAGTTAAGGTTGTGCTTAAATAAGGCACTCAAATTAGGTTAACTCTGCCCCTGAAGAGGTGGCATCTTCCTGTCTTTGCAAGTAGAGGAATGGAAATGTGCACCTCACATTTCTTTTATATTTTGGTTCATACAAACATACTTCCAAAATGAAGTGTGTTGCTTTCTCTTCATGATAGCATTTTCTCTTTTCATGTAATTTAGTGCAGTTTGTACATGGAGACATGTTAGCTCTATCCCAGTGGTTCCCAAACTTTAACAGCCCACGAACCCCTTTCTCTAAATTGTGAAATCTTGTGAACCCCCTTCTAAAAATGAATATTTCCAGGTTTTATATTTAAATTTCCTCAGTGTGATGGATGCGCTTGCTTTGCTCTGCATAGCTCTTTGAAGTCCGGAACCTTTGGAGAAAGATAGTCTCAGGTCTGGTTAGGCATCAAGTCTGTTTCTGTATTTCGTTTTCAGATGTGCATACGAGGAAAACGCTTTCTCGCATAAGTATGTTGTTGAAAATGGTAACAAAACTGCATCAGCTTTTTCTGCCAGAAGGGGGTACTCGTTTCTTAAACTCAGCCAAAAGTTGATCAATGACAGATTTCTGAAACTCCTTTTCAGTTCATAATCACAGGAGATCTCAATCAATTTCTCTTTTTCCTCAGTGTTCAATATCTGTGTTGAGAAAGTGGTATCATCAAAAGGGTTGCGAATCCAGTCATTATCGCCTGATATAGCTGGAAAGTAATCCCTGAAAGTTGTGCTAAGTCCTTTTAGGTGTGCAGTTATATTGGTTTTAGTGCACTGATCCAACTGAAGTTTATGTTCTGCCATGAAGATTACTGAAACAGTCAGTTTGATTGTTTTACTCATAGACTCATAGACTTTAAGGTCAGAAGGGACCAATATGGTCATCTAGTCTGACCTCCCGCATGATGCAGGCCACAAAAGCTGACTCACCCACAACAGAATCTTCCAGCCTGCGACCCCTGCCCTATGCTGCGGAGGAAGGCGAAAAACCTCCAGGGCCTCTGCCAATCTACCCTGGAGGAAAATTCCTTCCCGACCCCAAATATGGCGATCAGCAGAACCCCGAGCATACAGGCAAGATTCTACAGCCGGACTCTCATTTTACCCGCTATGGCCCGTTAATGCCTATTTGACTAAAATCACATTATCCCATCAAACCATTCCCTCCATAAACTTATCAAGCCTAATCTTGAAGCCAGAGAGGTCCTTTGCCCCCACCGTTTCCCTCGGAAGGCTGTTCCAAAATTTTACCCCTCTGACGGTCAGAAACCTTCGTCTAATTTCAAGCCTAAACTTCCCCACGGCCAGTTTATATCCATTCGTTCTCGTATCCACATTACTACTAAGCTGAAATAATTCCTCTCCCTCCTTGGTATTAATCCCTTTGATATATTTAAAGAGAGCAATCATATCCCCCCTCAGCCTTCTTTTGGTTAGGCTAAACAAACCGAGCTCCTCGAGTCTCCTTTCATAGGAAAGGTTTTCCATTCCTCGGATCATCCTAGTGGCCCTTCTCTGTACCCGTTCCAGTTTGAGTTCATCCTTTTTAAACATAGGAGACCAGAACTGCACACAGTACTCCAAATGAGGTCTCACCAGCGCCTTGTATAACGGAAGCAGCACCTCCCTGTCCCTACTAGAAATACCTCGCCTAACGCATCCCAAGATCGCATTAGCTTTTTTCACAGCCACGTCACATTGCCGACTCATAGTCATCCTGCGATCAACCAGGACTCCGAGGTCCTTCTCCTCCTCCGTCACTTCCAACCTATGCGTCCCTAACTTATAACTAAAATTCTTGTTAGTCATCCCTAAATGCATCACCTTACACTTCCCACTATTGAATCTCATCCTATTATTGTTACTCCAATTTACAAGGTCATCCAAGTCTCCCTGCAAAATATCCCGATCCTTCTCCGAATTGGCAATACCTCCCAACTTTGTGTCATCCGCAAACTTTATCAGCCCACTCCTACATTCGGTTCCGAGGTCAGTAACGAATAGATTAAATAAAATCGGACCCAAAACCGAACCTTGAGGAACCCCACTGGTGACCTCCCTCCAACCCGACAGTTCCCCTTTCAGTACTACCCGCTGCAGTCTCCCCTTTAACCAGTTCTTTATCCACCTCTGGATTTTCATATCCATCCCCATCTTTTCTAATTTAACCAGTAATTCCTCGTGCGGCACAGTATCAAACGCTTTACTAAAATCTAGGTAAATTAGATCCACCGCATTTCCTTTATCTAGAAGGTCTGTTACTTTCTCAAAAAAGGAGATCAAGTTGGTTTGGCACGATCTGCCTTTCGTAAACCCATGTTGTAATTTGTCCCAATTGCCATTCACCTCAAGGTCCTTAACTACTTTTTCCTTCAAGATTTTTTCCAAGACCTTGCATACTACAGAAGTTAAACTAACAGGCCTGTAGTTACCCGGGTCACTTTTTATCCCCTTCTTGAAAATAGGAACCACATTAGCTATTTTCCAGTCCATCGGTACCTCCCCCGAGTTTACAGATTTATTAAAAATTATCGCCAAGGGGCTTGCAATTTCTCGCGCCAGCTCCTTCAATATTCTAGGATGAAGATCATCCGGTCCACCCGATTTAGTCCCATTTAGCTGGTCAAGTTTGGCTTCCACCTCTGATACTTTGATGTCAATCGCCCCTCCTTTATTCCCCTCTGTCCTGCTCCCTCTATTCCTAAGCCCTTCATTAGCCTTATTAAACACCGATGCAAAATATTCATTTAGATATTGTGCCATGCTTAGATTGTCCTTAATCTCCACTCCATCTGCAAGCTTCAGCGGCCCCACTTCCTCTTTCTTTGTTTTCTTCCTATTTATATGGCTATAAAACCTCTTACTATTGGATTTAATTCCCCTCGCGAGGTCCAACTCTACACGGCTTTTGGCCTTTCTCACCGCATCCCTACATGCTCTGACCTCAATAAGGTAGGTTTCTTTGCCGATCTCTCCTCTCTTCCATTCTTTGTACGCTTTCTGTTTTTTCTTAATCGCCCCTTTGAGACGCCCGCTCATCCAGCTGGGTCTAATTCCCCTGCCTACTGACCTTTTCCCCTTTCTCGGGATACAGGCCTCGGACAGCTCGTGCAACTTCAGCTTGAAATAATCCCAGGCCTCATCTGCCTTTAGCTCTCTAAGTATGTTAGCCCAATCCACTTCCCTAAGTAGTTGCCTTAATTTATTAAAGTTGGCCTTTTTGAAATCGTAAACCTTAGTCACAGTCATAGTTTTATTTCTGTTAACCCTTCCATTTAGTTTAAACCAAATTAGCTCATGGTCACTCGAGCCAAGGTTGTCCCCTACAACCATTTCCTCAACGAGGTCCTCACTACTCACCAGCACCAAATCTAAAATGGCATCCCCCCTCGTCGGTTCAGCTACTACTTGATGAAGGAATTCATCTGCTAGCACGTCTAGAAACATCTGAGCCCTATTATTGTTACTAGCATTTGTTCCCCAATCTATGTCTGGGAAGTTAAAGTCCCCCATGATCACACAGCTCTTATTAGTTTTTACTTCCTTAAAAACATTAAATAGTTCTCTGTCCGCATCCAGGCTAGATCCCGGCGGTCTATAGCACACCCCAAGCAGTATCTCAGGGGAGGCTCTAGTAGTTCTTTTACCCAGTGTAATTGTTGCCCAGACAGACTCCGTCTTATCCATTCCATCACTTATTATTTCTTTACATTTTAGCTCATTATTGACATACAACGCCACACCCCCACCTTTACCTTTTTTCCGGTCATTCCTAAACAGCACATATCCTTCCATACCTGTACTCCAGTCATGACTACCATTCCACCACGTTTCGGTTATTCCTACGATATCAGGTTTCATTTCTTGGACCAGGAGCTCCAATTCCTCCATTTTGTTACCTAGGCTTCTCGCATTGGTGTATAAACATCTTACCATATGCTGTCTATCTTTTCTCCCATTAGTTGTGCACTTTGGTACGGACCCCGTAGTGTCCATCCGTCCCCTCCTTCTTATGTCCAATTCCCTACCCCTACCTATATCTGTGCTTTTCTCCTCGCCCTCTTTTTCAGTGTTGGAATCTGGCGTGGAGATCAACTGGACATCTCCCAACCGTCTCCCCCAAGTTCCTAGTTTAAAGCCCTTTTGATGAGATGAGCCAGCCTCCCTCCCAGAAGTCTATTTCCTTCCCTACTCAGGTGAAGTCCATCCCGCGAGAACAGCTGTCTGTCCCCGAAAGCCTCCCAGTGGCCATACATCCCAAAGCCCTCCTTATAGCACCACTCCCTTAGCCAGCTATTTATCCTCACAATCCTGTCTGCCCTTTGCTGTCCTTCTCTAGGAACAGGCAGAATCCCACTGAAGATAATCTGAGCCTCGACTTCCTTAAGCGTCTTCCCCAGCCTGGCATAATCTCCCTTGATTCTCTCTAGCGAGAACCTAGCCGTGTCATTCGTTCCTACATGAAGGACGATCAAGGGGTTCTTACCCGCTCCTTTTAGGATCCTTTTCAACCGCAGGTCCACATCCCGTATCTTAGCGCCCGGCAGACAGCACACCCTTCTGTTTTCCGGGTCCGCCCTGGTCACAGGCCTGTCTAACCTCCTCAGTAAGGAGTCCCCAATCACATAAACCTGCCTTTGCCTGGGGGCAGCGCAATCTACCAATCTATCCCCTGTTCCCTGCGGCCGTAACTCCTGTCTGTCTCTATTTTCCCTTATAGTCCCCCTATTGCCATCCTGTATCCTCCCGGGGCCAAGTGTTGATGCTACTTCCATCAACTCCTCCCCCCTGTGTATTGGACTAGCTGCCCTTCTTTTCTTCCTCTGCCTCCCACCATCAGGTACCACTTGCTGTGTCCCCTCCTCGTTAGCCAAACACCCAAACCTGTTCTTGAGTTCTATTTCCCCCTCACTAGCCCTCCTTTTCCTTGGCCTGCTTCTCACGGTCACATGCTTCCACTGCTCTTGTTCTCCCCCCGACATTCCCCCCTCACAGACCATAGCCCCCGCTTCCATCTGCACCCCTGAGCATGCCCCTTCAGCCACCCCTTGCCTTTGCTCCATTAGCTGCTCAAACCCCCTTCTAAACTCTACCAGGGTCTCTACTTGCATCTCCAACCCCCGAACCTTTTCCTCTAACAGGGCAAGTAGGCGGCATTTCATACAGACATACCTCTGATCAGGTGCACCTGCTAGGACTATATACATACCGCAGCTGCTACATGCTTTCATCTGCATTGTGTCCCCTGCTGCCTGGCTCATGGCTGCTGTGGTCTCTGCCTGCAGCCTCTGAGGGAACAAAGCACACCGACCACCGCGCCCACCTGCCTCCCCTTCCACCTCCCCCTGTAAACTCCCACTTAAACTCCCCTGTTAGCAGCCCTGTTGGCCGGCTCCTGGGGGCCGCTGCTCGCTGCTAGGGCCGCTGCTCGGCTGGGAGGCCTCTTTTATAGGCCCCCTAATCAGCCAAGCTCCGCCCCCTAATCAGGGCGGAGCCCCTACTCAGGGCTCGGGGCTCAGCACACTGCCCCTACAGGCCTCTACACATACAAGCACTACAAAGACAGACGCAAGTACAGATACCTTCTCCTCCAATGAGACTCACTCCCACTTAAACTCCCCTGTTAGCAGCCCTGTTGGCCGGCTCCTGGGGGCCGCTGCTCGCTGCTAGTTGTTTTCCAAACAACTTTCCCAGAACTGCAACTTCTTTATCATGGATTCAACTCGGTCTTGCACATTGAAAACTGTTATATTGAGACCCTGAAGAGATAAATTTAGGTCATTAATTCTTGAGAAAATATCTGCTAAATAAGCTAGGCTCTGGAGCCAGACATTATTTTCCATACAGCTGGCAAGGTGGAAAGGGTGGCTGTTGAAAAAAACTAGGATTTCCGTTCTAAGCTCAAACAAGCGCACCAGGATTTTGCCCCGTGAGAGCCATCTAACTTCAGTATGGGTCAACAGACAATCGTGTATACTATCCATTTCTTCACAAAGTACGTGAAATATTCTGGAATTTGTTGGCCGTGATTTTATGCAATTCACCTTTTCACTGCATTGTCCAGCACTTCCTTCAGTCCCTCAGGCATGCGTTTTGTTGCGAGGGCTTGTCTATGGATGCTGCAATGAGTCCAAGAGACTTTTGATGCAACCTTTTTGTTCGAGCCACAAATCCAGTATACTTCCCCGTCATTGATGTGGCCCCATCAGTGCAAATGCCTAGGCAACAAGTCCAATCTATTTCCTTTTCTTGAAAATATGCATTAGTCAGATTGAAGATATCTTCTCCAGTTGTACGTTCTTCCAATGGTCGGCAAAACAACAAGTCTTCTTCAACCAGACCTTCATTCACATAACGTACAAACAGTAGCAAAATAGCTAGATTAGCTACATCAGTTGATTCATCCAATTGTATAGCATAATATGGACTATTTTTCACTCTCTGTACAATTATGGTCTCTACATTATTTGACATGTCATTAATTCTTTGTGACAACGTATTATTGGACAAAGGTACCATGTCAATCCTTTTTGCAGCCTTTTCTCCGAGCATGCAATGAACTACGTCTTTTATACATGGACCAATCAAGCTCTCTGCTATGGTATGGGCTTCTGTTGCTTTTGCTACTCGGTAGCTCACGCGGTATGATGCTTCAAGTGCATTTTCATTATCAGTACTTGCTTTGGATATAAAACTGGTAATGTCACTTTTCCTCTCAGCTAATTTTCACTTGAAAAAATCAACAGGCTTGTCGAGTTGTACAGGATGCCTAGTTTCTAAATGGCGCCAAAGTAGAGAAGGTTTGAGGCTGTTGTTTGCTAGAACATCACCACAAATCACACACAGTGGTTTTGGACATTCTTGATCACCAATGCATGTAAATCCATATTTTATATAATCATCATCATATTTTCTTTTCTTTGTAAGTGACTTTCCAGGACCATCATGATAATTAGACGTAGATGTTCCACAGTGTGGACTTGAGGAAACACTAGCTGATTCTTGCGTCTTTACACTTTCCTTTTTCAGCCACTTATCCATTGAACTTGTGTACAAAAGTTCTAATAAAAATAACAGAGAGACTGCTAACAACCAACAAACTAGAAAATGAGAAGATTCACTCAAGTCTCACTGAAGCAAAACAGCCACTCCAGAGAGAATGACAATTACAGAGGCACCTTAACACAGCTACACTGGCTACAATGTGCTTCCAGCTGGTTTGGCTCCCAAACAGCTTTTCTTCCGCCACAAGGTTTCTCCCTAGGAGGGTGTCCTGCGAAGGACAAATTAGCTTGGACCACCCCCCACATACAGCACTGCTCCTGCTCACTCTGCCCTCCATACCAACTTCCCCTGTCTGACAAGGACAGGAGTCCGAGCTGCCACCTGCAGGTCTGGGGGTCTCACTGCCACCCTGCCCACCACAGGGCGCAGGCTACTGGCCCTGCGCCAGGACCTGGGCTGCCGGATCCACACGCCCTGGGGCTCCTGCTGCTGGATCCCATTGACCGCCCCAGTTAACTGAGCTCCACTGAGCTTGTGCTGCAGGTCCCGCTGACCGCTGGAGCTCGGGCTGCTGGCCCCAACTGCCCGGCTCCGCTCTCCGTGGGGCTTGGGGCTGCCAGCCCCGCCAGAGCGCTGGGGTTCGGGCTGCCGGCTCCCCCACTGACAGGGGGCAGGGCTCGGGCTGCCAGCCCCAACTGCAAAGCCCTGCTCTCCCTGGGGCTCGGGCTGTCTGCCCTGCAACAAGGTCCCACCTGCTGCCTCCAATGCCGGGATCCTCTGGCCGCCATTAATGAATTTTTTTCTTGCGAACCCCCTGTAACGTTCTGCGAACCCCAGTTTGGGAGCCACTGCTCTATCCTAATGATGCTTTGAAATATGTTTGCTACGGCTTCCTAAGGCCCGATTCTGCAAAATGCTGGCATCCCTTTTTAGGTATTGGGTGCTTTCAGCACTTTGCAGGGCCTTTTTGAAGATTGAGAATGATGCTTTTAGTATCCTATTTGCCTAATTTGTAAATTTCTCTTGGGTACTATGTATGGCCATAAAACAACCTAACCTCTTACTACCATTGAAACATTCTTGTTTGTGTGAACATTGATTTATTATCACATGTAACATCAGTTGGCTCAGCTGCTCGTAGTCTGGTCTTAGTACAAGGAAGGAAATGGGGGGAAATTCCACATTGTGCTGTGGTTGTCTTGTTTTAAGAGTTAAAATAAAGCCAATTCATTCCCTTTTTTGAACCAGTATTTGAACAGCTTCTCTCTAATAAATTGTTGTGGTAATAAGTTCTGTGGGTCGATGAGAAGAAATATACCCTCACAGGTGCCTTCTAACATAATTCTGTCTTTCCCATTTGAATGTTCTGGATCTTCACAAAACAAGTAACTAGGAAAGAACGTGAACAAGGTTCATAAGTATGTGTAAGCAAATTGTGGCATAAAAATAAACTTGAGGCTTTAATTATATCATATCAGTTTATCCAAATAATATGAACTGTTGAATTTTTTTGTCATGTTTCATCTTCATGCCTCAGGTGATCTGTGCATATTTACGTGAGGTGTCAGGATAACAATAAAACAGCATTGTGATAAATGTACTGACCCCTACTAGTATTCACCTCCATATGGGACCTTCTTGTGGGTGCAGGTGTCTGCCCTTACAGTTGACAGTGCAGGATCAGGACCTAAAACAAAAGCTCTTAAAGATTAATGTCACATACAGCCTCAGGATCCTAAAATCAGCAAGCTTGGCACATTTAAAATAAATATTCAAAGCCAGCCAAGCAAAGTGCTTTTGTATTTTAGTATTAGTTTTAGCGGCTTGTGGTTAACTTTGCTTGTTTTCAGATATGTAGCTGAAAACAATTAAATATGCTAGTTAAATAAGTTTGACTTCCCTTGTTTGCAGTATATTTTATGATTCTTAACTAAATCTAAGATTCAGTATTTTTAAATTAAATGCTAAATGCAATTTTATTTTACCTACATATGGGACTTTTTGAAATGTTTTTAAAAATGTAACAAACATATGTTTTCTACTTCTCCATTTAGTCTGATCCATTTTACTTGGAACAGGGTCAATGAATTTTTATTTGGGCATTTTTTTCATGCATGTTTCCTATATAAAAAAATTGTATATTCCTTAAACCCTAATTCTAACTGTAATGAAATTGTGTGCTTCAAGAAATGACCCTAAAGGATGACTACTTCCAAGGATTGTATTAACTTTTTTGTTGTTTTTGAAGGTGAGTGCTCCAGTAGTTACATCCACTACACAAGAGAAGCAGAAGGACAGTGATCAGTTTGAATGGGTTACCATTGAGCAATCAGGAGAACTAGTTTACGAAGCCCCAGAAACAATTGCTGCAGAGCCTCCACCCATCAAATCAACAGTGCAAACTATGTCTCCCATACCAGCTCATTCTTTGGCTGCCTTTGGATTATTTCTTCGTCTCCCTGGCTATGCAGAGGTGCTGTTAAAAGAGAGGAAACATGCCCAGTGTCTGCTTAGATTGGTGTTGGGGGTTACAGATGATGGCGAAGGAAGTATGTACTGAAACTACTACATTTATTTGTAAAACACTGCTAAATTGTTTTAACTTACATTTAAGTGTATTTACAATGTGATGCTTTAGAAGGAGGCTGGAATTGCTTTGTGTAGTTTGTGAAGAACTCAATCTTATCCACATCCTGGATCATATAAGAAAATTTAAAACTGGCTGACAGATTTTAAAATAGTTGTCATAGGGAATCATCTTCGAATGAGGGTGTTTCTAGCGGGGTTCCATGAGGATCAGTACTAGGCCCAGTGCTACTCAACATTTTCATCCATGATCTGGAAGTAAATATAAAATAACTGCTAATTAAACTTTGTGGATGACACAATATTGGCAGAATGGCATATAATGATGAAGACGGGTCAGTCATATAGAGCAATCTGGAGCACTTCATAAACTGGGCCCATTTAAAGAAAATGTGTTTTTAATACAGCCAAATGCAAAGTTATATGTCTAGGAGCAAGGAATGCAGGCCATACTACAGACTGGAGGGCTCTATCCTGGAAAGGAGTAGCTCTGAAAAGAATTTTAAGGTCATAGTGGACAAGCAGCTCAGCATGAGCTCCCAATGCATTTCTTTAGCATAAAGGACTAATGTGATGCTTGGATGTATAAACGGGGGGAATAGTGAGTAGACTAGGGATGCGATTTTTACTTCTATGCAGTGTTGGTGAGACCAATACTGCATACAGTTTTGGTGTCCACACTTTGAAAAGGATGTTGAAAAATCAGAGAGGACGCAGAAGAGACACAAAAATGATTCAAGGCCTGGAGAAAATGCCTTGCAGTGAGAGAATTAGAGTTCAATCTGTTTAGCTTATCAGAAAGAAGATTGAGAGGTGACCTGATTACAATGTGTAAATACTTTCACAGGGAGTAAATACTGGGTACTAAAAGGGTTTTCAGTCTGGCTGAGACATGCATAATAAAAACCAATGGCTTGAAGCTGAAGCCTGACACATTCAAATTGGAAATAAGGCACACTTTTAACATTTTAACTTTGAGGGTGATGAACCATTGGAACATACTACCAGTGGAAGTGGTAGGGTCTCCATCTTTTGAATTCTATATAGCAAGACTGAGTGCCTTTCTGGAAGAGTCCTGCACTTAGGATGGAAGAATCCCATGCACTGCTACATGCTAGTGACCTAATGGCTAGGCAGCAGTTCTGCAGAAAAGGACCTAGGGGTTACAGTGGACGAGAAGCTGGATATGAGTCAACAGTGTGCCCTTGTTGCCAAGAAGGCTAACGGCATTTGGGGCTGTATAAGTAGGGGCATTGCCAGCAGATCGAGGGATGTGATCGTTCCCCTCTATTCGACATTGGTGAGGCCTCACCTGGAGTACTGTGTCCAGTTTTGGGCCCCACACTACAAGAAGGATGTGGAAAAATTGGAAAGAGTCCAGCGGAGGGCAACAAAAATGATTAGGGGGCTGGAGCACATGACTTATGAGGAGAGGCTGAGGGAACTGAGATTGTTTAATCTGCAGAAGAGAAGAATGAGGGGGGATTTGATAGCTGCTTTCAACTACCTGAAAGGGGGTTCCAAAGAGGATGGATCTAGACTGTTCTCAGTGATACCAGATGACAGAACAAGGAGTAATGGTCTCAAGTTGCAGTGGGGGAGGTTTAGGTTGGATGTTAGGAAAAACTTTTTCACTAGGAGGGTGGTGAAGCACTGGAATGGGTTACCTAGGGAGGTGGTGGAATCTCCTTCCTTAGAGGTTTTTAAGGTCAGGCTTGACAAAGCCCTGACTGGGATGATTTAGTTGGGAATTGGTCCTGCTTTGAGCAGGGGGTTGGACTAGATGACCTCCTGAGGTCCCTTCCAACCCTGATATTCTGTGATTCTATGATTCTAAGATATGCTTTAGCCAAACACGAGTTATTGGGCTCAACACAGGAGGAACTGGGTAAAATTTAAGGGCCTGTGATATACAGACTGTCAGACTAGATTATCTAAAGATATAATAATGATCTAATGGGCCATTCTGGATTTAAACTCTGAATTTTGTGTAAGGCCAGACCAGTGAGTTCCTTTTTTGGGGGGGGGGGGTTACCACAAACAATGAACGTGGTCAGTACTAATAAAATTGGCCTTAAGACCACTAATAGAAGCTGTAGCAAATGTTTTTCTTGATCTCCTTCACCCACTGGTAGCCTGATGAAAACAAACAAATTTCTCAGCTCAAATACCTTGGCCACCTTTTTTTCTGAGGGAGACCTGGTCCTTTCATGTTTAATTAACCAGACATTTATCCCTTTGCAAAGGCTAGGCCCCTAGATACCTCTAGAATCAAAACAAGAACCTGTTCCTCCATTCATAAATTGGTTAAATGCCCTAAGGGAGTACTTGTGCTCCCTAGAACATCCATCCTAGTTTAGAACCTCTGCACAAATCAAAAGAGGGAGGGACAATAAACTTCCCAATTTGCTCAGCTAGTCCATGAACGTTGACTTTTGTTTGCCTCTTAATTTCGTGTTGCTTTTTCTGTAAGCTTGTGCACAGTGGGGGAGACAAAGTGAGCCAAATAACAAATGAAATTTGATATCTGGGTATTTTCCTTCAGATTTGGGTAGTAAACTGACCGGAGAACCATTCAACTCTCATGTCTAGCCTGCTTCTTTTACATAATGTAAAGATCTATATCTACAAATCTATGATATGGCCCAAAATAATTACCATTTAAACACACCTCAGAGGCAAATAGTGTATCAATGTTCTCTCAGTTGGTTTTTCTACCATTCCCTTGTGGCTTGGCTTATGTATAGAGTTTGGGAGCCTATAGAAAATGAGAATAAATACTTTATATTTCTTGTCATATAGACAGCAGTCGTGGGACTTTTTGCTCTCACCTTCTTTTAGACAGCAGTCTGTTTTGTTCCTTTAAAAAAAAAAAAAAGTTAGATGTTTTGATAAGTTTGTGTGTTTTGTGATTTATTTTTTAAAGCAAAAATCTCTAGAAAATCACTTTACTGAGTCAAATAGAGCAGAAGAGTACATAAAATTGGACAGTTTTAACTATGTATATCTAATTAACAGGCAAGAATATTGTTACACTATGATTTTACAAATCATTATCCTCTTCTCCACCCTTGATACAATAGGGCTAACTTTAAAAATAAAATTATAGTACAAAACTCAAACATTGGTTATCTAGTAAAACATAATTTTAGTTTTAATGTCCTGTAGTGAAAATGTATTGAATCGCTACACTGTTTCATTGTGTACCTCATGAACGGCATTACAGTTTTTGTTACTGCAAAGTTTATCCTAGCATTAAAAATATGTTAATAAAAGTGGAGAGGTTTTTCTCACTGGCTTCCTGGTGGGGCAGCTGTTTGTATAAACTTTCTCTAAACTTTACAGAGTTATCCAGTCTTACAATAAAAAATATGACCAAATACATAATTTAGTGCAGTGAGAGAGTTGTTAATGAACTAGCTTTTCACCCTTGGAGATAAGGGTTTAAATTTTGTTTTTAATCACAAATGATATGCATTTATTGGTCTCCGCCTACTCCATAAAGGAAACCAGTTCATATCTCTTGCCCATATTTCCCACCAGAAGTTTGGCTAAAAAGAAGCTCAGAATAAAATAATACATTCCGCTGAAGACTTAATATTTTCAGAAATATAGCTGGATATTTTCAATAAATCATTGCGAAGATGAACATTTATGTGCTGAACTGTTAAAAGGAAATATTTAATGTTTTTATACTTTCTCAACCTAGGTCATATCCTGCAGTCTCCTTCAGCTAATGTGCTTCCAACTCTTCCATTTCATGTGCTGCGCAGTTTGTTCAGCACCACACCATTGACTACTGATGATGGAGTACTCCTTAGGCGCATGGCACTAGAAATTGGGGCAGTGCATCTTATACTTGCTTGTTTATCTGCTCTGAGCCACCATGCCCCGAGAGTGCCCAACTCTAGTCCCAACCAGTCAGAGGTAAGTTTAGCTTCTGGTTAGTGACGTACTTAGCTGCAGTAAGCTCCAGTGACCTAGTAACTATGAAAGTCTTGTTGCTGGGGTAGCATCACACATCTTTCTTAATCTAATGTTCTGTAGCTCTTTAAAATGAATTCTTGAGAACTTGAATTCAAGTGAATTGCAAAAGTAATTTGAAAGTCCTTGCTAAACTACTGCTGCTTACATGTTTCAGTGCCCTGTAATAACCTTAAAAGGCTTATTACATTTAAAAATAAATTACTTTACTTTACCAGAATGCAAAGATTGCAGAGTCAGACACGGAAAAGTTAGGTTGCCCATGCAGCCTTTAATTTGGGCTGCTTGCGCATCTGTATTATGATGCAGTCTTTAATTACATGATTCATAGTATTTTTTCCACAGGACTCCCGTCTTATTCAGTGCTCAAGATGGTCAATGTGTAGCTGTTCAATATTTTTATCCTCACTAGGCAATGTTTGCCTCTGTCTTATATACTGCACACCATCCAACCCTACATTGAATACAGAATTATTCATTAAGTGGTTTTCATTCTTCAATAAGTGGTTCACAAACCTTAGTGAATTGATCTTCATAACTCGGTGATAGGGTAAAGTGCTATTTTATTCCTGTTTTACAGATGGGGAAGTGAGGCACAGTGAGATTAAAGCCAAAGGGCCTAGAGCCTGAATTTTCAGAAAACTTAATATTTTATAGTAGTTAATATGTTCAAAGCACAGCTCCCACTGACTTAAGCTGCAATTGTGAGAGCTCAGCACTCCCACAAATCATGCTCAGGTATCCCAAATTTGGCAAATAGAAAATGAGTCGCACACAGTTAAGGACCATCTGTAAAAAATTTTAAGTGACCTGTGCAGCATCACAAGTGAGGTAGGTGAGGGGAGTATCTAACAGACTCATTCACTGCACAGTCCCAATTAATTCTCTGAGTATTGTCCATTCTGTGCTCTGAATGAGGCAGGCATCCTATGGGAAGAAAACTAGTATTTGATCATATAGTCAGACAGTATCATAATGCATACACACAAGGGGATCGAATTAAGGTTGAACCTACATGTTCGTGGGTTTTCTGTTCTATGGAAGGAAACAAAACTGGAGAAGATAGTCAAGAATCACTACAGTTTGAAAGTCTGTTACACCCACACACACACACTGTCCCCCTTGTGATCCTGAGAAGAGACTGAGACACCTAACAGGCACAGATGTTCTTCCGTTCCTACACCACTCAGAAATACTAATGAAGGGACACAACCTATTCTAGAGAGAAATAGTAGAATTGATGTTTATGAATCAGGTAGAGTTAACGTTAGCCTTCGCCCAGAAATAGCTCAGCTCACATTAGTCATGGGCTGTAAACCCAGTATCAGACCAGAAAGCAGAATATTTTAGCAGTACATCTCCACTCAACCTCAGAAGTGCATAATGCAGCCTGTCCATTACAACTGGCTGGCACATAACGCTCCACCTCATCTGTTTTAATCCACTCACCAGAGTCAAGATATGGTATAGCACAAGTAATAATGAAAAATGGAAGCTCACCTCCTGGAGCTGAGAGCTGTAGAACCAGTTCCCTCAGACTAAATGTACACCAGTGTATACTTTATTTTGGATTATAAAGAATATACATAGAAGGTATCAGAGTGATCACTGATGTGAAGTGACTAAATAAATGGGTAAGGAAAGCAAGATTCTGGATGGTAACCCTAGGATCAATCATAGTTGCTCTATATCCAGGAGACTTCCATGTGTATTGAGCTGGCAGATGTCTATCTCCACATTACCCTATGATCTTGTCATGGTAGCTTTCTGAAATGTATAACCTTGCACTTCTAGCACAAGACCGTGCCTTTTTGATCCATCTTCAGCTACCAGGGTTTTCACAGTGATGCTAGTAATAATCCTAGCAAGTCTCTGGTCCAAAAGTGCTCATCATTTCTAAATGATATCTTAATCAAACCTCCATCCAGAGCAGCAGCTCAGTAAATGAATTCTCCAAAAATTACTGCTTAGGGTCTAAACCCACACACCAGATACAATGGAAAATCGTGCACTAATACTGAATGCCAAGAATTTTTATTTCCCTCTGAATGTTGGTGAACCAAACATAAGAACGGCCATGCTGGGTCAGACCAATGATCCGTCTAGCCCAGGATCCTGTCTTCTGACAATGGCTGATGCCAGGTTCTTCAGAAGGAATGAACAGAACAGGTAATCATCAAGTGATCCATTCCCTGTCATCCACTTCAAGCTTCTGGCACGGAGAGACTAGAGATGCTCAAAGCATGGTTTTGAGGACAAGAAAACATATTGAAAGTCCAACCATTTCACCTTCCACTTTTGCAACAAATGCCTGTCTTGCTGGGTGGGGAACACACCTGGAAAACTAGACAGTCACATGTAGAGAATGCCACATGGAAAAGAGAAAGTATCCGCTTCCTAGAGTTCACAGAAATGAATGCACTACAAAGTTTTTATCACCACTACCTTGGAGGCGAGCATGTTTTGGTTCAGTATGGGCCCACCACCATGGTCACATTTCTGAACAATTGGTGGAATCAGAAGCTCACAACTCCTCTCAGAAGCAAGGGAAATTGTCCTGGGCAGAGAAGAGTATCTCATCACTCAGAGCAGTGCACATACAGCATACTGATGGATTCAGGGTAGGATTGGCTGAGTAGCTATCCCACCAACGATTCTGTATGGCATCTGAATTAGGAAATCTTTGAACTAGTGACCAAGCAGTTCAAACACCTGGAAGTAGACCTCTCTCGCAAATCACAGAAATGTGAAACTAGATCACTGTTTTACCAGCGAAGTGGATTCTCTTTCAGTAGGAGCAGATGCTCTCACATAGATGACATGCTGTATGCTTTCCCACCCCCTCCTGTGAGAGTGAAATGAGAGATTCACCAAGCCTGTACTGAAGCCTATATTCTTGAGGTGAGGGCTCTCCTGAAGAGCTCAAGTCCAAAGAGACAGCATATTCATCTATAGTAACATCTTAATGAGTTTGGGCACGTTGTAGTTTTACTATTAAAGTGACTTTAGATTCCAATTTAAAATTAAAATCATGAATGCAAAGCATTGCCAATATATTACTGCAAAGGCCATAATGATATATTTATATAGTGTAAAAATGTTATAATTAAAAATACTACTGCTTTTCCTTTTCTAGCAGTAAAAAAAATTTCTAAGATGCATAGTAAATATATTTTTGACTTGTTTTTTCCAATTCAAAACTTGTAATTCAATCTGTTTATATATTTTAATATTATATAAGTGGTATTTGCTTTTTATTACAAATAGTTTAACAGCTTTATTTCCTCATTCTCTTTACTATACTTGAAACAACACAAAAGGAGAAAATGAAGTCATCTCCAGTTTTTGGCATAGGACAAAATTTTCAGTATGGGGCACCTGACGTTAGGCACCTAAATAAGTGACCTGCTTTTTAGAAGTGCTCATTACCCAAAGCTCTCAGTAACTGTAATGGGACCTGTGAGTGCTCAGTATTTCTGAAAGGCAGGTCACTTATTTTGGTCCTAAATATATGTTTAGGTGCATAACTTTAGGCATCAATTACATTTTCTTTTCCGAATTCTTATCTTCTATATATGATCTTTCAGCTAAGATCTGACAGCTATCTTTTAAATTTAACACAGGCACCAGAATATTTTAACACATGTTAAAACAGTTTACTAATCTCATGCTATTTTGCTATTAAATTAATTTTATTATTTAAATGCAGTAATGAGCACCATAAGAATAAGCAATCTGAGCACCTCTAAAAAGTTAGTGAAATAAATGTCATGACACTCCAAGGTCAGAAAGTATTTTACTTTCCCATTTTACTGGAGTAGAAAGTGAGATGCCATTGAGTTTAAGTGACTTGGGCCACATATGAATTCTGTGGCAGAGCTGGGAGTATAACCTGTTTCTCCTGATTTACTACTTTAGCAAGTTTATTCACAGATAATTCGTGTCGTTTCATAATCCAAGTCTTAGCAGCCTGCAGAAAGGTTTGAAATGACATTTATCTTCCATCCAAATTTGTCTAATAATTATAATTTTCATTAAACTTGGCTAGATTTTAGTGCTAGTTGTAGAGCTGCATCGTTTAACATGATCCTAATTACCCTTCATTAGTGTACATTGTAAAATATTGTTATTGCCAACGTGATTACAGTGAACAGAAAAATGATTTACTGTCCCATGCAAGCTGAAAAGCACATGGGATGATTTACAGTCCTGGTTCTGTACTAGAAATACACATGCGTTGCAGAGTCTTTCCTGTCCTGGGGGTTGAATTCCAATGGATGTCTGTCACGGATTCCCTCCCGGGGTGCCACCTGGAACTGGGGTACCACTGAGCTCTCCCGACCCACCCACCTGGGCTCCCTCTCACACTGTACTGCTGTGACAAGCTGACAAGCCCTCCAGCCTGCACTTTCACCAGCATACATACAGGTAGGGACACACCCAGCAGCAGTTACATGCAGGCTCTCTGACCAACCCCTGGAAGGCTACCGCTAAGGCAACTCCTAGATCCACAGGCACGCACCCCCTCTGGAGTATAAACCCCAAATTATACCGTCTTCCACTGCACAGAGAACTGTACAGCATAAGCTCATAAAATTCACCCCCTCCCTCAATGTGGAGAGGAATATGCAACAGCCTTTTGCCTCTGAGCTAAGATTCCCATACACTTCACTCCAACTCATTGGTTTAGATAAAGCAAAAACAAGTTTATTAACTACAAAAGATAGATTTTTAAGAGATTGTAAGTAATAGCAAACCGATCAAAGCAGATTACCTAGCAAATAAACAAAAAATGCAAACTAAGCTTAATGTGCTAAATAGATTGGATAGGAATAGCAGATTCTCATCCTAAGAAATGAAACAAGCAGGCTGCAGATTCTTAAGGGGCAAGTTGCACTTGCTTTATAGCTTGGAATCCCCAGGTGTTTCATTCACAGGCTAAAAATCCCTTTAGCCTGGATCCAGCACTTCCCCCAGTTCAGTCTTTGTTCATCAGGTGTTTCCAGGAGTCTTCTTGTGTGAGGAGTGAAGAACACCAGATGATGTCACTCCCTGACTTATATAGCTTTTGCATAGGGTAGGAACCCTTTGTTTCAAAGCTTATTTCCCAGACCAATCTCTAGAAAAATACTGACATCCCAAGATGAAGTCTGGAATCATGTGGTCTCATCACATATCTTTGTAGAGTGATGCAGCCATTACTTGGAGGCTGTCTGTAGCCTTTTCAGAAAGGCTCCCCAGGTGGGAGATAAACTTCTCCTAAGGCCTATTGTTTTTTCCTAATGGCCCATTGCCCTGAATAGGCCTTCCCCACACACTATCTAGACTGAAAGCATCTTGTCTAGTGGGCATTACTCAGGTGTAACTACATTTGAACTACAGATACATAGTCAATATTCATAACTTCAGATACAAAAAAGATACATGCATACAAATAGGATAATCATATTCAGCAAATCATAACTTTTCCAAAGACACCTTACATGGCTTATCTTGCATAAAATACATCATAATTATGTCATAATCATATCCTAATAAAATCACTGCGAAGAATATGGGGTGCAGTGTCACAATGTCCATGAGTTTGTTTTAATAAGTAAATAAAAAGCAACAAAAAACCTTCTTTCCTGAAGGACAGAAGGAATTTTGAAGGACTTGGACAATACGATGTATAATCCCTTTTTGTTTTTATTAGCCACAGGTGTCGAGCACGCACAACAGTGTATCAACAGAAGAACAGCAACTCTACTGGGCTAAGGGTACTGGCTTTGGAACTGGCTCCACTGCTTCTGGATGGGATGTAGAACAAGCTTTGACTAAACAAAGGCTGGAAGAAGAACATGTCACCTGTCTTCTGCAGGTATGGAATGGTGAAGTATAAATAACCCAGATAGGCATTCATGCATGTGGTGGTAAGATAGTTAAACTTGTAAAAAAGTTGTATTCTTAACCCCTTTTTCACTCAAGTATCTGAAGTATTTTACTTATTAGGCTGAAACACCCATCAGCCATTCGTGAGCCTATAGTTAAAAAAAAAAAAAAATTCATTTTTCCTGTGTTGCGGCTAAAAAAAAGTCTAGCTTTTTTTCTCATAACAAATGTGAATGTATGAAAATGTAGGACTGAACCAGATGGAGCAGAAAATTCCAATAAGCTATTTGCTTAAAGACGGATGCAATACACCTGTGACCTCAAGTAATTAATTGTGCAGCTGTTTTGTTAGACATTTGCAGGCTAAGTTGCTGAAAACAGGAGGTTGTAAGCTTGATGTGCATAATAGCTTTGTAGCAAAGGTGGATGCCCCTGTGATTATATGTTTGTGGGAGGGGTTTGTTCCTGACCACCAAAAATGAGAACACATGCCAGTCTTTCAGGTTGGGGAGTATTTCTGTGTTATCATAACACACCAGTTACTTTATCAAGGTGAGGAAGGTTGCAGAGCATTGCCTTCTATAGACTGAGTTTGATGCTTTAGGACCTTCAGGACCACTTGAGAGTATATAGAGCATGTCTCTGTTCAACCAGGTAATACAGTGAATGTGGCAAACATAAATTAGCAAGAGATCACAAGAAGCTCAAGTTTAAATGATAAGCACAGATTCCCCCCCCCCCCCCAGGAGGAGGATCCACCTATAAGTTTATAACCTCTATCATGGTGATCCATAAAAAGAACAGAACACAAAAACGGATGTTCTTAGTTGTCAGCACATGGACAGCTCTGAATGTTCACTGAACCAAGAATATTCTAGTAGATTTCTGTGGTGCTTTTATACTCCCATGTAGACCTATTGGCATCCAGGCAAAAGCAAAGGCAGATGATCAGAGAAGCAGACCTTGGAGACTAGGAACAGACTAATTTCTAGTTTGCCAAATAGGCTTCTTTGTGATTTCCTCCTTTTTTTCACCATTAGCAAGGGTAACTGATTTTTTTTTTAAGTCCCTTCTTATTACCCCAAATTGTCCAAGAAGGCTGTTTTCAGACATAGGGGAATCCTCTCAAAAGGCTCCATTCAATCTTCCCTCCTAAACCTCTCTCCCCCCCCCCCCCAACACACACACACACACACACACACACACACACACACCCACACCCACACCCACACCCACACACCCACCCCTCTCTCTCTTCTCTGGGCCTGTTCAGCATACCACTGAACTTGACCCATATACATTTTATTTATGATTGTCTGAAATGAGCTTATTGCTACTTCAGAGCCAAGCAAAAGTTTGAATGTCTTGAGGCTGATGGCATAATCTGACAAAGTAGTATATAGTTTAACAACTGATATACATACTGCCTTTTTTCATTTATAAAATGTATTTATACTCTTAAGTACTGTAAACGAAAAATGCATAATTTAAATACATAAACTGCCACATTGTCAGTTAAAGGACTCGGTTAGATCACCATTATTATACGTCCATACGCAAAAGAATCCGTCTCCTATCAAACATCTTTTATTGAAGAAGGGGAAAAAAAGGAAAACTAACTATTAAATAAACCTAGTAGCAAGCAATGAAATTCAACAAGCTCATGCTAACAAACATAGGGAGTGAATTCCAGAGCCCAGGGCCCTTTTTATAAGAAATCCTATCTGCAGTCAGTACAAATTTAACTCATGGAGCTGTCAGCTCATATGCCTTCGCTAATCTTTACTACTAGGATAGAGCACAGGGGAGAGGCAGTTTTTAAGGTGGCTCAGGCCTGAGCCACATAAAATGTAATAGGTAAAAAAAACAATAGTTTCCAGTTAGTTTCCAAGAAACTAATTGAAGTCCTTGTAGATGATAGAACACAAGCTTCATGCTCCCTCCAAGACAATTCACTGCACAAACAAGGAAGAAAACAGCTGTATTATTCACTGACTAAAGATCAAAGGCAGTCTTCAGGTGTAGCCCCATGCAGGGAGTAATCTCACCAGAAGTGACCGAAGCATGGATAACTGGTGAGGTCCATATTTAACAGTAAAAGTTGCAGTCTCTTTGCTAGATGTTGATGATTAAGGTATTCTCTGTTGTCGACCATCTAAGATCCAACAGGTTATGCATCGTACTATTGAGAGGGCAGATACTTCTCACTGTCTTCACTGTTTGCCATATGATTTACAAATTGGATTTATCATGGGATTAAACTGGAGATAGGATGTATTTAGAAGGTAGCTATTCTAATAGGAGTGTCAGAACTCCCCCAATGACACATAACAATGATCTGTCTAGCAATTTAGTGCTTTCAATGGGTTTTTTAAACCTAAACTTTTGTGTAATAATTTGAAGTGACTTTATTTAATGCTTATTTTACCTTCTTAACTTAGCAAAAATAGTAATAAACTGTGATCTAGTAATTTCTGCATAGGATTCTATCTAAATCATCTTTGAGCTCGAAGGAGTAACTTCCAACATTTAATAGGTGAAATAACAAGCCAGCCATTAAGTAGATATGGACAATTTGAGTTATTATCTCTAAAATGCATCAGATTTTGACTAAGCGTCTCAATATATTTTAATTTTCAGGTTCTTGCTAGTTACATAAATCCTGCAGGGAGCATATCAAATGGAGAGACCCAGACTAGCCATGAGGGTAGAGGACAAAACAGCAATGCTCTTCCATCAGTTCTGTTAGAGCTACTCAGTCAGTCTTGTCTCATTCCAGCAATGTCGTCATACCTCCGTAACGATTCAGGTAAAGTGCTGCTGTTCGGGGTTTTTTTGTTTTGTTTTGTTTTTTGTTTTTTTTAAAAGCATATTGCACTTCTTTCTCTGAAATGAGCCTGGTGGAAAAGCAGAGCTGCTATTGACAAAATCAGGGTAAATGTAAATATTCATTTGCAAGAGAATTTCATGCTACTTGAACAAAATAGACAGTCCCTGCAAATTTCCATCGGGGTTATTTTTGACATTTAAAAAAAAAAAGAAAACATATTTTATTACTCCTTTATAGTAGATTTATGTAAGTCTTATGAGATTAAATTTGTTTGCTGTGGCTGTTGATGTGATTTCTTTATTTTGTAGAGTTTTAAACTCTTGCACAGTTTGAAATTATCCCTTTTCCAAAACTACTTTAAAAAAAATCTGTTTACAGATGCTATCACCTTGAAAAATCACATTTCCAGCTGACAATTTTGTATCTTACTATTCTTCTTCAAGAGCTAGTCCCAAGGATATTCATTATGGGTGGACATGTGCTCCTGGGAGTGGAAATTGTTCTGTAGCAGTGTCTGTTGGTTCACCCCTGCCCACTATGCCTCCTCATTCTGTGAACCAAGGGTATAAATGACTGTGTGGATTTTTGGTCTTCAGTTGTTAATCTTTCTGTCCTAAGTGTGTGGTGTTAATGAGAAATTTATAGTTCACTTAATATTAGTGTGCATACACGTGCCAGTTATCGGCATTAACCAGAAATCCTGGTTAAAGGTAACATATAGTCATTTTGTGAAAATGTGCGAGCCCTACCATTACTTCTGAACTCTCTAAAAGTGGAACTGGGAGTGGGTATTCAGCCATGAATGATTCTGTACCTTTTAAGTATCAGGGGGGTAGCCGGGTTAGTCTGGATCTGTAAAAAGCGACAGAGTCCTATGGCACCTTATAGACTAACAGACGTATTGGAGCATAAGCTTTCGTGGGTGAATACCCACTTCGTCAGATGCTGGTTTAGTTCCCCTGAAGCTGCAATAGTTGGCTCCCTCTCAGTTATGATGTCATAGATGTCATGGATTCCCACTGGAGCTTGAAAACGGCTTGCAGTGTGTCATGTTAATGTGTCATTCCTTGAGGCATAAGACAAACTATTTGGGATAGGAGCTACCTCTTTACAAGTGTTTTTTCAAAACCATGCATATATAGAACAAAATAAAGGCGGTATAGCTGGCTCTCTGTAACTACTCAGTGGTAGGTGGGGCACTGTGTTATTTTGAGCTGAAGCAGTCCAAAAATGTCTTCAAAGAACCTCAATCAACAAAAATTTTGAACAATGTGAAGAATGTTTCTCTGGATATTTCAGAGTATTTGACCCATCACTATAGGATTATCTCATTTTTTCAAGAACACTCTGGTCAAGTATTTACAAACTTGCAGCTCAAATTTAAGATAAATCAGAGTAGCTAATTTCAAACACTATGGCTAATGCAAGTCCTGTTATGATGTTAATCTTGATAGTTAGAATTTTTTCTAATCTAAAATGGTGCCAACTACTTTTATGTTCCATGGAAACAACTTACTTAGTTTTGCTTGAGAGAACAAGTTGTTTCGTTAATTGTGGCTGTGGGCCATGCTGTCCATAAATGACTTATTTTAAAAAGTGGTTTATTCCTTCTGTAAATTAACTTCCGTAATATACAGCATATTAGATTTTTTCTGAATCTATTCATAAGTTATTTGAATAGACTTAAGTTTGAATTTAATAATTCAGATCAAGATCTTCAAAAATAGGTGCCTAAAGTTAGGGTCCTAAATCCCTATATAAGGTGTCTGCTTTTGGCACCCATTTTTGAAAAATCTTTCTCATTTCTTGCAGGGTTCTGTATCTCTGGAAACGAATTTTAAAATTTCCTGTGGACTAGAGCAAAGTTACCACCCCTGCGTTCAAATGTCAGTTTTGCTGAGTGGCACTTAGTACTGTTAACAATTTAAAAAGAAGTTAAGAATCCTACTTGTAACAAACTTTTTTAATTGTAATTTTTATTCAGTACAAGGTGTTACACTTTCCTTAGAATACCCAATAAAATACAGCACAGAACCAGTGAAACATGGCACAGCTTTTCTCTGAGAAAGACTGACAGCAGCAACCGATGAGCTGCTTCTCCTGCTGGGCAGTTGCTGGGGCTGAACAAGGTTGTCATTCAGGGAGGCCAAGCCCTGTGCAAGTCCCGCACCACATGAAGGGCAGAAGCTACTGGTTAGAGGTTCTGGATGAATGTGTCACAGTTCATACAGATAGGAAGGAATGAAAGAGATGTGGCTTTTGGAGATAGAAGAGCAAGTAGCCCTAGTTTGTTGACCAGGCCATACAGAAAGGCCTGTTTCTTCCTCCACTCTCTCCCCCACCCCACCCCGTGAGGGAGTGGGAAGGCCCTGGTGGGAAATCTTGAAGTTAAGTAGCTGCTGTGTTGCTGGGTTATTGCCAATTGTGGATATTGGAAGGTTGAAAGGAGGGATGTATAGGAACAATATATTTCATGGTTGTGAATTTAAAAATTGTCAAGGAGTGGCTAAAGTAAGGGAGAGGTGGTTCTTTTTCACGGAAGGTTGCGTAAATATAAATATATGACCAACACAAGTTGCTACCATATATTGAAAATTCACAAGGAACTTCTGTGTATCTAAATTCTCAACCCTTATTTTAATGTATTTTGTACTAACTTTACAAAAAAATCTTTTTCATCATTATACTTAACAAGTAAGTCCAAATGAACACTCTTGAATTTTTCCTGATGTATTTTAAGCTACCTTCTTTGCTTTCTTTTTTAGTTACATGTTCATTGGAGGCATTTTATAATACAACCCTTGTATCTAAATATTTTTATTTTTGGGTTAGGGAAACAGCTGTGAAAGTCTGCACTCTCAAAATATCAATCAAGGTTTGCTTTTGAGATGTTGATAAAAAGAGGACCTGTATGAACTCCTTAAAGGAGAGAAGGAAATGTGCTGATAGGCAGGGCCGGCTCCAGGCAACCAAGCACATGCTTGGGGCGGCACCTGGTAAGGGGCGGCCAATCTTGGGGTGGCGGGGGGCAGCTCGGCGCGGCATTCCGCGGGGGCGCTCCAGCGGCGCGGCGCTCGGGGGGGGAGTTCCGGCGGCGCTCGGCGGGGGGGGGGGAGCGGGCTCCGGCGGCGCGGCGCTCGGCCGGGGGGGGGCGGCGCGGTGCTCGGGGGGGGGGGGTTTCCGGTGGCGCGGCGCTCGGCGGAGGGGGCTCGGCAGGGCGGCGCTTTTTTTTGCTGCTTGGGGCAGCAAAAAAGTTAGAGCCGGCCCTGCTGATAGGTACAGATCTGGGAAAATGAATACACCCAGAAAATATTGCCTTCTCTTCATGCATATTTGAGACAAAACATTAGCTAGCTTGAAATGAGTATGCAGTTATTTGGTATAAAGACAGATTATATTAATGGACAGGAATCATAAAAGTGATGTTGGAGTTTTCAGCTTTTCTAGGATAGGTAACAAGAAGAGACAGCTTAAAGAGAAACTAACAGCTTTGGATTATAAATTAGAAAGGACTTTTCTAAGGTTTGTGGTTCTAAGTAATATAGAGTGTGCGAATGAAGGTTGCATTTCCTTCCCAAACAGTGCCACAGAAGGAATTTAGATCTTTTGTGAGCACTTTGAGAACCACTGATATAAGGTACCAGACACTCATAGATTGCTGCATGAAAATCCAGTGCTATTAATGTATAATTCATGGGGGGGGTTGTGCATTTTATGTTTATATCTTTTTCATCTTAGTTAAAAAAACTGTTAAAAATTACAGTCGTAAAGTTAGCACTCAGAAATTAAGAAATATTAGAATTAAGATTGCCTATGCAACCTTGTGTATATGCATGATGATAGTCTTTAGTTATACAGTAACATAGTATTTTTTTTCCTACAGAACCCTTGCCTTATTTAGTTCCTAGGATGGACAATGCTCAAGAAATGATGCAGCTGTTCAGTATTTTTTTTTTTTCCTCAAGTGTGTGGCTCCTTACCTCATTTACTGCCATTCCACGCCCTTCACTGAATATGGAACTTTTAATTTCCTCCTGGGTTTTTCTGTGATGCTGATCTGAGCATCTTTGCAATGCCCCTGCTAGTTAGGGAGGGTTTTCACAGATGAAGAATTTACAAGGCTCCACTAATCTTGTGTGCCTCAATGTTTGACTGGGCATCCAATTCAAAACACACAAAATCCTGACTTTTTCAGAATATTTATTATTTTATAGTACTCGGTATGCTCAAAGCACTGTATATTTCTTAACTAAGTGTCCTAAAAGCAAAGTGACTTTCTCAAGACCGCACAGTGAATCTATGGCAAAGTCAGGATTCTCAGGTCCTTCTAACTCTCAATCCTGTACTCATTCTTCAAGACCACACTACCTTACTGCCAGACGTGCTGAGCATTCACTACTTCCTTTGATTTTAGTTACAAGTGTGAATGCTCAGCATCTCTGGAGATGAAGGCCGAGGGATCTCAAGTGTGCACACCCAGAATATGAGTAGCACACAGTTAGTGATAGTCTATGAACATTTGGATTTAGGTGATTTTGCCCAGCACCACAGGGGCCAGGAATAGAACCCAGTTCTTCCTGGTATCAAACTGCTTTAACCATCTTTTTTCTTCCTGCTTCATTTACTACACACCTACTAACTGTACAAAGCGAAGGTCCTACAAACAGCTTCATTTGCCACACAGCCTTGATTCGTTTTCTGAGTACCATCCATCCTGTCTACTGAATGAAGCTGGTGTCTTGTGGAAAAAATTGTATGTGATCATGTAATTAGACACTGTCACAGTGAGTTTGTGCACTAGAAAGCAGAATAAAGGTTTCATGGGAATCCTTAAATCTGGTATTTCCAAACTTGAGTGCTTGAATTTGCAGTATTAGCGTGTTTAATGTTGTAACTTGTAAGTACTTCTCTAGGGTTTTTGAAAAGACAAATATTGTGCAACTCTTACACCCTCCCACCACACACACCATCAGCAGGGCTTGAACCCCAGAGTTTCTTCAACACAAACACTAGCACTTGACCTAAAAGGTGAATTGCCCTACTAGGGAACGCAAGTAGACTGTTATCCTTTGTAGACATGTGAGTAGAGGAGCATGCATAATACACTGAGTGTATTATGTATGTATGAGTAGCCCCATTTTACAAACAAGACAGTGGCGTACTCAACTGCAGTGCCCCATAAATAATCTTCCAAATCTAAATAGATGAGACTTGAGTCTGTCCTATTAGAGATCTTGGTTTTATTCCAAGCTTCTGTAACCTCTCAGTGGGGTAAGAGGCCTTATCCAATACGTTTTGTAAAGGGCACAAAATTATTAACACCAGTTACTGTGACTAGAAGAAATTACTTGAATTCATGGTCTCCTGGCTTCTAATCCAAACTGAGAAACTAGGGCATTGCATGCATAGTGCTAATCAAATGTTGAGGGGTTTTCACATCCACCCAGGAATAAGCTGTATTGAGCAACACATTACCAGAAAATAGCAGTTTCAGCAGCTCCTTAACTTGCCCACAGCAGAAGGAATGGCCATGGGGTCAGCAAATGCTTACCTTTACCTCAGGACTCTCCTCCTGCTGCAAACCATGGTGAATCTAGAGATCTTTTTTTAAAAGGGGGAAAAAATAATGGGAAGGTTTTTTTATAATGGAAAATATAGGGGTTGCTATTGCTCCCTCTACAATTAAATATTATATAGGTTGCTGCTGCTGTTATGATGTTAGAATAGTCTTTCAGTGTTTTGGTGATGACTGCAATTTTATATCTTATTTGTAGACTCATCTTCAGCATAGTTAGCTACAAGTACAGAACGTGTCTTGCCTGTAAAGTCTCTCTTTTGGCAGAGCTTGTTGATAGGCACCTCTGTTTGTGAAATACGCTAATAGTAAGTTGCATGTGGTATTGATTTAATGACAACTCTTACAACTAGAAATTTATCTTAAGTTTTCCTGAGGTTTAAATATGTTCTTGCAGGTTCATTCTAGATTAACTGTCTCTAAAAAAAAAAAATCTATATGGCAAAAGATCACATGTTCCTGATAAAAGTGAAATTGATAAATAAGCAGATGAAGACCACTTAAATGTCACTTAATCATTTAGAAACCTCACCTTGAAACAGGTCTTTGCAACCCAAGCAGATCACTCAGTCCCGTCCTGCATCATTTTCTGGGGAGGAGCAAGGTGATCCAGATGTCCTTGAAATTGTAAATTGGACATTTTTCATTAATTTCCCTAATTGGTTTTATCTCTTTAATACACAGAAGGAGAAGTCCTTTGTGAACAGGGTGAAGGTATTCAGACATTATTCATAAGGGTCAGAGTTACAATACTACTGAAACTATTACTCTGAGTGACTTTAATTACAATTATATTTGTATTCTTAGTGTAGAATTACGCTGGCATTTACAATTAATATCTTTTATAAAAGAATATTGAAGGAAACTCATCACTTCAGTGCGTGATGAGATTTTAATATACTTATGTCTTGTTCATGTCTGAATGAGAACATGATGGACATTTACATTTGTATTATGCTATTTTCATTTGATAACTTTTTCTTAAATTTTTTAAAACCTAACAAAACATGTTTTCCTTAATGAGGAATTAGTTATATCTCATATTTGTAGTTTCAAGTGAAGTTTTTTTACTGTTATTTCATAATTTTTACATATGATCTTTCATCCAGAAAGATCATTCCTAATCATTTTTCAAATACAGGAATTACTTCATCTACTGAAAAAAGAACAGGAGTACTTGTGGCACCTTAGAGACTAACAAATTTATTAGAGCATAAGCTTTCGTGGGCTACAACCCACTTCTTCGGATGCATATAGAGTGAAACATATATTGAGGAGATATATATACACACATACAGAGAGCATGAACAGGTGGGAGTTGTCTTACCAACTCTGAGAGGCCAATTAAGTAAGAGAAAAAAAACTTTTGAAATGCTGCCACCTCTGCAATGAAACACAGTTCGTTTGTTACATCAGTAGTTCCCAGCAGTGGATGGCAACTAGTTTGAGTCACCATCTAGTTCTTGTGTGAGTCATGATCTGGTTGAGTGTTTTATATTTTGTATTTAAATAGTTAAAGGTATTTTATTTGATCTAATGGACCTCTGAGATGTATGAAGAAATAAATAGTCCCAGCCAAAATTTTTAGGTAAGGGAAGGCAGAAAAGAGAAAAGTGATTATCATTTTTAGTCCAAGCAGCTCACAGAGTCTATGTAGAAAAGGTGGGGTAAGGGAACAGAAGATAGAAAGGAAAGGAAAAGAAAATGGGCTGTCTTTTGTTACATATTTATACAGTGCATAGCACAATGGGGCTGAGACAGAAAGCCTCTACCAAAAATTACCACTGTTTAAAAATACTTTTAAAATTAGTTTTAGCAGTACTGGTTTCTCTGTGAATTGGTTCTCATACACAACACAGTAGATCTATCAGTCTGGAGAACTGTAGGCTGACTACACCAGTCTGAACCCACAAGGTGAAGAGTTTGGGTGCCTCTGTCTCTCTTTATAATAAAGGCTGGTAACTGCATCACAAGCTACAATATTCTGTCTTTTGTAGAAGACAGACATAATGCTGACATAATGCTGGCTGCTGGGAAGGCTTTGGGACCCTTGCATTTTTCAGGCATCTTTTCCTTTCTGCTTTCTTCCTTACACTTTAGTTTCAGACCCACAGAACTCAGTGAGGGAGAAGTTTGTGGTTAGCACTACTTCTGATGGCATGGCACTACTGTCTTCCTTGGCTTCCTTGGTCCTGAAGAAGAGACTCCTTATGAATGTCTTCTAATAAGAATTCCTTCTCCCCTTGGAGGAGACAGTGTCTTCCTTGTTCTGAGTCTTATTCTGCAGCTGACAATGGGGGAAGTGTTGGTGATCTGAACATAGTTTTAATGCCAAATAGCTTCTATCAAAACCTACCCTAAGTTCCTGTGTGGCATTTGGTCTTCACACTTGATTTTAGATATCTGTATACAAATGCAAGGAGTTTGGGGAATAAACAGGAAGGACTGGAAGTATTAGTACATAAGCTAAATCATTATTTAATTGACATCACAGATTTGGTGGATTAAGTCTCATGACTGGAATATTTGTATAGCAGGGGATATCTTGTTCAGGGAAAAAAGGAAGGAGGGATTGCATTCTACGTAAAGGATATATACACTTATTCTGCGGTCCAGAAGGAAGTGGGAGGCAGACCAGTTGAGAGTTTCTGAGAGAGAAAAGTGTTAAAAAATAGGGATGATGTTGTGCTGGGAGTCTATTACAGACCACCAAATCCAGAAGAAGTAGATGAGGCATTTCTAAATCAAATTACAGAAATATCCAAAACATAGGACCTGGTAGTAATGGGGGACTTTGACTACCCAGACATTTGTAGGGGAAAGTTTTATACAGCAGAACATACATCCTAAGAACTTAGTGGAGACTTTATCAGGGATAATTTTTTGTTCCAGAAAGTGGAGGGAAGTAACCAGGGAGACAGCTATTTTAGACTTGATTCTGACCAGCAGGGAGGAATAGGTAGTAAATGTGAAGGTGGAAGGCAATTTGGGTGAAAATGATGGATTTCATGAATCTAAGGAAGGGAAGGAATGAGAGCAGCAGAATAAGGATAATGGACTTCAAAAAAGAAGACTTTAACAAATTCAGACAACTAGTAGGTAAGATCCTATGAGAAGAAAATCTAAGGGAAAATGGAGAGCTGGCAGTTCCTTGAGGAAACAATATTAAAGGCAAAACGGCAAACTGTTCCAATGCAAAGGAAAGATAGGAAGAATAGTCAGAAGCCAATATGGCTCCATCAATAGCTCTAGAATAACATGAAAATCAAATAGGAATCCTCCAAAAAATGGAAACATGGTCACATCCTAAGGAGGAGCACAAAAGAACAGCACAAAATCAGAAAAGCTATGGCACAAAATGAGTTACACCTGACAAGGGACATAAAAGGCAATAAGAAGAGGTTCTTTAAATACATTAGGCAAGAAAGAGAGATGAAGGAAAGTGTAGTTCCTATACTTAGTGGGGAAGGAGAACTAATAACTGATGACAACTAGAAAGCTGAGGGGTTTAGTGTCTATTTTGCTTCAGTCTTCATTAAAAAGGCTAGTGATGACTCAACACCATTAATATTGACAATCGGGATGGAATGCAATCAAAAATAGGGAAGGAACAGGTTAAAGCCTATTTAGGTAAGTTAGATTCAAGTATTCAAGTCAACAGGGTCTGGTAAAATTCATCCTAGGGTATTTAAGGCATCAGTTTGTAAGCATCTGGAGGATAATAGGGTTATAAGGAATAGCCAGCATGGATTTGTCAAGAACAAATAATGCCAAAGAAACTTAATTTCCTTCTTTGATAGGATTATTGACTGAGTGGATGGGGGAAGCAGTAGACGAGATATATGTTGATTTTTAGTGAGGCTTTTGACAAATCCCAACATGACAGTCTCATAAGTAAACTAGGCAATGTGGTCTAGATGAAAGTACTTTGAGGTGGGTGCACAACTGGTTGAAAGATCGTACTCAAAAAGTAGTTATTGATGGTTTTCTGTCAAATTGGGAAAGCATATGTAATAAGGCCCTCACGGGATCAGTCCTGTGTCTACTAGTCAATATTTTCATTAATGACTAGGATAATGGAGTAGAGAATATGCTTATGAAATTTGTAGATGACACCAAGCTTGGAGGCATTGCAAGCGCTTTAGAGAACAGGTTTTTAAAATACAAAATGACCTTGGCAAATTGGAGAATTTCTCTGAATTCAACAAGATTAAATTAAATAAAGACAAATGCAAAGTATTTCAGTTAGAAAGGAAAACTCAAATGCACAACTATATAGGTGGTACTGCTGAAAAGGATCTTGAGGTTATAGTGGACCACAAACTAAATATGCGTCAATGTGATGCAGCTGCAAAAAAAAGCTAATCTTCTTGGGTGTATTAACAGGAGTGTTATCTATAAGACACCGGAGGTAATTGTCTCACTCTACTCTGCACTATTGAGGCCCTAGCTGCAGTACTGTGTCCAATTCTGGGTACCACAATTTAGGAAGGATTGTGGACAAATTGGAAAGAGTCCAGTGGAGATCAACAAAAATAATAAGTTTGGAAAATCTGAACTATAAGGAAAAGCTGAAAAAACTGGGTATGTTTAGACTTGAGAAAAGAAGACTCAGGTGCGACTTGATAAGTCTTCCAACATGTTAAGGGCCATTATAAAGAGGAGTATGATCAATTGTTCTCCATATCCATTGAAGGTAGGCCAAGAAGTAATGGGCTTAATCTGTGGGCAGGAAAATATGTTAGATATTAGGAAAAACTTTTTAACTATAAGAGTAGTTAAGCTCTGAAATAGGCTTCCAAGGGAGGTTGTGGCGTCCCCATCACTGGAAGCTTTAAAAAAAAAAAGGGGGGGGGGGGAGGGGGAATAAACACCTGTCAGGGATGGTCTAGGTTTACTTGGTCCTGCCATAGCGCAAGAGGCTCAAGATCTCTTCCTGCCTTACATTTCTATTATTATATGCTTCATAGATTGAGACTGCCATTTTGAATGCTCTTTTGAATTTCATCAAATAGTCTAGCATCACATCACATTTGCAGATTCATTAAATAGTTGTGAAGTTTCCATCCTGCTAAGTCTCCCATTGCAAACTGCTGAAAGCTTAATTTAGTTCTGAAGCAGATAATGGAGCAGCCTTCTAAATGTATAGCTACCCACATCCCTTTTTTCCTCATTGTTTAAAGTTGCCTGTCCAACTGAAGTCTCTTCTACTACAGGATTAGTGAGTTAAATGGCCTTGACTCCACCTTACTCCCCAAGACAAAATAGTACTTTGAACATAGCAGAAAATCCTACCCTATCATTTCACTTAGGACATGACTTTTGTATCCTCAAGAGATTGGATGGCATTGCATCCCTGTTTGCAAATCCATTCAATTCTGCTTAGACAGGACCTAGTACTTCAAGAAATCTGATGCCTTGTTCTTTTCTTTTATTGGCGAGAACAGAGGAATGAAAGCTTCAGACAGCTGTCTGCTGGTGGGTACAACCTTCTAAGTGTAAAAGAAGGCTGGAAAAATAACTCACGTCTGAGTATATTCACAATATATCTATCCATACTCGGGAAGAAAGAAAGTGTTTTGTGAAGAGCTCTACAGAGCACCCACCTGGAAATCTCCACATCTTTAGCAAGAAACTACAATGATAATGTTGCATCCTCATCTGAAGAGGTCTGCACAGGGATAAAAGCCCCCACCTGGCCCAGGTCAGCTGACTCAGGCTGCGGGGCTAAAAATTGCTATGTATACATTCGGGCTCTCGGGATCCCAGGGCTCAGGTTCCAGCCTTAGCCTGAATGTCTACACAGCAGTTTTTTAGCCCTGGAACCTGAGCCCCAAACATCCGAGTCAGCTGACCTGGACGACTTGTGGGCTATTTATCCTGGAGTAGATGTACCCTGAGTCTCCTTCTGGTCATTAGGCCTTATAAGCTGCTGTTCCCCCTTGATCTTCTATTCTGCTCTTCCTCCATTATGTCTGGTTGATTTGCTTGCTAATTTCCAATAGTCCCCCAGGTTTGTGGATATGCTGTGAGTATAGATGTTTTTCTTAAATATGGCTTCTAATAAGAGGAAATCCCCCCTTCTCCCAGAATCTGGATTTTTTTTGTTTACCCACCCATATACATATATTCACTGGTGCTGGAACTAGGAGTGCTGGGGGTGCTGCTGTACCTCCTGGCTTGAAGTAGTAATAACAAACACCAAATACATGGTTTCCATCATCAACACCTCTAGTATAAAAATTGTTCCAGAACCGCTGCATATATTTGATTGTTTAGAATTTAAGCAGTGGAAACTATCTACTGGAGTTTGTGTATCTATATCTCCAAAACTCTTTGCCTAGTGAACTGCCTCTGTGGTCTCAGATGGGTATGTTGAATACGATAGTTCTCTGGTGTAGTTGATACATTTTGTTTTAAGAAAGTCTATTCTTTAATTCAAAGACTGGGGTCACTGTCCTACAGTGATAGTACCTTATAACTTAGGGCAGCCAGTGAAAAAACATTGTGTAAACTGAAACTGCAGTGGGAACTGAGATAGAATGTAATTACGTAAAAGAAAAATTTTACCAGGACACTAGCATTAACATCCTCACTCTTGTAAATGGTGCCATAGGATCTTTATCATAGTTGGTCATAGCCTTGGGAAAGCAGACTTATCTGAAATGTAAAAACAGCACAGTGCATCAATGTTGTATTGGTGCACTGGTTCAATAATATTTCAAAGAATAGATTGCTGTCTACTGAATCAAAACAGCGTCCTGCTACCCCCTGCATTTTACTTTGCATTGTGCAAACACTAAAATATGTCTGAACTATTTCCTTAAGGCAGAGAATGCTTAACAAAATTACTGCCTTAATCTTTGATATGAGTATGAGTAATTTCTCCCCAAACTTCACCCAAAGGATAACTTTATTTATAAAGTTAATCAATGCTATAATATGTATATACATGTACGGTATGTAAATACTATAAATATTCAGAAATATCCCAATCTTTGCTACAGTTTCTTAAATCAACATGAATAGGTTGATATTATTCTCTCACACATACTTTGTGGATTCCAGTTATTTTTTTACCAAACAGTCTATTACTTCCTATATCTATGGTGATGTCATAAAATGAAATATTTTCTGTACCATATGGATGACACCTAAATCTTTTATCTACTTCTGTTATATCCACCCCCAGTGCAGTCTCATTTCTGATTACTTTTTTGACATCTCTTTATAGATGACCCACTATCAAGCTCAAAATTGTAAAAACCAGAATTTAACATCTTCCACCCCCAATCCTTCTCAAATAAATACCATATAATATCATATGATTTAATATGCTGGAGAAAAGATGCAGAAGCCTTTGCCTAATTCACTGTGGATATTGTGGAGTCCTTACTTTATTTGCTGAACGTATTTTATTTCTAAATGGCTTTCATGGACGCCATTTCTCACTCACCACAGAGTATAGTACACCGTAGTAGATTACCTAAAAGCACTAGATTATCAATTTACAGATAGCCTTGATTAAGGAATGGGATGTAGCAAAACTGCCCCAGAACAGCCCGGGAAAGAAATTGTGCTTGTCACTGTCAGAGGCACAATTATTTCCATGTCTCCCTTTATCCTGGAGGGTAGTAATTTTCAGGGGTGTATTTAACAATACTAGGTGATTAGTTTTTATATAAAACAGAAGTGAGATTTTAAAGTTAATTGTGCTGTGTCCCTTGTAGCTTTCACATTTCCTGCCTTGAATGCTTAACCTTGTAACTTTAATGTTCTCAAGGTAGTTTTCTTTATGGAATAGGAAAATGTGTGTATGTCTACTTATATAAAATCTTTTATATACGTTTGAATTTAGATTTAGAACCAGTCCTTCAAAGACTCACACACATGCGTACCTTTAAACATGTGCAAGTTCCATGGATTTCAGTGGGACTGGTCACATACTTAAAGTTAAGCATATGTATAGTACTGGGCCTAAATCATAAACAGTACAATAAAATATATGTGGTATAAAAAGTTGAAGATCTCTGTGGGATCCGGGCCTTAGATGGTAAACTCCTCAGGGCAAGGATTAAGTCTTTCTCTGTACAACAGAGTGCACACCGGAACTCAGCAATAACCCATTCAATTTGATCTTGAGGCTTTAGAGCAAACAGTTTAGAAATCTGTCAGTATCCAGCTAGTAAGAAATGTTCAATTAATTGTTAATTCTGTTCTTTACCCTTGTGTGATAATACTTTTTATTTTATTTTAAACTAAGCATCAATATAAAAATGCCAAAAGTGATTTTGTTCATGTCACGCACATTGTCGAAATGACACTGTGGAGGAAAACATCTAGTAATATGTATTGCTATCATTCTTCTAATAAATCTTAAAAGAAAATACTAAACATTATAACAAAAGTTGCAGAATTTAGTCAATAGTTAAAATTTTATTTATAATTTTACAGTACTTTTGGTATAACAGTGCTTCCCCCCCCCCCCCCCCCCCACACACACACACTCATTATACATTGGTATAAATCTTAGCATACAATGGTGCTTTAAAAATAAAAACCCTACTTGACTTTTTGTTTTCTGGTCTTACCTATATAGGGATGTATCATCACAAATCTATAGAAAGCATGAGATTGAAATAAATAAAATATATGTAATCTACATTCTTCATGAAGACTTCTATGGTGCGATTGTCTTCTGGATTTTAATTTATTTACACTGATTGTGTCCTGAATGTTCATTGGTAGTAAAACAATACTATCTGTATTTCCAGTGTTCGAGCTTCATCCTTCATGAATGAGAAGTTGAATATTGTTGGTCTGCATTTACATAATTTAGTACTCCTAACTGGGCTTACTGATGCATTTCACAGTCATTGACGAAGTACCCGTAGCCAGATACTTTGCTCTGGAATGTGTTTGATAATCTTTTGAGGCAGTGTTTCCTATTGCTTTGCATTTAGAAATCATTCTTGCCATCTCAGGTCTTTGCACTGTATACTGTAAAATTGATGCTGAAAAATGTCATCAAAGTGTAGTGTAGACATACACAAAAACAATCACAAAGAGATTGAGCACTGTTCCAATTATCCCCAGCATGGCTAAAATAGATTCTTCTTTTTCTTCATTCTCCTCTTGCTTTTTTACATCTTCTAGTGTTGTGATGGCAGAGGTCCCCATTTTTTCTGCAGTTCTCTTCACCGATATTCTGACAGCTAGCTAGGAAAAGAAAAAATGATAAATCTAGCCCTTTTGAACAGATAGTTTTGACATTTTCAAAAAAAATTGTGCACTACAGCTCTGTACTAAAGATCTTTTGATTTCTTAAAGCTCTATTTGTTATGTCTGGCTCAGTTTTTGTTTTCTTTGTGTGGCTATATTCATATTTTAAGTAGTAGTTGTTTGGTAGCTGTGGAATTAGGCATGATGTAAAATGGCTCTGGTTTGTTGTTGCAAGCCACTTTAATGTTTTGTCATAAAAGCTGTTTTCAATTTGGCCTTAGCCTATTTACCTTATTCCTTGTGAAATAAAAATTGGACACAAGCAAGTGATGGTCATATAATTGAAAATGACTGAAATAGCATTTGTGATTTTCTTAGCTATTGTTGAACATTGAATGTCATGATACAATAACAACTGAAGATACTCTTATTTGTTTAGTGATTTGTAGTGTAGAAATGTCGTAATATAATTCTGCAGTCTTTATGCCTATGCGTACAACTAGCAGTTGCAGGTAAGGCATTTTTTAATCTACTAGCTTTTGGCCATTGTGCAGCAGTAAATATGTAACAAAAAATGCAGATCTGTCAGTCTTCAGAGATGATATTCTTATTGTACTATGCCCAGAGACCATATTTGACAATCTTATCAAAAATAAGAATTTGAGGATTTCTTATATAAGATAATGTATAATCTTTCCATTTTTTTGTTGCAAAAATAAGGTTGACAGGTAACCCCCACTGTGTAGTTCTGCTTATGTTCTTAATGTATGTGCACACAAGTACCTTCTTCAAGCATTTTTCTAAAAGATTACTTTCCTTTTGGGATTAGGTACCTGGATGCTGTTTATCTGCTATGGTTTAGCATTCCTGATTAGGAATTTCTGCTCTTACTAAAATGTGGATTTAATCTTTCTAATAGTCTAAATGACCCTTATTTACTTACTTAAGATTCAGAATAACATTTTAGAGTATAATTACATTTACCTCTGAAGGTGTTTTTATTTGTTAAAGATAAACACATTGCTGCTGAGAATCAAATTAAATTATCAGCCCATAACATAACGGTAAAAAAGAAAATATTCCTTACCCTACATTGCATCAGGAATAAAATGTCATCAGACATGCTTCTTAGTCCTCGATTCAGTGGCAAACCAACCTTTTATCTTCATGGAGGACTGCTCTTTTCATTTAAAAAGAGAGAGAGAGATCCTATACGAACATGAACAATTTTTTGATAAAGAAGTTAAGCTGTGGAAGTGATGGTGTTACAAAATCTTCCAAAAATACTGACTGGCTTTATCTTTCTGAAATCCATTGAAGGTAAACATAGTTTCAAACAAACAAACAAAACCCCTTTCAATATTGACACAAACTGTACATTATTTTATTTTTTTTAATTTCAGTTTTTCCTTAGATGACATATTTTGTTCACAAGCAAGTAATACATGCCATTGGGGTTTAATTAAAAAAAAAAATTAGATAAGCTCCTGCTTTTGGTCAGGTGTATGTAGTTTTCTTGACTTTCCCTTCAAAAATGAGCTCTGCTTCTTGCTAGCCCTCTGAAGATGCTTTTTCACATTGACATGCTAAAACTCCAAATTCAGTAAACTATGTATTCAATTACACTATGTAATTTTAGTCCAGACTTCGAAAAAGGATGAAAAAAATCTTTTATTGGCAGTAGTGTTCGAACTGTCACACACCTGCACTCAAAGCCTCTGAAAATAATTCCAAGATATTCTTCAGAACGTTGCATAACTTAGCAGCCAGTAAAATCTGAGAAGTGGAAAGACACTGGCTTTGGTTGCATACTGTAGTGAGCTGTGACATTGATTAAAGATGCACTTGGCACTTGCTGAATAAAGAAGGAACTACAAACCACCCTTGCAGACAGTGAGTTGCATAACAATGTGATGGCTCTGCTGTTTCATTGTCAGGCCAGGCACATTTTAATCCTGTAACAGTGAAAGTGTGCTGCTGTATAGAGGGGAGCAGAGTTAACAGTACTTCAGGGTTTTCTGATGAAGTGCTGCACACCATAGTGACATTAAGGCATTCAAGCTGAAACAGTGTTTCTGCCTTTTGTGTTTTTATGCTTTGTTAGACAGGCTATTGTTTCAAACAGTAATTACTACTTTTAATGCTCTCCCCTTTTTATTCCCCACCCAAAGAATGCAGTCACAATGTGTATGTCATCAAGACTGTTTAGTGGGAAAATGTTCCTGTTCTACTTTTATGGGCAGCAATAATTAGAATCCCTGTGTATGAATTAGACATGCATTAATAAGACTGGGAATTTTTTAGCTTGGAAAAGAGATAACTAAGGGGGATATGATAGAGATCTTTAAAATCATGACTGGTGTGGAGAAAGTAAATAAGGAAGTGTTATTTAAGAACCAAATGAAATTAATAGGCAGCAGGTTTAAAACAAACAAAAGGAAGTATTTATTCACACAATGCACAGTCAACCTGTGGAACTCTTTGGCAGAGGATGTTGTGAAGGCCAAGACTATAACATGGATCAAAAAAGAATTAGATAAATTCATAGAGGATAGATCCATCAATGGCTGTTAGCCAGGATGGGCAGGGCTGGTGTCCCTACTCCTCCTCCCGGTCCAGGGACAGCGGCAGGTTGTATGTCAGCCTGGCCTCCCTTCGTAGTCGTCCATCAATGGGCCAAGCCGAACAGCTGGCTCCACCGGTGTCACAGCAGGTGCAGTGGCACCGGGCCCTGTGGCCCCCGACACAGCCCCTGGTGGGGGCTCGCTTGGTGGCCAGAGCCTCAGAAGGACCATCGGCCTCCCTCTCCATACCTCCGAGGAAGGAGTCGGTGGGATGTACATCCTCGGCACCAACCAGGTGGTGGACCCTCCAGTGCCGGTGGGGACACACAGTACCGTGCTGGCCTCCTCACCCTCCCCGGATGAGTCAATTATGGCCCCTCCTCCCTCTGTCCCGCAGGAGGACTTTAGGGCCCACCAAGAGCTCTTAAAAAGGGTGGCATCAAGCCTCCACCTCCAAGCAGAGGAGATGGAGGAGCCCTCAGACTCCCTGTTTAATGTACTGTCCTCCTAGCCACTGGGCAGGGTGGCCTTACCTCTCCATGAAGGGGTGGCAAAAATTTCAAATGCCCTGTGGCAAACCCCAGCCTCATTGGCCCCCTCTCTAAGAGAGCAGAACGCAAGTATTTTGTACCCGCCAAAGGGCATGAATACTTATACACCCACCCTGCTCCTAACTCCCTGGTGGTCGAGTCGGTCAATCACAGGGAACAGCAGGGCCAACCAGCTCCTACCCCGAAAAATAAAGATTCAAGGAGGCTGGACTCATTTGGAAGAAAAATTTATTCATCCTCGAGCTTCCAGTTATGGGTGGCGAACCACCAGTCTCTCCTGGGCCAGTATGAGTTAAATCTGTGGGGCTCCCTGCCCAAGTTCGAGGACTCCCTCCAGGAGCACGACAGGAAGGAGTTCAAAGCACTGGTGGAGGAGGGCACAGCGGCTGCCAGGGCAACCCTGCTGCCAGCTTCGGATGCAGCGGACACAGTGGTGTCCATGAGAAGGGTCAAATATTGGGGTAGCCGTGTTAGTCTGTATCTACAAAACCAACAAGGAGTCTGGTGGCACCTTAAAGACTAACGTTTATTTGGGCATAAGCTTTCGTGGGTAAAAACCTCACTTCTTGAGAAGGGTGTCATGGCTCCTGCTCTCTGGGCTGTCCAGCGAGGCGCAGACCTCCCTGCAGGACCTCCCATTTGACGGCAAAGCTCTGTTTTGCGGAACAAATGGATACAAAGCTGCATGGCCTGAAAGACTCCCGCATGACTCTCCAGACTCTGGGTCTCTATGTTCTGGCTCCGGCTAAACCTAAATTCAAGCCGCAGCAGACTCCCGCTCAGGCCACCCAGTCAAAATATGAGACCGGTTATTAGGGTACGTCTTCACTACCTGCTGTATCGGCGGGTAGCAATCGATTTATCCGGGATCGATATATCGCGTCTTGTTACGACGCGATTTATCGATCCCCGAACGCACTCAATGTCGACTCCGGAACTCCACCAGAGCGAGCAGCGGTAGCGCAGTCAACGGGGGAGCCGCGGACGTCGATCCCGCGCCGTGTGGGCCCCAGGTAATTCGATCCAAGATACTTCGACTTCAGCTACGCGGTTCGCATAGCTGAAGTTGCATATCTTGGATCGATCCCCCCCCAGTGTAGACCAGCCCTATGAAGTCGCAGGACTATAAGAGGCGCCCACAGAGGCAGTCTCGGCCTGCTCTCCAGCCTGGGTCCTCCAAGAACAAGCAAGTGGGGAAAAAGGTGGTTTTGATGGGACGCCTGGGGGATCCACCCTCAGTAAAGCTTCCTTTCTCCAATCGGTTGTGTGCTTTCCTCCCAAAGTGGTCGTGTCTGACCTCTGACCAATGGGTCCTCAACACCATCTCCAGGCGCTACACCATCCAGTTTACTTCCTCCCCGCCCAACCACCCCCTGCCTTTTCTCTTGTGTGTGGCTGCCCAGGCACGCACCTTAGAAGGAACTATCTGCGAACCACCTGAATGGAGCTCACAGTCCACTAGTGGGCCACAGTTTGAGAGCCTCTGTACTAGCAGAATAATTCCTTAGTATGTTTGTTACCAGGTACAAGCTCTCTCAGCAGTTTTTACATTTTAGCATTTGTGCTGAAACGGAGACTTAATTTCTTTGTGAATTCTGAAATGTGACTGGAAAGAGGAAGAATGTAAATTTAATTTGGAGAGACTTGGATTTTTACGTTTACATTGGTTAGCATTTAGAACAAGAGAAAACATGTTATGACATTTTTATATGTAATAATGACAGTGAATTTGGGAATGTTTTGTAGGGAACAAGAATAAAAGTCACTATTAAGTGCACAAGTTATGCAGTTGTACACATTTTTTGACGCAGGTATCCAAAAAAGTCGTAATTCTTCTGTTCTTTCCATATAAACAAAGTTAAAAGCCTTTAAGTAAAACTTTGACAATTCAACAGGGGTTGATCCCCAGAGCCTTGCAAATCTTGTTGATTATAGATCAACATTAGTAGTGTATGGGAGAGGACCTTAGGCAGTACAAATGCATATAGGTTGTCATTTAAAGGTATTCATATTTCAAGCTTGAGATGCAGGTGTGTCTACTAAAGACAACACTTGTATGAAATCAAAGATTTATCGCATTGAATGATATTCCACCTGATATGTGCAGTATATAAAAGTGCTTTGAAATAGTAAACTGTTCAGTCATACATTCTCAATATTTAAAGAAATGAGACGTAAACTATGTCAAATAATAGGAGCTTGTTCTTTCTTACAGCTGCTTATGGGTCAACTGTAGAAGTATAAGTAAAGGTTTGGTTTTAGATAAAGGTATACAATAAAAACATTGCATATCCTGTACAATGTCATAAGACAGTCTGATTGAATAATGTTTAGTTCCTGAACTTTGATTCCACAAGGAGAGTAAATGTTTTAGAAAAGTTGCAAGTTAAAAGGCAGCATGTAAAGATGAGGTTTGAGAGGGGAAATGGAGGGGGAAAGGTTAAAGACCTGTGTAGATCTTTAAAATATATTTAGGACAAAATATATAAGGAAATTCTGAAAATTTCATGTCTTCTGTCCTAAAAGTCTGTTTTCACCTGTATTTGTTTTGCATTTTCCCTAGAATGCAATGAACTGCTTGAATTAAATTGGCAAATTCAACATTAGATAACAAGCAAAATATATTCTTCTATATTAGGGTGACCAGACATCCTGTTTTTAAAGGGACAGTCCCATATTTAAGCCCTCTTGCAGGTGTCCTGACTTTTTCTTTAAAACTGGCAAATTTTCCTGTATTTTCTGTCCCTAAGCCATCAGTACTGGTGGGTCCTGCTGCTGGCCAGATCCCTGGGTGGTGAGTGCGGGCAGGCAGGCACCAGGCAGCGGCCAGTTACATGTCGCCTCTGTTGCCCACCTGTCAGCCCTTTACATGCTTCCCCTCTCTCTGTTCTCTCCCTGCTTTGCCCCTTTGCCCCCACACAGCCCTGCTGCTCCTCCATATCCCCAACAGCGGATTTGGCAAACACTTACATTATGTGGCATGAGTGACATATTTATATTTTCTTGAAAAAATATTGATTTTATATTCTATTCCAGGGGTCAGCAACCTATGGCACGTGTGCCGATTTACTGTGGCACGCTGCTGCCGGCTGCCGGCCCCGCTCAGACCGCGGCCGGCCTGGATGGACGGAACCCTGGGCCGGCAGCAGGCTGAGCAGGTCCAGCGGCCGAGACCCCAGCTGGCAGGGGCCAGCAGACGGAACCCCAGGCTGGCAGTGGGCTGAGTTGCTCAGCCCGCTGCCAGTCTGGGGTTCCGTCTGCTGGCCCCTGTGAATGTAAAATGTATTACTGGCATGTGAAACCTTAAATTACCATGAATAAATGAAGACTTGGCACACCACTTCTGAAAGGTTGCCGACCCCTGTTCTATTCTATCAAGTTCTTCTCGTGCTCTTCACCATCATATCTGAGCGCATTAATAAATAAATAATGTGAGTAAATAAATTAAGTGATGCGAGTGTTACCTGTTATGGACGGTGTCTCCTGTATTCCTCTTCCGTCCAAAGGGCGGAGGAGAACTGACTATGAATTTGTGTGTGTGTGTGTAATGAGGTATGGTGTACTTTTATTTCACGACTCGTAGTTTAATGAGTGAATTTCACTCTTGAAATAGCCCTGAGAAAGTTTTCTTCTGCACTGGTAAGCTTTACAGCTTTGCAGCAGACGATTATATTGTTCCACTCCAGTCTTAATCTTATATTTCCAGTTCATCTTAAATACTCCATGCCCAGAACATTAGGAGCCTTCAAAGTGAGGACTGAGGATATGTCTACACGCAATTAACAACCCATGGCCGGCCCATGCCAGCTGATTTGGGTTCACGGGGCTTGGGCTAAGGGGCTGCTTAATTGCATTGTAGACATTCAGACTCGGGCTCCAGCCCAAACTTTGGAACCCTCCTATCCCCAAAGGGTCCTAGAGTCCAGGCTCCAGTCCTAGCCCAAATGTCAACACTGTAGTTAAACAGCCCCTTAGCCGGAGCCCTAGTCAGCTCGCACGGGCCAGCTGCAGGTTTTTAATTGCAGTATAAGCATACCCTGACATCCTGAATTTGATGCAACTTTCTATGCCAAGCCAATGTATCATGTGGAGGACCGATTTGGTGTTCTTGTGAATATCCAAACTGCGAAGATGACATGCTGCTGCTGCTGCATTTTGTAGCAGCAGTTTCCTGAGGACTGTAGCTTTCATGCCAGTATAGGTTTTCAACTAAGGGCTAAGGAAGCTCTTACTAGAGTCCTCCAGCAAAATGAGACTTAATATTTCTGATATCTAAGGTTTAAAAAAAAAAATCAGGATCTTTAAATCCCACCATTAAAAATATGTATTTATATCTTCAGCAGCCTTAATTATATCATAAAGGCACAAGCAAATGACAATGATTCTTTCTTCTGTGACACATCTTAAAGCCTCCATGGGCCCCCACCAGTCAAAGATCAACTGAATGGTACGTGTTCTTTCCAGTTTGTCGTCTTCAATATCCACCTGCCAGTAATATAGATCTTTTTGTTACTCACTTCGGACCGCCTATTCCCTTTTGCAGTATGGATCTAATCAAGCCTAACTCTTCAAAGGCTGTCTTCAGGGAGAAGTTCCTGGCAGGCCTAGATACTTTGCGCTCATATACCTTCATGTCTTATGTAAAAATACAACTAAGCTGCTGGGGCAACTTCCTTCCTTCCTTCCACAGAAGACTGAGAAGTATTACATATAAGCTTTGAGGAAAAACATGCCAGATGCTGTTCTACAGCTGGGTGTGCAGAAACTAATACATCGTACATGAGCTGCACCTGACTTTTATTTGATTTTTCCAGCCAGTTTCTCATTAAGAAGTCAGAGGTGCAGGCTGCTGTCCTCAAAATGGATTTGGCTCTAGCTCATTGTTCCAGGAAATCCTTTCTTCTAATAAAGACTAATGCCATCCTCAGGGAAGCCCCTTTGGGTATGTTTACACAGCAAAGAAAAACCCACAGCTGTCCTGTGCCTGCCAACTTGGGCTCACGCTGCAGGGCTGTTTCATTGGGGAGGGATAGCTCAGTGATTTGAGCATTGGCCTGCTAAACCCAGGGTTGTGAGTTCAATCCTTGAGGGGGCCACTTAGGGTTCTGGGGCAAAATCAGTACTTGGTCCTGCTAGTGAAGGCAGGGGGCTGGACTCGATGACCTTTCAAGGTCCCTTCCAGTTCTAGGGGATAGGATATCTCCATTTATTTATTTATTTATTTATTTATTTATTTATTGCTGTGTAGACTCCTGGGCTCCCATTGGAGCCCGAGATCTGGGACCCTCCCACCCCGCAGGGTCCTAGAACCCAGATACCAGTCCAAGCCTGGAAGTTTACACAGCAATGAAACAGTCTGCAGCCCGAACCTTGCAAGCCTGAGTCAGCTGGTGTGGGCCACTCTTGGGTTTTTCTTTGCTGTGTAGACATACACTGATCTCAGGGTATCGATAATTTTTTTGAGAGATCCCTGGTACCAGTTGCTAAAGTAAGGTGGGGTACAGAGGAGCACAGTTGCTCTTCCACTGCTGAAGACAGAGAAAAGAGAGTGCATGCTTCCCATTCTGTTGCATGGCTTTCCCTTCCCCTTTGCTAGTGAGGTAAGGGTAATCTGAAGTGACAGAAGGAGCTTTGTACCTAGCTGAGGTTTACTATGCATAATACATGAGCTCTGTTACTCTGAATTTTTAGTGAAGAACCTATGAGTGGTATAGATTATCCAAGTCATGATATAAACTGGCCTAAATTTGTTCATTTCTTTAAAGGCTGTTCTTTATATCAATGGAGTTTGCTTTTATTCTGAAGTATCCTCAAGCAAAGTTGAAAGCTCTAGTGTGGGATTTGCATGACTTCTATCTTTTGAAATAGAGATTTGTCTTATTTACTAGTGATTTTGTTTTTGTTTTGTTTGTTTTGCATCAAAATAAAATTAGGGTAAGAGCCACCTGCCTTTCAAGTACTATAGAGAATGGAAACTAATTTATTCCAATTTAAAATTAGTTGTTAGTTTGAAGTTTCAATGCATTCTTTTTGCAACCTATTTCAAACTTGCTGCATTACCAGTTAAATCACAAGCTTAATTTTAGATCATGTTCCTGAATTTTAGAACTCACTAATAAAAACAAATTTATTCCCAATGTATTATGGTAAGGTGATCATTCTTGAAAATTAAAGAATTTTGCTCTACCTTAGTCTGCCATCTGAAGGTGTATATTTTGGAGCATTTTTTATGGTTATTTTACAATATGCATTTTTATTGTTTCCAAGTTGTAACTGCAGTTTCCTTCTGCAGTATGAACTATTTTTAGAATATTGCTGATGCTCTTTGCAGAAAGATTAGTTGAACAATCTAGCAATAGGCAGTAGAATGTAAATATGTTATTTTGATTAAATTTATTATAGCATGAATGTACATAAGGATAAACGGCATAAAATTAAAGCTAGAACTTTTATTTTGAGTATTTCTTATTACCCTAACCCTGTTGGAAATTAGAGATATGGAATAATAAGGAAAAGATTTCTGGGGATAGCTTCCTTAAGCAGTTTGTTGGCTGACCAGTAACGTCTTAAACTATATAGGGTTTAGACTAGAACAATGACCAACTTCGATACCTTAGACAGTTGTTTTAATATCTAGATCTTAGTGATCACAGCATTAAAGCTGAGGAGATTATGTTGTGTGCATAAGTAGTGGCACAAAAATATTAATTTTTTTTATTATGAAGCACCAGTAGCCTCATCTGACTTCACTTCACACCCAAACTTAACTTTGCCCACTAAAATTTGCAAAAATATATGAAAAAGTTCAGTTCTTTTTAATAGATAAAAGCTATAATCATTCCTTATCAGATTTTGTTAGATAAAGTCTCCTATATATTTCTGAAGTATATGCTATGGGAACTGCAGGTTTTCGTCTTCTTTTAGGTTTTCTTAATCCAAAATGTTAGTGGCAGATTCATGTGCTGAAAGGGGCAAAACTTTGACTGAGGACATTTGCAAGGTGTCTGTTTGGTCCTTCTTTCTCCTCCTCTACAAAACATTTATATAGGGTGTTCTTTCTCCTCTGCCAATACTCCCTTGAGCATTCAAGATGAAATTTTTAAAGTAGCTGAAGAAAACTGGGTGCCCAGCACCCATTGACATTCAGGAGAGTTGTGCGCCTAAGCTCCTTAAAAATACCAACCTAACTTCTCAGAGCAATGGTATCTTCCTACTTTCTCTACTGTTGTTGGTGGAAGTGATTGTAGTCCAGAACTCATCAGTTTGAACTGGTGGCTTATAAATGTATTTTGTATTCTTTGATCCACCAATCTGGAATATCCCTTTTAGAGCTTTCAGCAGAAGAAAAGAACTGAAAAATCCAGATATTGTGTAAATATTTTATTTACTTTGGGCTGTCAGGCTTATCATGCTGTCTGAAGTGGCTCACAACTGAGTGTGACAATCTCAGGTCAGGCAGTCAGAAAATAGGGCAGACACCCCAAACTGGTGGTGGTATTCTATAATTAACTTTCACCAAGCCAGTAACAAATGTGCACTCCTGGATCACTATGCCAGTCTTACCATGGAGTCACAGACAGTCCCCTTAGACCATTGGTGCCCACATTTTTCAGTCACACCCCCCACCCCCTTTACCAGTAATGGAATCTATCCATGCCACACACTCTCCCCCCCATTACTGCACATTTGGCTCAGCAGAGAAGCTTGGGCTGAAACTGATGCTGGGGGCTGAACTGGGGATGGGGGAGGAGCTGGGGCTAGAGGCAGAGCTGGCCTAGGGGCGAAGTGGAGCTGTGGCTGGATCTGGGCCAGGGGCAGAGTAGAGCTGTGGCTGGGGCCAGAGCTGGGCTGGGGGAGGAGCAAAGGCGGGCTGGGTGGCATTCCCTCCCTCCCCCCTGTGGGGGCTGGCCTGAGCCCTGCTGCGCACCCCTCCCACCCCCAATGTTCCTCCTCTGTTAAAGATTAATACAAATATATTGCACATACGTTTTATACTAGAAGATTTCGATGCAAGTTTATGGTTGCTTTCTTGATTGCAGTAGAAATATCATTTGAGAATGGTCTTGTGCTTCAATTACTTTTTATAATAACTGCTCAATAAACAACTTAAAATATTTTTCATTATCTGATATTAGCATCCATTTGAGATTTTCTTAGATATAGTCGGGGCCTCGTACTCAGCACAGTGGGATCAAATTCTGCAGCCGTGTTAATTTATTGTATCGCTATGAAATACCCTTCATTCCAATCTCTTCCACACCCAAATGCACAGAATTGATGTAGAATTCATCAATAATTATATTCATTAATGAATATTACTGATGGATTTTTACCTGTATTATCTAGATGTCCAGTCTGTATGTTCTTCAGCAGTTATGAATGTATCTGGGCAGTCCAGCTCAGAATACCTTTCCCCTGCCTGGTATGTGCCAGGGAAGTAGTAGGGAGAGTGTAATGAGCGTCTCAGCTCCCCAAGCCTCACTTACTACTGTGTTCTCTAGGCAGCCTAGTTGGTTCACCTGCATTTTTGGTTCACTTACCCCATCGTGCTTGGTTTTATAGAACAGTGAAGGGAACATGCACAATAATTCAATTAATTCCCCCTCATGGGGAAAAGTGCAGAGTAAGAGGCAATTTCAGGCACATACCAGCAGGTCAGGGGAAAGAAACAAACGCTGGGCACATGGCTGCAGCAAAACAACAAATTCTGTAGCAAAAACAATTAATTTTGTGGTACTTTAGAAAAATGTCAAATTCCATGGCAGCACAATCATTGAGTTCACAGGGCTCCTAGTGAGATGACTGAGGCAGTTCACTCCTCTCAGACCCACTGTTTCTTTGTAGACATTTGCGGGCATCAGTTTACACTCAGTTAACATTTTCAAGGTTATCTTTACAAGCGATAAACTAGAAATTTAAATTGTTTCCTAAACAAAAACCAAGATTACTTTTCCAGACTTCCCCGAAAAATCCTACCATAGGCTGTGATGTGACATGGGATTGGTTTTACTTTTGGGAAAGTTAGGCAGGTGTTGGAAATTGGGGTTTATTATAAGATATTAACTTTAATCTAAGATACTGATAATGTTGATATATTGTCCATTACTGAAATTGAAAATGCTCAAAATAAGAGCCTCAGAAATTATTCACTAAAATGCGTGACTATCCCTTGTTATCGGAAGAGGAGTACTCTGGTAGTTTTCTAAGCCCAAGCCTTGTGTCACTGAAAGCATGAGTTCCTACCTATACCACATAATGGAAAATTAATGTTGCAAGTGTATTGTAGTCTACATTTTTCATATACCACAACTTAAGATGTTCGGAGCCTTCAGACATCAAATACAAAAGTTGATTATCTATTTTTCATAAATGTCCTTGTTTTAATTTAAGCGTCTACTCTAACGGCTTAAAATTCTAATATACCACTACAGATAGCTTTTAGTGCCTTTTTATTAATCCAACACCATATAGATTTAAACTGAAAAAAACCCTATATTTTTGTAAATATATTTTCTAAAACCTAAGAAGTGTAATAGCAGCAGCATTTTGTCAAGTACTCAAGGGGCCATATGAGAGCCATTTATTCTAATTCTGAGCACAACAGTCTTTTCTGATGCATTTTATTTTAATATTCAAAACGGTACTGCGAGAGCATTCATGTTCATTCTTATAAGGAAAAACCGAAAAATCAGGCTAACTATAAAGACTAAGGTATGCCAGCATTTTATATCACTTTTGCTTAAGGCTAAATGCTTTTCCTACAGGCTTTTGAATGTAAAGTGTTCTTTGGGTGAACATTGTCCTCAAAACTTAACAGAATTTAGAGTGTTAATTAGACATATTATAAAGGAGGCTTGCCTCCGGTTGTTTCTGAAATAGAAAATCAAAAATCTGTAGAGCGTGAAGTATTTGGAACTGACACTATAGCCTGCAGCATGGACTGTATTCATAGATCATATGTTTGGAAAGGTGCAGTAAAGAAGTTGGTCTGGGGAAAGCCTGCAGCTGTAAATTATTTAGAAACAGTGGGAACAAAAGCTCGGCCCTTTAGGAAACTCTCTAAGCCATTAAATGTTTGGCTGTGTCTATGGCAACAAGAACGGGTTTAACGATTTTAATTAGAAACAGATAAAACTGTGTAATATTTTGTTCTGTTTTTCTCCTTGTAACAGTGCTGCGCTTAGCTATTCTAAAACTCTTCAGAGTGCTAATGAGATTCTTGAAATTGTTCTGAACTTTAGTACCCTTAGGGTTTCAGGCTTGTGAACAGTATTATGCCATGGCATCAGAATTAGAAGTCCTCAATAATTACTAAGGTTATTACATATTCTATAGATACCAAAAAATGCTATAAAAATTGATTTTGAGAGAGCTTTTAAGATCTATTTTACAATGATCTGGTGGTAAAACCACTAGGAAGTGTGTTCATATTGCAGTAGTGATATGGTAAACATTGAATTTGAGCTGTTTAATAAACAAAAGGATAGTGAGGCTATATTACATTTTAATGCTTGAAGTTTTACTGTCTCATTGATGAAACCTGCAGTGTGCCTTTTCCCCCCGAAATGAATACTTTTGTATTAACAAAAATTAATATCCTTACATCTTTAAACTAATTCTTGACATACAGTTGTTGAGCTGGAATTGCTGTGTGTGTGTGTGTGTGTGTGTGTGTGTGTGTGTGTGTGTGTGTGTGTGGTCAGCTGAAGATTGTTTTATGGTAGCCTCAAAAGGCCCCAGTCAGGATGGGGGTGGAGGGCTATTGTGCTGCCTATTGTACATACACAAACAAAAACATAGTCCTTCCCAGAATTTAAGACAAGATGTAAAAAAAAGTTAGTGAACAATTTGATAAAATTACTGAGCAATGGGTGCACAACTAGTTGAAAGACTGTACTCAGAGAGTAGTTATCAATAGTTTTCTGTCAGACTGGAAGGATGTATCTGGAGGGGTCACACAGATTTGTCCTGGATCCAGTACTATTCAGTATTTTCATTAATAACTTGGATAATGGAGTGGAGACAGTGCTTACAAAATTTGGGGATGACACCAAACTTGGGAGGGTTTCCAAACACTTTGGAGGACAGGTTTAGAATTAAAACTTGATAAACTGGAAAACTGGTCTGAAATCAGCCAGAGGAAATTCAATATAGATGAGCAAAGTACTTCACTTAAAAAGGAAAAAAATCAAATGCACAACAAAATGGGGAATAACTGTTTAGATGGTATAGATGGTAGTACTGCTTGAAGAGGATCTGGGGGTTATAGTGGATTGCAAATTGAATGAATATACACTGATGCAGTTGCAAGACAAGGGTAATATAATTCTGGGGTGTATTAACAGCAGTGTTGTATGTAAGACATGGGAGGTAACTGTTGCGGTCTACTTGGCATTGGAGAGGCCTCAGTTGGAGTACTGTATCCATTTCTGGGCACCACACTTCAAGAAAGGTGTGGACAAATTGGAGAGAATCCAGAGGAAAGCAACAAAAATTATTAAAGGGTTAGCAAACCTGACCTATGAGAAAAGATTGGGGGGGGAGGGAACTGGGCATATTTAGTCTTGAGAAAAGATGACTTGGCATGGGGTGGAGGGACTTGATAAAAGTCTTAGAATGTGTTAAGTGCTGTTATAAAGGGGACTGTGTTCCTTATGTCCACTAAAGATAGGACAAGAAGTAATGGTCTTAAGCTGCAGCAAGGGAGATTTAGGTTACATATTAGGAAAAACTTTCTAACTTCTGTTCACCCTTTGTTATACAAAAGCAAGGAGAATTAAAATTGAGATGTGGCAAATTTAAAACTGATAAAAGGAAATGTTTTTTCACATAATGCACAATTAGCCTGTGAAATTCATTGCCACAAGATATCATTGGGGTCAAGAGATTAGCAGGATTCAGAAAAAGATTGGACACTTATGGATAATAAGAAAACCCAGAGTTGATATAAAAGATTTTTTTTAAACAAAGTTTCAGAAGTTATTTAAATGTCATGAGTTAGTACATAAGCCAGTTTGTTAATTTTTGGGGAATTGTGGGCTGTTTACTCCATAAATGCCTCCTGCAGGATTTCTTGAAGCTTCCTCTGAAGTCGTTGTGATTAGCCACCGCCATCGACAAGATATTGGACTAGTTGGTATGGGTCTGATTTAGTATAGCAGTTCTCCCTGTATCAGTACAGCTGCCTCCATACTAGTGTGTTACACTGATTTAACTATGTCATGTTAAAAATCTAGTTAAATTGGTACAAAAATGGTATGTAAACAGACTTTTTGTGACGGAGCTTAGTGAACATTGCAAGGGCTCTGCAAGAAACCGTTGGCTTACTGCATATGTCATAATGTAACAGCTGCACAGCTTCTAAAGTTCGCAAGAGAGAGGCTCCTTTCTGTGTACCTCAAGGTTTGCAAGATAGAGCTTTCCTTGGGGTCTTGCAACATCGTTTCAGATTTAATATTCCATCCTTTCTCTTGACATTTTCTTCTTAACTTGTGTTTAGGTGTGAATATTTTGGAATTGGTATTACTGCAGCATATTTGTTGTTTGTCTTTTAAATTGTTTGCATATGCACTCTATGTGCAGTATTTTTAAAATACATTACCACTGAAAAGTAAAATATAAGTCCTGTATTACCATCCTTATCCAATTAAGCTGCACTCAGAATGTTAAAGGATTTGGAAAAATAATTTAGTGCTGCTCAATATTATCTATTTAGTGGGCCATTAGGCCTGTCTGTTCTTAGTTTGAGTATCTTAGAATATTAAAGGAAATCAAAAGAATCATTAGATTATTGAGCTTGGGTCGTATTATTCCTTTATATCATTGAAAGTGATGTTTTTATTCTAAGAAACTGCTTGCCATTAATATATTTTTCACAGGTCTTTGAATTTAAGTTACTATCATATATGCGTTGTTTTGGATCTATTTAGAAAAATGCAAATTAGGTGTGTTGCAAGTCCATAAATGAGTTCTAAATTATGCAGAGTATCCAATTTTTTAATCAACTCTTGGTATCCAGGGACTGTTAACCAGGATCCAAATTTTTAAAAGTGACTTGTGATTTTGGGTGCATTAATTTTTGATTGTTCTGCTTTAGACCACTTTAAAAGGGCAAATTTTCAGCGTGGATGCTTAGTGCTTTCTAAAAATCAAGTCTTGGTCTCAAAATGGGCCCCCAGAATTGGAGAGAGACACAATCACTAGTCAGTTCTGAAACTCGTGGTCTATAAAGAGTCTCTGCTGACAGTAATCTTCCTATCAGAATTTTTTTTAATTGCTAATATTTCAGCAATGGAATAAAAACACTTTGAATAGTGTTGATTCAGGATAAAAGCTCAAAGTTTATATTGTACAGATGTGAAAAAAGACTGAGACATTATGCCACTGCAGTTATGGTAACCGTTTCCAAGAATTATGGTATATTTATCTACCAGCTATGCCTTTCATTCTCAGCAGATGTGACGTCAGTTGTTTGTTATATATTATTAAAGATTATACGTGTTTTCTCTTTCTAAAATGTGACACACTTTAGAGAGCGCCAAATGTCAGTAAAAGTAATAATCATGCTGTTTGTATAAATAAATAACACACGTTGCATGAAGGCTTGGACTTATTGCAGTAGTGTTAAAACAACTGGAGACCACTCACTGGTGCAGACATTTGTAATTATTTAATTTCAGGTTTTGACTACCTGGTTAATAACCAACAATTCTGGATAATGAATAACATTAGTATCATTCCCTATTAAGGTAGATACTTTCAGTATGCCGTTTTCATTTTCTTAAAAGGAATGCTTTGTGTTTGTTTAATTATTTGCATGTGTGTACATGCACCTATCCATGTGCTTGAGGTGCCCTTGACATAACTTTAAAATATTCACCTCAGAAAGAGCGCTCCAACATAATTGAGAGGCAGTATTATCCCTCAAGTTGTAGTACTCATTTGTATGAAATATGTAAACACATTTGTTTCTGATTGACCCTTTGTAGAGAAACTTATCTTTCATCATACTAGACCACTTTTTAGGTGGGTTTCAAAATTAAGTCTCAGAAAATGCATCGGCCTGTGAACTGTTTTTACCTCAATAGTAAAACATTTTTAGTGCCTCCTGTGGTGAAACAAGGAAAAGTTTGGAAGTTCAGGGTGTGCTGTCCAGTACACAATTGATGACTCATTCCACTTATCATAGCATTGACAATTATTACCTTAATTTTTTCATCCATGGTCCTGTAGTCATTTCTCTGAACACTTCTGTGTGCATCAAGACTGCTGCCCTTAGATTTATGCATTTTAAACGCTTGACAAACTCAAAAGATGATCCAGTAATAGTTCAACATCAAATACATATTTTGTTGTCCCTTTGTACTTAAGAATGGTGGTAAAATAAAGGTCCCTAAATAGAGAGTAGTCATATGTCCAACTGTATATGTTTTTAATGGGAATCTGTCATGTATGTATGTGTATATTTATGGTGTAAATAAAGGAATGGTGTAGAAAATGTTTTCTGGTAATTTTATCGCTGTTCCCCATTCTTCCATATTATTAAATTTTAAAAACATATTATATAAGAATATCCACAGAATTTCATACTTGGAAGTCATGCAGTAGCTATAGAATTTGTGAAAAAGCAAAAGACTGTTGGTCACATTTTATCTTGCAGCCTGTGAAACTTGCATTTTAAGGGGCAACTCCTGGCTCTCATTAAAACTCCAATTGACTTTAATAGGGTGAGGATTTCATCCTAAGTGTTCAGTGAGCTAACAAAATTAAAAGTAAACCACTTCTGACAATGGGATAACACATTTTGCTATTAAAATCCAGAGGCTACATGGATGTAGCTGATTTTTAACAGAATTATTTAGGGTCCTGTTCTGCAAACCACTTGATCACGTGCTTAAGGTTAAGCATGCTTTGCTGAACTTTAAACTAAACTTAACTTTGTGTTGTTGATGGATATAGGCCTTAATGCATAATCTGATTGTTTTCATTTGTGATGCAAGATGCTTATAGATAGGTAAAATAACCTAAGGCTTTCTAATAGTTGCTTCCTACTGTATGGACGTAACTGGATTATTTGTATTCATTAATGTGAATTCAGTATGCGATACTGTTGAAGTCCCCGTGGTGGGGGAGAAAATTTGAAGTATGTTTCCTGGGGCCAAATAGAGATGTTCTGTAATGGTTATGGATGGAGCTATACTAACAGAATGAGAGAGCAAAAGCAATGAGGAGTCCTTGTGGCACCTTAGAGACTGACAAATTTATTTGGGCATAAGCTTTCGTGGGCTAAAACCCACTTCATCAGATGCATGGAGTGGAAAATACAGTAGGCAGATATAAATACACAGCACATGAAAAGATGGGAGTTGCCTTACCAAGTGGGGGGGTCAGTGCTAACGAGCCAATTCAATTAAGGTGGAAGTGGCCTATTCTCAACAGTTGACAAGAAGGAGTGAATACCAAGGGAGGAAAAATCACTTTGGTAGTGCTAATGAGGCCAATGTAATCAAGGTGGCCCATTTCAAACAGTTAACAAGGTGTAAGTATCAACAGAGGGAAACTAGTTTTTCTAGGGACAAAATGAGAGGGGTTTGCCTAATTTTCTGTCCTATATAACAGCTGACTCAGGTATAAAGCCAGTGCAAATATTTGAACTAATTTTTCTGAGAGATGTAACATTGAACCTGAGCTCTTGGCACAAAACTATATTTATTTTTAACTAGCTCACTTGATAAATAGATACTTCTATATTCAGGGTTATGACCTGTACAAGATAAAAAAACTCTGGATAAAAACAAGACAAACACTCTAATCAACAAAACCAATTAGGATACTTACTCCAGACTAGCTCTCTGTTCTAAAGAAAAATATAGCAACATATGAGGTAAAATAAATCATTTGTCATACCCTACACAATCTTCCATGATCAATACTAAGACTAGATTATTAAAATATTAAGATTAATACTAAACTTAATGAACCTAACTTGGAATAGCACTTATTTCATAGAGGAAACCACAAAGCAACATAGCAATCATTTAAGTCTTTTTGAAATGGAAAGTGCTATCCTGTGAAAGATGGTATGGCACAATGATCTACACAGTGCAATCACCCAGAAGTTAAACCTCCTATCCATGACAGCCATGCAGCAGAGAAGAAAACAAGCAGGCATTCAAAGGACTTAGAGTGATAATTATAGTTTCTTTTGGCTTTTTGAAAATTTAAAGTCAGTATTAGAAAATATAGTATAGTCTGGAAACAAAGTAATTTGGTTATGTGGGAGATCATATCTCTCTGTTAAACTGCCACAGTTGAAATTGGCTCCCTCCATATAAATAAAAGGAAGCTGCTAGCTGGGCATTGTATGAGGAGTCCTTGGTTTTGGAACTCCCTCTTTCAGTCCAAGAGATCCTGAATTTTTTAACCATTCGGGTGTTTTTCTCTTTTCTCAGCAGCGTGGAATGGTTTGCTGCTGTAGGTCCCAACCTGCGCTCCTTACAAATAGCCAGACAGCATGCAGGTTACACCCTTGAGTGTCTTTATATAGTCACAGCCCTGGTCTGGCCACTCTGTCCCCCACCAGCCTTGGTTACTTCCAGCGGTCTTGATTACTACTTGCAGAGTAATCCCAATACACTTCCAGTCCCAGATTGCCCCCCAAAAATGTGTATTCTGTGCTGTCCAGCCCTTTCCTCCTTTCCTGGACAGTCCAGATATATTAGTCCGTTTCCCCTCTAAGGGGATTGACATGCAATGGACTGCCTTAAATGCAGTTACCCAAATAATTCACAACACTGGATTTGTTTTAATTAAAGAATAAAACAAGTTTAACTACAAGGAGATAGGTTTAAGTGAGTACAAATATAAGGCATTAAAGTCAGAAATGGTCTCAAGAAAAATAAAGACAAAACACGTTCTAAACTTAACAAACCAGACTTCGTTTAAGGTGAAATTCTTACCACATGTGGTCAGCTCTGTTGCTGGGAGCATTTCAAGTCAGGATCTACTCCTAAAGTCCATAGACGGTTTCTTTCGTCGTCTTGTGGAAGAGAGAAATGGCTAGGGGGAGAGAACTTGGGTTGCTTTTGCCCCTTACTTTTATAGTTTAGTCACCCCTTGAACTGCAGTTTCTTGAACCTTACCCCAAGAAGTAAGGGTGGAGACATAGAATCATAGGAGTGGAGGGAACCTCGGGGGGTCATCTAGTCCAGTCCCCTGCACTCATGGCAGGGTTAAGTATTATCTGGACCATCCCTGACAGGTGTTTGTCTAACCTGCTTTTAAAAATCTCCAATGGTGGAGATTCCAGAACCTCCCTAGGCAGTTTATTCCATTGCTTAACCACCCTGACAGGAAGTTTTTCCTAATGTCCAACCCAAACCTCCCTTGCTGCAATTTAAGCCTATTGCTTCTTGTCCTATCCTCAGAGGTTAAGAAGAATAATTCTTCTCCCTCCTCCTTATAACAACCTTTTATGTACTTGAAAACTGGTATCATGTCCCCTCTCAGTCTTATCTTTTCCAGACTAAACAAACTCAATGTTTTCAATTTTCCGTTCTTAGGTCATGTTTTCTAGACCTTTAATCATTTTTGTTGCTCTTCTCTGGACTTTCTCTAGTTTGTCCACATCTTTCCTGAAATGTGGCTCCCAGAACTGGACACAATACTCCAGGTGAGGCCTAATCAGTGGGGAGGAGAGTGGAAGAATTACTTCTTGTGTCTTGCTTACAACACTCCTGCTTATACATCCCAGAATGATGTTCGCTTTTGTTTTTTTGCAACAGTGTTACACTATTGACTCATACTTAGCTTGTGGTCTACTATGACCCCCAGATCCCTTTCCGCAGTACTCCTTCCTAGGCAGTCATTTCCCATTTTCTATGTGTGCAACTGATTGTTCCTTCCTAAGTAGAGTACTTTGCATTTGTCCTTATTGAATTTCATCCTATTTACTTCAAACCATTTCTCCAGTTTGTCCAGATCATTTTGAATTTTAATTCTATCTTCCAAAGCACTTGCAACCCCTTCCAGCTTGGTATCGTCCGCAGACTTTATAAGTGTACTCTCTATGCCATTATCTAAATCATTGATGAAGATATTGAACAGAACCGGACCCAGAACTGATCCCTGTGGGACCCCATTCGTTATGCCCTTCAAGCATGACTGTTAACCACTGATAACTACTCTCTGGGAATGGTTTTCCAACCAGTTTTGCACCCACCTTTATAGTAGCTCCATCTAGGTTGTATTTCCCTAGTTTTTTATGAGAAGGTCATGCGAGACAGTAACTGACTGTTATTAATCACGTTATCTTCTAGATGTTTGCAAATTGATTGCTTAATTATTTGCTCCATTATCTTTCTGGGTACAGAAGTTAAGCTGACTCATCTGTAATTTCCTGGGTTGTCCTTATTTCCCTTTTTATAGATTGGCACTATATTTGCCCTTTTCCAGTCTTCTGGAATCTCTCCCATCTTCCATGACTTTTGAAAGATCGCTAATGGCTCAGTTATCTCCTCAGTCAGCTCCTTGAGTATTCTAGGATGCATTTCATCAGGCCCTGGTGACTTGAAGACATCTAACTTGTCTAAGTAATTTTTAACTTGTTATATTTGTATTTTAGCCTCTGATCCTACCTCATTTTCACTGACATTCACTATGTTAGATGTTCAATCACCACCAACCTTCTTGGTGACAACCGAAACAAAAGTCATTAAGCACCTCTGCCATTTCCACATTTTCTGTTATTTCTTCCCCCTTCCCCTCCCCCCATTGAGTAATAGTCCTACCCTGTCCTTGGTCTTCCTCTTACTTCTAATGTATTTGTAGAATGTTTTCTTGTTACCCTTTATGTCTCTAGCTAGTTTGATCTCGTTTTGTGCCTTGGCTTTCCTAATTTTATCCCTACATACTTGTGTTATTTGTTTATATTCATCCTTTGTAATTTGACCTAGTTTCCACTTTTTGTAGGACTCTTTTTTTTTATTTTTAGATCACTGAAGATCTCCTGGTTAAGCCAGTGTGGTCTTTTGCCATACTTCCTATCTTTCCTACGCAGTGGGATAGTTTGCGCTTGTGCCCTTAATAATGTTTGTTTGAAAAACTGCCAACTGTCTTCAATTGTTTTTCCCCTTAGACTTACTTCCCAGGCGATCTTACCTACCAACTCCCTGAGTTGAGTATTCTAGGAAAGTCTGCCTTGTTGAAATCCACTCTTTATTTTGCTGTTCTCCCTCCTACCGTTCCTTAGAATCATGAACTCTACCATTTCATGATCACTTTCACCCAAGCTGTCTTCCACTTTCAAATTCTCAAACAGTTCCTCCCTATTTGTCAAAAGCAAATCTAGAACAGCCTCTCCCCTAGTAGCTTTCTCCACCTTCTGAAATAAAAAATTGTCTCCAATACATTCCACTTGTTGGATAATCTGTGCCCTGCTGTGTTACTTTCCCAACAGATGTCTGGGTAGTTGAAGTCCCCCATCACCAAGTCCTGTGCTTTGGATGATTTTGTTAGTTGTTTAAAAAAAGCCTCATCCACCTCTTCTTCCTGGTTAGGTGGTCTGTAGTAGACCCCTATCATGACATCACCCTTGTTTTTTACCCCTTTTATCCTTACCTAGAGACTTTCAACAAGTCTGTCTCCTATTTCCATCTCAACCTCCAATCCAAGTGTATACATTTTTAATATATGAGGCAACACCACCTCCCTTTTCCCCCCTGTACAGTATACTAATACTTCCAGTTCTTCCTGTTTATTCCTCAAACTCCTTGCATTTGTGTACAGATATCTAAAATCAAGTGTGAAGACCACGAGTTTCATAACTGACTAGTGATTGTGTGTGTCTCCAATTCTGGGGGCCCATTTTGAGACCAAGGCTTGGTTTTCAGAAAGCACTCCCACCTCTCTCTGTTCTGGATTGCACCCCAAAATATGACACCATCCTTGGAAGTTTTAAAGAAGAAGTTAAATATCTCTCAGGGATCGTCTAGGTATATTTAATCCTGCCTCTGAGATGGACTAGATAATCACTTGGGGTCCCTTTCAGACTTACAATTCTATGGTATTGGATGGATGTTAGTTGTCTCATCTTCTCCTATTTAGAGTTAAGGGACTGGTAATGAGAAATGAAAACTTGTAGTATGCCTTATCTCCAAGTGTAAGATGTGCTAAATGAAACATTAAAGTGCTCCTGTATGGTTCAACCTTTTACTAATGCGAGTTGTCAGTTGATTTTTTTGCTGGAGAAAGCAGAAATGTATTTTATCATAAACTCATTCATTTGTGAATACTCTGAACTAGAGCAATAGTTTTCCTCTGCAGTGCTGTTAAAAATAGTATGTCCTAGGGACAGAGGAATCAGCTGTGTAAAGTATCTGAGTATTGCTACATTTTGAGGATTTCTATAATGATATGAAATTCAGTTGAGAAATGACATTCATTAGATATTTGAACTCATGAGTCAAAAGAAAAATAAATATGAGGGGAGAGATCTTTTTAAAGTGTGTGCATATATTTGAATTATTTGGAAGTCCTTGATTTTTAATGAAATATTTATTTCTACCTACAATTGCTTTTATAATACATGCATGCACTAAAATTTACATCATATACAATGCCAGCTTTGGTAAAATATACTAGTAAGTGAAGTCTAATGTTGGGGCAATTTTAAAACATAGTTTAGTTAGGATTTTTTCCTGTTCACTTTGCTCCTTTTTTCAGTCTCTGTATTGGGGTTTAGCTTTGTCTACTGTTTTTGGCCCTGTGTGTTACTTTGAGGTTTTTTCCCTACTTTCTGCTCGTTTGCACTGTGACACATCTAAAAGGTTGACTCTCATTAAATGAGAGGATAAAGGGGAAAATCAGACTGTTGTTTTCAGCCATTTGAGGTCTGATTGGAAGGTATATTATTTTTACCTTTTGGTGATTTTATAAAATATTTGTTTTCTCTCTTGTAGTTTTGGATATGGCCAGGCATGTTCCTCTCTACAGAGCTCTGCTAGAGTTGCTCCGTGCTATTGCCTCCTGCACCTCTATGGTGCCGCTGTTGCTGCCTCTGTCTGGGGAAAATGGAGAAGAGGAGGAAGAGCAGTTGGAATCTCAAGCTTCTGTTGGCACTTTATTGGCTAAAATGAAGACATGTGTGGATACCTACACCAACCGATTGAGGTACAGTAAACATTTTAATCTCTCCTGAGCTTTCCTGTAAAGTATTTTTGGTGCATTTATTATTAATTTTAGAAAAAAACAAAAGCTGCGAAGATAAATATCTCTGTGTCACAGTCCAAAGTGATAAAACAGTATACCATTTTATTGCCTCTGCTAGGTTTTAAGGTCACTCTTCATAACATTTTATGTCATTATTCAGTTAAATTGATTTTTACCAATTAGCAGAATGGTTTATGGACTACAATCTATCAGTTCAATTGAGATTTAGGTTTCATTTTTATGTATTTTGTTTTACCGTACATTCCTCTTACCAGAAGTTAAATAATAAACTTGAAACTTCCAAAATAAGTTGGTATGTTTTGGATATTGTCCCTCTTTAGTAGTAGTTACTCACCGGTAGGAAAGATTGGTACTAATCTAGTGTTTGGGGGCTTAAACCTTCCATTTTCCCTAACTTTATTCCTGCTGGGCTGCAACAAGACAAACCTAACTCTTACAGGTCTATGCATGTCCTGCTGCCAATCTGAAGATAGGAGCTGCTAAATAAGCTCACTCCCTCAGAAGTGGGAGTGGAGCAGTCAGAGGCAGAGAAAATGAGGGCAACTCCCCTGGCTCAATGGCTTTTGAAAGAAAGATGACATGGTTGCCATGCCTTCTGCTTATAGGTGAAGGACGCACCTTATAAGTGGGCTCTCCCCAGAAGTTTCACTACTGAAGAAAAGCCTTTGGAACTTGTCAGTAAGGGTGATATCCAGAGGGAATCATGAGTTTTTTTGCACATTGGTGTTACTGTGGATTCTGCTATACGTATACACGCACTTCATGTGCACAAGACTGGAAATTTTTGAGTAGCAGTGGCCATTGGGGCCACACATGCACCTTGTGCTCCCGTGCATACATGTGTGTCTTTTATGCCATGTGTTGGCATGTAGGTATGTGATACCATTTGCCAGATTTAACCTTCAGCCCTTACAACTGTGGCTGAGGTTTGTGTACACCTTAACCAGATACTCTGTGGACAAAAAAGGTCACAGTCTTGCCCCAAGTCCTAGGAGAGCTAAGTTGGTGGTTGGGCCCAGTGAACATACGGAAAGAGACCATGTTCTGTCTCCTCCCTGACTCACAAACTCATAGACTTTAAGACCAGAGGCACCCAAAGGAAGAAAGAGAAAGTACTTACAAGTTACTGTAGTTCTTCAAAGGTGTTGCTTCTACATAGTCACACTCCCTGCCTGTATCTTCTGAAGGACAGTTGGGACCGCTCCTCCCTTTTGTACCCTTGTGCCTGGTCTACACTGGGGAGGGGGAGGGGGGTGTCGATGTAAGATACGCAACTTCAGCTACGGGAATACCGTAGCTGAAGTTGACATATCTTATTCCGACTTACCTCCCGTCCTCACGGCGTGGGATCAACGGCTGCGGCTCCCCCGTCGACTCCGCTACCGCCGCTCGCTCCGATGGAGTTCCGGAGTCGACAGAGAGCGCGTTCGGGGATCGATATATCGCATCTTAACGAGACGCAATATATCGATCCCCGATAAATCGATCGCTACCCGCCGCCGGTAGTCTGGACATACCCTTGGAGACATACATAAAGTGAGGAGGCATGAGAGGGTGAATGGCCTAAATACTGCTTTCTGGAAGATTCCAAGCTTGCAAGCCTAGGACAAATTTATTCCAGTAATGTGAATATTGATATAATGCTCTCCAAGAATTACCATTACTGGTAAGTAACTTCTCTGTAACAGAAGAGCTGAAAGGTTCAGTGGCTTTATTGTATCAACACTTTTGATAAATTCACCATTGTGTGATCAAATTTACCTCTGAAATGTTCAGCTTGGATAAGTTTCAGTATTGGCTTTAAAAATTGAAGTTGTCTCCAGAATGTATCATCATTCATTATTCATTTAGCACAGTGTGAAAGGTAAGGATGTCATCTTTTAGCACAAGCGAAATTAAAAATTTAAATTATTAGCATGTACTGTATCTTGTCTAGCACATTTATCATTGAAATATTGCTCAGTTTTCCATTGGCTGTCAATACTTTAAATGTGAGCTGAGATGATTTTGTCATCTTTTTTTCCAACATTTGAGAGTCTAAATTAAATTAAATTTTTAGTTTCATTTCCTTGCCATTCTAGCACTTTCATCTACCCAAAATTTGATAAAGTACAGCATACACTGTATCTGCTAACTGTGATAGAGTATAATTTTTGCCTCAGAAAAATCAGAATTTTGGAACAGAGTTTATAGCAATAAAGATTTTTTTTGTTTTATGTTTTTTTTAAAGCGTCCAGGTAAAAGTAGAGAAAAAGAATGGGAGAATGTTAATATGGATTACTTATTCCCATTGAAAGTATTATGACAATTTATTCTTGGTGTATTTTGTTACTGGGCTTGTTGATTTTTAGGTGATTTTCAATGGAATGATCTTATTTAAATCTCCATAATCAGTGTTCAAAAACTGATCATCACGGCTCGTGTGCGCATGTGCATGCACACACCTGCAGATTTATACTCTGGCTGTGGGAATGTGGGGGATCTATTCTCTTCCCCCACTTCAATTTTAGAACTTCATCTGCCTTTCTCTGGCTCTCCAGAAGAGGTCTCTCAGTAGCTTCCTCTCTCTCACATAGGTGTGGTACAGTCTTCAGCTGGGCTTTCTCCTCCCTTTTTCCCAGAAGCACACATGTATCAGAGGGAGTTTAGAGAGATTCTCGGATCATTTTCCCCTAATCTTCTAAACCCAGACAAAAGGAAAGCAGACTGTGTGGGAATAGTGTTCATACACAAAAAGGCAGAGCTGGAGTTCCACAATTATGAATTTGACTTACCAGTGGCATGTGCATTTACAAATGGTGGAATAAAACCACACTTCTTTCAAACATGGGTTAATGTCTTACCTTTGAATTACATTAGGTGCATGAAGCTAAGTTTTGGGCCCAAAAGAAAGCGGTTGACATGTTTATAAAAGCCTGGTGAATGGAACCTTCTTCAGATATGCAGTCTTTTCTGCCTACAAGGGAACTACCAGCAGAAGTTTCTATATTGACAGCACATCATTCACATTGCTAGAAAGGTCCTGTTTCATGGACCCAAGCCAGACAAAAGGATTTCAAGGAGGCCTAGTTCTAACCTGTAACCTTTAGTCTCCCTTGCGTGCCTACTTATTTTGGTGTTTGTTTTTTCTGTGCCCCAACTCCATTTGAAGTCTAAGTTTATCTTTCCTGGGATTGAACCAAAGTATTGTTTTAGCCCTTCTGATAACCACTTTAGAATGGGGATAGGAGTTTGACTTTTACAATGTGTGCGAGACTTCCTATTGTTGCTTGGGATACATGTGGTGTAGACTGGTTTGAGACTTCTGGCAGTGATTCCAGAGGATCTTCCTCAAAAGAGCTTTGATCTCTTCAGTTTGCAAGAATCTGTTTTTAAAACTACGTACTTTTGCCAGTGTTTGGGAATGGGCAAAGACTCCTGCCATGGGTAGAGTTGGGTCTGGTTGTTTAGAAAGGGCTGTGTGATGATTGAAGCTGTGCTCATCTATTAAGTGGATTTGTTACAGAAATGTAAAACAAAATGTAATAACTAGTGACTAAAAGGGAATTAAATTCTGTCTCTGAGTGGCTAGCAATATAGTCAGGAAGACAGAAGTGTCCTGGGATGAAGAGATGTCTAAATTGTAATAGATTTCAGGCCAAAAGAAATGTTTGATCAAAGACATGCCATGGAAATGAATCCCTTGAGACAGCTTTCCCCATCTAGTTCAAAGGAATTATTTCAAGTACCACATGTTGATTGGAAAGAAACTGAAAGATTATCAGTAACTATTGGGTATAATACTAATAATAGTCTATAATACATAGACAAGAAGGCAAGACAATAAAGCTTAATCAAAGGTAGTGTAACTGAAAGACGTCATTGATTGTACAGTGATCCAAAGGTTTGCATCATGTTTATAATGATGACGGCATCCACATGTAGACAGAGATTTCGGAGACATTTAAATGAGTAATAAGCCCAAAGGAGAGGGAAACAATAAGAGGGCTTCACTGAGAAGGGCATGATACACAAAATAATAGATAACATGAGCAATGATACTTGTATCTTATAGCAAGAAGGCGGGGGGACACAAAGTATGAGAATGTAAAACTGAATCCTAATCTACAATAACTACAAGATATCATATTTAGCAGGACGGTTACCTAGATATTAGATGAGATATAAATTAACCTGCAGCTGTGGTTTCCTCTCCAGTCTCTCCAATCATTATTTTACTTAAGGTTATAAAGGTTATTGTTTTGATATAAGTACTGTAAGGCATTCTTATGGAGAAGGTAAACCAAATTTGAATGTCAAATGATTAAAGTCAAAGGTACCTCCTTGAGGTATTTGTCCCAAGGCCTGTTGCTCTCCCAAAAATCACTTATAGTACACTGTCTATTGTCACAGTTGAATCCACTAGCATTAGACCCTTGGAAAATAAAGCACTCAGAATTAGAGACCGCTATTGAAAATTTAGCCATCTGTACCCAGTCAGTGTCTAGCTACTAAAGTAGCAGCAGATATTAAGGTCCAGATCCTCAAAAGATATTTAGGTGCCTAATTCCCTTTTATTTCAATTAAGGATCTATGGCCTATGTCCCCTTTGGCCTTTGAGGATCTGGCCTTAAGTCCCCTGCATCCATTAAACTGTAGACCTAAATTTTAGCTTTGGGTTTCCCACATATCACCAGAACCAAGGAATCTAACATTGCTAAAGCTAATTATTTAGCAGTTAGTCATTACTAGCAAAACTTGTAAACCCCAAATATAGTTTGTTTTGGGTTATCATTGTTAATACTTGGCACCTAAATCATTTTCCTCTTCCCTCTTCAAGGAATCTAGCTGCAGAGCTGTTATGGGTATTAGCTTTGTGATGATTTGCTGAGCTGTCATACCTTGCCTTTGTGAAAATTAATAGGCCCTAGTTTTGGAATAATTTAAAGCAGCTTTTTTTGAAAGTTAGTTTCATTTTCCTGACATGAGGCTCAATCACAACCTCCTTCAATCTCACCATGTGGTGTTAAAGGCCTAGTCGTCTTAATTTATACATCTTCCACTCCATCTGTGCTCCACATTGAGAAATGCTGCCCTAAAGGCTAGGGGTTTCTCTTCTCATGGAGGACCAAAAGCAAGATTATTTGTAATCCTGTGTGGGTCTGCCTTCATTTCAGACAAACAAGTCAGGAGTGTGTGTTCCATGCTTGAGTGGGATACGTTGCCAGGTCCAAGGACGGAGGTTTTGTTTAGATTTCTTTTTACTAACAGCCACAAATCCTGTAAATGAGTGAGACCTAGCACAGTCATATCTTGGGTTACATCTCAGTGTGCTTATTAGTGCATATCTAATCATTTAGTTTATCTGGCTAAAGGTATGCTTCCCCTTTTTTATTGCTCCTTCATTTTTGGGAAGAGGAAGAGTCTCCAGGAGACAAGGTCCCAGGCCACATGATGAGGCAAAATAACACACTTTCTTGTTTCTTTTAGTTGTTGGTATTTTACTATTTTGAAAAGTTTAATTTTGGAGCTTATTGCATTTCCTCAACCGACTCCCTGGTTCAAGTGAGGTTTGGCTTACCTGACTTTATAGTTTTGATATGTATATGTACCCAGGAGATGTACTGTATCATACATAATATGGATTCAACCTGGAGAAACTCATTCACATAAGTGGCTCCATTAGAAATATAGTGGAACTGATCCAGTCCTAGGACATAAGGTCTTTAGAGGCACCTGCAGACTTAAGGTGGTTTACAAGGACTCTTTAGGGTAGTTCATAGAACTGGCCAAGTAAAGGAGTTTAAAAGGTTCTCAGGCTTTGCTTCTGTTTTGAGAGTAAATAGTTTAGCCAAATTAAGAGTATAACTCTATTTCCATTATAAGATTGCTTTTAATCTCCTCCTCAAATTTAACCAAAGCTGAAGAAATTTTACTCAATTTTCTTGTGTGGCATTCTGCATGAGGAAAGTTTTTCTTCAACATTTTGAGGATAGTTGGACAGCTGTTTTTGAAGTATGATGATTTCAGAAGTGAAAAGTTTTTCACTTTTCCAAAAGTCTGTTTCCCAAGTACATTTATTTACCTTGCCATGGTGTTCCAATATCAGAATTATAACTCCTTACACCTTTTGTACCCGTCTCTGTACCTTTATAAAGATAACGTTCAAGCTTTTTTTCTGCTCCTCTTTTACTTCAGAAATAGTAGCCATAGAATGTCGCAGTCTTTGTAAGACTGCGAATGTAATATGACAGGAAGCTAAAGCCTGCTGATATCCAGCTTTCTAAGCTAAGGGTGGGAAAGGAAGAATGTTGAGTTCTTCTCTGAGTGCTTGCTCATGTTGATTCTATTCTAGGGGGGGGTGTGTGTGTGTGTGTGTCCCCATGTGCACAGTTGTCAGAGATTTTTGCCTTAGCACAGTGTCTGAGGGATCGGCTGTGGCGCCCTCTGGAGTGTTGTGCTCATGCGTCAGTATATTAAGTGCCACCGGTCCTACGCCCTCTCAGTTCCTTCTTACCACCTGTGGCGGTTGGTCAGAGCACCTTTTTTCCCTTGCCTAGCAAGTGTTCAGCAGTTCTCTCCTTTTCTTCAAGTTTTAGTGTCTTGTAAATAGTTTGTTTACAGTAGTTAGTGAAGTAGTTGTTAAGTACTGTAGTTAGTAAATTAGAGTCCTGAGAGGGACTTTGCCCGTCTCTGGGTTTTAAGCCTTGTTCTGACTGTAACAGGCTATGCCTGTTAGTGACCCCCATAGCAGCTGTCTGAAGTGCTTGGGGGAATCCCATGTGAAGAAGTGTTGCATCTGTAAGAACTTTCGTCCCAGAACGCAGAGTGCAACATCCTTTTGAGGGCTCTCCTCATGGAGGCTGCTTTCTGACCAGCCTCTGAGCCAGCCCAGCCATACTCAACTCCCAGTACTTCGGCCTCGGTGCACAGTGCATCCCCGGCACCAGGCTCTAACCAGCACTGCTCCTCTTCTCCAGTGCTCAAGAAGAAGTTGAAGAAGCGAGACTCCCTGGCACCAGGCAAGAAAGGCCAAGGGGTATGGGGTAAAGGACGCAGTTTGGGCTGCCGAGACGCCCCCTCTTCCTCCGAGGGCTCTGCCACTGACTCCAGGAGTGGTAGGGGACCCAGACTCATAGTGGGGCCAATGCCTTCCCAGAGAGCAAAGGACTCTCCCAACGCAGCCAGCACTGTGCACTGTGATGGACCCGGCAAAGGCTCCCTACGAGGGCAAGCCAGCCGTAATAACCCCCCAGAGGGTGAGTGAACGCTACCGGTCTCCGGAGCTGAGGCAGCGCTCTCCGTCGCCGTGCCCCCAGTCTCTACAACAGCTCAGGTCACTGGTTTGACACTTGAGATTTCTGGCACTGGGCTTCCGGTCTCCGCCCTCTTGACAAGGTTTGCCCAGAGGGAGACAGCAGTCACCGTATTGCCGGCATTAGTCACTCTCCGGCCAACCGTCTGCACAATGTAGATGGCCATCACCTACACTGTGGGAACGTTCTCTGACATGGTACCGGTCCCCCCACTTCCGGCAGCAATCCACCTATTCGAGGCACCGTTCACCCACAGTGACGGTTAGCTGCCACGCTCAGGGGGGTGGACAGGGGCTCTCTGTCCGACACCTTTTTGCTCCCATGGTCGGAGGCTCTGATGTATGCCTTCCCACCAGTGCCCTTGATCAACAGAGTCCTTATGAAGATCAAACATGACAAGGCAAAGGTTATCCTGATAGGCTTGGCCTCGCCAGCACTGGTTCAGCACACAGCTGGACCTTTCGGTAGCTGCCCCGCTGCAGCTGTCTCTGTGGCCGAATCTGCTGTCCCAGAACCACGACGGTCTTCTGCACCCAAACCTGGCGTGCTGCACTTGACAGCCTGGTTACTGCATGGCTGAATGTGGAAGAACAGGAATGTTCAGCCTGGGTCCAACATGTCTTATTGGGTAGCAGAAAGCCCTCCACCAGAGTGACCTAACTGGCCAAATGGAAAAGGTTCACGTGCTGGTCCTCGGACCAAGGTATCTGGGCCGAACAGGCCTCGCTGCAGGCGATCCTTCTGAACTCAAGCTTGACGGGTTATCCCTGCCATCAATTAAGGTCCACTTGGCGGCTATTTCAGGCTTCCACTCCCCGCTCCAGGACAGGTCGGTCTTTGCTTATGACATGATGGTTTGGGGCTGTGTGCGGGCAGTGAGGTAGCTCAGGGTGCAGGGAGGGGATAGCTGGGGGCTGTGCGCCAGGAGGACTCCCCTGTGGTTACTGCTACCAAAGGGCTCCCGGTTTCAGTGCCGTGGTAGGGGCTCCCGGCTTCAGGCCCATGGCGGGGGTGCCAGGGCTTGGGGTTTCAGCCCTGTGGGAGGGGGTGGTGGTGGGCGAGGCTCAGGCTCTGGGTTCCAGCTGCGTGGTCCCGCGGCCCCCCTGAAAGGGCTTGAGGCCCCTTGGGGATGCAGACTCCCGGTTGAGAACCACTGCAGTAGAGTTTGAAATAATGGAGAATGTGCTGGGGGAGAATAGCAGCTGGCAAATGCAGATTACCAAATGGATGTACAACTCTCCTTTTGAACAGAATACAGAAGAGATTTTAAAAGAATTTGGGAGGTTTAACAGACTGGGACGCATTAAGGATAATATATTGCACTGAGATACTTCCAAAAATTACATGCACCACACAAAGTTCCATTATCACAGAGTGATAAAGTAAAAACTGAACTTGGCCAAATGGTAGAGTTCGAGGTTAGTGTGCAAATATGCGCACCGGCTGACTGAGCTAATGGTTTGGTCACCCTAATAATATGTCAAAGACTTGTATAGATTCATAAATTTGAATTCATCTTTCCATGCTTCACAGGGAAGTGATCCTCCCATCATTCTGTCCAAATCCACAGCATTCTGCTGTCGCCTGTCGCACAATCTGGATGTATGTATAGCTCTAAAGATCTTGTGGTCATGCTCCTTGTTTGTTTCGTTTTTCCCAAAATGCCACAGTCTTTGGGCATGCAAACAATCCCTGACCAGATGGATTGTTAGACATCGTGGTGGCATTGTGCAAACCTCTGCAAACTATACAAGGCATTCAGCAAACCTATTCCTGAAGGAATCAAAGCACACACTACAAGATCTCTGGTGACATCCTGGCAGAAAGGTTATGCTTCAACTGAGGAAATCTGCAGGGCAGCAACCTGGTCTTCTATCAATGCCTTTATTAAACATTTAGGTGGAGGAGGAGAGAGTGGGGGAGGTGGCTCTTTGCACATCCTGAATTCTGGCCCCTGGCACACTAGTTACAGCAGCCTTGGAGTTGTGCTAAGATGTATCAACTTGTAACAGCCCTGTATGATCATTACATCAATTGTGAAGAGCTAGAGGTTGTGTGGTGGTGGTGGTGAGGGTGGCAGAATAGGGTCGTTCTGCCAACCCTAACCCACTTGGGAAATTCTATTCTATGGAAAGATTCTTCAGTTGGGATTGGTTCTGCTCTTTAAAGATCCCTTTATCCCACCTGAACAGAATAAAGGCTCCACATTACAGGGCACTATTGTTTGTTTGCGATGAAACAAATAGTTTTACATGTTAAGATGCTTAACGCTCAGGAAAGGGAGGGAGGCAGAGAAAGGGAATTTGTTGATATTGAAAACTCATAGTTACATTTGTCTAATTATTCCTCTTTTTTAATTTTCTTTCTTGCTTTGTTAGCTAGATAATAAATCTATCTGCTAAATTAATTACTACTGGCGTTGAACTGTTTTTAGAGTTCACTGTATGTTGTTTTGGTTTTTGGTTCTTTTTCTTAGTCCTCAAACGTGCTTAAGTGCTTTGCTGAATTAGGGCCTATACATTTATTTACAATATGCTTTAAAATTAAAATTGGAGGAAGACGTTTGGATTTTCCAAATCTAAAGTAAAATATATGAGATTTATTATGGAGAATAGTAACCTGTTTTGAAGAGGGTTTTTTAAAATAATTTTTAAAACAATAATTTCCCTTTCCGTAGCTTGACCAGCCACATTTTCTTTGCCTTTGACATATTTTTCTTTCTTGTAAATCTCAAGGGTTTTTGGGCTTCTGCCAGAAAAGCTGAGGTGCAGTCTCTGTTTCTAGCAAGCAGCCTGAGAATTCTGAATTCAAGAGCCAATCTGTGGCCTTCACTGGGTGCTATTAGAGCAGGGGTGGGCAAATTATGGCCCAGGGGCCACATCTGGCCCTCCAGATATTTTAATCTGGCCCTCGAGATCCCGCTGGGGAGCAGGTTCCGGGGCCCGCCCTGCTCGAGCGGGGTTGGGGCCTTGCCTCGCCTCGCTCCGGGCGGCTCCCAGAAGCAGCAGCATGTCCCCCTTCCAGCTCCTACACATAGGGGCAGCCAGGGGGCTCCGCACGCTGCCCCTGACCCAAGTACTGCCGCTGCAGCTCCCTTTGGCTGGGAACCACGGCCAATGGGAGCTGCACGGGGTGGCGCCTGCGGACGGGGCATCTCGCAGAACCGCCTGGCTGCACTTCTGCGTAGGAGCCGGAGGGGGGACATGCTGCTGTTGCTGCTTCTAGGAGCTGCTTGAGGTAAGCACACCCCAGAGCCTGCACCCCTGACCTCCTCCTGTGCCCCAACCCCCCGCCCCACCCCTGATCCCCCTCCGAATCCCTCGGTCCCAGCCCGGAGCACCCTCCTGCACCCCCACCCCAGAGCCCGCACCCCCACCCCAGAGCCTGGTTCCCACTCCCGCACCCTGAATGCCTCATTTTTGGCTGCACCCCAGAGCCCACACCTCTAGCCGGAGCCCTCACCCCCTCCCGCACCCCAACCCCCAATTTCGTGAGCATTCATGGCCTGCCATGCAATTTCCATACCCAGATGTGGCCTTCGGGCCAAAAAGTTTGCCCACTTCTGTATTAGAGGCTCAGCACTTCTGAAAAACTCTTCACTTTTTTATGTACCAAAATACATCTTTAGGAACCTAACTTTAGGCTCCCATTTTTTAAAATCTTGATCTATATCTCTACAAACAAAAGACTACGGTGGAGATTTTGCAAAGCACAAATGGTGGGAGTTAGGCACCCCAACTGCCTTTTGTGCATTTAAAAATATCTTCCTGTGGCGCTAATACATGTGTTGCCTAGCTCCCTCTTTCCCTGCACTAGCACTCTTGAAAATCCAATATTTCTTTTAAGAAAACAATGGGTCATGATAATTTTGAACAAAAAATCTGGTACAAGGGAAAATCAGTGTTGCTACAATAAATTTACTTTGTTGTTAACATACTCAAGGGATAGCTTTATTTGATGAGGTTCAAAGACCTTAAATATCACCATAATTTCCTCAGTGTTGAATGTTTTAGAAATACTCTAGTATTAACACAATTTCAGCCTGTTTTAAAATATACAGAGTCTGAAGTATTCAGAGATTGCAAAAAAAAAAAAAAAAGTAGTTTGGAGCATCAAAGCATTAAATTGCTAATTTCTACTTACATAAACAGCTTTTTGTTATGGTGATGCCTATGATGATAGAAAAATAGGAAACGAGTGGTGGTTTGGCTGCTAATCTTGTTTGAATCTTAAAATGAACAGCTGCTGTTTTTAAAACAAAATTTACAGAGAAGCAAAAAACTCACTTAGAACTAAATGAAAATGATTTTGTGAAGTGCCCACTTTAAAATCTGTAATGGCTTACATAGTGTTTAGTGCATATGCATATTAGAACTTAATTTACAAATAAACTTTGAAAATATACACACTAAATAATTTAGCATTGTCAGTCTCGTGCTTTCTTTTCAAGAGCATATTTATATTCAAATGTAAACTATTGATGGGTTGGCAAGATAAAAAGATTGTTTAAAATGACTTAGTCATTTACCTTAGCTACTTTTATAAAAAACAGCAATGCTATTGTACACTATTTAAGTATCTGGAATTTTTTTATTCTAAAACTCATAAATTGGCCATTTTAATTCACATCAGGCTGAACGGATATACATAAATGTAGATTAAAATATTTAAACTTTTTAATGTTCATTTTTTCATTATTTTTATTACTTTAAGAAAACTTTGAGAGAGCATTACAATGTGGGGAAAAAAGGTTACACATTTTAGGACCTAATCCTGCTCTGAGCTCTGTGCAGGGAGACCCAGTGTCGGTTTGGGACCTTCAAATATTTTTGTATTGGATTTCTGTATTAATTTTTGGTGTAAAGTACTTTGAAAATGAAAAATGTCATATAGTTTGTTACAAACAACTTTACTGCTCGAGCAAGAAACTGTTATTTCAGTATATTGTTTTGTCTTTCTTCAAACTTCACTTTGCTGTACCCAAAACACACATTTTTGCTGGTCCAGTCAAGACCATATGCTAATGACTGTGATATTTAAAGGAAAGAATTCAGTTTTTATCCTATTTCATGGTAGGTGTGGCGACACATTGCATTTCAAAAAGGCTTTGTTGTTTTTAATGCTAATGTTTTTACCCATTGTCAATAATAGCCAGCTTTCTGAATATTGTGTCTGATTACAGTCCTATAACCTCTTCCCCCTCCCCCCCCCCTTTCCCCATTCATTTCAACAAACAGGTCTAAAAAAGAAAAAGCTAAAGCAGGAGTAAAACCAGATGCTTCTGATCAAGAGCCAGAGGGGCTGACGCTTTTGGTACCAGACATCCAGAAGACTGCTGAGATAGTTTATGCTGCTACCACCAGTTTGCGCCAAGCAAATCAAGGTAAAATAAAAATAGTCATTATTTTGATGAATACCGTACATAAGATTTTTAGAATGCTTGTTGACATAAAATTCAGATTTCAGAGTAGCAGCCGTGTTAGTCTGTATCCGCAAAAATAACAGGAGTACTTGTGGCACCTTAGAGACTAACAAATTTATTAGAGCATAAGCTTTCGTGGGCTACAACCCACTTCTTCGGATGCATATAGAGTGAATCATATATTGAGGAGATATATATACACACACATACAGAGAGCATGAACAGGTGGGAGTTGTCTTACCAACTCTGAGAGGCCAATTAAGTAAGAGAAAAAAAACTTTTGAAGTGATAATCAAGATGGCTCAGTACAGACAGTTTGATAAGAAGCAAGTGTGAAAATACTTACAAGGGGAGATAGATTCAATGTTTGTAATGGCTCAGCCATTCCCAATCCCTATTTAGCCCTGAGTTGATTGTGTCGAGTTTGCATATCAAATAGCCATCTTGATTATCACTTCAAAAGTTTTTTTTTCTCTTACTTAATTGGCCTCTCAGAGTTGGTAAGACAACTCCCACCTGTTCATGCTCTCTGTATGTGTGTGTATATATATCTCCTCAATATATGATTCACTCTATATGCATCCGAAGAAGTGGGTTGTAGCCCACGAAAGCTTATGCTCTAATAAATTTGTTAGTCTCTAAGGTGCCACAAGTACTCCTGTTATAAAATTCAGAGGCCAAGATTTTAAAAATGGATGCCAGAAGTTAGACTCCTAGGACTTAGGTGCCCAGCTGCCATTTAAGGTGGCTAAGTCCAATATTTAGGCACCACTGAGATCCTCAAAATCTCTGCTCAGATGCCATGTAGCCCTGCAGATGTCTAAAGTCCCTAGTGCCTTGCAGTTCCACCATTAAACTTCCCAAAGTTTTATCCAGTGAGCTGCCACAGTCTAGCAACCAGGTGCCTATCTCATCTGTATGCCTCAGCGGGATCCTCAAAGTAGGCATTCCCCTGCCTTTCACCTGTGGCGCTTACTCCAGTATGCTTGCTCAGAGCACACGTAACTTCCTACAAAATGGCAGGGGGATGAGGAGGAGGAGGCAGCTCCTTTGTAACCTTTATCCCGGTGGTTAGGGCACTCACCCAGGATGTGGGAGATCCAGAATAAATTCTCTCTTCTGCCTGATGTGGAAAAGGGATTTGAATATGGATTTCCCACCTCTCAGGTGAGTCCCTTAACCACTGAGCTATGGGATATTCTGGTATGAGTCTTTCTCAATATTTCCAGTTGAAGCTGTTCCACTATGTAATAAATAATTAAGCATGCATTGGGCCAGAGAGAGAGAATGAGTCTCTACTCCAGGGGCTAGGGCACCCACCTGAGAAATGGGAAACTTAAGTTCAGATCCCTTCTCCACATAAGGCAGAAGTGGGGAATTGAACCTGGGTATCCCACATTCTGTGTGAGTACCCTAACCACTGGGCTAAAGGTTGTAAGGGGCTGCCACCTCCTGCATTTCTTGAAGGAAAAAAAAAAAAAAAACCACCAACCAAACAAACAAAAAACCACAACAGCAGCTTTAGGCGCCTACCTCCAGAAGAGGGTTCACCGCAGTGATTCCCAAGTAGAGATTGGTGTCCAAGTCCCTTTGAAGGGCAGGGCTTAGGACTCACCTCCTCCCCCCCCCCCCCCTTTGGAATTTCCTGTTGACTAGTTTAGGCAGCTCCCCATGATTTTATATCAGGGGGGAGGGATAGCTCAGTGGTTTGAGCATTGGCCTGCTAAACCCAGGGTTGTGAGTTCAGTCCTTGAGGGGGCCATTTAGGGATCTGGGGCAAAAAAAAAAAAACTGTCAGGGGCAGTACTTGGTCCTGCTAGTGAAGGCAGGGGACTGGACTTGATGACCTTCAAGGTCCCTTCCAGTTCTATGAGATAGATAGTGCGCTGGCTTTTTTGGATCCCATTCTTAGGCATCTCTCTCTCTGCACTGCATAGGGAGCCTCGTTGCCTAATTGTAGATTCCACTTGGTATCAAAGTGCCTACAAGTTAGGCACTGTAACACTTAGCATTGCAATGCTTAAGTCCCTTTGTGAATCTAGTCCCTAAGTCTTTAATTTTGGACTTAGGTGGCTTGATTTTCAAAACTGCTGAACACCCAGCAGTTTCCTGGGAAACTTTGGCACTCATTTTTAAAATTCTTGATCAGATTATACAAAACTGGTTAGTGTAAGGGACAATGCTGTATCTTCCAGTTTTTAATCACAATTATGTAATATCTTGTCTAACATTAAGAGGAAAATGAATATGAGAAAAGCTGACAAAGTAATAACTCTGCTGTTGCAATTAAACGTCTTGAAAAAAAATTCTTAGTAAATTAAGTATAGAACAAAGAGAGCCTAAATTAAGGATTAAAATGGAAGAAATTTCATACATTTGGTGTCTATACAGAAATTAAAGAAACCAAAAATGAATAGCTCTTATGGTAACATAAATTTTACAATATATGTGGTCTTCTACTTATAAGTCTATAGAGTAGAGAAATATGGAATTTTATAAAAAGTTAAGAAAACTATCTTAAATTCACAATGCAAGCTGATAGTTTGAGCTTTACAGTTACATTATTTGTTAAGCAAAACTTAGTCTGAAATAAAGAGCTGATTTTGTCATCACTTGTGGGGAATATGTGTTCAGTATCGTTGTCAAACCAGCCACTAGTAAATGAGAAAAGATCAGATTTTAATCTTGTGTGGAAAAATATACATCACTTTCAAATTTTTATATAACAGAAAAGAAGTTGGCTGAATACTCCAAAAAGGCTTCTGTGAAGCCCAAGCCTTTGTCTGTTTTAAGGTCCCTTGAAGAAAAGTATGTGGCTGTCATGAAAAAACTCCAATTTGGTAAGTTAAGAAGTATTAATATTGTGTAATACTGTTGTGTAGAAAGAAAAATTCTAAAAACATACATTGAGACTTCAGTCCAGGAAAGATTTGCACATGTGAATAACTTCATACAGTAGACTATTCACATACAGAAGGTTACCCATATCCACATTTTCAGGTTGTAGTCAGTTTCATTAGATTAACCAGTGGATGTGTTATTCCTTGACTTTAGCAAAGCTTTTGATACAGTCTCCCACAGTATTCTTGCCGGCAAGTTAAGGAAGTATGGGCTGGATGAATGGACTATAAGGTGGATAGAAAGCTGGCTAGATCGTCGGGCTCAACAGGTAGTGATCAACGGCTCCATGTCTAGTTGGCAGCCAGTTTCAAGTGGAGTGCCCAAGGGGTTGGTCCTGGGGCCGGTTTTGTTCAATATCTTCATTAATGATCTGGAGGATGGTGTGGACTGCACTCTCAGCAAGTTTGCAGATGACACTAAACTGGGAGGAGTGGTAGATACGCTGGAGGGTAGGGACAGGATGCAGAGGGACCTAGACAAATTAGAGGATTGGGCCAAAAGAAACCTGATGAGGTTCAACAAGGACAAGTGCAGAGTCCTGCACTTAGGACGGAAGAATCCCATGCACTGTTACAGACTAGGGACCGAATGGCTAGGAAGCAGTTCTGCAGAAAAGGACCTAGGGGTTACAGTGGACGAGAAGCTGGATATGAGTCAACAATGTGCCCTTGTTGCCAAGAAGGCTAATGGCATTTTGGGCTGTATAAGTAGGGGCATTGCCAGCAGATCGAGGGACGTGATCATTCCCCTCTATTCAACATTGGTGAGGCTTCATCTGGAGTACTGTGTCCAGTTTTGGGCCCCACACTACAAGAAGGATGTGGAAAAATTGGAAAGAGTCCAGCGGAGGGCAACAAAAATGATTAGGGAGCTGGAGCACATGACTTATGAGGAGAGGCTGAGGGAACTGGGATTGTTTAGTCTGCAGAGGAGAAGAATGAGGGGGGATTTGATAGCTGCTTTCAACTACCTGAAAGGGGGTTCCAAAGAGGATGGATCTAGACTGTTCTCAGTGCTACCTGATGACAGAACAAGGAGTAATGGTCTCAAGTTGCAGTTGGGGAGGTTTAGGTTGGATATTAGGAAAAACTTTTTCACTAGGAGGGTGGTGAAGCACTGGAATGGGTTACCTAGGGAGGTGGTGGAATCTCCTTCCTTAGAGGTTTTTAAGGTCAGGCTTGACAAAGCCCTGGCTGGGATGATTTAGTTGAGAATTGGTCCTGCTTTGAGCAGGGGGGTTGGACTAGATGACCTCCTGAGGTCCCTTCCAACCCTGATATTCTATGATTCTATGTTCAAATGTATTAAGTACGGGGGGGTTCACATACAAGTTACAAAATGATCTTTGTGTGTGTCTTTTAGTTCTCAGAGACCACTGCTGACCAACATTGTCTCCTTGTTTCCTTGTGCTTCCCCCATCTATCTTTCTGTATCCCTCTGTTTTCTTGTGTCTTGTATTTAAATTGTAAACTGTATAGGGCAGGAACAGTCTTTTTGTTCTGTGTCTGTACAGCACCTAGCATGATGGGGTCCTGGTCCGTGACTGGGCTCTTAGATGCTATGATAATATAAATAATCATTTCTCAAATATTTGTGTGGGGGGTTTACAAATGCTGCAAAAACAACTGTTTAACCAACTTATTTGCTTCTATGAGTAATTGTAAGACAATATTTTGTTCAGAGATACATTTCTGGAGAGTCATGAATAGGGTTGTCAAGCAATTAAAAAAATTAATCACAATTAATCGCACTGTTAATAATAGAATACTATTTATTTAAATATTTTTGGATGTTCTCTACTTTTTCAAATTGATTTCAGTTACAACACAGAATGCAAAGTGTATAGTGCTCACTTTATATTTATTTTTATTACAAATATTTGTACTGTAAAAAAGATAAAAGAAATAGTATTTTTCAGTTCATCTAATACAAGTACTGTAATGCAATCTCTTTATCATGAAAGTTGAACTTACAAATGTAGAATTGTGTGCCAAAAAAACCTGCATTCAAGAATAAAACAATGTAAAACTTTAGAGCCTACAAGTCCACTCCATCCTACTTCTTGTTCAGCCAGTCGCTCAGACAAACAAGTTTGTTTACGTTTGCAGGAGATAATGCTGCCTGCTTCTTATTTACAATGTCACCTGAAAGTGAGAACAGGCTTTCGCATGGCACTGTTGTAGCCAGTGTCACAAGATACTTATGTGCCAAATGCGCTAAAGATTCATATGTCCTATCATGTTTCAACCACCATTCCAGAGGATATGCATCCATGCTGATGATGGGTTCTTCCAAAGCAGTGTGGACCGATGCCTGTTTATTTTTATCATCTGAGTCAGATACCACCAGCAGAAGGTTGATTTTCTTTTTTGGTGATTCAGATTCTGGAGTTTCCACATCAGAGTGTTGATCTTTTAAGACTTCTGAAAGCATTCTCTACACCCCATCCCTCTCAGATTTTGGATGGTACTTTTGATTCCTAAACCTTCGGTTGAGTGCTGTAGCTATCTTTAGAAATCTCACATTGGTACCTTCTTTGTGTTTTGTCAGATCGGCAGCAAAAGTGTTCTTAAAATGAACAACGTGCTGAGTCATCATCTGAGACTACTATAACATGAAAAATATGGCAGAATGCGGGTAAAATAGAACCAGAGACATACAATTGTCCCCCAAGGAGTTCAGTCACAAATTTAATTAACACATTATTATTTAATTAACACGCCATCAGCATGGAATCACATCCTCTGAAATGGTAGCCGAAGCACAAAGGGGCATGTGAATGTTTAACAAAAGCCAGCTACAAAAGTGCCTGTTCTCACTTTCAGGTGACACTGTAAATAAGAAGCGAGCAGCATTATCTCCTGCATATATAAAGAAACTTGTTTGTCATAGCAGTTGGCTGAACAAGAAGTAGGACTGAGAGGACTTGTAGGCGCTAAAGTTTTACATTTTTTTGGTTTTGAGTGAAGTTATGTAACAACAAAAATTCTACATTTGTAAATTGCACTTTCACAATAAAGAGATTGCACTACAGTATTTGTATGAGGTGAATTGAAAGATACTATCTTTTGTTTACAAATATTTGCACTGTAAAAATTATCATAAAAAATAATATAAAATGAGTAATGTACACTTTGTATTCTGTGTTGTAACGGAAATCAGTATGTTTGAAAATGTATGTAGAAAAACATCCAAAATATTTATAATAAATTTCAATTGGTATTCTGTTATTGTTTAATAGTGCGATTAAAACTGCAATTAATCGTGATTAATTTTTTTGAGTTACGTGCGTGAGTTAACTGTGATTAATCAACAGCCCTAGTCATAAATACTCACTTTACTGGGTATTCACACCAGAAATTTTTGTGGGCCTTCTTGAAAGCTCTCTGAGTTTGGTAGCATGAAGAAGCAATATCATGGGACTTAAGTGATTGATAATTGCATGAAATACACTAGGATGAAATTCAGTAAGGTCAAATGTAAAGTACTACACTTAAGATGGAATAATCAATTGCACAAATACAAAATGGGAAATGACTGCATAGGAAGGAGTAGTCCAGAAAAGGATCTGGGGGTTACAATGGATCACAAATTAAATGAGAGTCAACAATGTAATGATGTTGCCAAAAAACAAACAGCACTCCAGAATATATTAGCAATACTATTGTAAGCAAGGCACGAGAAATTCTTCCACTCTACACCCCACTGTTAGGGCTTCAGCTGGAATACTATGTCCAGTTCTGGGCACCACACTTTGGGAAAGATGTCAACAACTTAGAGAAAGTCCAGAGGAGAGCAACAAAAAACTATAGAAGGTTTAGAAAACATGACATAAGAGGAAAGATTGAAAAAACTGAATTTGTTTCGTCTGGAGAAGAGAAGACTGATGGGGAATATGGTAACAGTCTTCAAGTAGAAGCAAGGGAGATTTAGGTTAGACATTAGGAAAAACTTCCTAACTGTAAGGGTAGTTAAGCACTGGAACAAATTAATCAGGAAGGTTGTGGAGTCTCAGTCATTGGAGGATTTTAAGAACAGGTTAGCAAACACCTGTCAGGGATGCCTAGATAATACTTAGGGCTTATCTATACTTAAATGCTACTGTAGCACTTCATTGTAGACACTATCTATGTGTGAGGGCATCTCCCATCTGCATAAGTAATCCACCTCCCTGAGAGGCAGTAGCTAGGTTGACGGAAGAATTCTTTGGTTGCTCTAGTGCGGTGTACACCGAGGGTTAGGTCAGCTTAACTATGCTGCTCTGGTGTGTGGATTTTTCACACACCTGAGTGATGTAGGTGGCTCAGCCTAACTTTTCAGTGTAGACCAGGCCTTAGTCCTGCCTCAGTGCAGCAGATTGGATTTGATTTGATGACATATTAAGGTACTTCCCAGTCCTGCATTTCTGTGATTTTTATGAATCGTGAATAGTCATAGCAGTAGTCATTGTGTGAATAGTTTCTGAGATATCCGTAGGTTCAGATATTTTCACATAAGCCATTCTAATAATAATGAAAGAAAACTAGTAAAAAATTAGTCTTTCAAGGATAATTCATAAACAGAAAAGGGGGCTAAACTTGTTCAGAAATTGTTGGCTGTGGATAGTTCATCCCACTCTCACATCAAGCTTTGAACATCCAATAGGGACATGGGTCCATATCAGAGATCACAGCCCTAGGCTTTGCAAAAACCTTACCTCAGGCCCAAAGCCTCTAACTGAATCAGTATGGTTAGGCCCATATTGACTTCAGCAGGGCTCCACTCTAGCACAGTGGTCTGCCCGTGTGGCTCCAGTTCCAGGATCCGACCCTCAGTTAGCAAAATCAACCATAACTTAAGCAGAGAACTTTGCATGTGTCCTCCATGTCTCCCAGCATGGTTCATTAGTGAAAATATATACAAACCTTTTCGGTGGATTTCTGTAATATTTTTAAGATAATTCTTAGTAATTTTAATGAACATTTCAGTGAAGATTTTTTGAGGGGAAATGTTTTCTGAACTTCTACAAAATGTATGAGTAGCATTAAAAAAAATTTAAATATAATTTATTGCTAGATGCTCTTGCTGGCTCATACACAAAATTTTCTTTTTATTTTATCAATTAATGTGTTCCAGTCCTATAAATCTTCACATGAGTAATCTGAAGTAGTCCATTTGATGTCCATGGGGACTATTCACATGGGTGACTAAGGGTTTGGAGGACTGGGTCCATGAAATGTGATTCCAGGGGGGGAAAAAAACTATCCTAAAAATCTGGCCATCTAAGACCAAGAGTCAAAATACTGTATGAGAAAGTATTCTTGCAGTATTTCAACCTCTAAAATAACAAGTACGAGAAATCATGTAGGATATTTGGTCTTGTAAAAGTTCCAATCCAATATTTACAAGACCCTTCATGGAGCTTGTAATAATCACAGAAACCTTCTTGAAGCTCCCAGGATTCAAAACTTTGCATCCTAAGTCCAAAGCTTTTCACCCATCCCTAAGAAAACAGTACAGTAATTCATGGTTCAAAACAAAGCTGTAATATTTAGACCAAGTTGCTTTGTCCGGAAAAAAAAACCAAACAACACACACTCCCCCCCCCCCCCCAAAAAAAAACCAAAACCACATCTTCCAGAAGTGAAAAAGCACTCTTTCTAGGTCCCTTGTCTCAAAAAGCACTTTTCAGATTAAACTCAACATTTACCAATAATTTACCTCTTGCTTCAGAGCATGAACAATTTCAGACAGAAGAGTTCTCTTTCTCAGAATATTTAAATGGTGGATCAAAGTCAGTCTTGTAATCGAAAGGCTCCCATAAACTTAATTATGGAATTCACTGCCATTCCTCTGTTACACAACGTACAAGTTTGGGTGGGTGGGGGTTCAGAAAAAGAAGCCAGGACTAGTATTGAAGGTGGCTTGACAAATCATTTGTTATTTTGAGAGTAGTTTTTATGTCACAAATCGAGATCTTGTTGTCATTTTGGCTACATTATCTTTTATGTTAGTATCCATTTCATTTTCAGCTTATTGCCAATGAAAACAGAGTATGTAGCTGGGAGAGTTAGTGGCGCTATCTTTTCACCTTTGGCACCAAGTATCAAATTTCATTTAATGACAAATGGTAAAAAATCTGGTCTTGTTCTAATCTTTTATGAATATTTACCCGTATTAAACTAGGGTTACCATATTTCCACAAGCAAAAAAGAGGACACGGGGGGGGAGGAGCCCCGCTCTAGCCCTGCCCCTGCCCCGCCACCATCCACTCCCTCCCACTTCCCACCCCCTGATTGCCCCCCCCGAACCCCCAACCCACCCACCCCGCTCCTTGTCCCCTGACTGCCCCCTCCTGGGACCCCTGCCACTAACTGCCCCCTAGGACTCCACCCCCATCTAAGCCACCCTGCTTCTTGTCCCCTGACGGCCCCCTCCTGAGAACCCCCTACGATCCTACCTGTCCCCTGACTGCCCCGACCCTTATCCACACCCCCGCCCCCAGACAGACCCCCGGGGACTCCCATGCCCTATCCAACTGCTCCCCGCCCCCTGACAGGACCCCCAGAACTCCTGACCCATCCAACCCCCTCTGCTACCTGCCTGCCTCAACCCCTCTCCACGCCCCTGCCCCCCTGACAGCCCCCCAGAACCCCAGACCCATCTAACCCCCCCTGCTCCCTGTCCCTGACTGTCCCAACCCCTCTCCACACCCCTGGCCCCCTGACAGCCCCCCCAGAACCCCAGACCCAGCTAACCCCCCCTGCTCCCTGTCCCTGACTGTCCCAACCCCTCTCCACACCCCTGGCCCCCTGACAGCCCCCCCAGAACCCCAGACCCATCCGACCCCCCCTCCCTGTCCCGGGCCGGCTTTAAAGAGCCCAGGAATCGGGCTGCACTCCGGCCGGGGTTGCGGGGCTTGGGGCCCGGCCAGAGGTGCTCGGCCGGCGCTGCTGGGGCCTGGGCCGGCACCAGGGCCGGCGCTGCTGGGGCCCGGGCCGGGGTCGCCGCCCTGGGGTCGGAACCGGGGCCAGAGCCGCTGGGGCCCGACCTGGGCCGGAGCCGCTGGGGGCGCCGCTCGGCCCGGGCCATGCCTCCTCAGAGCTCTCCTCCTCGCGCCCCTCCGCCCCAGCTTACCTGCTGCTGCCTCCCGCTTGCCCCTGCTTCTTTTCAGACTTCCCGCGAAGATCTGATTCGCGGGGAGGGGGAGGAGCAGGTGGGCGGAGCGTTCAGGGGAGTGGAGGAGGGGGAAGACAGCTGCAGGGCCGGACAGCGTGGTAAGGCTGCAGGGGATGGGGGGAGACGGGAAGGGGCTTTGGGTGCCCAGCGGCGCTTGGCCGCCGCTTTTCTGTCTATAAATAGCCGACCGGGGGGAAATCCCGGACATTTTTAGATTTTTAAAAATCCCCCCTGGACGGCTATTTATAGACCGAAAAGCCGGACATGTCCGGGGAAATCCGGACATATGGTAGCCCTAATTAAACATAGTTGGCAGTCTGCTCCAAATTGATCCATGACTAGAATTATTATTAATTTCTTAGGATCACAATGTGCTTAGTCTGAAATAACAGGAAGTTTTATAGATCAGTATTGAGGTACATTAACATGGTTGTGCATGGAAGCTTGTAAACCTGCTGAACTATACTTGATTCTACCCAGTACTGCTTATGCTTCATTTTCTGTGGTCACTATATTAACTCACAAAACTGCCTAGAAAAGAGGAGTGAAAGGGCAGTATATGTTTTGATTACATGGAATGTAACTTTTCAATGAGTATCAGTTTGACACTTTTTTCAACATCAATCCATTAGTAACGTTATTTTTCTGATGCAATAAAAATATTATTTTCACTATTCTAGATACATTTGAAATGGTTTCTGAAGATGATGATGGAAAACTAGTTTTTAAAGTAAATTACCACTACATGTCTCAGGTGAAAAATGCAAGTGATGCAAACAGTGCTGCCAGGGCTCGACGTCTTGCTCAAGAAGCTGTGACTCTTTCAACATCGCTGCCACTTTCATCTTCATCCAGTGTCTTCGTACGCTGTGATGAGGAACGGCTTGATATCATGAAGGTAAGAAACGAAGGTGCTTTCTGACTCTGCACTCAGTAGAATAAACATTTAGGAGAATATTTTTAAATACTCATGAGAAACATGACTATTCAATTTACCATTTTAATTGTTGCCAATTGTAACTTCTAAATAAACTTCCTGTAGGTGACTACAAAGTCCTAGCAACTTGGTATATATTCCATACCCATTCTCTCTGTGTTCACTTCTGTTAAAACTGGAGAGAGGGGCGGATTAATGAAAGAAATAATAGGTGCATAATTTTATTTTTGGAATTTTTTTAAAAGTGAGGTTCTGCTCTGAAAAGTGGATATAAACATGGTATCTTGCAGTTCTACATCAATTTCTCAATAACTTCCATATAAAATAAGCTCAATTTACAAGTAAAGCCATCTCTTTTCTAATTACTAGCCCTTGAGACTTAGCCCAGGATTTGAAAGTCAAGTCAGATTCTTTCCTCCTTTTCATCACTAGCAATAGATTCTGCAGGCCAAAATTTGCCCATACTTATACTCATGCAACCCCATTACATTCAAAGTATACCATTAGTGACTCCTGTTCAACCCCACTGCCTTCAGTGGGCTTGCAGAGGTGTAACTGAGGGTATAGCTACACTGCAGTTAAACACCTGTGGCTGGCTCATGTCAGTTGACTCAGGCTTGTGGGGCTCAGCCTATGGGCTGTTTAACTGAGGTGTAGACATTTGGGCTCGGGCTGGCCCTGGGACCCTCCCCCCTCGCAGCATCCCAGAGCCTGTGCTCCAGTCCAATCCTGAACATCTGCATCTCAGTTAAACAGCCCTGTAGTCCAAGCCCAGCGAGCCTGAGTCAGCTGATATGCACCAACCAAGGGTGTTTAACTGCAGTATAAACACACTCCGAATGACCCTGTAATTGGTATTTAGTAAACAGTCTATTACTGATGTACAAAAAAGGAGTAGACTTAGCTTCCTCTAAATTGCTTTGGATGGGTGGTGCTACCAGGAGAGAGAGGCATTAACAACTTAGATTTATCACTAACGCAACCAGGTTAGACAGATTTGTAAGACGATGACATTTTTATGTAGGTATTATTTTCAAAGTAGAACTGGAGCTGAAAAATAAGTTTATCCTGTAACCTCTCAAGATACCAATTATAAAATGTTTAAAACTGCAATTTGTCCCATTTCTTTTTATATGATAGGTGCTCATAACTGGCCCAGCAGACACCCCTTATGCAAATGGTTGCTTTGAATTTGATGTATATTTTCCACAAGACTATCCTAATTCACCTCCACTTGTGAATCTGGAAACAACTGGAGGCCATAGTGTGAGATTTAATCCAAACCTTTACAATGATGGCAAGGTAATGTGCATTGAACTTAGTTCTCATGATGAAATGCAGTATTCAAGTATACTTCTTGGTATGTCTGTCTGCCCTGCTGCCCTGCTTTGTGTTGTGCTAGCAACAAAGTGAAATGGAAAAGAATCTTGCTTGAGCCTGTGTTCACTCATGCTGTCTCAACCACAGTTGAGAGGTGAAGGTTATTTTAAATTTCTCTATTGTAACCAGGGTGGATTTGATTTAAATCAAATTGATTTAAATCACTAGTCAGGAAGACTCGATTTAAACATGGTTTTCTACATAAAAGTGCATTCTTGTTGGTTGTTATAACCTTAATACTTATTCTTCACAACTCAGGGATAGACATAGGTTTCATTTTTAGAAAAGTACACACTATACATTTTTAAACAGTATTTTATTTTGAAAACTTTTCAGATTATTTTTACAGCTATATCAGAAAATGAATGATTGTTTGGTTGTTTCATTTACCAAAGGTAATTGAAGCAGATATTTATGAAGTCATTGGGAGATGAACTATCTCCAATTCAACAGGTTAATCATTAATATTTGGAGGATTTTCTTGCCAGGCTGTATTAGGAGAATATCACCAAACAGACATTTAAGTTTTTATTTAACTAAAACAACAACGTTAAGTATTCTGGATTTTTTTCTTCAATAGCAAACCTATAATATTTTAACAAAACAAGCGCATGTCCCTCACTTCTCACATTTATCTCCAGACTTCTTCTCTTTGTCCAGATCTATTCCGCCCCCAACAATCTTCTATTCATTGAACTTTTTGAAACTTTGCACTTTTAGAGAGAGGTAAGGGATTGACTCTGTGTACACAAATTTGCAGAGAGACAATAGACTTGAGGTCTGTTATTTTTTACCTCTGTATATTTATTTATTTATTTATTTTAAAACATTTTTGCTGTTAACAAGCATGTTATCTCTGGAGACACAAATCCACAGTTTGAGAACTGCAAAACGAAGCATCTCTGATGGTATCTTCTAGACTGAGCACTTAGTCCCATTGGGTAGATAGAAAGATTAATCTAAATAATCTATACAGAAGCCGCTGGAACCCCATAAGATTGGGTCCCTAATCCATGAACTATTGGAACTCATTTACAAAACTTTTCTTAAACATTACATGAATATATTGTCTCATACTATAGAATTAGAATTTATAATCCCTATTCCCTGATGAGATATCTGAGCTATCATGTATCTTAATTAGAACTATCTTTAGATAGGTTTTTTCCTCAAAAAGCATTTTATCCCAAAAAAATCCGATTTAAATAAAAAAATATATATTTTTTATTTTTTTTAAATCATTGATTTTTATCCACCCGGACTGTAACTCACAGCACCTGCACAGAGGAAGAGCAAACCAGGAAAGGAAGTGTGAAATTTGCAAGTTTCATACATACAGAATTTGTGTTCTGCCTTGGCATGAGAGAGAGAACTTTTAATAAATGTGCAGTTTATCATTAATTGTACTATGCATACATTAATATATCTTTCTTTTTTTATTTTTTATTTTATGCACTGTATATGCAGAAGTGCTCATTTATTTTTCCTCCTTGAAGCCAAGGTTATCAGCTGTTCTTGACTAATTATATGTTGGTGAGGGCTCTCAAGGGCTCCCAGAAGGTGCTTGTTAAAATTTGCCTTCCAAACTGAAGGGACATTGGGTTGATTTCCCTATTACTAATGGAATTCACCCCCTCTCTGGATACTGCCAGAAATGACTTACTCTGGGGCTTTTTTCCCCTATAGTATGGACCGGATTGCAACAATTTAGTGTTGTTTGTTTGTTTGTTTGTTTGTTTGTTTTTTTAATATTTCCCATCTGAGGGGGAGAACTGCAAACCTCACTAGAAGGTCATCATCTATCCATCCTCCTCACCAGATTTCATAGGCTGAGCACTTGTATTGTTATCAGTTTCCAAAGAGCCCAAGTCTCTTTTGAAAATGGGATTTAGGCTCCTAAATATCTTAGCGTAAATTTTTCAAAACCTCATAAGTCTTATTGAAAGTCAAGGGACTTGTGTTCCTAAATTGCCAGGTCATTTTTGAAAATGGGATTTAGGCCAAGTCATTCAGGTGCTTTCAGAAATTTTACCTTTAGTCTCTCTGCCTCAGTTGCCCATTTTGTAAAATAGGGACAGTAGTACTTCTCTGCCTCACTGGGGTGTTGAGACACTCAAATACAGGGGTCGGCAACCTTTCAGAAGTGGTGTGCCAAGTCTTCATTTATTCACTCTAATTTAAGGTTTCACGTGCCAGTAATACATTTTAACGTTTTTAGAAGGTCTCTTTCTATAAGTCTATAATATATAACTAAACTATTGTTGTATGTAAAGTAAATAAGGTTTTAAAAATGTTTAAGAAGCTTCATTTAAAATTAAATTAAAATGCAGAGCCCCCCCCGGACTGATGGCCAGGACCCGGGCAGTGTGAGTGCCACTGAAAATCAGCTCGCGTGCCGCCTTTGGCACGTGTGCCATAGGTTGCCTACCCCTGCTCAAATACTTTGGTAATGGAGGCCACATAATTACCTAAGATACGTAAATAGATAGATATACTTGAGAACCCTGGCAATAATATTCCTCAGACACCAACAAGCAGCTAATTCTTCCATTCTCCAGTGGGAATTTTCAAGGGGGTGCTTAAAATAATCTGGGGATGCTTACTAGTGGGATTCCTTCATAGGTCCCAGGGTGGTGATTGCAGGTGAAAGAGGAATGCAAACTGTCTTTTTGTTCTCCATAAACTACTCTTGTGTAACTTTTAATATTCATCACACTTGAGTTTCCTCCACCGCTGCTACAGGGACTCTGAAAGAGGCTGCTTAAAGCAGACACACTTCTGGGACCCTGTTGACAATGCTCACCTGCCATTGCATGTTGCTACCTCTCGGGTGGCACCTGACCAGGGCCGGCTCCAGGCACCAGTTTGCCAAGCAGGTGCTTGGGGCGGCCACTCCGGAGAGGGGCGGCAGGTCCAGCTATTCGGCGGACGGTCCCTCACTCCCGTTCGGAGCGAAGGACCTTCTGCCAAATTGCCGCCGCAGATCGTGATCGCGGCTTTTTTTTTTTTTTTTTTTTTGGCCGCTTGGGGCGGCCAAAACCCTGGAGCCGGCCCTGCACCTGACAATATTTCAGAACGCTTTGAGGTAGGCCCCTTCAGTGTATGGAACTTAAGGATGGCCTTCATTTGGGCTGAACCTCTGACACTCAGGATCTCCTTGAACTCTTACTCTCATACTCCCCTACTCAATCCCTTTCCCTGATTTTGTTCCAGTCTTGTATCTAGTTTCAGACATTCCCGTCTTCAATACAAAAGTGCTGTTGAAAAAGAGAGTCCAGTCCGACATAAGCATTCAAGAATGTTCATGCTCTCTTGATATAGTTGTGTGTGATAGCGTTCGCCTATAGTGTTGGCTTAATAGTTTCCTTTTCCTTTTTAAAAAAAAAAAACTTGTATTTTTAAGGGAAGGCAGGGAAGAATTCATTACATTCTCAGGGATATTGAATTTGTGTGATGCATACATTTTGGAACCTCCAGAGTTTGACTTCTTTGTGATTTTTTTTTTTTTTTTTAATTTATCTGTTTCACTCATTTGCTAGCATACTGTCCTAGTTGAACTTTGTCTATAATTTGTATAGTTTAATTTGGCTACCAATTCAAAGTTTGATTTTCAAAAAGATCTAATCTGGCATAGTTCACAATATATTTTGATGCCCTACAAATCCCTATTAGTTTAAAAATGTTGTTGTAAGTCTAAAGTCATGTTAATTTAACTATCCAGAGTTTGTCCCTGTGCATTTTATGTTCTATCTTATTAACAATTTTATCTACAGGTCTGTTTAAGCATACTTAACACATGGCATGGAAGACCAGAAGAAAAGTGGAATCCCCAGACTTCAAGTTTTTTGCAAGTAAGCATTTTTCCTCCTCTTCAAAATATGTTGTGTAAGAACAAATAAACATCTGAAAAATGTCTGCTCTTTCCTTAGCTTTTCTACCTTAGAACTTTAAACAACTTTTTTCTTCATAAAATACCATGGACAAAAGAAATGTATGAGTTACTTTTCCATTTTGCCTGTGGGAACCTATGGCTAACTACCAGCCCCTCACTGAACAATGACTGTTCGTCATCAATTAGATTTCTTATTATTTTGAAATGGACTTAATATGCTGTAAATGTCCCACACTGAGTCAGACCTCCTTTTCATTGATTTCTTCTGTGTAAACATTCACTCATTGCACCCAGAAGCTGTATGGGATACTAAAACAATCTTTATGTACTTATTTCCAGCCAATTTCCAGCTAGCAGCTACAGTCCCCAAAATAAAATACTAATATGGATTTAGCAAAGCCTAAATTTCAAAATCATCATCTTATAGCTGGCCATAGTATGACTTTTGTTCTAGTATCTCTTAACAGCTGCAAATAACAAAAGAAAGAAGCTTGTTGAATTACAGCACTGTAACTAATAATGTGAATACCTGTGTATTCAAATATTCATGAGGCTAGCACCTTTGGAAAAGAGAGAATCTAAATTTGTATCTGTTTTATAAATGTCAGGACGTGACAGTCAGTTTATTACTCTTGAGAAATCTTAACTTCTTGTGTTCAAGCATTAAATGTAAATCACTGGCAACCTTGATCTAGTTAAGTCTTTTAATTCAGTGTACTTTGAGGGCTTGTTTTCATGTGTGTGACTGCGCCACTGTAGCACTTTAGTGAAGACGCTGGTACGCCAACAGGAGAGCTTCTCCCATTGGCAGAGTTAATCCACCTCCCTGAGAGGTGGTTGCTGTGTCCATGGGAAAAGCTCTCCCATTAACATAGCACTATCTACATGGGGGGGAGTTAGGTCGGTATAACTACGTTGCTCGGGAGTGTGGATTTTTTACACCTCTGAGTGACATAATTATACCAATATAAGTCTATAGTGTAGACCTTGCCTCAGAAGAAGCAAGAACAACATAGCCAAGGAAAATTATTACTCAAGAGCTATCCCTCGCCCCTGCACTGATAGGTTCTGGAAGCAGTCCCAGTTCATTTCTCCTTGGCTGAAAGAAGGATGGCAGTTATGGCCTTTGATGGTGGAAGGGTAGAAATCAGGTAGAAATAGGGGGAGGTATCTGGACACTGAAAGGGGTGTGAGAGGACTCCTACCCACTAAGCGTGTAAGGCAGTGGAAATATTACTGTTTATATGCTAGCTTTTGTCTCTGGGAACCTAGCTTGGCATCCTACTTTACTTCATAAGAGAAGCTAAAAGCATAGTGAATATTTTGACAATTTAACATACAGTGCTTTTATATGAGGAGAAAGTCATTCTGATAATGATTGAGGCTCAGTGCATAGCAAGCTGACTTGTATTCAAGCATTTGCTCAACTTCCCCCATGTAGATTTTTGGAGGTATTTCCCCTTCCGGGGATTGGAGGTCTGAAATTAGGCCCCAATCCTGCAAAGCTTTACACACATGCTTAAATTTACATACTGTAAATATATATATATATTAAATTAAATTATGCTAGTTACAGGGGAACTGTCGACTTAAAATCAAGACAAATTCAAAACTTAAGCTAAAGTAATTTCATGTACTTCAGTTGCCCCTGCCACATTTTCCTATCTTTTAATTTTTTCTATTTCTATTGTACACCAGACCCCTGCTAGAATGCGGGGTTTTGGATCCATGCGCAGTCCCGCGTTAATGCGGGGACAGCGTTACCATGGATTCCAATGAAGGTAATTAAATTTGGGATCCATGCGCAGTCCCACGCTATAACCGAATTTGCGCTATAAAGACGCGCGTTCTAGCGAGGGTCTGCTGTATATGATGCATTCACATTAACAGGAAAACCAGTAAAAATGATTGTACAGAGTGTTCTCAAAAGCAGAGTAAACTAATTGACTAAAATAGAGGGTTTTTTCCCCTCATGTTTCAGTTACAACACTGTTAAGTGTTACTTGTCACAATAGTGGAGAAACAGTTTTCAGAGAGAAGTTTAACTTAAACAGAGACTGTTAGGGGTTTTCCAGTGGTGAAATGTGGTGTTTGTTTTGGAGATCCGAAAAAGAAAAAAAACAACAGACTTCAGATGAAACCTACTGATAGAATATAGTTAAGTCAAAAATAAGACCTCTTTGAGATCTCTCTTTCAAGAGTCAGAGGAACAAATAATGGAGGACTCCAGGAAGGCTGAGGTAGTAAATAACTACCTTTCCAATTTTAAACAAACAGAAAGAGGAATTATGAGCAAGCAAATACAAGTGACAGTTTGGAAGATGCTGAAGTTTCAATAAAACCTCATAAAGTTAACTATGTATTAGCAGAGCTAGAAAAGATAAGCTCCAAATGTGGTAAACAAATGGACAGAAGAAATTATGTGAAAGTGACCAATGCTTTTTTATACATCTTGGAAACAGATAAGTCCCTGATTTGAGAATACAAAATGTGGTTTCAGACTTCAGACGGAAGGACAGGGAACCCTTATTCTTTTTGTAACACATGAACAGTAAAAATAAGAGGAATGTTCATAAAGGTGTAATAATAATCTTTTTCAGAGTGGGCTCTTCATATTCCCACTGTGATGAGGCACCATAGGCCTTGGGAGCCTTCTGTGAACACAGAGCATATTATAGGTACTAGGATTCTGAGAAAAAGGAGACTCAGTCCTCTGGGATCCCTACTATTGCTGCACCAAGGCCTTTCTTGACCCATTCTCCAGCTCCAAAGTTGGTGGAGTTGGCTGGTGCTGCTCTTTCAATGCTAGGGCCTTCCTCAGTGACTGCGCCTGGTGAAACCTCAAAGGTTGGTGCCAATTACACTTGCAGCACTAGAGAAAGCTACAGAGGTTCAGTCCTCGCCAAACAGTAGAAGTCCTCAGCCATCTCTAGTTCTTTCTAAATTTGTGGGAGGCCCTGGGAACTTCTGTTCTCTACTGTAAAACATAACATTAAGAGAAAGCGGAGAAATGAGAATTCCTTGGTGCCTGGGGAATCAAGCACTCTAACAAGAAAAGTCATTGTATGAATCAGAGATGGGACCAGTCCTTGGTGCTGGAAGTTTTGGGTCTAAATGTTCTCTCTCCAGTGCAAATGCTGAAGACACCATCTGCTGCTTCTCTTGATGCTAACCTCACTTCCCTAGTGCTAATGCCTTGATTAATCAGTTTTGAGGGCCAGTTTATCTCTGGATAGATCAAGAAGCTAGTTGGTCCCCCATTATGGGCTTTTGGTTTCAGGGACAATTTGATTGGGCACAGCTGTACTTTGCAGCTTCTCTCTCTAGACCGCTCCTAGAACAAGGACTGAGGTTCTTGGTTTGTGCTCATAGGAGCTTCTAGTCTCAATCCTTTTAAGCCCCATGGTATGATCTTGTGCCTTACCACCCTGTGGTGTTGTGGCAGGTTCCTTGTTTCCCTCATTAGGCTTCTCGGTGTTGTAGGAAAAGGCCTAGATCTCCAGCCTTGTCTCACTTATTTCCTTTCCAAGAGATTATGGGGTCATTTGTTAAAGGCAGCCTTGGTTAGCTCATTTTAATACACTCTTAAAGGCTGCTATAATTTAATAAAGAATACTGGTTTGTGACTATAGGGAGTTAACCAGTAATGCTTGTAAATAAGTGTTTGTTAATGGTTTTGCTAATAAATTCCTATAAAAGGACTGTTCTGGGGGAAAATACATAATTTCAATGTTGCTGATCAGTTTAGTTTTCCACGGAGCCATCTAATTAGCATTTTGTAATGACTGCAAAGCATAGTACCAGTTAAGAGGTTTAAAAAAAAAACAAAACAAAACATGGACATAATTGCTGCAAAATGCCATTGTTTGCTGCAAATTACGTTCTTTAGCATCCTGGTATGCTAATGACATGAAATTTTCTTCTCTGTAAGAATCCATGTTTTTTAACTTCATATTTTTTGTGCTGTGTATGGGATTGTACAGTAAAGTAGCACTGCAGGGGTTTCAGAAGGTTGAAATTTAAGACAAGAAAACATTCTGTAAATATCTAAGTGGAAAAGTCCAGTTTTTTTGGGTGGGGGGAGGGGGGTTTAAAACAGTTAAGGCTTGAGATTCCTCTCAAACATCAGGAGAGCGTTACCATGTATTCTACGATATCTGTGTTATTGTTATTGAGACATAGGGTTTTACTATCTGCTTCAATGAAATCTAGATTCTGTGGTGATTTTGGAAAGTTTCTCTTTCTGGCAGTATCAAAATATGAATACACTACACCCCGGGGACTGTAGTTGTTGAATAAGAAGTTATAGGGGAGGTAATTAAACAAAATCATTCTGATTTTAAAGGTATTTCTGCTTCTCACAATATTCCCTCGCCTTAAAATAGTGAATATGGCTGGACATATGATAATAACTGTGGGACAACATATAATTGTCACATATCATCTGGCAGTATCACAAGGGGGACTGGTAGCAAAGTGTGAAGTCTACAGTAAAGTTTATCTTCCTCCCAGACCAGAGACGAGACTATCGTAACTGATAAGAATAACAATCTTTTCATGTAAAGAGTGCAGATAGATAATGATTGTCAATACGTAATTGTTAGTTGTGTTAACTGGTATAGTATTTGTGGTCAGCTTTTGTGTCCTAATTTGGCCAGAAGTAGAATGTTTTAAAGAAATTAAACAGAAATTTACATTTGATAAATGGATTTCTATTATTAACTAGCCCCAAAGTGTGATTATTTTGCTAAAAAGTCTAAAAAGTACCACAATCCGGTGAAAAGCTTACTGAGCTACTGGAACATTATCAACCTAATGACACATGAAGCGTGCAACACCCCATGAACACTGTTCATGCTAATAAATGGTACATGACTGTCTTGTCTAGACTGTTGAATAATTCCTAAATTTGTGGCCTTTGGCATAACAGATACAGAATATCCAACTCACAACCTGTCAAATACTGTTTATATGTTGTATCGCGGAAAAGACCTGGAATAACAGGGGAAAAAAACTGGGAAATAAACACACCTGCAAAACTTAATACTGCATGTAAAGAAATTCTTCAGTGTGTGATTTTTTTTCCAAAATGAGAAGCACTATTCAGGTACTTAAATGGCTCCCATCACTGGTAATATCTGATTGCCTCCCAGCTGTACAAAAATAGGAGTAGCATTATTTATTTATTCCTTCCTTCCTTCCAAGTCTGTAGAAGAAATACATGTTAGTTGGCTTTGCTTGCTTGTTTATGATTGTGTCTAAGTGGGTGAGGGAAGAAACTATTGAGGAAAAGTGAAGCCAGAGAAATAAATTTTTAAATTTAGTTCTGAAACTGGTAACTCACTGGTCATTCTCATTTCTTGTAGGAGTGAGTTCCATAGTCTAGGAGCAGAGTCTGTGAAAGTTCTGTCTCCTGCATTCACAAGCCTCCTTCCCCTGTTGGTCAACAGTTTCATCTTAGCTGCCATGGGAGCTCATGGTCTCAGGGAGAAGCAATTTCTCAGGTAGCAAGAGCCAGTTCCATTGGAGGGTTTTAAATATTTGGACAGACCATGAACTGGACTCTGTACCCTGTGAGGAGTCAGCACAGAAAGGAGACGACTGGGGTGATTGCTTACAGTCAGTTGTGTTGCTAAACAGATGGACATTTTGTACCAGCTGTAACTTTTTCAGGGTGTGTGGCTTCACTCCTATATTTGAGTTTCAGTAATCAAGCCTGGACATCATAAAAGGGAGCGCTGTGGTCTGGTCTGCACCTGAAAGTTGGCAGCAATTGCTGCAGGGGCTAGTTGAACATCTAGTAGTACGGAGGAGTCCAAAAGGGCATTCCGACTGCAGACTGACTGACAACCATTTGAAGGCAATTGCTCTCTCTAGTGAGAAACATTATAGAGTAGGCAAATTCTTCAAAGTGCTTCCCTCTTCTTACCCATAATATTTCAGCCTGTCTTGGCTCAGCTGTAGACAGCTGCTTTTCATCCAGGTGCTGATTTTGGCTAGGCACATAAAAGCTGGGAGATTGAGCTCTTATCTTGCAGGAATCATTTAACATCTGTGTCATGGTGTTTATGTTGAACGCAAAGCAGCCTCCAAAATTCATATTATCATAAATAGTAAGAAATGGATGGGAAAATGAAGTATGTGCTATCCATAACTATAAAGAAGCTCTTCCAAAACCACCTAATAAATCAGCTGAATAAAGCTCATATATTAGCCACAGCAATGAATGGGGATTAAAAATAATCCAGCAATTACCAGGAAGCATGGGATTTTGCAGTTGACTAACATAAAACAGACACTTGCGCAGAATATTATGGAAATTTAATACAAAGCCTGTATAAATTCACCGGTTGTTACACAAATGCAAAATAAAAACTATAGCAAAGTCTGTTAATGCACTCAAATGGCTTGTTTGGGTTTCCTGGCACTCACTTGATTCTTTCCTTACCTCAAAGTGGTTTTTCTCTTGGACGGAGTGATTTTCTGCCCGAGGTCCTTCCCATTAGGACTTGGCTTTTATTCCTATATACTGATCAGATTGGAGGTAGTTTTATACTTTAACTAGCTTTTTCTGGACAAAATTGTTCTCCAGACTAGGTTTTTCATACATAGAGACCATCTGGGCCATAATTCTTTGCATTTCCAAATTACTTTGTAAACATTAATTGATGAAAAATAGGATAAACTGAACGTTTGTTTGGAAAACATTAACTAAAAATGTAATGGATAAAGGTGCATATGATAGAAACCCTGTGTTCACCAGAGGCCTTTTATCCTTGTTTGGTTTAGATTAATTTAGTTCAATGGACCTTTTCTTTATTCATTTATGTAATTACAGATTACATCTGGGAGAGGGGAGGCAATCATTAGTGGTATGTTTCTGTAGAATGTTAGATTTGATTGTTACAAAGAAACCTAGTTTAGAAATAGTTTGTAATTTTATATTGAAATCCGTGGTCTGCTGGTTATTTTATTTTATCAGGGTTTCATTTTGAAGGTAGTAAGAGAACACTGTAAGATAATTTTCTAACACAGATGAAAGTGGAAAATTCAGTTCAGAGATTTTAGGTAGCTGAAAACATAATATACAGCAGCAAATCTGCTTATTAATTAAGACTGTGCATAATATTCAAAGCCATGAATAGCTAATATCTATTCAGTGTCTACTATGTCTAAATTTTTAAATACCCAGAATGTAAGATGTTTGAACAGTAGATATGGCAGGGTTTTTGTGTTCTTTATATAGTGAATCCTATGAGTTCAACACTGATTTTTATGACAAGTTTTGACATGTAGCATTTTGGGGTGCATTTTTCAAACGCTTTCAGAGTTGGCCTAACTCAGCTCCCATTGACTTCAGGGGGAGCAGAATTAGGCTGACTCTAAACACTTGTGAAAATTCCACTCTTTATTATAATAGAAAAATCACAATTTTATTTTATAGATAAACAGAACCCAAAATAAAATAGCTTTTTCTTTTTTATATGAAACATGACATCCATTAGATAGGACAACCATAAACTGACTCAGCTTAAGATCCGATACTGAAAGAGCTAGATAGCAAGACAACAGCCTTCTAATAAATCTTAAAAACACAGACACCCACCCACCCCTTTTTTGGTATCTCTTGATTCCTGGGGGGGATCCATGTTTGTTAGTCTACATTTTTGAGTAATATAGTCTAACTTTTATTCAACAAGCACAAGAATTTTTGTTTGAAAAAAAAATGACTTTTGATGTTGATATGGAGATGAAAACATAACACATTTTCTTCATTAGAAAAGTACTTCAATGGAAGCTCACAAGAATTTTTCATATGCAGCAATGGCAGCTAACTTTCATAGAGGTTCTGTTTTGCAGTTCTGATTATACAATATGTTGTAATAGCATTTAACATGTTTGAACTGCTAAATATATAAACAGCCAGTGACAGAGGTAAAGATGGAGAACTGAGTCAGACAGATTTAAGCAGTATGCCAAAGATCACTCAGTGAATTAAAGGCCGAATGAGACTATAACTCAGATGTTCTTAGATTCCAGTCCCCTGCTCAGCCCACTAGACACTATGCTGTCCCTCAGCTCACCACCTTCATTTCTTCTTGGTGCAAATTAATTCAACAACAAGAATCATTTTTATCAAAATAAGTTCACCCACTCCTACTTGTGTTATCACATGCTAGAATGACCTTCAGATCATCAGCAATGTAATAATAATGAGAATGGATCTACAAAAATCTAATTTCATTCACCTGATACTTCATTAAAATATTTTAAAATGATTGTTTAAGCTTCTGTTTCAAATAAGAATTGTTTCTTCTTGTTCAGATGGTGAAAAGAGGGAAGTCAAGGCCAAATTCTGCCCCCGTATTTATTTTGTGTGTCTGAGAAGAATATTGGACCCTTTCAGTTAACCATAATCTTTACAAATAACTAAAGTACCAAGTTACTTTATATTATATAGCTAATATAGCAGTAGATCTAAAAACTTTGAAATAATACTTTTTTCTTTTAAAAAGAGAATGATCAGACATCTACTTATTCTTTTTAATGGTTTCTTTGCACCTAAATTTCAAAGCTTTTTTTCCATGTCAAATAGAGTATAGTGTTTTGTGGTAGTAAGCTACATAGGGAATTCCACTGAAACTAAGGGCTTGTCTACACTGGAAATTAACAGCGCTGCAACTTTCTCGCTCAGGGGTGTGAAAAACACCCCCTGAGCGCAGCAAGTTGCAGCGCCATAAAGCACCAGTTTAAACAGTGCCCCAGCGCTGGGAGCCACCACTCATTGAGGTGGGTTTTTTTAGAGCGCTGGGAGAGCTCTCCTAGCACTGCACCGCGACCACGCAAGGCACGTTAAAGCGCTGCCACAGCAGCTCTTTAGCGTTGCCAGTGTAGACTAGCCCTAACTCACTTCCATTTACTTAGACGTACGGTTATAATTTGCACTAGATACTGATCAGAAGTTTCAAACTTGCATGCCTAGAGTTAAGCACCTAAATCCATATTAGAACACCTAAATAGATGTCTAATTTTCAGAGGTGCTGAGTTCCTGCAGCTAATATTGACTTCAGTGGGATTGGCAAGCACTCAGCGCCTTTGAAAATTAGGCCACTTAGGTACCTCAATAAAGATTTAGGGTTGCAATTCATAGGCACTTACACATTAAAATTAAGAAAGACTGATAAAAATTTTAAAGTAATAATTTTCAGCCATTTGTTTTAGTAGGCTTCTTGTGCCAAAAGTGTTAAGAAATTTTCTTAGTAATCCTGCATTTGTGATTGGTTGTTAAATTTATATTTTTTTCAGCCAAAATTTATCCAGGCATTTGAAAATAAGGGAGAATTGTGAGGAAGGTGAATTTTTGGAGAGGGAGTTTAGCATTAAATATCTATTTGATTGCTGGCCATGGGTCTAACTGAATGTTACTACTGCACATTAGGTATGTTGGAGTGTTGTGTTTCATGTAGGTACTTCTGAGTTTTTTTCGAGGGTTACCTAGTGCATATGGTTAGATACCTTGTGTGTGTATATAAATCCCAATAAAATAAATAGGGAATGTGCAGTCAGCTTACTGAACATTGAGTTTGTATTTCCTACAGAACTTTTTTTTTTTTTTTTTTACTACTTTGAAAGTTTATTTTAGTTGCTTTTGGTCTGTGAAGAGCTGAGTTTCTTCTGCAGTAATTAACCATGGCACTAATAGCTAAGTTAATTTAGGGAGAGCTGCTTTAGGTGTTGGCAATATCAGGAGATGTTGCAGGAAAACCACAGAATCCTGAATCAGGGTGTGACTGGTAATAGTGAAGCTGTTGCACTTCGGCTATTTAATTTTAATGTGTATTTTGTAACTTTTAGACTCTGTTTCATTTTATAAATATTCAGTTTATACTTACAGTGCTTGGCTTTTAGTCTCAAAGTCTGTGTGCTGCATCTGTGATACGCTTGGACCTGAAAGCTAGAATTTTTACCTCCATTATGGATTTTTAAGCAGTTTGAACAAACGAGCAATGGTTATGTTTTTAATGTAATAAAAGAAACCATTGTTCGTTTGTTCAAACTGCTTAAAAATCTACGTGGGGCCAGGCCAATTTATTCAAAAAATGTTTAGCTCTGGAAGTAATATGTAGCTACATATTTATGTTCTTATAGTTTTCTATTTTATTTTTTCTTTGGACTAGGTTTACAGTTGTGTGGATGATGGTTTTTAGTATAAGTATGGTAATTGTTTCAGATGGAATAGATATTTACCACAATTCCCCACTCGTATGAAATATTCATATTTTACAACGTACATTAATTAATATGTCATGAAATATTTCTTGTAATGAAGACAAATCTTTTAATATACAATGTATTTTAAAAACAAGTGGTGGTCACTATGTAATGGGCTGAATTATTTTTCATTTACTTATTTAACTGCTTCTCTCCACAGGTGTTGGTGTCTGTCCAGTCCCTCATATTGGTAGCAGAACCCTATTTTAATGAACCCGGATATGAAAGATCTAGAGGTACTCCTAGTGGTACACAGAGTTCCAGAGAATATGATGGAAATATACGACAGGCAACAGTCAAGTGGGCTATGCTTGAACAAATCAGAAACTCTTCACCATGTTTTAAGGAGGTAGGTATTATGAATCAAAGTAAACACTGGCTTTTGCCTTTAACATATTTAAAGACTGTTATCAGGTCCCCAGTCAGTCATCTTTACTCATGAGTAAATGTGCCCAGTTTTTTTTTTACCTTACTGCAGAGGTCAGGTTTTCTAAACCTTTTATCATTTTTGTTGCTCTCCTCTGGAGTTTCCAATTTATCCACAGCTTTCCTAATTTGTGGTGCCCAGAACTGGAGACAGTACTCCAGCTGAGGCCTCACCAGTGTCAATCAAAGTGGGAGAGTTACCTCCCATGTCTTACATACAATCCTGTTAATACACCACAGAATATTAGTCTTTTTTGCAACTGCATCACATCATTGACTCGTATTCAATCTGTGATCCACTATAACCCTCAGATCCTTTTCAGCAGTTCTACTACATAGCCAGTTATTCCCCATTTTGTAGTTGGGCATCTAATTTTTTCCTTCCTTTATTGATTTTATCTTACTGATTTCAGACCAGTTCTCTAATTTGTCAAAGCACATGCCTAGCACTAGGTTTTTCTCATTAAACTAAAATGCCTTTAAAAGACACTATGATAAATAGATTTGGTTCTTCTTCTCCAAGTATTATCTGTGTAGATCCCCACTTCTGGGTGTGCCTATGTAAAGTTGGATCCCTCTGTCGAGTAACCTTGGTGCTGCCTTACATACTTCCTTGCAAAATCCAACATTGAGTGCTTGATATCTGGTCACAATTAACCTTTTTAGTGATGACTGAAGCAAAATAGGCATTATACACCTCAGTTTTCTTGATGTCATCAGTTATTAACTCTCCTTTCCTGCTAAGTAGAAGACTTACACTTTCCTTCATCTTTTTCTTGTTCTTAATGTATTTAAAGAACATCTTTTTATTGTCATTTATTTCCTTGTTAGATGTAATGCATTTTCTGCCTTAGCCTTTTTGATTTTGTCCCTACATGCCTGTGCTATTCTTTTGTACTCCTTCTTAGCAATTTGTACATGTTTCCACTCTTTGTAGGGTTCCTTTTTGATTTTCAGGTCATTAATGAGTTCCTGATGGAGCCATATTGGCCTCTTGCTATTCTTCCTATTTTTCCTTCCCATCGGGATGGTTTGCAGTTGTGCCTTTAATATTGTCCCCTTGAGAAACTGCCACCTCTCCTCAACTCCATTTCCCTTAGGTCAGGTCTCATGGGAAGAAAATCTATCAGCTCTCTGAGTTTGTTGAAGTCCATTGTCTCTATTCTGCTGCTCTTACTCCTTCCTTTCCTTAGAATCATGAAATCTATCATTTCATGATCACTTTCACCCTAATTGACTTTCATCCAAATTGTCTTCCACCTTCCACCTTCAAATTCACATCCAATTCTTCCCTGTTGGTCAGAATCAAGTCTAAAATGGCTGTCCCTCTGGTTACTTCCTTCACTTTCTGAAACAAAAAGTTGTCCCCAATACATTCCAAGAACATATTGGAGATTTTGTGTTTTGCCATATTATTTTTCCCACAGAAGTCTTGGTAGTTAAAGTCCAACATTACTATCCGGTCTTGCATTTTGGATATTTCTGTTGTTTGTTCTATAAATGCCTCATTCCCCTCCTCTTCCTGATTTGGTGGTCTAGGGTAGACTCCTAGCATGACATCACTTCTCTGTTTTCCCCCCTTTATCTTTACCCAGAGACTTTCAAGTGGCTTGCCTCTCACCTCTTGGACCTCAGAACAACTGTATATATTCCTGATGTATAATGCAACATCTCCTGCCTTTTTTCCCTGCTTGCCCTTCCTGAGCAAGGATCCCTTTGTACCAATATTCTAGTCATAAGCTTTATGCCACCATGTTTCTTTGATACTAGTCAAGTCGTAATTTAGCTTACGCACTAATATTTAAATTTCTTCCTGTTTATTCCCCATGCTCCTTGCATTTGTGTTATCAACATCTAAGAGGTTGAGCACATTTCCCCACTGATTTCCTTCTTGTTGAATGAAAACGTTAACTATATAAAAAGGTTGAAAGAGAAATGATGGGAATATCAAGGTTCTTGCTATACTTATCAGAAAACAACAAGAAATTTGATGCATTGGTAGAGTTGAGTTTATTAGATGAGTTTGCTAGAATCTTGAAACGTCTAGAAAGATTAGTGGAAAATCTGATAAAATGTGGTTCTTTAAAGCTTAGCTAGTTTGTATTTTTAACTTTTCACAGCATCAGATGTGGTGTTTCTTCTTCTAACTGCATTACATGCAAAATCTGCTGATCTATACTGCAAGTACGTACTAAAGGTTTAGTGATTACCAAACGTTAGTGTATTAATTTATCTAACTCAAGATGCCTAAAGGAAGGAAGGGGCAGGAAACAAGTGAGTGAATGGACTAGAGTAATGGAAACAGATAATTCAAAAGCAAATTATAAATGTTCTTGAGCTGTTAATTAAAATGCTACCTAGGATTTGTACTCATTTCAAAAAGTAGAGAAAACCAGTTTCCAGCTCTGAACATCACCAGTTTGGTTTAGGAGCACTGTCTGTCTTTGAAAGGCAAAGATCAATTGATGTAAAAACAACTATCTTGAACTTGATAATTTTCTGCTAATGATATTGCCTTCAATGTACTGCAAAATGAGGTATTAAAGAAAAGATTTCACCCTGGTTATACTCCTCCAGACAGATTGACACTTATAAGTCTGTTACTAGATGTGGCAAGTGAAGAAATAGATGACAGATTAAAGGAAGAAGTAAAATAATCAGTACAGACATTAATGGAAGATGTGAAGTTGTTTGTTTGACCAACCAATCATCAGAGTCCATAGAAAAGAAGTGTTTTATTATGAGTTAAACAGCATCAGCTTTTCATTCCAGAGCTGGCTGCACCATAGTGATGGGTGAAGTGATTCCCATTACTGCATATAGTTTATACATGAGTTTGTAAAAGTATTTAGTGTTTTTTCTGGCTGAAAAGTGTCATAAAAATGTACATTGTCCATGGCCTGTGGCAATTCGTTTAATTTAATCTTCATTTAGCATTTTAATGAAGATATCATCAGACTATGATCTTCCTCTTTTTTCATTTATATTTGATGTTACTAAGAAACTTGCTAACTATGCAGCCAAGCAAGAAATCTGATATTTGTCATATTTTTTCTTGGACAATTTCACACCTCTATTAAACTGTGAAGGTGTGTATATCAAATTAAGGGTAACTCCCAACTGTGAGAATTGATGCCTTCCCTAACGTCTAAGAAAAGTGGAATGCGTGATTCTAGCAGTTTGAACATGGTTTTAAAAAAATTCTGTTCAACTCCCAGCTAGACCTTTTACCCATGACACATTATTTATGCTCATTTACTTTTTCCTGCTTTGAGCCTTTTTCTTATGTAAAAGAGGAAGGAAATTGCTACGTTTTGTCATAATGTCAGCTGCTGGTTGTCACTTGTAAAAACCATGCATTATTCCTACCACTTCCAACAGCAGGCTTAATACACTTCAACTGATTGTAAGACTTCTCTGAAACATCTGATAGTACACACTGACTAAGAAAAGAATATTCACACTAAAGATAGATTATCTTTGACAAATTGGGCACTTATGCTTTCTGGAGTTAAATTAGTATTTTATTATCCTACCATTGTACAAAGATATGTTTTACCTTGAAAGTATCTGGCTTTTGTGGTCAAAGGGCCGCTAAAAGAATAAAATAACATATTTTGCTACTGACAAAATTAAATTGAACAACTTGTTGACTTTCCCTCATGACTTTCTCCTCTTCCACTTTACTTGTTATGTTAGGTGTGACATTGACTAAGGCATTTTGTAATTTTTCTAGCTAGCAATGGGAGCTGAATCATTGATTTATCAGTAGAATAATTGATCAGCTCAATATTACACTAAAAATGTCTTTTGTCCCTTTGCAGTACAGCAAGGACATGCCTAGCACTAGGTTTTTCTCATTAAACTAAAATGCCTTTAAAAGACACTATGATAAATAGATGTGGTTCTTCTTCTCCAAGTGTTATCTGTGTAGATCCCCACTTCTGGGTGTGCCTATGTAAAGTTGGATCCCTCTGTCGAGTAACCTTGGTGCTGCCTTACATACTTCCATGCAAAATCCAACATTGAGTGCAGGAGTATATAAACTATTGCTTCCCTAGTCCCATAGGTTCCTTACCATAGTAAATGACTCCCTTGGTCGTTTCCCCCCATCATCAGTTTATCAACCATGTAAGTATAGTTTTAGTGTAAACAGTGCATTAGTTTTTCAGATTTTATTATAATTGTATTTTGGTTAGTTAGTAATTATAACTAACTCTGTAGCCCAGTTCCAAGGGGTCAGTTGCATCAGGTTCTGTGTTGCATTGGGTTACCTGCTTTGGAATTCACATATCGTGGTCAGGTTTAGTCCAATCCAAAGGCTCCGTCTGGGAAGAAGACTTGTTGATACTGTATAGGCAATTGTTTGACCACACTTTGGTTTGTTATGAACTATACTTGAGACCAAATAACCAGTGTCAGTCAGGTTTATTAATAGTACAGGAAAAAACGTTCTATATGATACCAATCTCCGAAGAGGAGTCCTGTGCAGCGATGTTACATTCACCTTACACAGTAGGTGTGCTCCCCAAAGTTGCACATTTTAGCTGGTATGATTTTACAGGTTACCCATTTCTTTACACATCACTAAAATCCAACCCATCAGTTTGTTCCAGTTCCCTAACTTGTTGTTCTGTTCCTTCCTTATCTTTGTTTTGGGTATTAGCATTCTAGGTACTGGTCCGTGAAGGTACTTCCCTAGCTTGTACGAAGACTCAGAAAGAATGTATCTTGATTTTGACAAGTTTATTATCTGCTTGTGCCAAATGCTTACTTCAGCAAATGCAAGGTGTTATGGGATACTTAGCATAAGTTAACAGGGTTGTAATAAAAACAAGCCAATTTGGGCTATATAGCAGCTATATTAATGCTTAATATGTATACTTTATTTATTTAATTAATTTATTTACTTAAATGCTTGGAACATATATTGCGGGTAGTAGTATCAACATAATATATATGTTTGCTAGCCAGCGTATACTAGTCAACAGACTAAATTCAGGTGGTCCTCTCTCCAGAGAATAAGATATTCCTGATCCACATAGCAAGTGCCTGGGCACTTAGCTGAGAGATGCATTGTTTGTGCTAGTTTCACTCTCCAGTCCAGGAAAGTGTGCTAATTGTAATTCCAGTTCTTCCTGTTGAAAGAGTCTTTGGCTTGGTGTACACTTACCCCCCAATTCGAACTAAGGTACGCAACTTCAGCTACGTGAATAACGTAGCTGAAGTTCGAAGTACCTTAGTTCGAACTTACCTCGGTCCACACGCGGCAGGCAGGCTCCCCCGTCGACGCCGCGGTACTCCTCTCGTCTAGCTGGAGTACCGCAGTCGACGGCGATCACTTCCTGGTTCGACTTATCGCGTCCACACAGGACGCGATAAGTCGAACCCAGAACTTCGATTCCCAGCCGCCGAACTAGCGGCTGGGTGTAGACATACCCTTTGAAAAACTTTCCCGCTGAGTCAGTGCCAGTCCCTTCTTGAACTGCCTGACCCAAAGACAAGGCAAGGGATGGACTGATCTGTGTATAGTAGGTTCTGTACTTTTAGTATTTAAGCATCTCAATCATTAAAGTATTTATCCTCACAACACCCCTATAAGGTAAGAACATACTTTTATCCTCATTTTACAGCTGAGGAGCGAGACACATTGAGACTAAGTGATTTGCCCGAGGTCATACTGGATGTTTGTGATAGAAGCAGGGAATTGAACTTGGGTGTCCCAAATTCCAAGCTAGCATCCTTAACCACTAGACCATTCTTTCTGTAAGATTTAAGATGCAAAGGTATCCAGGAAGCTTAGGAGGTCTAAGAACCAGCAGTTCACATCTGACTGCTTCCTATGCAGAATTGTGTGTGTGAAAAAGGGAGGTACCATCTATCCCCTGGCTCCTGCTCTGGTTTCAGAAAGAAGTCAAGAGCCTTGATTATCAAGGGGAACCACCTTAAGAGAGTCCTCAGAAATTAGTAAGCACAGGAGATGCCTCATTGTGTCCCTCTTCCATTGTGATGGAGTTTTCCCATCTGTGATTTGTTTTAAGCAGAGCACTATGTTCTGTGACACCTGCTAAGTAGTGTGAATGGGAGCTTATTTTGTCATTTATATTTCAGTAGTGCTTAGAGGCCTCAACTAGGTTGGGCCCTGTTGTCTTAGGCAATGTACAAATATTTAGTGAATGACACACACTGTCTCAAACAGCTTTCTCAGAATGAAAGTCTTGGAACCAAAGACTTCTGCTGTTGACTTAATTACTACTAGGGATGTAGTCTGAGCCTTTTTATCTCTGAAGCCATTAGTTACCCTGGGTTGGTTCCTTCTCCCTCTCCTATCCTATATATACAAACTAAAAAACTTCTTGATCCCTCAGAGGACATTGGGATGAATGTTGACGATGTTGGCAGCTTTCCCAATCCTCTTTGTCATCGCTGAAGAAGCTAACATTCAGGTTGTCCCCAAAGGACAAAGAATTTCTAAAATCTTCTCTTGAATAGCTGAAATGTCAGGCACAGTTTTTCTCAGTGCAGAAGCTTCAGCATCTATTTGACTTATTGGCCCCTTAGCTGAGAGGGAGTATGGCTATCCCTATAAATTAGAGTCTGGTCAAACCAAACAAAAACCTTTTGGATAAAATAAGCATCTGTTCCACCTGAAGCCTAAGAAGGAAAACAGGCACTACTAGGTTGCTGCCTATACAATTAGCGGGGCGGGGAAGCGTAGGGGAGGGAATTAAGTACTCTACACACTGTTTATTCATAGTGTCTGCTATAAATGAGGAAAAACAACTCTCAGAATAGAGTTTATTAATTTACCTCATGAGGAATAATAAGGAAAAGATGAAATAAGCAGTGGAGAATATGGCCCCACGTCTACTGTACTGCAAAAATACTCAGCCTTGAAGTAATTGATAGTGTGCTTGATAAACTTCTTTAGGAAACTATTTCAGAGTAGTTCTCTAGTTTTACATATCTATGACCCCACTTAGGGTTTAGAAATCTCTGACAAAGTCAGTGCTTAGGAGTCTCATACCATTAGTAAAAGTTAGGACTACTTTTGTGTGGTCTCTAAAACTGTACATGAACACCAAAATAAGTATAGGGTCAGATTTTGGCTCCCACCTGTGTAGGGGGCAGCCTGAATGCTGATGCTTGAACTCTAAAATCACAAGAGCATTACAGGGAGTTTTAGTACCACCAAAGGTGGTAACCGCAAGGTGACATAACTGTGGCCTTGCCCCCTTCCACACTAGCTGATGGTCCATGGCCAGCTCTGGGGAAGAATATACTGCACAGTTGACATTCTTCCATACTCACTTGCTAATACAAGTTCTTCTGCCTACCTGTTTACTGTTCAGGCAGAAAGTGGCACTGACTACAGACATAATTGGTGCTCTTCCCCCTTCCACCAAACACATTCTGTTCTGAGGGCAGTGGCTTTAAAACTCATGAAAAGCCCTATGTATTATATCTGTTCTTTTCCAGATTAATAAATATTTGTGTGTAAATGTATGCCTTGTGTAGTAAATACATCTGGGATTTCTGTACAGTCAGGGAATTTGGCTACCATTTTACTGTCAATATTTTAGCATCCAGTAAGGTATTGTATTTAGGTTTTTGTTTAATCTTCATCCATATAACACAAAATACCTGTGACAATGTTCTCATCTGCATGGGGTTTCTCAATCTGTGGATTGTGACCCAAAATTGGGTAGCCAGAACAGATAAAAGGGTCCTGGGGCTGGCTGGGCTAACCTCCCCTCTTGGCATTGCGACCTTATGCACCAGGTTATAAAGCCACTCACAAATTTGGTCCAGCCAGCCCAAAACTGAGTGCCATAGTGACTCTGGAGGTCATGATGCCCAGAGCAGGGTGCCAAACCCAACCAGCCCTATGGGACAGGAGCTGAGAGGGAATGAATCATAGTGCTGTCAGATTCTCTAGTAAGTACTGGCCCCTTAAATTATCCTCCGCCTTGCAACATCCTCTCTTCAATGCCCCATCCTGCTGCCCAGCCCCACTCCACTTTACCCCCAAATCACTTTGCCCCCAAATCCCACCTCACCCCTTACTCTGCCCCCCATGGACTGGGGGAGGAGGGGCTGTATTTTGGGGGGGGATATCTCAGCTCACTGCCCTTCCCCCAGTTAGGGAGTTCCCTGGCTGTAATGTCTGGAATCTTAGTTCTGAGGCCACCCACCCCCTTGCTGCAACCCTGCAGAGGGCTTGGGGGTGAGGACTGGGTCTGCGGGCTTCTGGGTCTCTCTGTGTCATGATAGGCTATCAAGGTTTGCAAATTAGTCCTGAGCCCAAAAAGGTTGAGAACCACTGATCTACTTGACGTTTTTAGGTCAAAATTCAGTCTTGCTGTTCTTAAAAGTATATGGTTGTTGGAAGCCAGTGATTAAATTTTTTTCTTCTTATCTTGTATATTTCTTACAGGTCATACACAAACATTTTTACTTGAAAAGAGTGGAGATCATGGCCCAGTGTGAGGAGTGGATAGCAGATATACAGCAGTACAGCAGTGACAAACGGGTAGGCAGGACTATGTCTCATCACGCAGCAGCTCTTAAGGTGAGACATGCTAATACAATGACCGGTAACATGAAGCAACAGTTCACTTTAATGAAACTATCCTGCATGTATGAGTACAACAAGCAAAAATAGCAATATTAAAAAAAAAAAAAAAAAAATTGAAACATGATTGAAGCTTTAAAATAAACTGTAAAACTGACAGTCACAATGCATCTCTTGATGATCATTTATGAAATATTTTACAAATGGAATTTATTTCCTTCTTATGTAGTTTGTTCCACCCCATGCAAGTGTGAGAGTTCAATTTTCTTCATAAGGCTTTTATAGCAGTTTGGTGTTATTTTGGGATATGATAAAATTGTACTATAACCAATCCGCAATACAGATTTAAAGGGAAGCTTCCCAGAAAACAAATTCCTTTCATAGACAAAATCATAAATTGATAAGCAAATAACACTACATTTAAGAGGCCTGGCACATCTAACATTCCAATGCAATTTTAGTGTTCAGTAACAAAATATATAATACTTAACTTTTGTTTTTTGCTTGGACAAGAGCAGAATTTGTGGCTTTATTACTGAGAAACACTTTTTCTGTTGCTAGAATGACATTGTTTCAATGCAACTGAGCTTTAAAATGGTCACTGCTTTTTATGGTGAACAGATTAGAGAAATGTCCACGATGTTTATATTATATATCTCTGTAGTATGTGTATTATCATAACCCTTTTATAGATGGTGAGTTCTAATTATCCAAAATTTTCCTGCTGTGCCCAGCACCAACTATGAGCATGGACAGTACACAGTTGTGATGCACAGGAGGACAAACCAGGACACTTCCACTGCTGCCTTCCTGACCCCAAATGCCCTGCTGCTGCAGATTGGCGTCCCCTTGTCCCCTTTACTTCACCCTCAGTAGAACTCTGGGGGTATGTGAATTTCTGCAACCATTACTGTTGCTGAACTGGTTGACAGCCACAGAAATAGTTTTCAACTCGTGGGAGCCCGTTTTATTATATATTTTTCCTGGATATTATTTGATTGATAATATGCATCAAAATTACTCTTAGAAGAATTGTGAAAAGTAACGATGTTTTAATCAGTATCTTAATATCTGTACATACAGCGTCACACAGCTCAACTCCGTGAAGAGCTTTTAAAACTCCCCTGCCCTGAAGGCTTGGATCCAGATTCTGATGATTCCACCGAGAAATGCAGTGCCACAACAACTTCTGAGGAGACGATATTGCATGACCAGGTTAAACCTAGCAGCAGTAAAGACATCTCCAGTGATTTCAAATTATGAGTGGCATTGACATGGACTTTACAGATAGAGAGGCTTTGAAGCACAAGCCAAATATGTCAATATTTGTATGTAAGAAGCTAATTATGTAATAGGTAATGAAATTGAAACTATACTATGCCCTTAAGGATATACAGTTTAATTCAAGATGATCTTTTATTTACCTGTACAACAGTGTAAACTTTTTTGTGCTTTTATTTTTCAATTGTGAGAACCACTGATTGGTATGTTTAAAAAGTTATGTATACGAGAAATGGATAAATCACTGATATATAAGGGAAACTACCTTAGGAAAGAATGTTTACTGAATGTTTATTATTTTTTTTTTTACTTGTAGAGTGAGGGCGGATGTAACAAAGAATATATATTGGTCATTCTTACAGCTACTATTTAAAGTCAGAAAATTTTCACTGAATTTGATAGATTTTACGTTCAGCCATATCTTCATGCTCATATTTGATTTCTAAAGAAAACCTCCTGTATACTTCAATAAAAGTTAAATGGACATGCTCCCTCTTTTATGATTTACTGGTACATTTTTTTAAATGATCTGCCATAAAATACGTTATAGCTGGAGACTTGCACTTGTATGACTGAATTATTACAGTCAACGTATTTAATTTTATGCTTACTAATTCTAAAATGCAGATTAAATAAATGCACATGGTTTTACCTCATGCCAACATCTGGACTTCTGAATTTATCTTTTATTAGTTATTTTGTGCAAACTAATGGTATTCCAAAATTTGTCTTGATTGTTTTAAAAGGCTATTCTGGAAGTAAAGGATTTTTTTTTAAACAATTGTCTGATTTTACATAGTAAAGGCATATGTATTAATTTATTTTTAAGCATTGACAAGGGCTAAGGATATGCCATATAGGACTGCTACATTCTACAGTTAGGTATATTTTTCATTTTATACTTGCATGCATACATCATAAAAAAAATCAGTTATTGGCTGGATTAATAATTATAAGTCTTGCTTCTAACACAACATGCACTGCTATTGGTTCTTAATTTTCAGTAGTCCTTGAGGGACAAATCAAATCATACTGGTATTACCTTAAATCACAGTTAGATAAGATATGTAATATTACATTAATTAGAGACCTGCTATATTAACAATATTCTAAATGAGGCAAGAAACAAAGTCCTTTCACCCTCTTTTTTGTTTACTGTTTATAAATATCAAATTGGACTTATTCAACTTTTTCTTTGTTTTAAAATGTATCATTTCTAATAATTAAAAATGCCAGCAACTTGATGTCATGTCCTTATGCGGGTGTTCAGCAGAAATGTTAAATACTTGTGTGTTATAAGTCTGCAGAGAACTTTTTGGCTGAAACAACCTGGTTTTCTTTTTAAGAGATGTTATGTTAATCCATGGCCTGGACTTCAAAGTATCAAATTAAGCAGGCCTATTTGCTACCTTAGGGAAATCCTTGTAATTAAATATATTAAGCAAAACAAGCAGGTGAACATTGGAATATATTTACATTTTGGTAAACTTCTCCTGCCTTGATATTATCTTACACTATGAAGTGGAATGCTAACAAAGGACTATGAGATGTAAGTTTCTCTAAAGACTGGTATTTATTTACAATACCTTTCCTTAACCTGCATGAGGTTAATTCTTTTTACACACTTCAAAATTAAATGAGTCCCACTTAGTGGAACCCTCCATTACATGGAGGATTCCACTAAGGTGCACCCAGTATCACCTATCAGCAGGAAGGCCTTTCAGTCCAGTTCCTCAGGTGAGGTGTAGCTTCACCTCAGGTTGCAATGTCCTCACCCTCTTCTTATCAAAGGGGGAGTGAGATTGGCATATGGCTTATGCCTCTCCAGCAGGCTCACTCAGGGCCCTATGTAAGTCAACCATGTCTGGCACCAGCGTTACCCTTCCTGGGTCACTTCCTACCATCTGTCTCTCCTCTATGGCTCTAAGTCCAATACACGGTAACAAAAGAAAAGATAACCAAACCTTCAGCCCCAAGTGCGCTCAGCATGCACTTCTGTTCCTCTCAGTGAGGCTTCTTCAGCACCCTTGTCCAGGAGCCCTCAGAGTAGGTCTGTCTTCCTCCCTGAGTGAGGTGCATTTAAGCTTCCTCTCTTTAGAGCATGCTCTGCAGATCTAGAGAGGCAGGGCTACTGGGCTTGCCCAGTGTGAGGTTTGTATACCTCATCACATTCCCAGATCTCTAGCAATTACCCTAGGCTTGCACAATCCAGTTAACTATATTACTGAAGCAAAAGCCCTAATTAAGACAGTAAAATTGTTTCCATTATATATCTCCATTTTTAGATACAAATAATTTTTCCAGAAAAATACTCCTTTTGGGCCAAAACTCCACACAGATTCTCAGTTGGATTGAATTGTGACAGCTCCAGCAAAGCCACTCAAACTATCACAAACTTAGCCTAGCTGAGGATCTGTTCCATGAAGGTTAATTATCTAATGAAAATGTAAAGTCCTGCTCTCACTAACCATAATTTATTTTAAATATGTAATTTGCACCAATTTGACATTAAGTGGGTGGGCAAAATGACTGACCCTCTTCTGGTGGGTACCTTTTTGCACAGGGGATATAATTCTGATCTCACATGCTGTTGTAAATCAGGAGTAGCGCCACTAAAATCGATGCAGTGAAATTACACAGGTGTAAAACCGGTGCACATGACATCAGAATCAAGCCTCTATGAATGTCCAATCAATAGAAGTTGTACAATGGTGTGAGTGCAAAAATAGTATGACTATTTTACTCCAATAATTAAATTGCATTTGACTTTGGCCCAGTATTGCAACTGTTGGCAATGATACAGCGCTATCAAATTTTGAATTGTTTGACCATCAGGTGGCTAAGTCATGAAGGTGGTGTGAAGTAGTAAAAAGTGCATCTTCACATTTCTGAGCCTCAGTACATGGGAGGGAGCTAATGCATTATCAAGCTATAAAATCATCATGTTTTGCAATATCCGTGGAGCAGTCAAACTCCTTTAATCAGTTCCCAAAAGTAAGTTCTCCATGCTCTTTCATTAGCGTACCAGTTGCATAAACTAATGAGGTCAAAATCTTTTCCAAAACAAGCATTTCTTTATCACTGAGCTGTACAGACTGACTAGAACAATGTGGTCCTTAAAGTCTTCGCATTACAGTTGCCTAAAATGTCAATCTCTCTTAATTTAACACAAACTATCTTCTGGCTAGTGTTGTACCAAAAAGAAGTGGGTTCTTCTATATTAAAAACAGAGGGAGATTTTCAAAATCACACAGGGTACCAAACTCCCATTTGTGTCTTTGAAAATCTCCCCCATAATTTGTAGTCTTACTTTTAGACCAATCTGCCCATCATTCACCACTGACAGATCTACACCATACAGTCTACGCTTTCTTATGCTGCTCTTTGAATTCTGCAGTCACCTTGCAAAAAGGTGAAAAGTTTGCACCAAGCATCTTACCTTTACTTATCAATACATCACTGGCATGTCCTGAGACTTCATGTCCTATTTCCACAAACATAATGCCAAGCTTTCTCATAATAGCACAGCCTAGAGTAGCCATGAGACTAGCAGAAATGGTTGAGCAGCCTACGAGAGTTTGCTTCATAAAAATAAAAAATAATTTTATTTTAAGATTTTTGCATGGAACAAACATGCTCCACTTCATATTTGGTGATTTTCAAGCATGTGTTTGACTTCAGCTTTTTGATGATGCCTTTGTACAACTCACTAGTTCACTTCTGAATTCGAGTCAATGTACAGTTACACATCACTGTGCAGAGCATCCTTTTCTGCACCCACTCTTCTGCTGCTAACTTAAGTAAGGGAAATACAGCCAGCAGCTGGATATTGGAACCGTGGATACTTGCGATACCATTTAACAGGTCAAACTCTGTTTCACAACATTAGGCTTAGATCCATGCATGCAACTAACAGCGGAGTGAAGAATAAAATGCTGACTGTGTCAGGGTCTACAGTAGCTCCTATTTTTCAGCTCCTGACAGTGAGAGAACTGGTGCAGAGATGGCTCAGGCATGTTTACTACCATATCCAAAACCTTGCTCTGAACAGGTAAAAACTGAGTACTAGTATAGACAGAGCTTTGAGATCTACAGATAAAAAGCATTTTACAAGAGCTAGCTATTTGTACAGCTATCATTACTGTGACCATAAACAAGTTATATATTAAGCAACACTAGCTTTTTATCTTTAAAACATGGCAACCTCCCACTCCCTATGTGAAATTGTTTATTTACAATTCAGTAAGTTGGTCTGTGGATCAGCAGCAGCCCTCTGTAGTGGTCAGCAGCAAGTGGGCTGACATATAGGCGTCTCCTTCTCTGCATGTGCTATATTGCTTTAAAAGAAGCTTAAAATATTTTGAATTCTTCCTAACGTCTCTTTCCCATGTAAGCAATTGCTGCAGTTGTCACAAAGATGTAACAAACACCAATCTGGGAAGAAATGGTCTGCGTGCTCACCAGTGGATGGGGAGGTAGTCCACACTATGCAAAATTTCTGAGCTCTTCTGCAGCATGCTATCCTGTGACATTAACTCTTCAATATTATTTTCAAAACACTATTTCAGTAGTGCAAACCAACAATTTTAATGTCTCTAGTTGACATTTTTAGACTTGAGGAAACAAAATCAATATCAACGGGAGTGGGAAGAAAAGAGGCTAAAGACAGTATCCTGTATACAGTTCAGACAAATACAATGTCAAGTATGTGTAGAATGAAGAAATTAAAGTATTTAAAAGAGCTGCATATGTCATAGAATTTAGGTGGGCACAAATGAGAGGGTGCTTTTTTTCAAGTACAAAACTGAAATTAATTTCAGTGGTCTTACAGAAACATTGCTCCAGTGCGGAATAGGTTTCAATCCATATCAATTTCCAGGACCCTGTGTTTTCTGTGGCACAATGTCTATGAGGTCAGACATCCTGCTTCTGGCTGTCACCAATACCTGATGATTAACAAAGAGGAAAAAGAAAATCAAAATACATTTTTTTCAATTTCACAATGCAGTTGATAAGAGATGGGGGGGGGGGGGGATTTCTGATCCTCATAAGTGATCTATTTATGTCCTGATGTAGAAGCCTTGATTAACCTTATTGTTAACTTAGCCTATGTTGCTATAAATATTATTTGTGGCTTTAAAGCTATTCAATGTTAATTTAAATTCAGCCACAATGCACTACTTAATTGATTCCCTGTGATGGTGAATTCCATAGGTTGATTTTATGCTTCCTAAATCAGTACTACTTTTTTATTGGGTCAACATTTTCTATTATTTTGGTGGTTTTTTTCCCCCCACTTTTGTTTGTGGATTTTTCCCTATATCCATATTCTTGCATAGGGAACTTGTTCCCATTTGTTAGTTGTGATTTTCATTTGATTTTTTTCCTTTTGGCTTTTTCTTATATTATTTGTTGTATTTTTAAAGTCTTTTCCCTCTATTGGGAGGTTTATTCTCCGTCAGCTAGTCAGTGGCACAGCAATATTTGATTGGAATGACAATTCATCTTCCTGGGATATTAGCTGTTCTGGAAACAGAAATCATAAATTTAAAACATTTTTCTACAGAAATGAGGCAGATTTTTCCATATTTTAGCACCAGGAACAAACATAAGTCAGTGAAGCTGTTTCAGATAAATGTTCATAAATTATTATTTATCTTTTTAACCAAATATCTTGTATTCAGACAAATTGTCACAGCAGAAATACATCAGTGCTTGAAATGTGGTGGTGACTTGTTTTTGACAAAATACTGTGTTCTACTGAGCCTTTGTGATTTTCCATAAAAGGTGCTGACATTGGGTGAAACCTGCAGATGTCCAGATCTGAGCTTTCCAAAAGATTGCACCTACACTCTTAAACAAACAATCCAAGATTTATTGGGCTAGTTTGACTCTAGAGCAGTGTACCCCAAAGTGCAATTTATATACCAAGTGTGGTGTATTGGAGTCCTATAATACAGCCCACAGGCACCTTTATTTTAATAGAGGTGCGGTCCAGAGAAAACAAGTCCGCGCATGCAGTGCTCCATCTTGATCAAGAGAGAGTATTTCACGCTATGACCAGTCATCTCTGCAGGCTGCACCTCCAAATACATGCTGCAATCTGTTCTTTTCTATACTTGTTACAGTAGGAGCAGCCTTTGCGTTCTTGGAAAACTGCAACCTGGCCTCTCTGGTTGTGCAAAGTCTGGATCGCTTTACATCAGTACTCTTCTTCTCCCACCCTATATGTTGCAGGGATGATATATAATGGACTCATCCTCAATATGTCTGAAAAGATTATATAAGTGCCAATGCTACTGACACTTCTATAACTTGTGGTAAAGTTGCTGACTTTGTATTTAAGATTCATTGGTTAAAGTTCGAGCAAGGGGCAGGTTCCTCATCTTGACATCAGCCATCATGACCTGTTTTTTAATTAGGTCTGAGTGCTTCATAACCGGGCATTAGCAGTGTTTGACAGAGAAACTAAAGCCCAAAGATCTGCCATGGGTGAATGAAGAGGAGCATCTGTGCCCCCAAAACCCAAGGCATTTGGCAGTGAGAAGGTTGGCACAACAGAAGCAAGGTAACTTCCTCAAAAATGCTTCAGTAACTTAGGGACCCAAGTTTTGTTAACTTTCAGTGAGAGTTAGGTTCCCAAATGCCTGCATGACTTTTGAAAAATTTATCCCGAGTCTCACTGAAAGTCAATGGGACTCAGGTTCCTTTGTATCACTAAGTCACTTTTTAAACTGAGACTTAAACACTTTGGAAAATTTTACCTCCAATCGAATTCACACAAGTAGAGGTGGAGCTGGACAGTGGGAGTTCAGGGTAAATGTCCTGAGAGAAGACTGCAGGGTACGTTCTGGGGAGCTCAGAGTCAGTTGTAGCAGTGAGGCTGACCTTTAGCTCCCTCCCTCGCTTTGTACAGCTGGGTGTTGGTGCAGGACCTTGGATCCAGCCCATCCACTTTTACTCTGCTCCTGTGATTTTCTGTTGGGAGGGAACTGTTGTGCAGTTGTGGAATTTCAAAGCAGCGTTTCTCATTACTAAATCCTGGATTTCCTTCTATATTAATGTCAGTGCTCCCAGTAACAGACATGCCTAGAAGGTTGCTGCTAACTTTGAGAAGTAAAAAGAAAAATGAAATCAATTACATTATTAGGGATTTAATTTTCCTGGGACTTTGTTCCCTATTTCTTTCTGAATCCCTCTGTTGTTGTTTTTTTTGTTTTTGTTTTTGTTTTGTGGGGATTTGGATTTCTAGACTGTACATAAATTGAAAGAGACAAAGTTCTTTGATTTGTATATTATGCTTTTGTTATAAATTATATTAAATAAATTTGAATTCCCATCCCTCAGGGCCTAAAATAATTGTGGTGAAAGTCATGCGCAGTGGAAGTTGATAAAGTCTTGAGGGTAGTGGCCACACTATACTTAAATAGGTATTTATGAAGATAAATGGACAGATTCATCTATCAAGCTTACTGTGGCAATGAGTGAGAGACACATTTTTGTGCATAGGAGCAAATCCTTAATCAGCCCTTTCTCAGGCAAACGCTCACTGAAGTCAATGGGAGTTTGACTAAGCAGCAGCAGCTGATGCCGAGAATCAGTAGTGGGGGTCACAGAGGACCCCTGCCACCTTCAAAACACCCCTGGCTCAATGGACCAACCACCACTACACAGCTCCTTTCAAAATGCCTCTCTATACCACAAACCAGGGGTGAGCTGGAGCCAGTTCCCACTGGTTTGCAGGAACCGGTTGTTAAATTTAAAAGCCCTTTTAAGAACCGAACAACTGGTAACGCTCCGGCAGCTGTCTGCCCCGCCCCCGGCCCCGGCCTCAGCTTACCTCCCCTTCCCCTCCTCCCCTGAACGCTCCTCCCCCCTTCTCCTCCCCCTCCCCTGCTTCCCGCAAATCAGATGTTCGCGCGGGAAGCCTGGAAACAAGCAGCGGCAGGTAAGCGGGGGGGGGCACGAGGAGGACTCCAGGGAGGCGCGGCCCAGAGCGGCTCCACGCGGCTCCACCCGGCCCCGTGGCTCCGGCTGCGGCTCTGGCCCGGCCCTGGCCAAGCGCCCCAGCCCAGGCCCGGTCCTGGCCAAGGAGCTCCAGCCTCGACTCTGGCCGGGCGGCGCGGCTCTGGCAGGTGTAAGCGGCATGGTAAGAGGCCAGGGCCAGGGGGGGTTGGATAAGGCAGGGGCAGGGAGTCCCGAGGACAGGGAGCGAGTGTGGGGGGGTTGTATCGGGCAGAGGTTCTGGGGGGGCGGTCAGGGGATGAGGAAGGGGGGGTTGGGTTGGCGTGGGAGTTCTGGGGGTCTGTCGGGGTGGTGGTGGATGGGGTCGGGGCAGTCAGGGGACAGGGAGCAGGGCGAGTTGGGTAGGGGGTGGGATCCTGGGGGGCAGTTAGAGTGGGGGGTCTTGGGAAGGCATGGTCAGGGGACAAGGAGCGGGGGGGGGGGTTGATGGGTTGCGGTTTCTGAGGGGGGCAGTCCATGGGTGGGGGTCGGAGGGGGGGGGAATGTACTTACCGGGCGGTTCCCTACCGGGTCTTCAGCGGCGGGTCCTTCACCCACCGGAGCCGTACCGCCGAAGACCCGGCGGGGAACTGGATCCTAAGATTTTGGCAGCTCATCACTGCCACAAACTCCACCCCTTGCTACATCTACAGCACCACCTTCATGCTAATGAGCCCTACTGCCTCCTCTCATACCTCCAACTGGCTCTGCTGGTGGCTTCAAACCATCTGTTTCACAGTCATTCCTTCACATACTACCTACCTGGAACTCCTTCACCCACCCTTGTTCTCCTTCCTCTCCCGCCTGACTCACGCATCGTCCTCTTATTCAGTCCCATAAAACCTTTGTATCAAGTCTTGCGGGGAAGAGAGACAGTTGCATCCCAGCAACTAAACGGGGACCATGTGGACACTGCTTAGAAACAGAAAATTAAAGGAAACCAGAACCCACAGCAAAAAGGCGGCTTGTTGATTGACTAATTCACACATAGTAGGGGAGAGGGAGACTCTTATAACCTGGCTTGTTTTCCTCTTGCCAACCTGCTTTTACTAGTATCCCCTCCCTTTAGACATTACAAATTGTTGCACGATGCAGTGCAGACTGATTTAAGTCAGTGTAAGCCCTGGGATTGTGAATCTAGTTTTATCACAATGTGGAGATCAAGAAACTTTCTGCAGCCTCTACGTTTTTTAATTTTTGTAAAAAAAAATTGTTTCAGTACTTGGTCCTGCTAGTGAAGGCAGGGAGCTGGACTTGATGACCTCTCAAGGTCCCTTCCAGTTCTAGGAGATAGGATATCTCCATTAATTTATTTTATATACCTCTTCTGATCCAGAGTTGAATGGAATGAACATACTCAGCAGGGCAACACAAGGATTGCCAGTCAGTCCTTTGCCTTGTCAGTCCTAATACCACCTGCTCTTTTGCTGAAGCCTATTCACTGTTCATAAACTGCTGCTGAGCATGTTTTCTCTCACTGAGATCATACACTTCCAATGTATTCATTTCAGCCTCCTTGTGTTGCTTCAGTTAGAGTGGTCCAAATTATACCATGAAAACAAGAAAAGCAAAATACATGGTTCAAATGTGAAGAAAAATTATCCCTACAGAAACTGATTAGTCAGCGTTTCCACCTTGTGGAGTTATTTTCATAAGTCCTTCCCAAAGCAATTTGGAGAAGCAGCCAGTAGGACAGATCTTGATACTCATCCACGGCCAGCAGTTTAGCCAGCTCCAAGAGCCCTGCTCTCTCACACTGAGGCAAAGGGTGGATTCCCAAATACTCTTAGGCCTTCTCAGGTTTGCAAAGGCTGCTGTATATCCACTTTCCATTGATGAAGTGGTGAACCAATTAATAAAAATCAAGACAAGCAATGCAAGATGGTATATTCCTGAGGTACAGTGCTGCCTCCATGGCTGACTCTGCCTAGCGACTAGTGATGGTATCTCTGTCCCTCTCCCCCAGCCAATGGGAGCTGCAGGGGTCAGCGCCTGCAGCAGACATTGTCAGCAGCCCGTCTGCCTGCATCTCTCCGCAGTGGGGAGGTTCTCGGGCCGTAGATGGCCCACGGGCCAGGACTTTGAGACCCCTGATCTAGACCATCCCTGACAGGTGTTTGTCTAACTGTTCTTAAAAACCTCCAGTGACAGCGCTTCCACAACCCTAGATAATTTGTTCAAGTGCTCAACTACCCTTCCTGTTAGGAAGTTTTTCCTAAAGTCTAACCAAAATCACCCTTGTTGCAATTTAAGCCCATTACTTATTGTCCTGTCCTCAGTGGATAAGGAGAACAATTTATCACACACCTCTTTATAACAACCTTTTACTTAATTGAAGACTGTTATGACCTCCATCTGTCTTCTCCAGATTATACAAATCCATTTTTTTAAATCTTTCCTACTAGGTCATGTTTTCCTAGGCCTTTTATCCTTTTTTTTTTTTTTTTTGCTCTTCTCTGGCTTTTATCCAATTTGTCCACATCTTTCCTGAAGTGTGGTGCCCAGAACTGGAAACAATGCTCCAGTTGAGGCCTTACCAGTGCTGAGTAAAGTGGAAGAATTACGTCTCACGTCTTGCTTACAACAGTCCTGCTAATACATCCCAGACTGATGATTTTTTTTTTGCGCAACAGTATTACATTGTTGACTCATATTTAGTTTGTGACCCTCTATCCTCTTCTGTACTACTCCTTCCTAGGCAGGCATTTCCTGTTTTGTGTGTGTGCAATTGATTATTCCTTCCTAAGTGGAGTACTTTGTATTTGTCATTATTGAATTTCTTCCTATTTAATTCAGACCATTTCAAATTCTAATCCTGTCCTCCAAAGTGCTTGCAAACCCTCCCAGCTTGGTATCATCCGCAAACTTTATAAGCGTACCCTGTCTGTCATTATCCAAATCATTTATGAAGATATTGAATAGTACCAGCTCAAAGACCGATCCATGTGGAACCCCACTCACTATGCCCTTCCAGCTCGATTCTGAATTATTGATAAATACTGTCTGAGTATGGTTTTCCAGCCAGTTGTGCACCCAGCTTTTGGACGGTTCATTTAGACTAGTGGTTCTCAACTAGAGGTTCGGGGCCCCCTGGGGGGCTGCGAGCAGGCTTCAGGGGGGCTGCCAAGCAGTGCCAGCGTTAGACTTGCTGGGGCCCAGGGTAGAAAGTTGAATCCCCAACACATGGGGCTGAAGCCCAGGGCCCTGAGTCCCGCCACCCAGGGCTGAAACCAAAGCCTGAGCAATGTAGCTTCATGGGGGCCCCTGGCAACTGCTCTGCTTGCTACCTGCTAAAACTGGCCCTGGCTTTTATATGCAGAAAACCAGTTATTGTGGCACAGGTGGGCCATGGAGTTTTTATAGCATGTTAGGCAAGCCTAAGAAAGAAAAAGGTTGAGAACCCCTGGTCTAGACTATATTTTTCTAGTTTGTTTATGAGGTCATGTGAGACAGTATCAAAAGCCTTACTAAAGTTGAGATATACGATATCCACTGCTTCCCCACCCCCATCCACAAAGCTTGTTACCCTGTCAAAAAAGGCTGTTGGATTTATCAAGAACAAATCTTGGCAAACCAACCTATGTTAACGGTTACTTATCTTTTTTTTTTCTCTCTCTAGGTGTTTAGAGATTGATTGATTGATTATTTGCTCCATTATATTTCTGGGTACTGAAGTTAAGCTGACTGGTCTATAATTCCCTGGGTTGTCCTTATTCCCCTTTTTATAGATAAGTACTATATTTGCCCTTTCCTAGTCTCCTGGGATCTCTCCTGTCCTCCATGAGTTCTCAAAGACAATAACTAATGGCTCAGAGATCTCTTCAGCCAGATCCTTAAGTATTCTAGGATGTATTTCATCAGGCCCTGCTGAACTTTCCTAAGTAATTTTTCACTTGTTCTTTTCCTATTTAGTCTCACACCCTATTCCATCTACACTGATGTTCACTATGTTTGTCATCCAAGCACTGCTAACTTTTTTGGTGAGAACAGAAACATAAAAGGCATTTATCACTTTGGCCATTGCTATGTTTTCTGTTATTGTCTTTCCCTCCTTATTTAGTAACGGGCCGACACTGTACCTGGTCTTTCTTTCGCGTCTTATGTATTTGTAAAATGCTTTCTTGTTACCCTTTATACCGTTAGCTAGTTTAACCTCACTTTGTGACTTGGCCTTTCTAATTTTCTCCCTGCATGCTTGGGTGGTTGTTGTTTTTTAATATTCATTGTAATATGACCCAGTTTCCTCTTCTTGTATGTCTCTTTTTTGAGTTACAGGTCATTGAAGTTTGGTTAAGCCAGAGTGGCCTCTTACCATACTTTCAATCTTTCCTATACATTGGGATAGTTTGTTCTTGTACTTGTAATAATGTCCCTTTAAAAAACTGCCAGCTCTCCTGAACTCTTTTTTCCACTTAGACTTGCTTCCCATGGATCTTACTCACCAGTTCTGAGTTTTCTAAAATCTGCCTTCTTGAAGTCCACTGTCTTTATTCTGCTGCTTTCCCTCTTACCTTTCCTTAGAACAGCGTTTTTCAAAGTTCGGGTCGCGACCCAGTACTAGGTCTCTCTGGTCAGCCCCGCTGACTGGGACATTAAAAGTCCTGTTGGCGGTGCTGCCCAGCTAAGGCAGGCTAGTGCCTACCTGCTCTGACACCGCGCTGTGCCCCGGAAGCGGCCAGCAGCAGGTCCAGCTCCTAGGTGGGGCAGCTACGGGGCTCCCCACACTGCCCTTGCATTGAGCACTGGGGTCGCGGGGTGGGGAGGGCGGTGCTTGCGGGTGAAAATCATGCAAAGTAGCTTGCATGCCACCGCCTAGGAGTCAGACCTGCTGCTGGCCACTTCCGGGGCACAGCACGGCCCACGGTGCCAGGAAAGGTGGGAAGCCTGCCTCTGCACCCCAGCTGAGCTGCTGACTGGGAACCGCCGGAGGTAAGCCCACACCCTAACCCCAATCTCCAGCCCTGAGCCTGTCTAAACCTGGAACCCCTTCCTGCACCTCAAACCCCTCATCCCTGGCCCTACCCCAGAGCCTGCACCCCCAGCCCAGAGCCCTGACCTCCTCCTGTACCCCAACCCCCAGCCCCCCCAAACCCAGAGCCCCTCCTGCACCCCAAACCCCTCATCCTTGGCTCCAGGCCAGAGCCCTGACCCCCTTCCCCACCCCACACCCCTGAGCCCCCCCAAACCCTGAACCCCTTTCTGCACCCCAAACCACCCATCCCCAGCCCCACCCCAGAGCCTGCACCCCCAGCCCAGAGCCCTGAGCCCCCTCAAACCCAGAGCCCCTGCTGCACACCAAACCCCTCATCCCTCACTCCAGCCCAGAGCCCTGACCCCCTCTCGCACCCTGAACCCATCATTCTCAGCCCCACCCCTGCAGCCCTCACCCCTGCACTCCAATCCTCTGCTCCAGCCCTCCCACACCTCTCATCCCCAGCTCCATTGGGTCAGCAATTTTCTTCAACTGGGTCCCCAGAAAAAAAGTTTGAAAACCACTGCCTTACAATCATGAACTCTTTCATTTCATGATCACTTTCACCCAACCGGCCTTCTACCTTCAGAGTCTCATCTAGTTCCTCTGTTTGTCAGAACCTAATCAAGAACACGATCTCCCCTAACCGCTTTCTCTACCTTTTGTAATAAAAAATAATCTACAACGCATTCCAAGAACTTGTTGGATAATCTGTGCCCTGCTGTATTATTTTCCCAACAGATGTCTGGGTAGATGAAGTCCCCCCTCACCACCAAGTCTTGTGTTTTGGATGATTTTATTAGTGGTTTAAAAAAAGCCTCATCCACCTCTTCTTCCTGGTCCGGAGGTCTACAGTAAACTCCTATAATGACATCTTTTTTTCTTTTCTTTCCCTCCACCCCCCCACACACACACACTTTATCCTTACCCAGAGACTTTTCAACAGGTCCTACTATCATCTTTGATCTACAAGGCAATACATCCATGCTTTTTTCTCTGCCTGTCCTTCCTGAAGAAGCTGTACCCTTCTATACCAATCTTCCAGTCATGTGAATTATCCCATCAAGTTTCTGTGATGCCATACGTATCCAGGCAGCCTTCAAAAAAATGGACTATGTGGACATGAATGTTCACCTCCTACTAACTACTCTCAAAATGGTTCTTGGTAATTGTAGTATCAAGAAGTAAGCACTGCACCTAGACCTTGGTATACTACTGGTAATTGCAAATGCTCACATTGAAGCAGAACTCATGTCTAAAGGAAGTAGCTCTAACAGGTAAGCAAAAACAAAAAAAGCAGGCAGTGTTATGATAACCTGCCCGAATGCATCCAGGGTGAAACTTGGCCCCACTGCAGTCAATGGAAGTTTTGCTGTTGACATCAACAGAGCCAAGCTTTCACCTCTAGACTCTGTGTAAGCGCTTAACTACGAAGAGCCATTTTGATATTGATTTTATACATTTTGAGTTATATTAAAATGCAACACAAAAGTAACCACAAATCAATTATTGTGTAACCATGAAATAAAATGAGTTCTTGAATTCTTATTGTGCTAAACTCATCACCTCATTGTCAAACTGCCTAAATTAGGCAATGTCTGACTCTAAAACATGTTCTATTAGTTAAGAAATCTACATAGCAATAAAGTGCAGAGTCCATTCCATAACACCTCTTCCATTAGACCAAAATATACTGGAATAGTTTTTCTTTCCAACATTCTTATACCCACCAGATTTAGTCCAAACCAAAATGATTAGTCCTTATTCGGGAACTTTAATCTTCAGCCTGTAAGGTCTTTTACTGGTTTCTTATTAGATGCTAAAATCCTTTATGAAACAAACAGCTTGCTCTGCTACTGTTGCAGTAAATTTGAAAATATCATATAAAATAGAATAAAACCAATTCTCTTGAGTCTGAAGACTTTTTTTTTATTACTAGTACTGTCCTAAGTATGGATGCCCTTTGTGACCCCTTCATAGTTCCTTCTGATCATCTCTACCTCTAAAGCCAGATAGGCAGATGGATGGCATCGGAGCATGAAGATAGACCAAGCATTCAGTCACTTGGAAAACTCAAAAAGTAACAGGTGTAATATTAAGTATATATCAGAAGGGATTATTTCCTTTTTGTTCTCTAATACATCAGTGAATCCCAAATGTTTTTAAACAGCTTCATCATACTTATTATCTCATATAATAAGCTCCATTCTGCCTATGCCTGATTTTACAGTACTTTGACATTTAAGCTACAGTTTTTCTCTCTTTCTCCTGTAGTACTGGTTACTCAGTCATCGTACAACTATGGTGACAGTATATTAACCTTGTTTCAGTGGTAAGTCATTTATTTCTTCAATAAATGAAATGAAGAGAATAAGGAGAAAGAATGTAAAAAATATAGATCATATTTTATTGTAAATGGCTACGTCATTTTAAGTTCTTCTTATAGTCATGGTAAAATCATTAATCATGGTAAACTCATTTTGTCTAAAAGCAGAGGTAATACATTGGTCCATGTAAATCACTTTATGGCCTTGACAGAATGATGTTAGAATACCTAAATAGGTGCTGTAATAAATTTCCTCTTTTGGAACATTGTTTGGCAATGAAGGTTACCTAGGGGTGGGTGTGATTGGTGCCAACTGTTCACAAAAATAGTCTGCTTTAATTTCTGTAAAATGTACAGGAATACCATAAAGATAGGTTCCACACACCCCGCCCCTGAGTTTCAGAATGGACATAAACATAGCGTAACATTTGGAACAATAAATGCCCAGGACACTTCTAGAATAAAATCCTAACTCCAGCTGCTTATAAAGTTTCCTGATATTTACAGGACTGAAACTAAAGAAAAATGAACACTGAAGGATGATTAATATATTGTACCTTTTAAACTACAGTTTCTTTGAGAAGCAATTTTGGCATATTTTATGCAGGTACATCAAATGTAAAACACAGTGGGGTCCTATATATTCCATATTATGCCTTTGTTCCTAAATTTGGCTATGCTGTGATTTGGTCATGTATGTAGATGTGCTTAAATATAGCAATAATATATGATAGAAACATCATTTTATTTCACATATAAATAAATGATGTAGCCTGAGCAAGTCCTTATCCACTTATCCAAACATTAGCCAATTACTGAAATCCTACAGCAGTCTGGCAATATAGATATACATCTAGCATCAAAGAAAACAGAAGAGCTGTGACATGTCATATATACAACCTAAATGTCCAAGCTACCCTCTTATTCCTCATAAAAGACTTTTCAGCAAGGCTTTAAGGGAAATTGGTGTCTTTCCCTTTTGTGTTTTGTCCTTTCAATAATCCTGTTTATAGTTAAGTAACTAGTGTGTGTGACTCCAGAATGAATCAAGAACATGCACATTAAAAATATACCAGACCAGATTCTTTACTTCAACCAATTTCTGTTTGACAGGGCAGAGAGAAGGGGGACTGTGACAGTACTAGGAGTGGCTCCCTGGTTCTCTGTCCAGTCCCAAAGGACTGTCCATCAGCTGAAGATATTTGGGATTAAATCCTGGCCCCCCTGAAGTTAAAGGCAAAACTTGCAGGGTTTCACTTCTGGCATACTGTGTGCTCTGGGCATGTTCCTCCCACCCATGACTGCAGCCCAATAGAGATTACACCAATTTTGTATCTACTGAGGATCTCCAGATGGGGGTTGCAGAAAGTCTTCTCCTTTTTTGCACTGCCTGAGTGGTGGAAAGAGAGCATAGCCAGGCAGTGAATCTACCCCATGTTCAACAAGTTAGAAATTTATTAACTAGCTAATGTTTATAAAACTCCTGGAACATGCAAAGCAGTTAGGATTAACTATTATTAAATAGAGCATTTTGTACATATTTAAAATCTACATACTAGCAATTTGTTCCAAATATTAACTATACTATTTACTTTAAAATATTTAAATACGTTCCATTCTACCTTAAACAGCTTCTTGTGCTCTGATTTCTCAATGGCTTTGTAATTGGTGTAAATGCTCTTGCAGATCACAGCTTATGTAGAAATCTAGTCTGAGGGTATTGGAGTGATTTTGTACTGTTCTACAGAAAATGTGAAGTTTGATACAGATTTTAACCATGTGACAATCTGATACTGGTTCACAAGTAATCCAATTAATTGCAAACTGAATAATAATAATAATGATGATGCCTAGCTCTTACATAGCACTTTTCATCCATATATTTCAAAGCTGTTTACAAAGGTCAGGACTATCCCCATTTTATAGATAAGGAAACTATGAAAATAAAAAGACGCTTCCCTTTCAGTTCAGATTCTGCTGAAATTACCCCTCTTGAAGCCAGTGCAAAATGGCTTACAGTGATCAGCTTGGTAAATACCTAGACAGATAAAGTGATTTAGAAATCGGATCCCTCAGGTTCCAGCCCTTGTAGTGGTACATGGTTGTTTTCCTCTTTTACCAGAAACAGTTTTTAGCGTGGTTAGTTTTGCTAATCCAAGGAGGGAAAACAACACTTAAGCCAGGTTAAATAAAATGAAATTGTTTCATTAATTTCCTCTCAAGTATGAAGTTCTACTCTATCATCAGCTGCTGATATAGATGGTATTTTTTCAGTTAGGATGTTCTGACTGAGTATGCTTTATATTGCCTTCCTAACTAATAAAACAATTAGCTCTATAGAGCTGCTTGTTTGTTTCTCTAAAACAATTAATTAAATAACTCTAAAATCTTTTGCACAAACTCCTTGGTCATTAGCTTGGGTCACTTCAGACTTTCTGTTAACTTGTTTTGTTTTTTTCCCCACTCATTCTATACCTGTTAATTTTCTTCTCTGTAGAAATCTTTTTATTAGTAGTTTTTAACATATTTTACAGACCGACATAAATAAAGTTTTATTTGATTCAGTAAAGTAATAAGCCACAATTTTGCCTGATCCCTTCACCCACACTGCTTACTAAAATTTACTTTAGTATGGCTTATTGAAAATAATATACGACTCCTTAATTTTAAATTCCTTTAAAAGCCCTCTGAAATACATATTGTAGATGTGGCATGTTATTAATGTGTCCTTCCACCATGAAACATAGTTTTATAACTTTATTCATACTGTTCTATCTTATATCGTGGTACTGTTACCATTATCCTACTATTCTGAATATTTCCTGTTTGTAATCTCTTTCTCTCTAGGGTCCTGTATGATACATGGAACCCTTCTCTCTCTCTCTCTCTCTCTCTGGTCTTATATGACACCAATCACCACTGTATCTGAGCACCTCTCAAACCACAATCATAATGTATCTTTTTTCTCTTCCCTCTCCCACCCACCCAGCAGATTTCTTGATAGCTTTATAGGATTCTATGTGAGTGAGATACTTATTTCAGGAATGTTAAATCCCAGAAATTAATTTTGCATTTTAGTTCTGATTGTGAAACTCACGGTCTCTTATCTCCTGATGAGTTTTGTGAACTTCATCAACTTGTAATAGATCGTGGCATAGCAGTAAGTGAGAAGGAGAGAATAAGAGTGGGAAGTGCCGTGCCTGTAATGCTGAATGCTACGGAGGATTCTGGGCTGAAGAGAAACCCATAGGCACCCTAGGAAAACTGCCTTAATTTAGAGCAGCCCTTGGGGGCAGTCAGTCAGTATATGGATGGTGTAAAGCCATTTTACTGCCCCTTCCCCAACACTGACTTCTGTGCTCTCTCTCTCTCTCTCAGACACAACACAGAATCTGCCCCAGAAACTTCAAGGTACAGATGTGTGAACTTCTCTTGCTCAGATATTTAAAAGACTATTGTTGAACTATTTTATTAATGTGTCCTAGATTCATAGATTCTAGGACTGGAAGGGACCTCGAGAGGTCATAGAGTCCAGTCCCCTGCCCGCATGGCAGGACCAAATACTGTCTAGACCATCCCTGATAGACATTTATCTAACCTACTCTTAAATATCTCCAGAGATGGAGATTCCACAACCTCCCTAGGCAATTTATTCCAGTGTTTAACCACCCTGACAGTTAGGAACTTTTTCCCAATGTCCAACCTAGACCTCCCTTGCTGCAGTTTAAGCCCATTGCTTCTTGTTCTATCCTCAGAGGCTAAGGTGAACAAGTTTTCTCCCCCCTCCTTATGACACCCTTTTAGATACCTGAAAACTGCTATCATGTCCCCTCTCAGTCTTCTCTTTTCCAAACTAAACAAACCCAATTCTTTCAGCCTTCCTTCATAGGTCATGTTCTCAAGACCTTTAATCACTCTTGTTGCTCTTCTCTGGACCCTTTCCAATTTCTCCACATCTTTCTTGAAATGCGGTGCCCAGAACTGGACACAATACTCCAGCTGAGGCCTAACCAGAACAGAGTAGAGCGGAAGAATGACTTCTCGTGTCTTGCTCACAACACACCTGTTAATACATCCCAGAATCATGTTTGCTTTTTTTGCAACAGCATCACACTGTTGACTCATATTTAGCTTGTGGTCCACTATAACCCCTAGATCCCTTTCTGCCGTACTCCTTCCTAGACAGTCTCTTCCCATTCTGTATGTGTGAAACTGATTTTTTCTTCCTAAGTGGAGCACTTTGCATTTGTCTTTGTTAAACTTCATCCTGTTTAACTCAGACCATTTCTCCAATTTGTCCAGATCATTTTGAATTATGACCCTGTCCTCCAAAGCAGTTGCAATCCCTCCCAGTTTGGTATCATCCGCAGACTTAATAAGCGTACTTTCTATGCCAATATCTAAGTCGTTAATGAAGATATTGAACAGAGCCGGTCCCAAAACAGACCCCTGCGGAACCCCACTCGTTATGCCTTTCCAGCAGGATTGGGAACCATTAATAACAACTCTCTGAGTACGGTTATCCAGCCAGTTATGCACCCACCTTATAGTAGCCCCATCTAAATTGTATTTGCCTAGTTTGTCGATAAGAATATCATGCGAGACCGTATCAAATGCCTTACTAAAGTCTAGGTATACCACATCCACAGCTTCTCCCTTATCCACAAGACTCGTTATCCTATCAAAGAAAGCTATCAGATTGGTTTGACATGATTTGTTCTTTACAAATCCATGCTGGCTGTTCCCTATCACCTTACCACCTTCCAAGTGTTTGCAGATGATTTCCTTAATTACTTGCTCCATTATCTTCCCTGGCACAGAAGTTAAACTAACTGGTCTGTAGTTTCCTGGGTTGTTTTTATTTCCCTTTTTATAGATGGGCACTATATTTGCCCTTTTCCAGTCTTCTGGAATCTCTCCCGTCTCCCATGATTTTCCAAAGATAATAGCTAGAGGCTCAGATACCTCCTCTATTAGCTCCTTGAGTATTCTAGGGGTATGTCTACACTACAGGATTAATTCGAATTTATATAATTCGAATTTAGGAAACCGATTTTATAAATTCGAATGTATTCGGCCACACTAGGCACCATTAATTCGGTGGTGTGCGTCCAAGCTACCATAGTAGCATCGATTTCCAGAGCGTTGCATTGTGGGTAGCTTTTACATAGCTATCCCATAGTTCCCGCAGTCTCCACCCCCCTTGGAATTCTGGGTTGAGACCCCAGTGCATGATGGGGCAAAAAACATTGTCGCAGGTAGTTCTGGGTACAGCCTCCCCCTCCCTCCCTGAAAGCAACGGCAGACAACCATTTCGCGCCTTTTTTCCTGAGTGAACTCTGCAGACTCCATTCTGCATCAAGCATGGATCCCGTTGTGCTCCAGAACGCAGTCTTGAACATTATAAACACCTCGCGCTTTCTCGTGGAGTTTATGCTTACACAGGACCAGAAACAAGAGGCGAGGAGGAGGAGGAGGCGGCGATTGCAGCGCAGCGACCAGCGTGATGAGGACATGGACACGGACACAGAATTCTCTGAGACCGCGGGCCCCGGTGCTTTGGAGATTATGATGTTAATGGGCCAGGTTATAGGCTTTGAACGCCGATTCTGGGCCCGGGAAACAAGCACAGACTGGTGGGACCGCATAGTGTTGCAGGTGTGGGACGATTCCCAGTGGCTGAGAAACTTTCGCATGCGTAAGGGCACTTTCATGGAACTTTGTGACTTGCTTTCCCCTGCCCTGAAGCGCCAGAATACCAAGATGAGAGCAGCCCTCACAGTTGAGAAGCGAGTGGCGATAGCCCTGTGGAAGCTTGCAACGCCAGACAGCTACCGGTCAGTCGGGAATCAATTTGGAGTGGGCAAATCTACTGTGGGGGCTGCTGTGATGCAAGTAGCCAAAGCAATCACGGAGGTGCTGCTACGAAAGGTAGTGACTCTGGGAAATGTGCAGGTCATAGTGGATGGCTTTGCTGCAATGGGATTCCCTAACTGTGGTGGGGCAATAGATGGAACCCATATTCCTATCTTGGCACCGGAGCACCAGGGTACCCAGTACATAAACCGCAAGGGGTACTTCTCAATGGTGCTGCAAGCACTTGTGGATCACAAGGGACGTTTCACCAACATCCATGTGGGCTGGCCGGGAAGGGTTCATGACGCTCGCGTCTTCAGGAACACCAATCTGTTTAAACGGCTGCAGCAAGGGACTTACTTTCCGGACCAGAAAATAACCGTGGGGGATGTTGAAATGCCAATTGTTATTCTTGGGGACCCAGCCTACCCCTTAATGCCATGGCTCATGAAGCCATACACAGGCAGCCTGGACAGGAGTCAGGAGTTGTTCAACTACAGGCTGAGCAAGTGCAGAATGGTGGTAGAATGTGCATTTGGCCGTTTAAAAGGTCGCTGGCGATCCTTATTGACTCGCTCAGACCTCAGCCAAACCAATATCCCCATTGTTATTACTGCTTGCTGTGTGCTTCACAATCTCTGTGAGAGCAAGGGGGAGACCTTTATGGCAGGGTGGGAGGCTGAGGCAAATCGCCTGGCTGCTGATTACTCGCAGCCAGACACCAGGGCGATTAGAAGAGCACACGATGAAGCGCTGCGCATTAGGGAAGCTTTGAAAACCAGTTTCATGACTGGCCAGGCTACAGTGTGAAATTTATGTTTGTTTATCCTTCCTGAAAACCCGCCCCCTTTATTGACTCATTCTCTGTAAGGAACCCACCCTCCCCCTTCCCCCAGCTTGCTTTCAAAGGAAATAAAGTCACCATTGTTTAAAAATCATTTATTCTTTATGAATTGATTATAAAAAGAGGGAGAGAACCTGAGTGGGGTTTGGGAGGAGGATCAGCGGGAAGGAAAAGCCCAGTAAAAAAAGGTTAAGAAAATGGCAGCCTTTTGCTTGGGCTGTCCACTGGGGTGGAATGGGAGGGTGTACGGAGCCTCCCCCCCCCCGTGTTCTTACACATCTGGGTGTGGAGGCTATGGAAAATGGTGAGGAGGTAGGGGGGTTATACAGGGGCTGTAGCGGCACAGAACCTGAGTGGGGTTTGGGAGGAGGATCTGCGGGAAGGAAAAGCCCAGTAAAAAAAGGTTAAAAAAATGGCAGCCTTTTGCTTGGGCTGTCCACTGGGGTGGAATGGGAGGGTGTACGGAGCCTCCCCCCCCGTGTTCTTACACGTCTGGGTGTGGAGGCTATGGAACATGGTGAGGAGGTAGGGGGGTTATACAGGGGCTGTAGCGGCACTCGGTTCTCCAGCAGCCGTTCCTGAAGCTCCACCAGACGCCGGAGCATGTCTGTTTGCTCACGCAGCAGCCCCAGCGTTGCTTCCCGACTCCTCTGATCTTCCTGCCGCCACCTCTCATCTCGAGCGTCTCTCCTCTCCTCACGTTGGTCCCTCCTGTCCTCACGTTGGTCCCTCCTGTCCTCACGTTGGTCCCTCCTGTCCTCACGGTCACTGGCTTCTTTCCTATACTTGCAAACCGTCTCCTTCCACTCATTCAGATGAGCTCTTTCATTCCTGGTGGATTGCATGATTTCGGAAAACATCTCTTCTCTCGTTTTTTTTTTACGACGCCTTATCTGGGATAGCCTTCGGGAAGGAGGAGGGAGGCTTGAAACATTTGCACCTGCTGGAGGGAGTGAAAAAAGGAGAGAATTTTTTTAAAAGATACATTTTTCAGAACAATGCTTATACTCTTTCACGGTGTATACTATTCACATTACATAGCACATGTGATTTCTGTGCAAGGTCGCATTTTGCCTCTTAATATTGAGTGCCTGTGGCTTTGCTGCTAGAGATCACAGACGCAGGTCGGGGAAACAGAATTCACCTTGCATGCTGCCATGGTAAGCCACTGTCTTTAGGCTTCTGCGCCCTGCTTTCCCACATACCAAGCAAAGCCCGTTGTGCTGCAGTTTTCCTGTTAGCTTGTTTTCTGCTGCTGAAGGTTAACACCCCCCCCCCATCCAATTCTCTGGGATGAGTGCTTTATCCCTCCCCCCACCGCCTGGCTGGTATCAGGGAAGATCCCTGCAGGAACCAAACTAACAAACCCCCCCCACCCGCCATGAATTCTCTGGGATGAGTGCTTTATCCCTCCCCCCACCGCGTGGCTGGTATCAGGGAAGATCCCTGCAGGAACCAAACTAACACCCCCCCCCCACCCGCCATGAATTCTCTGGGATGAGTGCTTTATCCCTCCCCCCACCGCGTGGCTGGTATCAGGGAAGATCCCTGCAGGAACCAAACTAACACCCCCCCCCCCCACCCGCCATGAATTCTCTGGGATGAGTGCTTTATCCCTCCCCCCACCGCGTGGCTGGTATCAGGGAAGATCCCTGCAGGAACCAAACTAACACCCCCCCCCCCACCCGCCATGAATTCTCTGGGATGAGTGCTTTATCCCTCCCCCCACCGCGTGGCTGGTATCAGGGAAGATCCCTGCAGGAACCAAACTAACACCCCCCCCCCACCCGCCATGAATTCTCTGGGATGAGTGCTTTATCCCTCCCCCCACCGCGTGGCTGGTATCAGGGAAGATCCCTGCAGGAACCAAACTAACACCCCCCCCCCCCCCACCCGCCATGAATTCTCTGGGATGAGTGCTTTATCCCTCCCCCCACCGCCTGGCTGGTATCAGGGAAGATCCCTGCTAGCAAAACGCGAAAAGCTCTGGGCCAATCCTCCCCCCCCCCTTGCACTTGGCTAAATGCAGGGAAGGATTTCTTTTCAGCCACAGGCAAACAGCCCAGTAGGAACGGCCACCTCAGTCCCCTTAATTAAATTCCCTTATTTCAACCAGGTTACCCTAAGCGATATCACTCTCCTGAGGATTACACAGCAAGATAAAGAACGGATGTTGCTTGAATGCCAGCAAACACCGGGACCATACGCTGCCAGGCTCTGTCAGGCAATGATACCAGATTACTTGCTACTAGCATGGCGTGGTCAAGTGTCCTACCATGGAGGACGGAATAAGGCTGCACTGCCCAGAAACCTTGTGGCAAGGCTTTTGGAGTACCTCCAGGAGAGCTTCATGGAGATGTCCCTGGAGGATTTCCGCTCCATCCCCAGACATGTTAACAGACTTTTCCAGTAGCTGTACTGGCTGCGAATGCATCCCAAGTGCTCAGGGCAAATTAATCATTAAAAATGCTTGCTTTTAAACCATGTTTTCTATTTTAAAAGGTAAACTCACCTGAGGTCCCTTCCATGGGGTCATGGTCTTGGGTGCTGGCTTGGGAGGCTTGGGAGGGTACTTCAGTCAGGGTGAGAAACAGTTCCTGGCTGTTGGGGAGAACGGAGAGCTGGGTGCTCTCTGCCAGCTCGTCCTCCTCCTCCTCCTCCTCTTCCCCTTCCGCGGAATCATCAGGTGTCCCTGATGAGATTATCCCCAGCTCGGAATCCACAGTCAGAGGTGGGGTAGTGGTGGCGGCCCCCCCTAGAAATGCATTTAGCTCAGCGTAGAAGCGGCATGTCCGCGGCTCTGACCCGGAGCGACCGTTTGCCTCCTTTGCTTTTTGATAGGCTTGTCTGAGCTCCTTGACTTTCACGCGGCACTGATCTGTGTCCCTATTGTGGCCTCTCTCCATCATGCCCTTGGAAATTTTTTCATAAGTTTTGGCATTTCGTCTTTTCGAACGCAGTTCAGCTAGCACTGAATCCTCTCCCCATATAGAGATCAAATCCAGTACCTCCTGTACGGTCCATGCTGGTGCTCTTTTTCGATTATCAGCCTGCATGGTTACCTGTGCTGATGAGCTCTCTGTGGTCACCTGTGCTCTCCACGCTGTGCAAACAGGAAATGAAATTCAAATGTTCCCGGGGCTTTTCCTGTCCACCTGGCCAGTGCATGCGAGTTCAGATTGCTGGCCAGAGCGGTCACAATGGTGCACTGTGGGATAGCTCCTGGAGGCCAATAACATCGAATTGCGGCCACACTAACGCTAATTCGAATTGACAAATTCGATTTTGGCGCTACTCCGCTCGTCGGGGTGGAGTACAGAAATCGAATTAAAGGGCCCTTTAATTCGAATTAAATGGCTTCGTTGTGTGGACGGTTCCAGAGTTAATTCGAATTAAAGCCACTAAATCCGAATTAAAGGTGTAGTGTAGACCAGGCCAAAGATGCATTTCATCAGGCCCTGGTGACTTGCAGGCATCTAACTTTTCTAAGTGATTTTTAACTTGTTCTTTTTTTATTTTATCTGCTAAACCTACCCCCTTCCCATTAGCATTCACTATGTTAGGCATTCCTTCAGACTTCTCGGTGAAGACCGAAACAAAGAAGTCATTAAGCATCTCTGCCATTTCCAAGTTTCCTGTTACTGTCCTGTCTCCTTACATGACACCTTCCTCTCTATCAGCTATGGATTTTCTATTCACTCATCCTCTTCATATCACGAGAAATAATCTTTTAACATAGCCAATATTGCTTTCTGTATTCCCCTTAGTCTTGCCGCACTTCTCCCATATTTTTAGGAATGGTCCTCTTCTTCTGTAACTAATGCCCATCATTCAAGACCACTTAGGACATGTAATCGATATTACTTGTCTTTTATTTTGAAGCCTTATTCTCTTAAACTGCTGTAGTACTTTCCAGGTTGCCAAAAAACATCTTTTCACATGTCTTAAAACTAGCACAGCTATTAAGCTGCTCAGTCTGAACTGTCACTCATGCTTCTGCCCTCCCTGCCACTCTTAAAGAGACATTGTTAAATGGAATTGAAACCTTTGAAAGATGTGCTTCAAATCAACAATGTCTCAAGGGTAACAACATATGACCCACACAAATAAAAGGAAAAAACCTATTTGCTCTTACATGTTCTTCACATGCAATTCATTTGAGATAATATGCAATTGCACAGCCCTGTATCATTTCTATTTTTTTGTATTGGAAAACTGAATGAGTAGTCACACTTTTATACACCTTAACAATGATAAAAGTGGTGTACTTTTAAAATTCATATGGAAATCCATTATCTTCCAGAGCAGTGTTAAAGCTGCAAAATTACTCTTAAAGCAATCATGGTTGTATGAAATGTCCCTCTATTTCTCTCAGCATATTACAAACTAGAACTAATGAGACTTTTTTAACTCAGTACTTTTTGTGTGCATCTTGCCTTAATCATTTTCTGTCAGATGCACTGCAGTCAGAAAGGGGATTACCAGCTTGCAGAATTGTTGTACGCAGCATCTGCTAGAGAAGGATTTTCCTGATCCCTGTGACTGCCATGTTAGTAAAAATGTAAAAATCTTCTAACTACAAACCCACTGCATCTGTCAGTCATAGATGATATGCTGATGTCTTATTTGAGTTTGGTGAGGACACCATTTGTACTGCTTTAGGATAATAAGTGCTCAGAACCAGGGATATATATCACTTTCTTTGCAGACAATAGAAAGAGCTCTTTAGAGAAGTGCACATAAATCTGTACACAGGAAGGAAGGAATTTAACTAGCTTGGAAATTTTTACTGCATTCCACAGAAAGAATGTGCATTTAAAAACACACACAGAGAGAGAGAGAGAGAGAGAGAGATTAGAAGAACCAGAATATACTGGCAGCTATTCACAGAGTGTATTTTAATGCACACCTACATGATCACATACTATTCCTCAAATAATATATCATACAATTTATTTTCTGTCACAGTCAGGGCATATAGAGACCACCACCACAAGATTCTCTCAGTATAAAGTCTGCCTCACAAATCCTCCAGGCTGGCTCATTCCCATCGACTTCCTCCTCTCCTACTCCCAGGCTTCAGAGTTCCTCCGAAGACAATTTCATGATCACATGGACTTCCGCCATTATAAATTGGTTCACTCCTCCTTCAGCTCTGCCATTTTCCTGTTCTCACAGCTCTAATTCTCCACTCTCTGACTCCTAAGACAAAAATTTGCCAGCCATTTATTTGCCACCTTTGACTTCCTCCATAAACCCACCACACTTCCTGCACTCTCCTTCCTCTCCATACAGAATATTGCCAAATATTTCAGAGAGAAATTGATTGTGACCTTCTTACTCTCTCTTCCTCTCCCTTCTTCCATTCTATCTTACTTTTCCCATCACTGATGCTGAGGTTTCTCACTTCCTCTCCTCTAAATCCTCCACCTATTCCAGTGACCCTTACTCCTTCTGCCTCATGACCTTCCTTGTTCCCCACTTTCCTTCCCTTGCCTTTTTCCTCAATCTCTTTCTCAGCTCATTGAGTGCTCCATTAACAACTGCTCGCTCTCCCTTCCAAACTCTGTGCTTGATTCCCCTCTCACCTGGTTCTTGACCCCTCAAATTTACTGAAACTATTCTTACCAAGGTCTCCAATTACCATTCCCTGGCCTCTTCCTCCTTGATTGCTCAGTGACCTTTGACCCTGTCAATCATACCCTCCTTTTAAAAAAAAATTTCTCTTTTGACTTTTGTGCATCTTGCCCTTCCTTGTATTCTTCCTTCTTCTCTGGTTGTTCCTTCACGGTCATATTTCTGTGGATCCTCACCCTTTTTTGGTGGGGTTCTAATCCCAGAGGAGTCACTCCTCTTGCTCTTTACACCCTATTTTGGGATTACCTCATCTACTCACATAGCTTGAACTACTAGCTTTATGACAATGGTTCACAAATCTACCTCTCTGCTCCTGACCTACACCCAATCCCACATCTCAGCCTGTGTTCCTGACATCTTGCCCTAAATTTAAAATTAAGATGGCCAAAAACAAGCTCATCTTCTCTCCCAAATCCTCCCTTTTCCGTCTATCTTCTGCCACTGATGGCACCGCCATCCTGCCTGCCACTCAGGCACATAACTCAGGTGTTATTTTGGACTGCCTCTTTTTTAAACCTGCACATCCGGACCACATTCAAATCCTGCAGTTTCATCCTCTACAACGTTTTCAAAGTCTGACTTTTCCTTGGTCCACACCACTGAAACCTCTTGCCAGGCCCTTAGCATCTCTTTTCTGGGCTACCACTCTCCTTCATGACACTAGTTTGTTCCCTCAGGTCCAGACACAAAATGCTGCTATTAAAAACAAACACTTTCCTTGCCAATTCCTCTCACGTCAGTCCTCTCAGCTCTCCACTGACACCCCCCCCCCCCATTTACTACATCAAATACAAGCTTCTAGTCCTTTACTTTAAGGTCCACATGTAATCTAGCCCCTTCCTACTTATCTACTCTTGTAACTCGTCACCCTCTGCCCCCTTCACTCTGCCAGTCTCACTTTCTTCCATTCTGCTTCTTACGCATAGAACCAGTATTTTCCCCAGGAATTGAAATTAGGGGGGGGTGTTCACATTTACAGGGGGGGGGTAAGAATGTCAGGGCCGATGAGGGGTGAGACCGTGAGGGTGAAGGTGGGCTGTATGGCACCATAGTAAAAACTGAAAAAATTTTCATGACTATTTTATTAGATTTAACTCATGTTTCAAAATCATCACACAAATTAAAGTTGGCTACTCAAGCCTTCTATGAAGCACTACATCTACATCCTTCTTGGTTTCTTGTTATAATTTTGCACAACTCTGTTAATGAACTTCTTGAATGCAATGCATTCATCTTCAGTGGCTTCTTGTGTGTACGGTACTTCCATTCCTTCAATTGATATGCTCATTAGTTCATTCACATGATCAGGCAGAAGGTGACTTCTTTCAGAACACAAAATTCTATTCAATGATTAAAAAGAATGCTCAACTCCAGCTGTTGTGACTGGGAGTAGCTAGAGATGAATTCCTACTTCTTTCATCCCAAGAAAGATGGCACAGAGATCGGTTCGAGCCACTAGTGATGATAAAAAAGAAGTTGAAGTCAAATCTTTATTCATTCATCATATGATATTCCACTCTGTGTTCAAATTCTCTATTCTGTCCTGAGCACATGGCAGCCCCATTGTTGCTAGTGCCTCACTCCGCTCAACTGTCGGTGTTTTATAGGACAGGGATCTGTAAAAGCTACGTAGAGGTTGAGTATAATCTAGATGTCACTGTTGTAGATTTTTAAGAATCAAGTCTGTGTACTTTTCCAGTTGTCTTAAAAATTTCTTGTCCTCTTCACTTAAGGATTCAATATAAATGCCTTCATTAGTCAACTTCTGGACTGAAGTCTTTGCTTCTTCCAGTACTTTTTCAATGTATAGCTCTCTGATTGATCCAAATGTAGCTTCTATTGCTGGACAAATATCTACTACTGTTGTAGCAGATGCCTGGATGGCATTGTTTAATGACCCAAGTGGTTTCAACAGTAGACTTACAAGAGAGAATGGCAATAATCTTCTCTGAATGTAGTAGCAAAAGTAATCCACCAGCCTCACTACTTAGATCCGTCCCATTTTGGTAGATACTTTTCAAAGCCAGTAGTAATGGCTGGAGTAATTTTAAAACAGCCAAGGATTGCTCATGAGAAAGCCAGAGGGTTTTCCCAGGTTGGACTAATTTGAACTTCAGTCCCAGTGTATCTTCTATATTTTCCAAGATATTCAGTCTTTTTGGACTCTTGCTGAAAAAAGAATATAATGAAGACATTAAATGTCTTTTGAAGAGTCCGCAGCTCGTACGAGTGCTAGTTGGAGTAGATGGCCTCTGCAGTGTGTATAGGAGCGATTAGGGTTACACTTTTCTCTGAGCAAAGCTTGTACTCCACCATGTCTTCCAGAGAAGTTTGCAGCTCCATCAAATGCACAAGCAGCCATCCATTTGGGGTCCAATTGACAAGCATTTAACTCTTCTAAGATGTGGGTTGTCACAGATGCAGCCGATGTGTCTTCTATAACTTGAACATCTAGAAATGCATCTACTGGCTTATCACTGACATCAAGATAACGTACACAATGACTTAATACTTGATGCCCATTTGCATCGGTGCATTCAACAGCCATGTATCCAAATTTTTTGAATGTGGTGAGAGAGTTCTTCACTTTTTCAACTGTTGAGTCTTTCACTGTTGCACCACATGCTTCTAGCCAGTCAGTTGAGTTTCTTGCAGAAAGATAGTGAGCATTTGCTGGTTTTGTTCAGAACCAGTGTTCAACTTCAGGATGAACAAGTGACAATGCACTTAACATTGGCCTCCAGTTTGTAGTGTGTGGTATCTCTTGCTTAAGGTCTTAAATAGAAAGTATGATGCCACAGCCATGTTTGTTCGCATGAACTGTGTTGTGTCTCCAGCATTCTTAACAACCTCATTAACACTCACCGGTGTTGTCCTTGGTCAATGGAGGTTCTCAGGTGCTTTCACATGAGTTCACCTCTCAGGTGGGGGGCAAGAAGGCACCTTGCTCATTCCTCCAGCTGCTCATTGTTCGCTCTGGCCACTGTTGTTCATTGTGCCACCATTCACTCCATCGCTCTGTTGCCAATGGCCCTGTGCCGTCACCTTCTGCTGCCACTGTGACCTCTGTGAGTTGGTCTCTTGAGGTTCCACCCAGCTCTCAGTGATTTCAGCTGAGCTCTCAGTGGGGGAACCTTGCTGCTAGTGCAGACTGGGCCAGCTCTTCCACAGAAACACTGTCCCACAGCAGGTCTAAGCACTTAGACCTGATTATCAGTGATTTCAGCTGTTGTGGTCACTTAGCAAAACAAGACTATCCTTGGAGCATAATCAGCTCTATCTTTAAACAGTGGAGAGGGGCAGGTCAAGTAGTACTTGTGACTCAGGCAGACCATCAAGCAAAACACCTGTCCCCACCCTCTCTCTTGATGCCCTCAATCAGCACAGGCTAATTACACTGGTCTACAATTTATGAGAAGTCGTCTGCTTCAGAGATAAAATGTGCTATTTATTATGTATTTTGATGTGCTGAATTCAAATATGACAATTAAAACAACTGATTGGCTACTGTTTCTAAGATATTTAAGTTTTTACATTTTATGTCTATGTATATTGTGTAGATAGTAGAGTTTTAATCATAAATTGTAAACCTAGGTCTTTTCATGTGTTTATGGTTGCTTTACATGATAATATTTCACCTGTCCTGTTTATGTAACACTTTAAAAATCAGCAAAAGGGTTATATAAATAAAATTTATTATGAAACAAAAGGCAAAAAACTATTCTGTACATAGTTTAGTCCTATTCAGTGTCTACTCGGTGCTTCTTGGCTTGTCTCTTGTATTCATTAAATGGAGCATCTCTTGTCACTGTCCAGCAATAGTCTGCAAGCATTGATGGGCTCCATTTGCCCTGATAGCATTTCTCCATTGTTGCAATGTCCTGGTGAAATCGCTCGCCATGCTCGTCGCTCACTGCTCCGCAGTTCGGTGGGAAAAAATCTAGATGAGAGTGCAAAAAATGTATCTTTAGTGACATGTTGCAACCAAGGCTTTTGTATGCCTTGAGGAGGTTTTCCACCAACAACCTGTAGTTGTCTGCCTTGTTGTTTCTGAGAAAATGTATTGCCACTAACTGGAAGGCTTTCCAGGCCGTCTTTTCCTTGCCACGCAGTGCATGGTCAAATGCATCATCTCGAAGAAGTTCACGAATCTGAGGACCAACAAAGACACCTTCCTTTATCTTAGCTTCACTAAACCTTGGAAATTTTCCACGGAGGTACTTGAAAGCTGCTTGTGTTTTGTCAATGGCCTTGACAAAGGTCTTCATCAGACCCAGCTTGATGGGTAAGGGTGGTAACAAAATCTTCCTTGATTCAACAAGTGGTGGATGCTGAACACTTTTCCTCCCAGGCTCCAATGACTGTCGGACTGGCCAATCTTTCTTGATGTAGTGGGAATCTCTTGCACGACTATCCCATTCGCAGAGAAAACAGCAGTACTTTGTGTATCCAGTCTGCAGACCAAGCAAGAGAGCAACAACCTTCAAATTGCCACAAAGCTGCCACTGATGTTGGTCATAGTTTATGCACCTCAAAATTTGTTTCATGTTGTCATAGGTTTCCTTCATATGGACTGCATGACCAACTGGAATTGATGGCAAAACATTGCCATTATGCAGTAAAACAGCTTTAAGACTCGTCTTAGATGAATCAATGAACAGTCTCTACTCATCTGGATCGTGAACGACGTTGAGGGCTGCCATCACACCATCGATGTTGTTGCAGGCTACAAGATCACCTTCCATGAAGAAGAATGGGACAAGATCCTTTTGACCGTCACGGAACATGGAAACCCTAACATCACCTGCCAGGAGATTCCACTGATGTAGTCTGGAGCCCAACAGCTCTGCCTTACTCTTGGGTAGTTCCAAATCCCTGACAAGGTCATTCAGTTCACCTTGTGTTATGAGGTGTGGTTCAGAGGAGGAGGAGGGGGGAAAATGTGGGTCCTGTGTCATTGATGGTTCAGGACCAGAAGTTTCATCCTCTTCCTCGTCTGACTCAAGTGAGAATGATTCTGGTGCATCAGGAACCGGCAGTCCTTCTCCGTGGGGTACTGGGCGTATAGCTGATGGAATGTTTGGATAATGCACAGTCCACTTTTTCTTCTTTGACACACCTTTCCCAACTGGAGGCACCATGCAGAAGTAACAATTGCTGGTATGATCTGTTGGCTCTCTCCAAATCATTGGCACTGCAAAAGGCATAGATTTCCTTTTCCTGTTCAACCACTGGCGAAGATTTGTTGCACAAGTGTTGCAGCATATGTGTGGGGCCCACCTCTTGTCCTGATCTCCAATTTTGCAGCCAAAATAAAGGTGATAGGCTTTCTTAACCATAGTGGTTATACTGCGCTTTTGTGATGCAAAAGTCACTTCACCACAAACATAGCAGAAGTTATCTGCACTGTTCTCACAAGTACGAGGCATCTCTGCTCACTTTGGCTAAACAGAAATGTGTCCCTTTGCAAAATCAAACACTGACAAATAAGAGAGCATGACACTGTATGATTTCTAGAGCTGATATAGGGCAATTTGTTCAGCAGAGTGATGTAAGCTTCGTTATGATTGCATCATCCATGACGCAATTCATATCATGTATGACGCAATACCAGCTTCAGATTGCATCATTCATTGTTTTGCCTAAAAAGCAAGTACTGTCCAAACCCAGTCATAGATTTATTCATAGATCCAGTCAAAGATGTATTTCAGTCATTTCTGGTTTAAATTGAGATCCCTTCTCTTTATAACTCACTTATCCTCCGCCATTCCCAAGTCAAGGGTCGTATATACTGACTCAATAGCATATCTTGAAAACTAGAGCCAATCAACAATTTTAAGCATCATTTTCGTTCTCAGTGACCCAGAATTAGTAAAGTTTGACTACATTTATTTCAGAAGCATTTTGGCTGTAGAGCAGTGTTACAGTTCTACTGCCCTTTACTCATACAATAAGAACAACATTTAATTACCCTCCCCCATCCCCACACCTTCCCCCCACATTCAAGTGATTTGTAACCCAACCCCAGCCAAAATCTATCACTTGGGCAACACAGCTCTGTTTGCTGGATACCTAGGTAGATCAGGTGTGAATGTAAATACAATCTGGTCCTGAAGCCTTTCCCTCCAGCCCCCAGCTCATCACTAGCTGTCAGGGAGAGCTCATTTAGACTTTGCTTACAAATCATAATTTGAAATTAGTAGGTTGGCCAACATCACCGAAATGAATGTACTGACATTGTCATAAAAAACAACAGCTGTATAAGGAAGCTAGTCTATGTTCAAACTTTTCAAACCTATGATACTTTTTCCAGATACACACATTTTATCATACACTTTATATGCTTTTAAAGTGTGTATTTATGTTTCAATTTCAATTCAAATTTCTAAACAATCACTAAATTGGCAACACTGCATGTAACTAGTTCACAAAACTGGGGAGAGATGTTGGGGAAATTCAGGGGGGGTGTAAGGAAATCCCTGCATAGAACACCCTCCCTGAGCTGGTCTGTAATGCCACTTCTCTATACTCCTTTAAAGCCTCTCTCAAGACCTGTGTTTGCCATGATGCCAAATGTAAATCATCATCTGTTAGTGTAGACTTGCAGGGACTTCTGTTATTTGGCTATTATTTATATATTTTAATTAAAGAAACCTTTAACAAAAAATTCTAGCTGTTCACAAAGCTGGTCTCTGAATGATGCATGCTCTTTCTGCTGCTTACCTTATCCTCCCTCCCCAGTTCCTTCCAACTGTTTGTTATATCCACTCTAGCATCTTGGCCTAAATTTACTCTCTCTACAGGATCCTGCATAATACAGGTCAATCCTGATTAGGGCTTCTAGACTCTACTGTAATAATCAATTATGATAATTAGAAAATTGTTCTTGATGATGGGGAAGAAAGGCAGTCATGTTCCACCACTGAACTTCAGAAATATCTTGCGTAGACCGTAGGTTCAACAGCATGAAAATGTCATAATCTCTTTTTGTGGATTCTGGAGTGACGCTGAAGTCTAAAGCATGATGCGCATGCTCATGAGCAGATCGGGCAGACAAAGTCATTCGTGAGCGTCATGGTAGCTATAGCAGTGGTATGACGCTTTTCCCTTACAGCTAACAATCGATTATTTCTGGCCTCTTCAAAGGATTGGAAAGCTCTGAGTGTTGTGTGTCGCCATGCTGATCTATTTGACGCAGCCTTCTCACAACAACTGGTTTTATTGCACCAAAGTGTATGCTGTTCTCAATGCTGTCCTTGTAGTGCTTTCTGGGGCGGCATTGATTCTGGTGTCCTTGTGCCAATTCTCCATAGAAAATTTTTCTGGGAAGTTGCTGTTCCGGCATCCTAATGATGTGTCCAACCCAGTGTACTTGGGCTTTTATCAGCATGGCCTTGATGCTTGTGGCATTTGACTTTTGGAGAACCTCCAGGTTGGTAATTTGGTCTTGCCAGTGGATCTCCATAATGGCGCACGTATGGAAGGCCTCTAGCTTTTTGATATGCCATTTGTATGGTGTCCACGTCTCACAGCTATAGAGGAGAGATGTGAGCACAAAAGCATTGTAAAGTTTTATTTTTGTAAAGAGGGTTATGTTGTGGGATTTCAGGACTTTGTTACGTAGCTTTCCTAATGACTGAGAAGCATTCTGTATCCTGTTCACGATCCCTTTGTCAAGAGATCCATCATTGGAGATGTTGCTGCCGAGATAAGTAGAATTGTCAACTTGCTTAGTTGGATTACACTAATGGATATGCTAGGGGATATGGCATGGAGTGGTGAAGATGACTGATGCAACACCACAGTTTTCTCCAGGCTGATTGTGAGGCCAAATAATTTTGATGCTTCAGCGAAGCAATCTATGATACACTGGAGACCTCCCTTTGTTTGTGCTAGGAGGGCACAATCATCCGCAAAGAGTGCTTCTCTTATTAGTAGTTCTGTTACTTTTGTTTTTGCTTTAAGCCTTGTAAGACTGAAGACTGAGGGCTTGTCTTCACTACCCGCCTGGATCGGTGGGTAGAAATCGATCTCTCGGGGATCGAATTATCGCGTCTCGTCGGGACGCGACAATCGATCCCCGAATCGACGCGCGTACTCCACCAGCCCAGGTAGGAGTAAGTGCAGTCGACGGGGGAGCCGCGGCGGTCGATTTGACGCCGTCCTCACAGCGGGGTAAGTCGGATTGGATACGTCGAATTCAGCTACGCTATTCGTGTAGCTGAATTTGCATATCTTAAATCGATCCCTCCCCCCCCCCCCCCCCCCAGTTTAGACCTAGCCTGAGCTGTCGTGTCTGTATCTGATGTATATGCCTCTGTTAAGCCTGTTTGTAGCATGGTTGAGAACTTGGGTGAACTTCAGAAATGCTAATATGACAAACGGCCAGATCCTCAGCTTGTGTGAACTGGCTTAGCTCCACTGAAGTCTCTCATTTACAAGACCCCAGTGACTAAAAATACTGATGTTGGCTTTGTTAAATGAATACAGATGAGGAGTAAGTAAAACTATATCTGGTGGCACTGAATTGTAATGGTATAAAGATCAGAGTATAATAGAACTAAAAATCTGAAAGGGTGTTTTCTTTTGTTCAGTAAATATGGCTGAAACAAGTTTAAGATAAGACATTTCCGTTTTTATTTCATCCTGTGAATTACTCACGGTTTGAAGACACTCATATACAGACTCCATCAAGTTCCCCAGCTCTGAAGTCTGCAAGAATCAAATTTGGCCCTAAAAACAGCACCACTCACCATTTCACAATGAAAACTCTCCTTAATTTTTAAATTAGTCACCTGAGCAACAGCTTTTGTCAAGGAACTGCAGAATACTTGCAGAAGTTTTAAATGTAGGGGACCCACGTTGGAAATGGATTTTTCCAAGGACACACACTTGACTCCTGCAGCACTGAAGCGTGTGTGCCAGACAGAAATTAGGGACTGCTGCTGTATTAGCTCACAAAGCAGTAAGCTTGGCATTAGCTTTATTTGAAGTTCAATTTAATTTTACTTCATCTTGTTTGAAAAGTCCTGTACAGTACAGATGTTATGAATTCGCTCACACCCAGGCAAATTATGTAGACTATTTGTGGAGGTATGTAGAGATTAATATTTGTGGAGGTATGTAGGAACTGATCCATTTTGCGTGACAAACTATCCTTCCATCTTAGATGGTGTTCAAGTAGACTTGTGGCAATGAATCCATCTCACTTTAGTCACTTGCAAACAGAGTTAACAGAGTAAAAGATTCCAGAATGTGGATAGCTTTTTTAAATAACATTGTCATCTAGCTCAACTTCTGATCATATTCAGCAAAAAAATGTATCTTTCTATTAATCTTCAAGGGTTTGGAGATTTCCATAATATCCCCTTAACTGGCTACTGCTGCTGTTCTCCAGATAAGGAGATGAGGTTAGTGGGCCTGGTGTCTCGGGTAGGTTCCGCAGGAAAATAAGACCTTAGCATACGTCATATACATGCCAAATTTTCCATACCACATAAGCCAAGTTTTCCACTTTCTTCAGTTCACATGAGAAGCAACAATAGATTGGTCTGGGAATTATGAAAGTTATATGCAATGAGTAAACAAGTAATAAAATCTTGGTTTTACTTTCTGCTTTGCTCTTTACAGCAAAGCACCATATGAAATAATTTTACACTTAATCCTTGGCTGCCTGTACCAGTCCAATGCTCAGAAGATGGGTTTGCACATAAGCATTCAGAAGAAACTCCTTTTTTTAAAGGCTTTGATATTTCCGACTGATTTGAATCAGCCACAAACTGTAGCAAATTGTTTTCCAGCCTTTTTGGTGAAAAAAAATATTTGACAGCAATTGGAATTTTTAAAAATAAAAATATAGAATATCAGGGTTGGAAAGGACCTCAGGAGGTCATCTAGTCCAACCCACTGCTCAAAGCAGGACCAATCCCCAACTAAATCCCCAAAGCCCTAAATAGCCCCCTCAAGGATTGAACTCACAACCCTGGGTTAAGCAGGCCAATGCTCAAACCACTGAGCTATCCCTTCCCTCCCCGTTCTGGCCTAATCCCAATAATCCCCAATCCCAAACCCAAACCCTACCTTCTTTGTCAGCATTTTGGGGGATTTTTTGTGTATTTAATGCCTTGTAAAAATGAGGAAGCTATCTTCAAGGCCACAATCCTCAGGGCTGTCACCAGTAGTAAGGTAGTAATCATGACTATTTTCCTGGGTCAAGAGTAGACAGCAACCAGCAGCATTCCTCTCAGCAGGAAAACAGTGTCTCACTATGAAGCAGCTACACTGGTGCTGCTGCAGTTCCCCCAGGAGAGCCAGCAGTGGGGTCAGTGCCATGGCAGCAACACAACTAGATTGGAGTTCAGTATGAGTAGCCTGAAGTTCATGGAAACCCTCAAGCAACCTGACAATCTTAGGCCTGAAACATACTGAAAATGGTCAACAGCACAATAAGAGAACAAGTCAAGTTATTCAAAGAAAAGAACCTTAAACTGAACAGGAACAAATGCCAGATTGGTCTGAATGAGGCAGATTATTTTGGACATGTGCAGCAACCAAAGAGTTCAGCTATATCCAAGAAAGATGGAGGCAATTGTACAAAAGGAAAGATCCAAAAACAAGAAAGTCTTAGAGATTTGGGGGCATGTTAATATGGGTAAGAAAATTATTCCTAATAATTAAGTTTTCTATTCAGAATGCTACTTGAAGACAGAACAGAATGGCAATGCTAACTGCAAGAAAAACATTGAGGAGAATTTAAAAAGTTTGTCATAGAAGTCACAATACTGAAATATTTTAATAATACAGAGTGTAAAAGCTTGGTAGATACAAGCTGGGAACTGTCCTACAAGAAGATCATTCAATGTCATATGCTAACACACAGCAGAACTAAGCTCAGATTGAAAAAAGAAATGTTGGAAATTTTGGTTGTGAATGTGTTTATAGGCACAAAGTGATTGAGACATAAATTAGACCATAAATCAGTGGAAGCCAGATCTCAGAAACCATTGTGCAAGATATTATCAGGGCTTCAAAAAATAATCATGAAATTACAGAAGTATTTGTTCAATGTGAAATACCAAAACTATAAGGGATTTCTTATAGTAGTCACGCTTTCAAGAGTGCCTAGTGAAAGCAAGGAGCTTCAGGAACAGAAGTTTGAAGTAAATACGACTCAAATTCCACTGATTTTTGAAACAACATTTGAGAAACTCCACCAAGAAACACAAAATGACCCAAACTTATAATTATGCAGGATAATTTTAAGTGGAGAACCAACAGAAAAAGTCACCTTTCCACTGCTAAGATCCTGGGGCCAGCCAGGAGCCACAATGGATTAGAGCCACCCTCCTTTTTCCTCCACCCTACATGAACCAATTGTGAGCTTGGTACAGTTGAGGTTTCTGTCCCAAGAACGTAAATCTGAAGAATTTAGACTATTAATTCTTATTGGTAAAGAGAGGACTTGAAAGTGATCGCTTACAGATTTTCCATATTAAAAAAGAAAATGATACATTTAATAGAGATATGGAACAAAATTATGCTATCATTGATGATGGTTGTCACTGACAGCAGAACTGGGCTTGATTTGGTTACTATGGTAAAAAGTCCACAGGCTTGAAAGGGTACATAAATAAAACATTAGCAAGCTAAGAATAGATTTGGGAAAAGCTGGTTAATGCAAAGAGTAATAAACATAGGGGGAAAGTTACTGGGGAAAGTGAAAGATTCATTAATTTGTGTCCTGAAAATAAAAGATTTAAGGGGAACGGTGAAAAAAGCAAGGAGGATCTATAATTACAGTAACTAAAAAAAATGGCAGGAATACTGGGTCTGAATGGCCTCTTCCTGTACCTAAAATTTCTTATGTTCTTTGTTTCTTTTCTACTAGTCATATATGAGGCTGAGTTGTTGATACAATGTTACAGCAATGTGATGTCAATATATTTGTATGAATTATTATTAAGGCTGCATGTCTATCACAGAGGTCATGGAAGTCATGGATTCCGTGACTTTCCGTGACCTCTGCAGTGGCCGGTGATGGCTCAGAGGCTGCCCGAGCTGGGCAGCAGCAGCAGTTTGGGTGTGGGTGGGGGCTAGGGGCAGGAGGTTGGGATGCAGGGCAGCGCCGTCCTCAGGGAGCTCCCCGGCTCCCATTGGAATGTCCCTGCAGCTCCTAGGCAGAGGGGCCAGAAGGCTCCGCGCGCTGCCCGCAGGCGCTGTCCCCACAGCTCCCATTGGCTGCGGTTCCCGGCCAATGGGAGCTGCGAAGCCAGCACTTATGGCGGGAACAGTGCACAGATCCCCCCGGCCGCCCCTCCCCTTAGGAACTGCAGGGACATGTGAAGCCAGGTAGGGAGCCTACCACCCCCGCCAACTTCCCCCCTCCCCCAGCACCAGCGGGGGTCCTGGGCCATGCACTGCTGCCCACCTTGCCCCCCACCCCGCCCCCAGCACCAGTGGGGGTCCTGGGCCATGCGATGCTGCCCACATCCCCTCCCAGCACCAGCGGGAGTCCCGGGCTGCGCACCACTGCCTACCTCCTCCCCCACACACACACACCAGCGGGGGTCCCAGGCCACCTCCCCAAGCACCCACAGCTCCCCCCCTCCCCCAAGTTATAGTTAGTGGTATATAGTAAAAGTAAGGGACAGGTCACGGGCTGTGAATTTTTGTTTACTGCCCATGACCTGTCCATGACTTTTACTAAAAATACCCGTGACTAAAACATAGCCTTAATTATTATTAGCCAAACGGAATATGAAGGCTATTTATTTAGGCAGTGAGCCTGCACTCTGTCATTAGTCCAGGTCCTTGAGAGGATCTTTTCCTGGAGGTAAAATGACATCTTCCAAATTGTACCTTGGCAGAGATTTTTCCCCATTCTGTATTAAGTCATTGAGGGACAATAAAATTTTTATGATGGTTAATGCATGGAATGTTATACTGATTTTCATAGTTTGATTGTGTTTTATAGCACCTTTTAAAATCTCCTCCTGTAAGCTGCTGTACATATAGTGACACTGCACCCCATATTCTTTGCAGTGATATGATGATGATGATAATTAAAATGTATTTTATGCAAGATAAGTAATGTGAGGTGTCATTGGAAAAGTTATGATTTGCTGAATATGATTATCCTATTTGTATGCATGTATCATTTTTGTATCTGAAGAATATTCTATGTATCTGTAGTTCAAATGTAGTTACACCTGGGTAACACCCACTAGACAAGTCAGTCTAGATAGTGGGTGGTAAAGACCTATTCAGGGCAATGGGCCATTAGGAAAAAACAACAGACTTTAGGAGAAGCTTATCTCCCACCTGGGAAGCCTTTCTGAAAATGCTACAGACAGCCTCCAAGTAATGGCTGCTATGACTGTACAAGGACATGTGATCAGATCACATGATGCTGGACTCCATCTTGGGATGTCAGTATTTTTCCCCAGACTGGTCTGGGAACCAAGCTTTGAAACAAAGGGTTCCCGCCCTATGCAAAAGCTATATAAGGCAGGGAGTGACATCATCTGGGGTTCTTCACTCCCCAGCCAAGAAGACTCCTGGAAACACCTGAGGAACAAAGACTGAACTGGGGGACGTGCTGGACCCAGGCTAAAGGGATTTCTAGCCTGTGAATGAAACACCTAGAGATTCCAAGTGGTAAAACAAGTGCAGCTTGCCCCTTAAGAATCTGCAGTCTGCTTGTATCATCTCTTAGGGTGATACAAGAATCTGCTATTCATATCCAATCAATTTAGTATATTAAGCTTAGTTTGCATTTTTTGTTTATTTGCTAGGTAATCTGCTTTGATCTGTTTGCTATCACTTGTAATCACTTAAAACCTATCTTTAGTAGTTAATAAACTTTTTTGCTTTGTCTAAACCAGTGAGTTGGAGTGAAGTGTGTGGGAATCATAACTCAGGGGCAAAGGCTATTGCATATTTCTCTCCACATTGAGGGAGGGGGTGAATTATGAGCTTATGCTGTACAGTTCCCTGCGCAGTGGAAGACAGTATAATTTTGGGTTTATACTCCAATGGTGGGTGAGAGTCTGGAAAGCTGGGAAATTGGCTGCTCTCTGCTGCATGTATTTGAGTGGTGTGGGTGAAGCTGCTCTCTCAGGTAGCTCAGTTAGGGTGTGTGGCACCACGTGCTGTTGTGTTGGGTGATAACAGGGCCTGGGTTAGGCTGACTGTCTCCAAGCAGTGTGAGCAGGGCCAACCCAACTGAGTGGTTAGAGGGGCCCAGCAGTTCCCACAGCTCCCAGACTGCACGCCAGAGGTGACAACCCGTCACACATATCACTTAGCAAAGCATTTGTCTGGAATCACAAGGCCTCATGCCTTGATCGCAGGGACTTAGCAGACACCACACCTGTGCAGAAGTCTCTTACCAACTTGGGGACTCTAGTGCAAGAGGGGTGTATATAACAATACTAATGTCACTAGAGCTGACAGAACACCTGCACTAGATTTTAAAAAAAAAAAAGTTTGTTGAAGTTGAAACAATGTGATATTTACAATGAATTGCGTAGGTTAGGGCAAGGATGGCTCTATAGCTATTCCCTGATTTATGGCAGCAAATTTAAGGCTAATCATTTCTGAGAGCATTAAGACAGACATATACTATATATGCAATGAATAAATATGCAGCCCTCTTCCCAGTGGGTCTACATGTTTCATTGTAGAAATGGAACACACAGTTTGGAATACTAGCACACTTAGTTGTTAAAGTAAACAAGGGATACATTTAGAACTAAATTCATTTGTCAAGTTGACAGTGCTTGGAAGCTCTCTGCATGCAAAATATAGAAGCATCTGGCTACCAAAAATACTTAAGTCCTCACCTAGTTATCTCTTTCATCTCCTGAAATGGATTCAAGAGGTTATGAGGCTTTAAAATGCAGATTACATACACAAAACAAACCCAGAAGCAGATCCACTGACACTACAGAAAAGAATAGCTAACACCTATTGTTGGGGTGAATAAATAAATAAAACAGAATGCAAAGGTATGATCCTAGATGGGAAGTTTTTAAACTTTTGTGAAGTTCCTTGCACCCCTGTGCACAAGCAGGCACAATCAGATCCTATTATCGAAGCAGATTTCAGTGACAGAGTGGGGGTCTCTTACCATCAAAACCTGGCATTCAGTCTTTTTTTTTTTTTTTTTTTTTTTTAATAGAAAGACTTGTCATATTTTCTATGGAGTGGCATAAGTCACTAGGCTAACCTGCCTTTGCCTTGTGCAATTCAACAAAAAACCCTGCTTTTTCCAAACTTCATCCAATCTCTTAAAGAGATTGTAATGTACAAGCCTCATGCCTGAGTCTTCTCTCACTTGCACTCTTTTTTAAAGTATCAGAAGAGAATCAAGTCCCTGATCTGTCAAAGTCTGTCAGAAAGGAGTCAAGTGTAATAAGGACACTACCTTCCTCCTACACATTTTTTCCATTTTTAATATTAACATAGTAATCTTATGTCTTGAAAATGAGACGTAAATAGAAATAGCTATTATTCTATCTCGGGAACAAAGAGATGACATTAGAGGAGAATCTGTTCACATCACTAGAGGCCAGATTAAATTAAGTCTTGATCTATTCCACTCTGATTCTATTAGAATCTGGCTCCATGCCAAAAAGTCTCAGTCTCCCTTGCAATCTAAATTCAACTATAAAAAATATAAAAGAAGGAAAATAAAGTGTAATGTGTTCATTACCTTTCTAAGGCCTGGTCCACACTACCCCCCCACTTCGGACTAAGGTACGCAAATTCAGCTACGTTAATAACGTAGCTGAATTCGAAGTACCTTAGTCCGAACTTACCGTGGGTCCAGACGCTGCAGGCAGGCTCCCCCGTCGATGCCGCGTACTCCTCTCGCCGAGCTGGAGTACCGGCGTCGACGGCGAGCACTTCCGGGATCGATCCGGGATCGATTTATCGCGTCTAGACAAGATGCGATAAATCGATCCCAGAACATCGATTGCCTGCCGTCGGACCCGGAGGTAAGTGTAGACGTACCCTAAGCTTCCTGAAAGGCAATAACAGCATTATTTTAGCAGATGAAATACCTGCAGCAATTAAGATTGCGTAATATATATTTTCAGAAGACATTAGCAAAACAGCTGCAGATTCCAACCATGCCATACACAAGTCTTGTATCTTTACAGTCATTCAGCTCTCCTCATGCCCACAGTAAGTCCTGTCATCCCTTCTGAAGCACTATTTGGGGGGAGAGAGAGTGCAACCTCCTTTGTGCTCAAATGACTGCATTTTTTAAAAAACATGATTTTTTCTAGAAGGTTGCATGGCACTTTACAGCAAAGTTTAAAAGACAGTTGGACTTAAGATGTGCTTGTTTAGCATCACAACCATCTACAGAGGAAGGCCTTCCCAATTTTCTTGCCAGTAGGTCCATCAAAGAAGACAGATAAAGCTGTTCATTGACAAAAGTTGTTGATTCTATGCCAATAAAGCTTCAAAGCTTGCATCATATCCATGTATGTGAATGTAACCATCATTCCTCAGGTGATTCAGGGTTCAGAAAAAAAGCCAGGAAGACACAAAGGGTCAAGAACTTTAGAAAGAAATCAGGGGTAAATGGAAAACTGCTGACACATAGAAAAACTAAAGATAAGGAGAGTCAATGGAAGCTCCACAATTCCCCAGCCCTCTTGGCCATTATCAAAATCATCAAAAATGTGACCTCAAGGATCAGTAATTTTAAACCCATTATCCCTAAGGGCTCAAAGGGAAACCCAATGAGTACCTATAAAACTACAAGTAACTATTGAGGAGAGCCACAGGCCAAATGCCTAGGCCTCTCTAACGAAGAGACACCGACAAAGTAAAGTATATATGTGAGAATTCATGTCCACACCTTTGAAAGTATTCCTGTAAGCAGAAGTGACTGGAGAATGGATTCTACAGGACCTTACACGTAACAATGCTCCAGTTGCAAGAAATCTAAATAAGCTGACCAGAGTAGTCATTTGAAGAGATAGCTTTAGGTAGGTTTCAGCTAGAAATAGTGTGCCACAACTTTGCATGTAGGGGGTGGGCTGTCACTGAATCGGAGAATTATATGATGCCATCTCCAGAGGAAACCCTGCAAAAAACAGGTGAGAATTAAAGGATGATGGAGTTCATAAAGTAAACAGAACCCTGGTAGAGAAGATCTGAGAAATCCAGTATAATCAAGACAAGGGTAGAAGGGGAGATGGGAAGCAGCCATTTCCTGAAGGTCTCATCCAAAAGGGTACTACTGGCACACCTCCTTTGCCTGACCTATCCTAATCTAGGGCAGGATTATCCATTTTAGAAGCAAGCCTTGGAGGACTCCTGCCAGAACTGAATAGTGGTATGCTCTTCACTCAGATTGGTTGCCACCACTTCAGCAATAATACTCAAATATGGTTGAAGGGCCCTTGCCACAAAAATTCAATGAGCAGCAGCGTGGAGGGTAATGGCTACAATTAGCATGTGCTTGTTGAGACACATCAGGTTATCAAAAAGGTTGTGGATGGTGGTGGCACTGGAAGACCAAGCTTCTTTAGGGAGAGTGTATTTCTCATACACAGGTATACCTGGAAGACATTGATACCTAATTCAAGACACAATGCCTCATCTGCCACCATGGAGAAATCAGAGTATTTATATTCAAAGGCCTTATGCTTAGCCAAGCATCTGTCCATGAGGCTCCATTCCTGGTTCACCAGCTCCAGGACAGCTTTGTGCAGGGGGAAGGCTACCTAAAACATGGAGTTCCTCACATAGACAGGTCAGTTTTGTGCTGGGTGGGAAGGATTTCCAGACGCAAGGAGTTCAGGGCTCTGATAATGATGGCCTCTGTTGATCTGCCTGTCTCAGAAGGGTCATCCTATGTTTGCCCTTTAATCATCTCATAAGGATCCACACCATAACCCTAACTAGGGTCTATGCATTTGAGGGGAGGCAGTTAACAAAGGTTGAGAGTCATAATAGGTTCTTATGGAACCACTCTTCTCTACTCTGGGGGGAGATTCCAATTACAGGTGTAGTGAGGCACTAGACACACAATATAGGATTTCCAGCCAGACACTCAAGATTAGATGAGGGTCAAGTAAGAATTGCTTTACCCTTCGTTTCCTTTTTATTCATACAGTTGACAATCCAGTTGAGACTACAACAATGCTCTAAGTCTACTTCTCACATGCGTATGTATATGGAGGATGGGATGAATTCTTTCCCTACTCTTAGGATCACAGTATTGTCAGTGCCAGGTAATTTCTTTTAAGACAGAAAATAAATTAATGATAGACATAGGATTAATACATTATCATTTCCTAATCTAGTTTTATTTACAATTCCTGCAAATAGCCTTTGAACAGAAGGGATTTATAACAGCGCAGTTTTGGCTTTGCACCAAGAGATTAACAGGAAAGCTCTCTCTCTCACTATATGCTCTTGGACAACTTTATTCTCCCCTCTAGTAACACTCCTCCTAGAATGTTCCCCTACTACAACAGTGGAATGAAGAGAGATCCGACAGACAAAAGTGTGTGTGTGTGTGTGTGTGTGTGGAGGGAGGGGGATACAGTGATTCTGTTACTACCACAGAGGAAGAGCATGCCATTTGAAACCAAGGGGAAATTTTACCTAGCCCTCTAACCCTAAGAAACACAAGAGGGGGTCACAGGGTATTATACTTGCCAAAAGCTGTAGTATTTGCATTATAACAACAACAAGGAGCCTGGTGGCATAAGCTTTCGGGGGTTAAAAACCCACTTCTTCAGATGCATGGAGTGAAAATTACAGATTCAGGCATAAATATACTCACATATGAAGAGAAGGGAGTTACCCTACAAGTGGAGAACCCAGTGCTGACAGGGCCAGTTCAATCAGGGTGGATGAGGTCCACTCCCAATAATTGATGAGGAGGTGTCAATACCAAGAGAGGGAAAATTCCTTTTGTAGTGAGCCAGCCACTCCCAGTTCCTATTCAAGCCCAAATTAATGGTGTTAAATTTGCAAATGAACAGTAGCTCTGTAGTTTCTCTTTGAAGTCTGTTTTTGAATTTTTTTGTTGAAGTATGGCTACTTTTAAAAGTATCTGCATTATGGTCAACCATTGTACACAATGACTTGCAGATGTGGGGCCCAAGTGAAAGGTGATGTGTCAGTTGTACATGTCAGTAAGTGGGTGTAAGGGAGGGCTGCATACTTGAAGGCAATAGGAGTTTGGGTATTGACTTCACTGGGGCAGAATTTTGCCTAGGGAATGTAGGAGTTTGTAAGGGGATTTAAAATTGGTATAATTTACATACTTAGGGCCTCATTCTCCAGTGCATTGTCTTCTACTCCTGTGCAAAATGGGAATAAGAATGCACTGCAGTGAGAATGCAGCTGAATCAGTGGTTTGTGGGAGATTCAAGAAGCCTTCTGGCAGCCTAAGGAGACTGTAGGAGAATGGGTCAAATTTCCATAACTCCCTGAGAACCGCCACCATTTCCAAGGTATTTTCTAAAATCTTGGATGACAGGACAGAGTTTGCTCTTTGCTCAGCCAGAAAATTTTCTTATGCAGCTCCTAAGAAGCAACTGCAAGATGTCTCAGCTAAAGATGACCTACCCATGAAGAGCTGGAGAACGAGCTCTCCAACTTTCTGGGATTGTTATTATGATTACACCTATCCTTGAATATGTTAAAATACATATACATGATGAACTCTGAACTACATTCTGAGACAGTTACAAGCAAGATACCAATGTATCCCACTTCAATCTTCCCAGCGTGACTAAGGATTAACTGGTGCCTGCGAGTTTATGAAAACTGCAACATACCAGAGTTATTCTAATCACTACCTCTCATTACGAAAAAGAGAAAAATATTTTTTTAAACATTTTAAAAATCATTTATAGGAAGCCATGCTCTTGAGAGTCAAAGAAGACATATTAGTACTGAGAAAATGCAGGTCCCACTAGCAATTTTTGAACATTAAAACAAGTTAAAACTTCTTTCAAGGTAAATAATAAAATTTCATTATAGCAGAAATATATATACTTCTTTGGGTTGAGTTAAACAGAAATGTTGCCTACTTCACATTTGGCATGTAGCCAATCTTTAATTAGCCAACCGTTGCTCTGGTGCAGCGCCAAAAACATGCCGCTTCTACAAGGAGCTGCACATCATCATCGGTGGCGACCCTGCCTCCACTGCCAGGAGCCCCATGGATACTTCAGAGGACTGGAGGCAGCAGCCAGCAGAGTCAACTCCAAAGACAAAATGGTGGACGATTTGGAGGAGGATATGGGACAAGTGATGACAGGCTCGTCCAGTGGCGTGGTGAACCAGGACCTCTTTTTGACTCTGGAGGGGTCTAGCCAATCCCAACAGTCCAGCTCTGGTGTGCCTAAAGCAGGACAGGGAAGCTCCAGTACGTACTCATTTTGTTTTGATAGTGCACGGTTACGAGTTAGAGATGTCCTTTATTTTGTTACATGGTGAACATGGGAGAAGGGATCAAAATTAATGACACTAGGTACTGTTTGCATCTGCTTCGCATTCCTCTGTGCAGCTACGAAGTGGGAGCCCTGCGGAAAAGTTTGTTAATGCACACCGCGATCTCCCAGGAATCCTCCATAGAGATCTCTGGGAACCTTTTCTGCAGATACTCTGCAATTCTCTGCCAAAGGTTCCTTGGCACAGTTGCTTTGTTTCTTCCCCCACTGTAGTAAATTTTGCTGTGCTAATCGGCAATTACTTCCATAGGAACCAAAGCAGAACGCAGGCAAGCAGCATACAGACCCTGTCTGAACACACACGATTGCAGGAGATGCACCCTTGTATCTTCAGTTACCCTCAGTAGTGTGATTTCAGCTTTGATCACCCCGGCTGTGGAAAACGGTGCCAGTATTCAAAATACTGTCCCTAGGTACTTGTATTGATCCCATTCTGAAACCACCCAGACCCTTTGTCCCGTCTTGCACCCCACTTCCCACCCCCAGGCTGAACACACAACATTCAGTGCTCTGGCCATGCTGCGTGCTTGCCAAGGGAAGGTGAGAAAGAGATGGATGAAACTTTTATGATTCAAGACTGAGAGTGCACACACAATACTGACTCAGTGTATTGTTTCTTTTGCTTCTGCAGATGTGCCCTTGAGGGCCAGCTCCTACATACCGGCCGAGCGCCTCCATCAGATTAGGAGACATACAAGAAGGAGTAAGGAGGGTATGTTTCACGAAGTCCTGCAACTGTCAGACCAAGCCAATAGCAAGCACAGGTCATGGAGAGAGACAAACAAAAAACCAGAAATGGATAGCAGGAAAGGAGATGGGCAGAAGCAGGTAACAGAGGACCAGGAGCGAATGATAAAGCTCACAGAGGACCAAATAGAGATGCAGAGGTCCCTGATTGCGCTGCAGACTCCCACTGCAGCCCATACAGAACTGCCTTCCTTGCCCTCCCCAAACTACCCACACACATTCCTCTCATGTTCTCAGCCCATCACAATACCCCCTGCATTCCACCCCAGGAGCATTTTTCCATAACGACAGCTGGACTTACACACAGCGGTGAAATCCTCACTTCAGAGAGTGCTGCTCACTGTCACGTCCCTTGTAAGAAATGTTAATCTGTGTATTGCTATTTAATAAAAATTTAGTCTTACAAAGACAGTGATTCTTTATTTGTGACCTACACAGGTGGTTGCAACAGAAATTCATGCACAGTGGCAACCATCACATTTGCAGACCACAATTAGGACTCAGGCAGGAATCATTACAGGGGTCATTCAGTGTGACAAGTAAACAATGCCTGGCTCAATTCATTACAGAAAGACACATTACTGGGGCTCATTGTCAAAATGCTGCTTCAACTCTCCCTGATTCAAATAGCCTCCCCTTCCCCCTGTTAAGCTCTTCTAATCGTCCTGGTGTCTGGCTGCTCAAAATCAGCCGCCAGGCGATCCATCTCAACACTCCACCCCTGGGGAAACTTTTCCCCCTTGGCTTTACAAATGTTATGCAAAGCTCAGCAGGTTGCTATGACCATGAAAATATTTTCCTCACTGGGGCCTAACCTGCCTAAACGGCACCGCCAGCGACCCTTTAATCTGCCAAACACACATTCTGTGATCATTCTGCACCTGCTGAGCCTGTTGTTGAAGCACTCCTTGCTGCTGTCAAGGTTTCCAGTGTATGGCTTCATGAGCCACAAGAGTAAGGGATAGATTGAGTCTCCCAAGATCACTATGGCAATTTCCACATCCCCCACTGGAATCGTCTGGTCTGGAAAGAAAGTCCCTGCAAGCAGTTTTCTATACAGGGCAGCGTTCCTGAAGATGCGTGTGTTATGCACCTTCCCTGACTACCCTGCATTGATGTCAGTGAAACAACTCCAGTGATCAACCAACATCTGCAATACTATACGGAAGTAGCCCTGCCTATTGATGTACTCCATTGCAAGATGGTCTGGGGCCAAAATTGGGATATGCGTGCCATCTATTGCCCTGCCACAGTTAGGGAATCTCATTGCCGCAAAGCCATTCACTATTTCCCGCACAATACACAGAGTCAAAGTCCTTCATAGCAGGAGGCAATTAATGGCCCTACACACTTCCATCACTGCAACCCCACGGTGGACTTCCCAACTCCAAACTGATTCATGACTGACTGGTAGCAGTCTGGAGTTGCCAGTTTCCACACAGTGATCGCCACACACTTTTCCACCATGAAGGCAGCTCTCATTTTGGTGTCTGCGCCAAAAGGTGAAGGCGAGCTCCACACGGAGTTCAAGAAAGGTGGCTTTGCACATATGAAAGCTCTGCCGTCTCTCATCATCCCATACCTGTATCACAATCTGATCCCACCACTCGGTGCTTGTTTCCTGAGCCCAATAGAGATGGTCCATCATGTGCAGCTGCTCCGTGAACGCCATCATCAATCTTGAATTGTTTCTTTCCACACAGCAGGACAGGCACCACGGATTCTTGTTCAGATTTGCAGGTCACCAAATACTGCAGGATCAGCTGCGTTGTGTTCATAATGCTTATCACAAGAGTGGGGAGCAAGGCAGGATCCATGCTTTCAAGCACAGATGGCAGGCATAAAGTTTACAGGGGCAGTTGAAAAGCAGAGCACAACGCAGTCCGAAGCCCTTGGAATTATGGGATGGAGAAAACTGCATCATGGAGCGGTGATCCCATCCCCATGATGCACTGCGATCCATTCCCAGAACTCCTAGCAGGAGACGGTGGCAATTTGCACAGTGGGCTAGCTACCCAGGGTGCATTGCTCTCTCTTGTTGGTGCTAGAGCACCAACTGTGGACACAATCCGCCAACACAAGAAGCATTGTATGAAAACACATAAGCAATAGAATTACAGCGGTTTATAACCGTCGACCTAACTTAAGTTGACCTAACTCTGTAGTGCAGACATGATCTCAATCTCCCTGGCTCTAGATTGAGTCCATTACTTCTTTTCCTGCCATTAGTGGATATAATCAACAATTGATACCATCCTTTCTATAATAGGCCTTAACATATATGAAGATTATTATCAGCCCCCCTACCCCCAGTCTTCTTTTCTCAAGACTAAATATGCCTAGTTTTTTAACCTTTCCTCATAGGTAAAGTTTTCTAAACCAGTGGTTCTCAACCAGAGGTATGCGTACCCATGGAGGTACGCAGAGGTTTTCCAGGGGATAAATCAACTCATCTAGATATTTGCCTAGTTTTACAACAGGCTACATAAAAAGCACTAGCAAGGTCAGTACAAACTAAAATTTCATATAGATAATGACTTGTTTATACTGCTCTATATACTATACTCTGAAATGTAAGTACAATATTTATATTCCAGTTGATTTATAGTTATATTGTAAAAATGAGAAAGTAAGCAATTTTTCAGTAATAGTGTACTGTGACACTTTTGCATTTTTATGTCTGATTTTGTAAGCAAGTAGTTTTTAAGTGAACTTAGGGGTACGCAAGACAAATCAGACTCCTGTAAGTGGTATAGGCCAGAAAGGTTGAGAGCCACTGTTATAACCTTTTACCATTTTTGTTGCTCTCCTCTGGACTCTCTCCAATTTATCCACACCTTTCCTAAAGTGGGGTGTCCAGACTTAATACAGTACTGCAGCTGAGGCCTCCCATGTTTTACATATGACACTCCTGTTAATACACCCTAGAATATTAGCCTTTCACAACTGCATCACGTTGACGACTTACATTCAATTTGTGATACACTAAAACTCCCAGATCCTTTTCAGCAATACTACCACTGAGCCAGTTATTCCCCATTTTGAAGTTGCACATTTCATTTTTCCTTCTGAAGTTAAGTTCTTGTCTCTTTTGAATTTCATCTTGGTGATTTCAAAAACCAATTTCCCAAGATCATTTTAAATTCTAGTTCTGTCCTCCAAAGAGCTTGCGATGCCTCCCAGCTTGCTATCATCCACAAATTTCATTCTCTCCACTCCATTATCCTAGTCATTAATGAAAATATTGACTAGTACCAGACCCAGGACTGACCCCCCTGCAACTTGTCAGAAAACCATTGATAACTAGTCTTTGAGTAAGGTCTTGCACAACTAGTTGTGCACCCACCTTATAATGATGTCATCTAGACCACATTTCCCTAGTTTGCTTATGAGAATGTCATGTGGGGCTGTGTCAAAATCCTCACTAAAACCAAGATATGTCATGTTTCTTGCTTCTCCCCATCCACTAGGCAAATAACCCTCTCAAAGAAGAAAATTAGGTAGATTCCCCAAACCTGGACCCAGCCATGCAGCAGGGCCGGCAGCAGCGGTGAGCTGGAGCCGGTTCCCACCGGTTCGCAGGAACCGGTTGTTAAATTTAGAAGCCCTTTTAGAACCGCTTGTCTCACGCGGGACAACTGGTTCTAAAAGGGTTTTTAAATTTAACAATTGGTAAAGCTCCTGCAGCTGTCCGCCCTGCCCTCGGCCCCAGCTCACCTCCCCCTCCTCCCCTGAACACTCCGCCCCCCCTTCTCCTCTCCCTCCCCTGCTTCCCGCGAATCAGATGTTCACGCGGGAAGCCTGGAAACAAGCAGCGGCAGGTAAGCTGGGGCAGGGGGGGCGCAAGGAGGGCTCCAGGGAGGTGCGGGGCAGCCCAGTCCGGCTCCGGCCGAGTGGCTCCCTCCGGCTCGCGGCGCGATTCGGGCCCGGCCCCGGCAAGCAGCATGGTAAGAGGCTGGGCCGGGGGGGTTGGATAAGGCAGGGGCAGGGAGCCTGGGGGACAGGGAGCGGGTGGGGGGTGCGGTTGGATCGGGCAGAGGTTCTGGGGGGGGTGGTGGTCAGGGGATGGGGAACGGGGGGGGGTTGGGTAGGCATGGGAGTTCCGGGGGTCTGTTGGGGTGGTGGTGGATGGGGTCAGGGTAGTCAGGGGACAGGGAGCAGAGCGAGTTGGGTAGGGGGTGGTGTCCTGGGGGGCAGTTAGGTTGGGGGGGCTTGGGAAGGAGTGGTCAGGGGACAAGGAGCAGGGGGGGGTTGATGGGTTGCGGTTTCTGAGGGGGGCAGTCGGGGGCAGGACATGGGTGGGGGTCGGATGGGGGGGGGGTGGATGTACTCACCAGGCGGTTCCCTACCGGGTCTTCGGCGACAGGTCCTTCACCCGCCAGAGCCGTGTCGCCGAAGACCCTGTAGGGAACCGGTTCCTAAGATTTTGGCAGCTCATCACTGGCCGGCAGCCCGGACACCGACTCCAAACCCCAGATCCTGGACCGTGTGGGGACAGGCATCAGCCCTGGACCTTGCAGGGCCAAGTGGCAGCTCCAGATTCTGGGGTGCCGGGTGGCAGCCCTGCCCCCGCCCCTGCTGGCTAACCTGGACCCCGCTATGCTGGGCAGCCCGGCACCCAGACCTTGCCATGCGGCCTTTAGCACATAGCTGGGCCACAGCTGTATGCTAATTGGGCTGCATGTGGTTGAGAACTGCTGACGTATGTACTAATACTTTCAGTTCTTCCTAAATGAGATGGGGATCCGGTGAAAAAATATTATGTGATCATGTTATTAAAGACTGTATTATAATTTATATGCACAAGGGTGCTGAATTGAGGTTGCAGAGGCAACCTAATTTCGGCATGTCCTAACTTTTGAGTGTTTGACTTTGCAACCTTAACGTTTTATAACAGTTTTGTGTGTAATTTTCTAGGTTTTAAAAAAAGCAAACTGAAAAAACAGAAATTCCACCATGTGGTATATTGGCACCCATGTCAGCATTATATCTCCATCTGAGCTGACTGAACCTCAGCAGTCAATTGCATTACTCAGTATTGGGAGACTTGGTTGAAGGCCAAATAAGACTGGGGTGGTGATGGCTGATTGGGTGAAGCAACTGGAAGATATGGTAAGGGTAATACCAGCCCCTCTGACTGAGGGATGCTACTGCCATTAGTTGACCAGGTATGCAAGCCGTAGGGCTGGTTAGATTGTCAGCTGCTGCTAGACAAGCAAGTAGTAGTGAGAGCCAGATTGGCTTCTTTCTAGCTGTGGCCCACCAAAAGGTTAGAACCACTTCTTTCACATGTGGACCTTGCAACTGTAATTCATGTCTTTGTCTCCTCGCGATTAGATTTCTGGGTTTATTTTAAGATGCTGATACAAATAAGATCAGTGGAGCCGCCTGAGCTGGAGCCCTATTGGTATAAATGAGAGAGGGCTGCTGATATACCATCATTCACTACAGACCCTTCTGTTTGGATTTTGCTCCCCTTCCTTGATCAACAATAGCCAAGTTTGTTGATCTTCAGAGCATGCTGCATGACCCATATTTTCTCCCTTGATTTTAGGAAGTGAGGAGACTTGTGAAAATAGACTGCTGAACTTGAATTAATACGCAAATTAGATACAAGTAACTTAGGTCTAAACAGAGACTGGGAATGGTTGGGTCATTACACTAATTGAATCTATTTCCCCATGTTAAGTATCCTCACACCTTCTATGGGTCATCTCGATTATCACTTCAAAGATTTGTTTTCTCCTGCTGATGATAGCTCATCTCAATTGATTGGCCTCTTACAGTTGGTATGGCTACTTCCACCTTTTCATGTTCTCTGTATGTATAAATATCTTCTGTGTGTTCCATTCTATGCATCCGAAGAAGTGGGCTGTAGCCCACGAAAGCTTATGCTCAAATAAATTTGTTAGTCTCTAAGGTGCCACAAGTACTCCTGTTCTTTTTGCGGATACAGACTAACACGGCTGCTACTCTGAAACCTGTGAAAATAGTGCCTCTGTCAAACAACACTTCAATACTCAGGAAAAGTCACTACAAAACAATTCAATTTGCTGAGTCAACTGATGTCCCTGGTGCTGCAAAGCTTCCAGGGCTAGATTCACAAGGGGAACTTAGGCACTGCAACTTGGGCACCCTGCTACTTAGTGGAATTCAATGCATGCACAAATACCAGCGTGCTGAATGATGAAATGCTTAAGCTAGCCAAAAGGAAATGCTGAGGAAAGCAGTAGGCCCCCACACTGTGCCCCTCAAAGGGAGTTAGGTGCCTTAGTTCAGGCTAGAGAGAGGCACCTATCTCCACCTGGGATTCACAACCATGTACCTCTCTCTTGGAGTTTAACCTGGCTTAAGCACCAGTTATTTCTCAGGCAGAGTAGGAACTTGAACCCAGATGTCTCACCTCCCAGATGAGGGCGATTTAGACAGCTGTGTACATGCCTGCCACCAAAATTTAGGTGCCTCAAGGACTTCAGTGGTGGAAACTCAGGCACCTAATTTTAAGAATGCCTGTGATGCTGAAATGTTGGACTTAGGCACTTCAGTTGGCAGTTAGACAACCAAGTCCCACATGTGAATCTAACCCCGAGTGTGTTTGAGGTATGTTTCTGATGGTTTTATTGAAGATGTAATACCAGGACATACAACAAGTGATGACGTAAAGAGGGGGAAAGAGATTGGCATCTTATGCAAGTTGGTGATCAAATAGCTGAACTGACTGAGCCACTGTTAGACAAACCAAGAGATTTTCCCAGTGGCAAGACTGCAGCTGATTTCCTCTACCAAGGCACTCAGACAGTGCTTGCTTTCTCTGAAGAACTACCCAGTTTTAGATCCAGAACCCTGCAAGTTTTCATCCTTGTATGGCTGTGAGTAGGTCTTCCCTTGATCATGGTGATTAAAAAACCAAAATATAGCAAACTGTTGATCAAAAATTACTAAACTGTATTTCCCTAATTCAACCTCCTGTAGAACATCTTTCTTCAGCAAGACCAGCTTCCCCACCATACTGAATTGTGAATGTCTTTAATATTTTGCAATTTTTAATGACACTTCATAACTGTTTGCTATTTTAATACTGTTGCTATTACAAATATTTACCTGCTCATGTTTAGTGGAGGTCTGGACAAATTATGGAATGTTTCATAATCCCCCCAAGGTTCATCAGCTCCAAAAGCTTGAGGAATCCTGCAATAAGGGATTTAGATCAACAAAACAAAACAAAAACAACTGAAGGCTTTTCTGTTAAGACCTGTAGGCTGAGATTGTTTAAGCTGCCTAAGGTATTTGGACACCCACTGTCTCTTTAATTTTAATGGAAATCAACATTCTAAAGTATTTGTGTGTCTACTACACACAGTGCTCTAAGAGGCTTGTTGGAGCATTAATTACTTATTTAGAGGCAATGGACAGTAGTGACTTAGATGAGGACAAAAACTATTGCATCTAGGTTTTGAGGAACCCAAGACACACAAAGCTCAAGCAATCTTCAGTGATCTCAAAGTACGTAGGGGAAACAGGGTTGATGGATCAGACTTGAAATCTGTGGCAAAACGAAGAGTATAATTAAGCTAATAAGCCACATTAATGTAGAGCATTTTCTCAATCAGTGGTTCTCAGCCTGTGGCTTGCTTGCGCATGTCAATCAGCACACAGTTGTGGTCCATGTGATATCCTCAGGGACATACAGGTAGTACATGTATTGCTTGGATGCAGCCCACATAACACACAGATAGCTGCATATGCAGCTCACAATGGTAAATAAGTTGAGAACCACTGCTCTACATGAATAATCAAAGGACAACTAATAAAGTGTTCAAATCAATTCACTGGTGGTTAGGAGGTCAGTGAAGCTAATACCAAATTAAGTAAAATGTGTAATTTATATGAACTTATTGGAGGATTTTCAGTTCCTTGCTGTGGTTTGTTGTTTCTGAAGTTCCCCTGGGAGCTCAATTATTTAATTGGGGGGGGGGGGGGGGAGGGGGGAGGAAGAAAGCAGGAATTAAAACAGTCATCCAACCACAATGAAGAACATTTACCAAATTATTACCATTCAGAAAAGTCAGTTGTACTACATTACCACTGGAAACTACAGGCAGAAATTACTGTAACAAGAAATGTTATTTCAACTAATTTTCTTTCACTGAAAATTATATCAACAAATCATGCAAATGTATTTCCCCTGCCCCCCCAATCTACCAAACTTCTAGTACTTGCTTGGCATTGTTTTAATTAGGGAATTCTGAACAACTTTTCTTTTTTATTCTATTAGCTAGACCAAGTTTAAGAATTTGTCAGTTTGATTTTGGAAAAATTCCAGTTTAAACTAAATGCAGTGCTGTAACTTGTTGAGGAAAGTAATTTTACTAGTGGTCTTTGAACAATGCAACTTTTTCAGCCGAGTCCAGGGGGAAAAAAGCCTAATCCTTGACTGCCACCTTTTATTATAAACAAACAAAACAAAAACCAACTCACAAATAAAATAAAAACAAAAACCCAACAGCATTACAGGAGGACATAGAAAAAAAGAGAGAGACAGATGTGCTGAGGAGACAGGAAAGAAGATAATCTTAAAACAGGGCTCCCAATACTAATTTTTATGAATATTTAAGTCAACTGAATGTTAGGGTAAAACTCTGACATGACATAACAGACAATTAAGTGTGTGACTAAATAACTCATTTTGACTATCTGATTGCATTTGAAGTGTCACTCAAAATATGCATGATACATATAAGTGCAGTTATCAATATGTGAGTCTTCAGGACTGAAACAGACGATATGCTCAGGTTCTATGGATACAAAAAGCAAAGAAAGGACAAGTAATTTTATGGTGATTCCAGATAGTTTTACTGATTCCTCATAAATTTTAACCAGTGGTCAGTACCCTAGGTTACAAATTCAAGAAATGGAAATTGGATTATTTGGTTTTGGTAAATAGTTCTGGAACTTTTTAATCTCCTGATTCAAATCCAAACTATTTTACCTGAAAGTTGTAGTCAGTTGATGGCTGTTCAGTGGTTATGTAAAATGAGCTTGTGATCTCAGTTCAGAAAACTGGGAAAGCAATTCCATAGCAAGTGGCATAAACCTCTTTGAAAATTGAGAGTTTATTACACTGATATAAGAAATAGGAAAGGGCTTCATAATGTTCCTGTCCTAGTTATGTAGTATGTATGGATATGATTCCAATAAAGAAGCAACATCAGAAAAACTGAAAACGTTCCAACTGTTATTTCAGAACTAAGTTCCTGAAATCCAACATCTACCATGAGGAAGAGTAATCGGAAGGGTACTGAAGACCAAACAATCCTTATGAACATGGTACAGATTTCTAAATGGAGCGCTAGGAGATGGTAGTTTTGTAACAGTGTGTTGAGAAAGGAGTTTGATCTTCCTTTTGAATGGAGGAGATGTGTACCCTGGCATTATGAGGAAAAGCGAGAGGAGTATAAATAAAATTCCTGATACTGTCTTTCTAACCTGATAGTATGGCAGGAAATAAATGTTAATAAATTTTACAAATAGTATAGCTGTGAAGAGGACTGTTACAGCCCAGATGGAGAGATCCAAGCCACAACCTTAGCTTCAATTTATCCAGCCCAAATGCTGTCCCCTCATCTCAAATGATCAACAGTTCCATGGTAGTGTGTCACTCAGGCATTTTCCATTGTGCTGCTTCATTCAGTGATCTGGACATAATGGAGATGAAATCTTTCCATATCTATTTTACATATTTAGTTGAAGTGGGGAAAAACTATAAAGTTCCCTGACTCAAGCAGGGGACAGAGCTTCTTTCAGGAGCATCAAGCGTTAAGACATTGTACCTGATCCTTGGACTAATTTTCCCACTGCCATCCACCTGTGCAAAGTGGATGTAAAACAATATTATTCTGATTTAGCAGCATTTTACATCCACTTTGCACAGATTTAAATGCCTACACAAGGCACAAGTCAGTGGAGAATCTACCCCAGTGTTTCACAGATTGAGCTGTTTAAATGTAACCACACAGTGGGTAGAAATAGCATAGTCCTAGAAGAGTGAGAAAAATGACTCCCAGGTGGTGTAACTATCGTAGAGAACGATGTTATGGTTACATGGAAGTCTGCCAGCTACTAAGTGTGAGAAAAACACATCCATAACGTAGAGAGCCAATCCATGGCCTATGCTTTCTGTCACTATGGACAAACACATTGCTCTGCATACATATACACCAGTAGATAAGACTCCTCCTAGAGTTCCAACTCTTGATGGGAACTCCTCCTGCCCCTAACCCTTTCTACACTTGCATGGTTCTCTGCACTCCTCGGTTTTCCACTGATAGAGGCCTAGTCTACATTCAAAACTTAGATCACCCTGACCACATGGCTCAGGGCTGTGAAAAATTTAATGCTGTGTGACACAGTTAGGACAGTCCACTGTAATGCCCACTGTAGATGCAGCTAGGTCAATGGAAGAATTATTCCATCAAGCTGGCTACTGTCTCTCAGGGGGTGGATTTACTACCGTGATGGAAAATCCTGTTCCACTGCTGTAGTAAGTGTCTACATTACAGTACCACGGTTATGGTAGAGTGGCACAGCTACAACTCTGCAGCTGTACTGCTGTAGTGTACACATACCCTTGAAAAGATCGATTAACTACATCAAGGGGAAAAACGCTTCTGTGCATGTTGGAAGACTCTACACTATAATATTACAGAAGCATGGCGCAGGGCTGTAGCAGATCCACTTTAGAATAGACATATCTACTGTGCTCAAGGGTCTGAAAAATCCACACACTCCTGAATACTATATCTATGCCAACCTAATCCCCAGTGTAGACACAGCCAGGTTGAGGGAAGAATGCTTCTGTTGACCTAGTTACTGCTGCTTGGGGAGGTGGAGTTCCTACAGTGACGGACCAATCCTTTCCATTGCTGTGCTGCTGTAGTTCCCATAGTATAGACATGGCCTAGTGACTCAATTCCCCTAACCCAAGGATTCTCAAACTTCATTGCACCGCGACCCCCATCTGACAACAAAAATTACTTCACGACCCCAGGATGGGGGACCGAAGCCTGAGCCTGCCCAAGCCCCACTGCCCCGGGTGGGGGGGGTGGGGGGGCGGAGCGCAAAGCCTGAGCCTCACTGCTCTGGGCAGGGGTGCCAAAGCTGAAGCTCAAGGGCTTCAGTCCCAGGCAGGGGGCCTGCAACCTGAGCCCTGCTGCCCAGCGCTGAAGCCCTCCGGCTTTGGCTTCGGTCCTGGGCAGTGGGGCTCGGGCTTTGGCCCTGGCTCCCAGCAAATCTTAAACCAGTCCTGGTGACCCCATTCAAAGGTGGTCACAACCCACAGTTTGAGAACCACTACGGCCTAACCAGACAGCTCCTACATACTAACCCCCTGACACTGCTGAAATAATAAAGACTCCTCTCCCTCCCTACCAAAATTAAATAAAAGTATTAGAAAGGGAGTGGGGTACACAGTGTAAGACTAGAGCACCCACCATTCACCTCCCGCTCTTCAATCCCCAAAAGGCTTGCTGCCAAGTTTCTCTCCAGGGAGCCCAATGGCAGAAGATGGCCAGCAGCAGTAGCATCTCTCCACTGTTGCTCTGAGCATAGGTAGTGCTGTGCTCTCAGTCCCATCCTCTGCTGATAGCAAGGATCACCTTGGAGACAGGCCCCTTCCAAATAAAACTGGAAACGCACCAGCTCAGCAGGGCTATGAGAAACGATGATAAATCGCACTACTGTCGTTTTACACCCTCACACGCACAGGTGCAAGGCAGAGGGAACATTAGTCACTAGCCCAGCACTGCAGCCCCCAGTTCCCGTCTCAGCCTGCTCGGGGGCACCAGCACAAGCACCCCCTCCCGTCAGCCGCCGTGATACATCACCAGGTGTTTCAGCTTGGGCGGGGGGCTTGCGGCAGATAACACCTCCCCAGACCCACCCCGACCGGGGCGCTGCCCATCAAATACAGCGGGGGCTCCAAGAGTTGGTTTTGCTGTTTGTGCGGCACACGGTGTCACAAGGGGGGGGGGGCGCTCTGGAAAATGGCCCCACAATGGTACCTAGTTTATGGGCAGCCCCATAGCCGCGGCTCCTGCGGAGAGTCCGAGCGGGAGACGCCTCAAACCCAGCGCGCGCTTCCGCAAATTCAATAAGGCCGGTGCGGTGCTAACCCCTCAGGCTGCTCCAGGGCGCCGCCTGATCCCACCTCCCCTCAGCAGCGACGTTTAAAGAGCAGCCCGAGGGGCTTGGCCCGGCCGCACGCAGGCGGCGGGGCGGGGCTGCAGAAGGGAGACGGTGCCCCGCCCTGCATCTCACCGTGATACACTCGCTCAACTGCTCAGCAATACGGCGCGCGTGCGCACTCCGTCGGCCCCGCTCAGTGCGCGAGCCAGAAGCAGTTGGTTCCACCGCGCGTGCGCCAATGCTCTCCGCCCATCGTGCTTAGCGAAGCTGTCATGGCGGCTCCCTGAGGCCGGTCGCGGCACATGGGTTGGGAGCTCTTTGGCGGCGGCGGTCAGTGAGGGAGTAGCATCTCAGTCTGGCTGGTGGGGGGCTGAAGAGTGAGCGCGAGGCGGCGGCAGCAGCAGGCGTGGAGGATGTGGGCGCTGGAGCGGGCGCTCCTGAGGGGCTTCCCCAGCGCCGCGGAGTCCCGGCGGGGGAAGCAGAGCGCGTTGGCCGCGGCAGGTGAGAGGCCGGGCCGGGGTCCCCGAGGCTGCGGCGAAGCCGGGCCGGTGGGACGTGCAGATGGTGCCGCCAGTTGGGGATGCTGTAACTGCCCAGCTCTGCGGAGTGAACTCGGCCCCATACCCAAAATGACATAATTTAGCTTGTGCCAACCAGGGCTGACTGTACTTGATGCTACAATTACTACTAAGACAAAGAGTATGTCTACATTACAATTAAACACCATTGGCTGGCCTGTCTCAGCTGCCGGGTTTGCAGGGCTCGGCCTGCAGGGCTATAAAGCTGCATCATAGCCCAGCTCAGTCTGGAGTCTTGGCTTTGAGACCCTCCTGAGCCCGCTGCAGTTTTATAGCCTTTCAGCCCAAGCCTTGCAAGTCCAACTCAGCTGACACGGGCCAGCCAGGCGTGTTTAACTGCAGTGTAGAGGTACTCAGCCTTTGAGGATATCGGGGATGTACTGATTATTGTTTAACTACACTAAAAATTCTTGGTTTGACTTTAACATGACAAGTTACTGGCATTGGCAAATTGTTTGAAATTGGTAATTACATGAAACTTCTTTTTATTGCAGGGAAGGAGAGCAAAACATTGGTACCTGCTAGTTATTCCATATTTTTATCAGTCATGTAACTAATTACAATGAAAGGTACTTTTCTTGGGAGGGTCTGATGAGGCTGTAAGTGGCCCATTTTTCTTCTAACACACTCAGTGGCTTTTTAAATGCAATCTTTCATTCTTTGTGAGGAGACTCTTCTGTATTTCAAGCACAAACAAGCATTTGCCCTCTCAAGCCAGGCATCCACCTATTGAAATACTTAAGTGTCAGTGGGGAGAGAGACTTTTGAGCTTTGACTAAGCAGGTGGCGGATTTTGAAAGAGAATGGCACAGGTTCAGATGGCCCTTGTCTGTTTTACTCAAAGAATGCTCTTATACCAATTCCATCACAGTAATATCCAAGCACCTTCCAGTTTTTTATTCAGTGGTGTGACCAACATCTGTTATGTGATTTCTCTATTATCTTCTCCCCGGTGAGAGAATTGTGTGTGCAGGGTAATGCTGCTGTGTGTGTTTTGTAGAGACAACAATGTTGAAGTGCACCTTGTACGTGGAACAGAAGGTGGGAAGGTTTGTAATGGTACTTAGTTCCTGTGGGAGTTCATTTCTTACCTTCAAACTAGCCATTGAGAAAGCTCTGTCTGTTGCACATTTGTGCTTCACCCTTACTGTAGAGAGTCCTGTTGTGTTTCAGGAGTGGAGTTATCAACCATGGTCTTCACCCTGGAGCTTTATGTGATCTTTTAGATATGCTGGGTCCAGTCCATTGAGCACCTTGAAGATAAGGTCCAAGATCTTGAACTTGATTTGCTATTCTATAATAAGTCAGTTTATAGAACGAAGGAGAGGTTTGATGTGCTCACAGTAGTAGCTTATGTTGTTGAAACGGATGTATCCAGGGTGGGTTTCTTCATTGTTGGTCACACTATCACATTCCTTCCCTGAACAAGGGATAGGTTGTTCTGGTGAGTGGCAGCAGTTGCTCACGACCCTTTCATCAGCCAGGAAGAGCATGGGTCAAATTCACAAGTCTTGGGTCAAGACTGAATACTTACAGAGGTCCAGTGCTTCTTGAGGATTGAATGTACTGACCTGCAGGAAAACACGCATGCTATTTGCTGTCCATCATAAGGGAAATAGACCCATGCTGTTTGAGAAGCCTTCCTAAACTTTTCAGCAATGTAGGATGATAGTTTTTTGCAGCGCTTCACTGGGAATAGAGTTAGGCCTAGCCTGAGCATTTCTGAAAATCCCATTCCGTGTGCAAACTTCTTGATGATAGGTGGTAAAGTTACCATGGTAAATAGTTTCCTTATCTATATAAGAATTTATCTTGCTCATTCCTTGTGAATATCTTTGGCAGCTACAGGAAGGGGTGTGTGACATAGGCTATGTTAGATGGAAACTTATTCTTTGAACTCCTTTTATAAGAGTGTGTTGAACTAATCCTTTCTCTTTCCTCGTCAGAAAATTGTCTCATGATCTCTGAAAAGGTCTTCTAGCCTGTGATACAGAGCTAGTGTCTCAGTGAGTTACCTATGGCATTTAAGACATTTTTGCACTACAAGTGCTGGTCTCACTTAAGACCATTAAAATCTTTCTATTTAGTTTTAACGTGTACATTCTGTACATGTAAAATAGTTTCAGGTCTTTTGCCTGAAACTTGAGGTTTCCTTAGTGGTGTTGAAAAATTATTGTTTATGCTTGAACTCCATAGAGCAATTCATATTTTCATTGGGAAAAGGTAGCACTGATTTGTAAAATTCAGCTTGAACATTAAGATCTCAGCCTGCTGGGGGTGTTCTGTTTGAAGAAGGTGTATTTGCATTTAATGTCAGGTGAATAGAGATTCTTTTTTCCTACGATGAGTGGGGAATGTTTAAAGTTTTGGTTTGGATCGGTCTTATGTGCCTTAAAACATCTGTTGTTTTATATCTTGCTGTCATCGCACTCTGATCTTTATTTGTTTTAATTCCAGGAAGTGAATCCTTACTGCAGTTGCATTTCGAAGGGAACTATGAGGCCATTTTATTAAGTGAAGTGATCCAGGATGTTTTCACTACACTCACGATGACAGAGGAGAAGATTGACACCTACTTGGAGAAGCTGATAGTAGCGTACCTGGACTGTTCTGTTGCAGATGCTGATAATGTGGAAAGGTGGGAATCATTGATTTATTATATGTGAGGCTAGAAGAGGCTATGTTAGTTTTATTAGAGGTCATTTTATCTTCTATAAACGTTGACATTATGGGACCTCTAAAACTTTTGTTCCAGGAGAACAAATCTCAGAAATAAAACTCAAGAAATCTATTTAGAAACAGAAAAATCAATAATGAATTAATTTCTTTCACTATATTCTATTTCAACATAGTGGGTTCAGGTGTTTTTTTGAAGTCACATCCATTGTTAGCAGTGTTTTTATCCGAAGCTACTGGAATCAAGAAGTTAATCAGTTTTAAATTAATCTCACCTTTCCTCTGCATCCACAAACAATTGATCATTGTTTGTAATTCTGTAACCATCAGATTACATATATGTCAATAATTAAAGTTCCACAAAACATGACATAACACAATGTTTACATTATGCAGTGTGAGTCACACTGTGAAAATATCTTTATCCTTTTAAAATTACAGACCTTAACTCAAGGACCATTTCCTATGAGTAAGAACTATTTTCTCCTCCTGACTTTCTATAAAGCATTTACAGCATTTCCACTGTAGAATACATTCAAGTCCTCTTTCTAACACTAGATGTTAATAGGTCTGGATTTAATGTTTGCAATTTGTCACATAAATAATATATGGTTTAAGGATTCCTAATTGAATGGAGTTATGAAAGTGGTTTTTTGTTGTTTGTTTTAGTGTTTTTTTTTTTTTTTTTTTTTTTTTTTTTTAGAGAAAGTGGTAGCAAGGAGAACAGACCCAGCCCAGTTGGTGTGGTGGGGAGTAGGGGCAGGGTAGGAACCATCTATATTTATAAGGTGTACAATAGAGAAGGTTAAGATTTTGTCATTGTTATTTTTAGTAAAAATCACGGACAGGTCATGGGCAATAAACAAAAATGCATGTAAGCCCATGACCTGTCTGTGACTTCTATTAAAAATAATGGGGGGGAATGCGGGTATGAGAGCCCAAGCCCCCCTATGGGTAGGCCCTACCAAATTCATGGTCATGGAAAACATGTCATGGACCATGAAATCTGATCACACACCACCCCCATCCCCCGTGAAATCTGGTCTTGTGTGCTTTTACCCTATAATATACAGATTTCACAGGGGAGACCAGCGATTCTCAAATTGGGTGTCATAAGGTTATTTTAGGGGAGTTGCGGTATTGCCATCCTTACTTCTGCACTGCCTTCAGAGCTCGGCGGCCAGAGAGCGGCAACAGTTGGCCAGGTGCCCAGTTCTGAAGGCAGCACCCAGCCAGCAACAGTGCAGAAGTAAGGGTGGCAATACCATACCATGCCACCCTTACTTCTGTGTTGCTGCCTTCGGAGCTGGTCGGCCGGAGAGTGTCACCTGCTGACTAGGGCCCAGCTCTGCAGGCAGCAGCGCAGAAGTAAGGGTAGCCGTACCGTAACCTCCCCTACAATAACCTTGAGACCCACCCACCACTCCTTTTTGGGTCAGGACCCCTACAATTACAATACCATAACATTTCAGGTTTAAATAGCTGAAATCATTAAATTTACTTAATCTTACATAATCTTATCCTTAACAATAGTAATTGAACTGGGGGAAGGGCTGGAGGAGAACAAAAAAGCAAGATGGTAAAGTAATCATACCCAAGAAAGTGCAAAGAACTGCAAATGCCTACATACAGTATGAGAAACTTAAAAGCAATAAAGGGTTTAGTGAGAATGTCAGGTACAGTGTCTCAACCAGGGCTTGTGCTGTCAGATCTAGTGGTTGGAGCAGTGGTGGTCAGAGGCCAGGAACAGCACTGAAGATCAGAGCCAAGAGTCACAGTCCAGGAATCCAAGCTGGGGTCGGGAGTCCAAAAGCAAGCCAAGACACAGGTCAGTCACTGTGGCTGGCAGGGAAGCTACCTCGTTGCACAGACCCTTCCTGGAACAATTTCTGGGCTTAAATAGGTTGCCTGGACCAAGCAGGGTCCATGAGGGAAGATGTCATTCTCGCTTTGCGAGGCAGTACTTCTGGTTGTATTTATCTCCACTGCACTACCATGGCTGCAGGATAGTGGCAAGGCGTCGGTTATCTCACACCCCACAGACCCAGGTTCCCTTCTAGAGATGTAAATAATGTTTAAAACCGTAACTGTGTAACCAATTAAAAGTCTATCAGTTAAACGTTTAACCTGGGAACTAGGGGTGTGGGGATGCTGCATGCCGGGGATCCCCACTGCCAGGGGTGACATTTAATTGTTAACAGAAACCGATAAGCATTGAGCTTATTGGTTAACTGGTTCAACTTTTACATCCCTATTCCTGTCCCTGCAGAACTTCACACAGTGAAGGCAAAATAGATGTAACTGACTCTTTTGAAGCATTGGGCTGAAAATAATAATGGCCTCCCATGATCTCTGGTCATAGTCTAGCAAAACGATATGTTTATCTGTAGAGGTGGGGAGAGCAGCATTCTTTGTAAAGGACTTTATAGTCTATCAAGTGGAAAAGGTCAGGAAGTAGAATATGCAGAGAGATATTCTGAGCTATAAGAATACAAATATAGTGCAGTGTGCTACTGGTCTCTGGATCAGAACAGTTTTAACGGTGACTGACTTTTTCTGAAATTAAATATTGGCTGAAAATCAGATAGGGATATAGTCTGGAGAAAGTCTCAATATTGTAAACTGTTCCTTGGAACATCTTGTTCAGAGTATACAAAGAAGAAAGACCCCACTCTATCAGGGATTGAAAAATGTACCCAGTACGTACTAGCCCAAGATATAATCCTAATCCCCAAGCTGAAATACACCCTCTCTAGCCTAGTGTGGTGCACTTTAAAGAAATGAGTCTTTTGAACAGTTGAAGTTTAACTGTTCAAGATATTATCATCTGATAATAAATAGTACTCAACATTGATGCATCTTGTTGATTTAAATTAAGCCCTAAAATGATAATGTGCCCCACACCCCAATGAATTTACAGTGGACTCCACCTCTTTACAGGGTTTCATTGCTTCTCTTGCTGTACTCCTGATGTGCAGAAGGTCTTCTGCCTCTCAACTGCTCTTTCTTCTGTACCTCAGTCTTTGGTATGTCTTACTCCTCTTGTCCTACTTAAAGGAGCAGTAGCTCACAAGTCTCTGCTCTTTTTTCCCCCCTCACCACCCACTTCTCATTTTGTGAAGAGCAGCCCTGGGCCTGTTCCACTCCCTGTCCTCTACCTTCCCTGTAAAAATAAAGTAGCTCAATCCACTCTGATTCTTCCCGCTCTCAAAAATAACTTCTATTTATTTATTTAGAGATTTGTGCCTCTGCTCCTTTCTTCTCCTTGAGAGAGAGATGGTAACTCACTGGCTCCATTCAGCCCACATGCCCAGGCAAAATAAATAAAATCTTCTCATTCATCATTTGTAGTATTTGTAAAATAAATGAGTCTAGAGTGATCTGGTGATACTCTCCCTCCTTCTGATAAATGTAGCAAGTGAATATTATTAGTTTCATACTTACTGAACTACATTGGAAAATTAACACTCTTACTCTCCTTGTTAAAAACAATCACCAGTGAATTATGATGGTCCATTTAGGTGAGTCAGCTATCAAATGGTAACACATTTTGCTGCCAGAAGGGAGATATATTTATGGGCTTCGATCCTGAGTCAGTTGTAACTTGGAAAGTTTAGGAGACTGGGTACGTGTTACCTGCAGAGAAGGAGCAACTTTTGTAGCTCAAAAGTTTGATTCAATTCAGAGTAACATTGATGACTTCTGAAGGAACCACATTTAGCCTATCTCTGCCTGCAGGTCACCTTGACGTGTGATCTTGGAGAGTGGAAGGAAGTAATGTTTGTGTGATATAGGAAGAGAGAGAGGGAATGGACTATCCCAAGGGAATCCCAAAAGGGCTCAGTGACCTCTTTGGGAAAAGAATAAGTCTCATTTGCTCCTTTTCTTTTTGGTATCCACGTTTGTTTTTTGTATGTCACCTTCTTGCTGTCTCCTTGGTCTTGAAGTATAGTATGTTCATGGATCCAACGTGTTAAGAAAGCAAGCCATGGAAGACAGAAAGGAATCCAAAAGTTGAATGAAAGCTTAAACCACAAGAAACCTCATTGTGAGCACCCCGATTGTTGACTTGTTTTTCATCCGATGCTCTATTTATGTTCTCTAACAATATATAAATTGGTCAGTTCTTTTTCTAAACAAAATCACCAATTATACATACACTTTTGCTTAGATATATTATAAAGCTTGATAGCATATGTTCCCTTATTTGTTTGTATTATCATACAAGCCCAGGTCATAGATTAGGACTCCATTGTGCTAGATGCTGTACAAACACAAAACAAGAACAGTACCTGCCCCAAAGAGCTTACAATCTAAATACAAGACAAGAGACAGCAGATTTTTACAGACAGATGGTGGAGCGCAAGGAAACAATGGGACAATATTGGTCGGCACAATAGGCAGTGATCTCTGCGTACCAGCAGCCTAACCATTGTCAAGTTTTTTGTAGGCATCACAGCAAAAGAGTTGGTTTTTTGTTTGTTTGTTTTGTTTTGTTTTTTTTAATGAGGGATTTGAAGAAGGATAACGATACGGTAGTTTTGTAGATGTCTCTGCTCCTCCCAAGTGTGAGGTACAGCATGGAAGAAATCAGGAAGGTGTTTGTTTAATAATTTAACAAGCGAGCAATAGACAGTGCAATTATTGTCTGACTGGTGATTGGAGTCAACAGTTTCTTGGAGGACCGATTGCTGTGGGACATAGTGAGAACCAATTCAAGGTTGGATGGTGTTCATGGAGCAGCTGGAGATGGTAGAGTGCCACTTCTGGGCCCAAGAAACCAGCACTGACTGGTGTTACTGCACCATAATGCAGGTTTTGGATGATGAGGAGTAGCTGCAGAACTTTCAGATGCGCAAAGCCAAATTCATGGATCTGTGCATGGAGTTCACCTCAGCCCTCCAGCACAGGGGCACCAACGTGAGAGCTGCACTGACAATGGAGAAGCAAGTTGTGATTGCACTGTAGAAGCTTGTGATGCCAGATTGATTTCTGACTGACTGGTAATAATTTGGAGTCAGGAAATCCACCATGGCAGTTGGCATGCAAGTGTGCAGGGCCGTTAATCGCCTCCTAATACACAAGACTGTGACTCTGGGAAATGTGCAGGACCTAGTGGATAGTTTTGCAGTAATGGGGTTCCCAAACTGCAGTGTGGCAATATATGGTATGCATTTCCCTATTTTATCACCAGACCACCTTGCCACAGAGTACATAAATAGAAAGAGCTAATTTTCTATGATAATGCAAGTGTTAATAGATTACCGGGGACACTTTACCAACATCAATGTGGACTGATCAGGGAAGGTGTATGTCATAACTATAAAAGGAAGGGTAACAGCTCTCTGTGTACAGTACTAAAATCCCTCCTGGTCAGAGACTCCAAAATCCTTTTACCTGTAAAGGGTTAAGAAGCTCGGGTAACCTGGCTGACACCTGACCCAGAGGACCAATAAGGGGACAAGATACTTTCAAATCTTGGGGGGGGAAAGGCTTTTGTGTGTGTCCTTTGTTTAAGGGGTAGTTCGCTCTTGGGACTGAGAGGGACCAGACATCAATCCAGGTTCTCCCCATCTTTCTAAACAAGTCTCTCTTATTTCAAAATTGTAAGTAAAAGCCAGGCAAGGCGTCTTAGATTTACTTTGTTTTCTCAACTTGTAAATGTACCTTTTACCAGAGTGCTTATCTTGTTTGCTATACTTTGAACCTAAGTCAGAGGGGATTCCTCTGAGCTCTTTAAGTTTGATTACCCTGTAAAGTTATTTTCCATACTGATTTTGCAGAGATGATTTTTACCTTTTGCTTTAATTAAAAGCCTTCTTTTTAAGAACCTGATTGATTTCTCCTTGTTTTAAGATCCAAAGGGGGTTTGGATCTGTATTCACCAGGAGTTGGTGAAAGGAAGGAGGGGGGAAGGGTCAATTTCTCCTTGTTTAAGATCCAAGCAGTTTGGATCTGTATTCACCAGGGAATTGGTGAAAGGTTTCTCAAGGCTTCCCAGGGAGGGAATCCATCGAGAATGGTGGCAGCGGGACCAGAGCTAAGCTGGTAGATAAGCTTAGCAGTTTTCATGCAGGCCCCTACATTTGTACCCTAAAGTTCAAAGTAGGGATACAGCCTTGACAGTGTATCATACGCACATCTTTAAGAACGCAAGACTGTTCAGAAAGCTGCAAGCAGAGACTTTCTTTCCCGACCAGCAGATTATATAATTGGTAATGTTGAAATGTGGCTATTGCTGTACATGTAGGAATATAATATTGTCAGTGCACCTATTAATTTTGTTTGAGACTGATTTCATTAGTTGTGTGACACTGTGCAGTAACAGGTAATTGGTTCCTTTCAGAACTGCTGAGCACTTGGCCACATATGTTGTGAACTAATGAAGATGAATTATGTTCTAAATAATAGTATTTTATTCTGTAACAAAATCAGTGCAAAAACCCCCAGTAATTTTAAAACATTAAAAACTTAAGTTTTGTTCTGTGAATGTATTAAAAGGAAAGAACATTCATGTCCATTTCAGCTATGTATACACCAACCCTGGCTTTCACAGGTTAGTGTATGTGAAGCTGTGATTGTCTTTAATGTCCCTCAGCATAGAGTGGTAGGGATACTGCTGTGACCTCCAATGCCACATGGAATGTTGAGGTGGGATATTGTGTTCTCAATGGGCTGTGAGGGAGGCGAGCCTGAGATTGATTGATTGAACCTACAGGTCCACCAGAGTCTGCAGCATCTGTGTTTGCTGCTTGAGAAGCCCCGTTATGTCCTTGTGCATCTCCCTCTCCTTTTCCTTCTGGGACTTCTGGGCCTTTTTCCTCTCCACTCTTTCCTTCTCCAGGCTGTCTGCAATATTCACACTCCAGGCCCTGTGTTCACAGTCCAATGTAGCACTGGTTCTTATTGAACACGTCATCCCGAGTCCTCTTCTTTCGCCTCCTTATTTGGCATAGGCATTCTGAGGGTGTGGAGGGGGAGACCCTGAAGTCCCCGATGGCAGGAGCTGCAGATAAAATACACAGAGGTACCATTGTAAGTGTATTTACTGCAGAAAGAGAAATGTAATATGCTAAACTCTCTCTGCTTGCTCCGTTAAAGTTTTAAGCGTTACCCTCTCACTTCTGCTTGGGATTCCTTGTGCAGCACAGTCACAGCAACAGCCACCATGAGTAGGGCCTGCAGGTGGTTAAGAAAATGAGGAGGGAATTGCTCAGTTGCATGAATTTAGTTGCATAGGACAATGCCGCTGAATATTGGCACCGTTTTCCGCAGGCGGTGGTGATTTTTGCTGATATCTCACTCCTGAGCGTAACGGGGCGCAAGCATAGTTACTGCTGGCGTCCCAAAGTCACCCCAGCCCATATGCTGCTAGTCTGTGTACTGCAATGGTGCCTGCCGAAGTTATCGCTGAGCAGCATGGGAAAGTGTCGTACTGCGGAGGACAAAATAAGGCAGCCCTCTCTAGAAACCTTTTGCAGAGGATTGCAGGGTACTTCCATGAAAGTGTCATCAAGATCTCTCAGAAGGATTCAAGGGCTATCCCTGCGTACATAAACAAATTTCTCTGCATGGGCCCTCACACTGAACTCTATAGGGGAATGAGAAGCAGATAGCAACTCTGCCTCTCTTGGTTGTACCACTTCCTCTTCTAGAACAAGTAAATTAATGAAAAGTCAAAAGATGTTTCCTGCTATTTTGGGAGTGCCACTCCTGTAATTGAAAATTTATCTACACGCTTACCCTGCATTGGGCTTGGCTGTGTTGGACTAGCTGAACTGAAGTGGAGTCAAAAACAGGTCCTGGCTTGCTGCGCATCTGAGTCCCTCGGTCACCTGTTCCCCAGTACTCCTCCTTCTCGTTCCTCTTCCACCTCCTCCTTCTTGCTGTTCACAGCAGGGGCCTGTGACTTGGGCTTCTTGGAGGTATCCATGGTGTGTGTGTGGGGTGAGTGTCTCCGCTGAATATGGCATGCAGCTCATTGTAAAAGCAACAAGCCTGCGGCTCAGCACCAAATTAACTGCTAGCCTGCCTGGCATTCTTGTATGCCTGCCGCAGCTCCTTGGCTTTCACAGAGCACTGCTGCTGGTCCCTGTTGTACCCCTTCTACTGCATCCCCCAAGGAATCTGTTCATAGATGTTGACATTTCTAAGGCTGATTCAGAGCTGTACCTGCACAGCCACTTCTCCCTGCAGGCCCAGGAGATGCAAAAATCTATCTCCTCCAGGCAGGAGTGCATTAGGAGCATGTAGTTGGCATGGTCAGCTGGCCAGCTGCATTCAACAATGGAGAGCTGCTAAATGCACTTGTCAAGTGGGGCAATCTGGAATAGGCATTTCAAAAATTTGTGTGATTTTAAAGGTCAGGAGTGACGACTGTGGTCTACATGACCCCTTGGCAGTGGAGTACAGAATGGTGACCAGAGTGGTCAGCATTGGACATTATGAGACAGCTTCTGGAGAATAGTTAGGGTCGACGTAAGTAACATGGTGTCTGCACTCATGCTGCTTTGACCTAAGTACATTGGCCATGGCTCTGTGTCACTGAGGGAGGTGGTGTTCCTGTGTTAGCATAATGGGGCTCTTACATCAATGGGAAATACGTTTAAGTGTAGACACATGCACAACTAGGTCAACATAACTTTGTGGTGTAGACCAGACTATAAGAATGGCCATACTGGATCACACCCAAGGTCTATGTAGTCTAGTTTTCTGTCTGTCTGGCAAGTACCAAATGCTACAGAGGAAGGTGTAAGACTCCTATAGTATGCAGATGTGGATTAATCTGCTCCCCACAGTAGGCCTTACCCTGATCTCTAATAGTTAGAGATTAAGCAATGAAGCACGAGACTTAATATTGCTTCTAAAATACTTGTCATTAATTATGACAACTCTGAATGTTCTTGATATCCATATAATATCCATACTCTCATTATTTCCCCCCCATAGCTCTACAGTCTTGGATACTGAATTTCTTCATCTTTGTTTTTCTTTCAGTAAGAAATAGCAAATTTTAAGGCTGCAAGGGTGTTTTAATTGGTATGAGACTAAATCTGTTCTAATATGTTTTTTGATGAAAAATATCATCAGTTAATTGCTTTGATTATCTGTCTTGCAGACAAAGGTTGATATTTCTGCTTGGCGTGGGCAGTTTGCAGCTCTTTGTTCAGAGCAATTGGACTGGACCTCCTGTTCACTTACAGCCTCAGGACTTTTTGCCATCTTCATTGTTACACCAGTTCTGTGAGGTACGCTTACATTTTAAAAAACTGTATTTTGGTTAATTACTGTCACTTCTATTCACTGATAGCACATGTCTCCTGTAACAAGCATACACAGGTGTCCTATACAAATGCAGGCAATGTGACTTAATAGAAATTTACTATCTGTAAATTCTGTTGCTGCAGCTAGGGTGACTGTGAGAGTGTCATGGGGTTTTCTCATTTCCCTGCATGAGCCTCTTCCAAGTACAGTCTTAAGAGAGTATTTCAGAGTGGACACTTCAGTGTCTGGCAAACATAAGGTACAGAAATGTTGCATTCAAAGAACCTATGGCAACTTATGTCTTGCAAACTCCTGAGAAGCAGACTTCAGTGGTTCTGAGATTGTGGCTTTCTGCAAAGATCTGATATATATACAAAGCATTCCTATTTTCTGTATTAAAACATTCTTAATCTTGTTAACTTCCAGGTAATCCCAGCGATTCTACACAAGCACATATTTTAATGGGCTTCCATGGCCACGCATTAGACTAAGGCACTAGATTCAAAAGTGCAGTCATAAATTTTGGGAAGGGGGTAATGTCACATTTGTAAAGCCTTTTGAGCACCTTCAAAGCTGCCATCTGGTGTTCTCACATGGAATAGCATGAGATTTCTCCTCCCCAATTCATAATATTCTATTCCAAACATCTCAACCTGGTCAGACTGCAGAACAAAATGTTACCTTAAAAAAAAAAAAAGTTTCAACAGAACAGCCAGAGGCAGTGTCTAGGGCAGGAGTGACCAAACTTACTGACCCTCCGAGCCACATAGTATAATCTTCAGAAGTTCTCAGGGCTTCAGCCCGCCGGGACTTGGAGCTTCAGCCCCACTCCTGCTGAAACCCCAAGCCCCGACAGGCATCTCCTGCAGGGCTGAAGCCCCAAGATCCCCCTGCTCTAGTCTGGTAGGTGGAGGATGGAGGGCTCTGTGAGCCATATTTTAAGTGCAAAAGAGCCACATGCAGCTCGCGAGCTGAGTTTGGCCACCCCTGGTCTACGGCATCTCTCTAATTTATTTGGGATATGGCAGAGGCTTTAATTGCAATATAGTATATTCATAATTACTGTGAGAGTATTTAGCCTACAATGTTTTGATCCAGTTAAAATGATTAACAAAGAAGCTGTTTCTCAAGGACTGTCAAAAAGATTGTCCAACAGAAGGGAAACTGAAGGCTTGATGTTCCCAAAACATGCTGAGCATCTAGAGCTGAGGTGGATTTCAGTGGGAGTTGTGGATGCTCAGCACCTTTTCAGGATCAAACCCTTAATAAATAGGGTTATCATTAAGCATTTTCATATTACTGAGACAAATGATAGTCCTACAAGATAGCAAAGGGATTTTTAAAGTTAGAACTGGTGGATAATTCTATTTACTTTGGAATCTTTTTCTTCATATACAGCAAAGTAATAACTTTTTGAAGTATTATGTTTTAGAGGTATGTAGTTAGACTGAAGTGTAATTGCCACTTTCTCACCAAGACTTCTCTATATCTCTCTTCCTGTACTAATAGAAGTTAGAGTGTCTACAAAGATCTACTTATAGGAATACAATAGCTGATGCCTTTAGTTAAATCTTGGACAAATAAAAATATACATCATCATAGTTTTTTGCTGCTCTTGCGGCAGCTGACGTAACCATTGCTTAAAACAGATCAGGGAGCTGCTTTGTTTGCACCACTTCGTGATATCAATTCTTGCATGGAGAAAACAGAACTTTGGACAAGAATAGTTGAATCATAGCTAGTGTAATTGTAGACACTTTTCTTAGTGTGTGATGAACGCTTACCCTAGTGTCATTGTGTGTGTCTGTCCCTAGTGAATAGGAATGGGCCAGTGCTGGCTGCTCATCTTCTTAGCTCTTGCTCCTGGCAGGATCACAGCAAAGAGGAGCAGTGCAGCCAGCGCTAATGAGTGCTTCTGTATCTGTGGTTCAACATAGTTTCTTTAGAATTAACTCTGTCCTAGAATAATGGAATCAAAGCAACAGAGAGATGCTAACTTCTTCACCCTCTCAGTGGCCTTCAGGGGAGGGACTAGAGGATTCACATCTCAGTGCTCCCCATGGTCTTGACTGGCGGTGGGGCAAAAAGTGTTTGCTTTTGCTTAGATTTGCTCCTTCCCCACCTTCAACAACATGACTAGAGTGGGATGACAATGAATGAAGGTGGGGGTGGAGTTGTGGGCAGACTAAAGAGGGAGAAACTGACAGCCTCCTAACTAGTCAAAAACAATGTTAAAAATTGCCTCTTCTCTCCTTCCCCAAAAAATGATCCAGGGACCTTATGCTGTCAGGCAACTCAGCACACAATCGAACCAAAAGCCAGGAAGGAAATCCATGCTGGACTTCTAACTTAGCCTGTATGGAGCTGGAGAGCTCCCACCAACCACTGCCAGCTTGAGCTGTCTTCGACAGTAGGTGCTCTAACTTTTTCCCCCCCAAGGCATAATTCCTTTCAGTAACTAAGAGGGTTAGCAGAGTTTTTACCTTAGTAGCACAGCATTATATCTGCTTGTGCCTTTGTCGCAACTGCGCATTAGGCATTAGTTGCTATTTTGTAAGTTACGTTTAGCAACTTGTTGAGACATTAAGGAACTAAAACTGGACATCATGGTTAGTGTAAAGGATTGTAAAGTCCAGCATTTGTATCATAGATCAACTAATACAGAGGTCTCCAAACTGGGGGGCATGCTCATTAAGGGGGCATGGCTCGGTTCTGGGCCAGCCCCTGTGAGAGATGGGGAGGGAGCGCTAGCCAGCCCCTCCCCCAGCCTCGGCCCCCTTACCTCTGTCCATTCCCCCACTTCCGGAGCCTAGACAGTTTAAATACAAAACATAAACTTCCGATTTCTATTCTTTCCTCAATATTCTTAAACTTTCTAACCTATCCACATATTAGTACTTAATTGTCCTGATATAAATTACATCAAGAAATATGAGGGAAAACAGAAGAAATACTCTATCAATTAACAAAATAAAACCCCAGTTGAGACGTTTTGTTTCTCTCTGAATCCATTGTTTCTCCACCCTGAATGTGCAAACTCAGAGAGAGATCAATAAAGAATGCTGCTGATTTTCTCTATCTGTGCTAAGAAACCCTAGCCTAGCCCATGCTTCCATCGCCTGTCACTATAACTGCTGCAATGCTTTCTCCCCCACCACTTCAAGTCCCAACTTTCCATACTTAAATGTGCTGCTGCCTGTTTCAAGAATAAAGAAACACAATCATGTCATGTTATCTTAAATACCATAATAGACCTTCCTTTTCCCCACCTCTGCATCTCATTCATTTCAGGAGCATGTTCAAAACTACCCTTCTTGTTTTCAGAGCTCTTTATGAGCTTGGTCTTAACTTTATGCTGTTTGGTTTATGCCTACTCCTAGGCAGCATCAGCATCTGAAGGCATTTCTAATTATAATTGTGCTATGAGTGCATTTATAACTGGGTCTGACCATAATTATTTCTGTCCCTGGATAAATCAGGTGAAAGAACAAATTGTGAATACTGTTTTTTAGATTAGCTACAGGTAGGGTCCTTATAGACGCCTTGCATGAGCAATGTGTTCATGAGGGTGTATAAATTTATTCTTCCCCTCTGAATTAATCCTATCCCCACTTAGATTATAGGTAAATTCAACAATAATCCTGTGGGATCTTTAACAGAATTGAATTATGCTTTGATGCTTATGAGTATAGATATTGAGATGGTTTAATAACTTCCAAATGGAGGTACAGCTGACAGTTTAGTAGTAGATATGTGTTCCATTTCCCTGAAGTGATCTCAGAATTGCACAACAGCCATTAAGGAACTTGAATGCTTAAATAGTCTACCTGATATTGCCTCAGGTATTGTATGCGAAATGGTGAAAGCTGACAAATAATGACTCTGAATACAAAAAGGAAAAAAAGTACATCTCAATTTTTGGACTGAACTTGCTGGGATCAAAAAAGTTTGGGGGGTGGGGGGGAAGAGGTGACCTCTGTGGTAAAAGGTTTACAATCTGTGGCCCTGATCCTGCAAAGACTTAACCTGTTGTGTAGAAAAGCCCTATATCTGTGTAACTTATGTCACTCACTGGTGTAAATAAGCCACTGCCCTGATGGCGTAAGTTACACCAACTGAAGCGCCAGTGTGGACATTGCTATGTCGGTGGGAGAGCTTCTCCCGCCAATCTAGCTACCGCCTCTCACAGAGTTAGTTTTATTATGCTGACAGGAGAGCTCTTGCCTGTCGGCATGGAGCGCCTTCACCAGATGCGCTGCAGCGGCACAGCTACATTGGTGCAGCTGCGCCACTGTAGTGTTTCTAGTGTAGACTAGCCCTTAGTCCAGATAAACAGTTAACAGTTAATTTAGTTAAAATTAGCTGATAGGTGAAAGGCTAGCAGGAATTATTTATTTTAAACACCCTGGGGCTTCGATGAACACTTAGTTTGCAGCAAGCTGAGGTGTAAAACTAGCGTGGTGCTAGCCTGCTTTGAAATGGGAGTATATTAAAGAGCACTTTTAGAGAACTTTTAGTGTGAGCAATAAGGTCTATACGGCCACCTGGATTTACACCTCCACTTGCCACGAACCAAGTATTCTTGTAGACAAGCCATAGGGTGTTTAAAACAAATAACAATTCCTGCTGGCCTTTCACCTGTCAGTTCATTTTTAGATCACTTTTAAATTAACGAGAAACTCTTAGTTAATGGGACTTTCGTAAAAGCTTTGGGAATCCCTATCCTCACACATTCAAATTGGCACTTCATTTCTTGAATCCTTTTCTACACCGTCAGACTGTTCCCTTTGCTGGAAAGTATCAGTATGATTTCACTAAGAGACCAATGAATCCATTCATAATTCTTGTGAAAAAAATGCTAGTGTACTTCACAACACGATGGCCCCAAATTCCGCATTAGGGACCCCCTTCCATGGCATTAATTCAGGCTATTGTTATATAATAAACTTCATTCTCTTCCCACCCCACATGCAGGCTCATTTCCATCGGATTTGAGTTAGTCTAAGCCAGTGGTTCACAAACTTTAACAACCTGTGAACCCCTTTCACTAAAATGTCGAGTCTCACGAACCCCCTCCTAAAAATGAATATTTCCAGGGATTTTCTCCTTTACCTGAGTATAAATTATAAAAGCAGTGATCTTGGAAATATAAAATTTGTTCTTATGACATGCTTATTACACACTTATTAATTATTTATCATTACAGTATTTGTATTACATTATGAAAACGGCAACACTCTTCCAAGATCTCACTTTTGTAGCTTGTATCACTTTGAATAAGCCTGTTATAAGAAAAGGGTCCTATGTTTCATCAAGGAGTATCAGATGTGAAACAGCATGAAGGTATTTAAGAAGCCAACTCAGAGTTCCTCCTACACAAGCGTGCCACCCTTACTTCTGCGCTGCCTTCAGAGCTGGGTGGCTGGAATGTGGCAGATGTTGGCCAGGTGCCCAGCTCTGAAGGCAGCGCCCCTCCAGCCCCCAGCAGCAGCGCAGAAGTAAGGGTGGCAATACCATACCATGACACTCTTACTTCTGTGTTGCTGCTTTCGGATCTGGGTGGCCAGAGAGTGGCAGCTGCTGACTGAGGGCCCAGCTCTGCAGGCAGCAGCACAGAAGTAAGAGTGGCAATACCATACCATACCATCCTTCTGCACTGCTGCTGGTGGCAGCTCTGCCTTCAGAGCTAGGCTCCTGGCCAACAGCCGCCGCTCTCCAGCTGCCCAGCTCTGAAGGCAGCGCTGACACCAGCAGCAGCACAGAAGTAAGGGTAGCAGTACCGCAACTTCCCCTACAGTAACTTTGCGACCACCCCACCTCCACAACTCCTTTTTGGGTCAGGATCCCTATAGTTACAACACTGTGAAATTGACCAAAATGGACTGTGACTCTCACAGTTCTTATGCCGGCTTTTTTGATATTTGGTGTGTGTTCTGAAACCCCCTCCTGCTGTAGATTAAAGTTTTAAAATGCAACCCCTAATGGCTCAAACACTAGAAGGCAAATAAAAAGAACTCAAAAATATATTATTTTTAAAACCTCATGATTTCTAGCCAAATCTTAAGATGGAGGAGGAGGGATGGGGGACACTTGAGTCATGACTTTTGAATGCTTGATGTTGTCAGTATTGTAAATGTCTAACCCTTTTTTTTTGTATCCTACTAAGCTCTCATCCTCATTGATATCTTTTAGCAGCAAGTTCTGTTGGTTTGGGTTTTATTCCTAAATGCAGTCTGGAGAGTGGGTTTAGAGGATCAGCTGTTGGCTTAGGTTTCTGGACATGAAGAAATGGACTCTCCATGTGGTGGTGGTTGCATGGAGGAGGGCATGACACTGTGAGAGCAACTTAAAAAGAAAAATTGCTATAGCTTTCTGAAAGTCCTAGACCCATTTCTAAGTCTGGGACAGCGTTACCACCTATCTCTACCCCTCTTGGTTGTCCTTCTGACACTGCTTTAACTGGACAGATGTGTCTTTTATCCTGCTAGTGGCTTTGAAATGTGAACTTGTGCCTAATGGATTGCTGCAGCAAATAATTTTACTGTAGATTACTGCAACATATCAAAGGTCAGAGAGCTTGTCTTTATCAAAATAGACATCTGGTTTGCTGATAGGAGTGGGTATGATTTGTGCTTTTTAGTACTTTATTTTATTGTATCTGTAAGCATAGGAAAAATTTAAAAAAGAAAAAAAACAGTTTAAAATTAGCACTGAATTTGTTGATGTATGCATAAATTAGTTTCCAAATGAATCCCTGGTGCTATTCTTTAGCACAGTGGTCCCCAAACTTTTCAGGGTTGTGCCCCCCCCTTATCCCTGTCCGCACCCCCCAACTGGGGCCAGGAGCAGGGCCAAGGCTCCAGGGGGAGGGGAGCGTAGACAGAGGTAAGGGGTCCGAGGATGGGGCCACAGCTGGGGGCGGGAGTGGCACCGGGAGCCAGAGCCCCGGACACGGGGCTGGCAGACAGGGCTAGGAGCGGAGCTGGGTGGCGCTCCCTCCCCAGCCTCCATGGGGGGTTGGCCTGGGGCCCCAGCCGCACGCCCTGAATGATCATCTGTGCCCCCCTACGGGGGCACGCCCCAAAGTTTGGGGACCTCTGCTTTAGCATATTACCTTTTTCATAAAATCAGATCAGTTACGGATGTTGGTAAAATTCTTCCTTTGAGGGGGCCTGGGGTTAGGTTTTTGGTACAGCTGTTAAACAACTTATTTCCTTTACTGTTTTACTCACAAGTGGTTCATCAGACCATCATAGACTTCATTTTCATGAATGGAATTGAAACCACTATACTGATGTCATGTAAAAATTCCTCTCGGTATCGAACAGTTTGATACCCTGCAGCATTGGCTGTAGGATACAAGGCTGAATTATCTAAATGTATATAAATGAATTACAGCACTACCCAGAAAAATCAGGGAGGGAAAAAAGCCAGCTTTGCTATGGCAAGGATTTGACTCCACTAAAAAGTGAACAACTTCACTTAGCAAGTTTTTTCTTGAGTGTAAATTGACAGTCAAGGTGTTGAATATTGTTTAGATGCAGATAACCTTACTCCATTTGGGAACAAATTAATATTTAAACAGCCATATATATTTTGCTCAGCTAATATTACATCAGGGCTTGAACAATCCCCACTCACCCAAGATGACTAAGAATCTTTCTCAGATGAGAGATTCTCCAGAGGTTGAAGGCAAAGCTGTTACTTTTGGGGAAAAAAGTACATAACTTTTGTTTGCTAAGGAAACCTTCCAAACATAAAGCAAGAGTAAACTGATGGAGTGACATGAAAATAAACATCTCCAGCTGCCTTTGTAAAGGGAGAAGGCTGTCATTACAGTTAAAATAGTTGGAGGGATGTATGGACTCTGGGTTAAGAGCAGGATGCACTGTGGGGGATGGCACCCATACCCCATTAAGCAGAGGAGACGTTCTGGAGGGCAGTCCCTTTAGCGGGAGTCATGGAACATAATTTCCCAAGCAGAGGGTTCTGCATGTCCATGGGGGACTGTGCTGACACTATCCCCATCAGAGGACTCTGTGCTGGGGGAGGGAGGAGATAGCATGCACTAACTGTCTATTAGAGAAACACCCAGCATTAATTTATTTGGACAATGGAAGGATGCACTACATTGACTTATTTGGGTGGCTATAAGGTGACTTAATTAAATTATTGGAGGCAGTTTTGGTTAGTTTGTTTGGTGGGCAGCATCATTAATTGACATGGGATTTATGTGCTGGGGCTGCTGCTAACTGGAGATGCAGATTTTACCCAGCAGGGAACTGGAGTCTTTAAGCCCAATCTAGCAGGGATACCCCACCAGCAGGAGATGAAGCAAGAAGGGGTAGGCCTTGGGGTGGGGTTGTGGCTTGAGAGTACCAGTGTACGTCAGCCTGGTGAGCAGACTTTATCCTCTGGTGAGTGTGACGTTCCCCTCTGGTGTTGTCTGGACCAGTGATCTACTAGGCCACTTCAATCCTTGACTCTGGGAGCCAGCCTTACCTTGCTCTGCTGTGAGAACCCCCATTCCTGGGCTGTTCACACACAGCCTCTGGCATGTAAGCTGCTCCCAGCTACTTGCAACCGAATGACGCTAGCCAATATCTCCGGTCCCAGACACAATCCTAGGAACCTCAGTCTTGCAGTGTCCAGTTATACCTGCTGGACGCTGCAAGTTTATATAAGTTTGTCAATTTAACAAAGAAATTGATATGTACCAGGCTTGTTATCCCAAGGAGAGTCTCTGACACGCTTTAAACCAAATGCACTGCTTTAGGTAGAAGAAATAAACAGATTTATTAACTATAAAGGTAGATTTTAAGTGATTATAAGTCAAAGCATAACGAGTCAGATTTGGTCAAATGAAATAAAAGCAAAACGCATTCTAAGCTGATCTTAAAACTTTCAGTGTCCTTAAAAACTTAAATGCTTCTGACCACAGGCTGGCTGATTACTTTTCAGTCAGGCTCTCCCCTTTGATCAGCGTTTCAGTTGCTTGGTGGTGGTGGTGGTGTCTGTAGATGTAGGTGGAAGAGAGAGAGAGCATGGCAAAATGTCTCTCCCTTTTATCATGTCCTTTCTTTCCTCTTGGTTTTGCCCCCTCTCCCTCCCTCCCCCCCTTTTCAGAGTCAGGTGAGCATTACCTCATTGCAATCCCAAACTGACCAAAGGAAGGGGTGACTCCCTCCAGGGTCTAACAGATTCTTTTGTTGCTGCCTAAGCCAGTGTCCATTGTTCCTGTGAGGCTGGGCTGGGTTTGTCCCATTCATGCCCTGACGAGGTGTGAACTGCCTCTCTGTTCTTGGAGAGTTTTTGCATGGGCTTGCTTTAAGCCGTGAGGATACATTTTCAGCCCATAACTATATACATGAAATTATAACCTATAACCTTACTATAACATTACTGTAACCATTACTATAACATCACTATAACAACCATGCTCAGTGCATTATGAGCCTTCCGAAGACACCCAACATGACAAACTTTGCATTGGATACCACACAATCATTTTATAAAGATGAACATGGGAGTGTAGGATGTTCCCCCGAGGTACAGAGCATCACAGTGAGGTGTTGGGTAATCTTTTTAAAGCCCTGTAATACATTATTTTCTATTTAAGTGCTTTAATATTGTCTGGTGCTGATATTATTATTTGTTCTTTCTTTTTTCAGCCCAAAGCATTGTGTACAGCTGTTCTGAGTATGCTGGTTCTGGATGGTGAATCAGTCTATAATCTGACTTCTCTTCCTATCTTGCTGATGTTAGCCAGAGTGATTCTTGTGCATTCAAGACATAAACTTGCTGCTATTCAGGTATGAAATGTGTGGAAATAGTTATTGTGGTTGCCAACCATGGATTGGTTCTCATTTTTCTTCCAGTGTCTCATTCTGTCTACTATTTTCTTTCTCTTCCATTTCTTTTGTCTTCCCTCTTTTTTTGGCCTATTCTGCTTTCAGAGATGACTTACTCTAAAAGAACAGTTCTACACAACAAAGCAGTGACTACAATAGTGAGGGAATTAAAATCAAGGGTTATCTTTTCTAAAAGATAAGTTTTATATAAGTTGAATTTCTAATAGCTAAGCCAGAGAAATGTCTACTGGGACTTTTTCCCTTGTGAGGGATGAAGGCACCTCTTTTTCAGGAAGATAATTTCAGTGTTAGAATTTGCTGTTTTTCTTACATATATAATTAGAATAACATGAGTCTAAATGTATAGTACCAAAGAGTCCTGTGGCACCTTAAAGACTAACAGATGTATTGCAGCATAAGCTTTCGTGGGTGAATGCCCACTTCGTCAGACGCGTGTGTAGTACGTACAGTTGGGACAATCCTGTTTTTACATACTGTAACCTTTCTATTTCACAAACGTTTACATACTATAAAGTTATTCAAAAACTGCTAATCTTTGTAAGCCAGTGCAGCACATTCTCTGGCCTGGATGCCTGCTGCTCCCATTCTAGACAGGATGGGTTTATCTGCCTTATTCCCATGCATGGAAGTGGAGCTAAGAGATTCCTCTCCTTGAGTTTTGAATTGTCAGCTAGATCCCCACCCTGCCAGCACATTAGGAGTACTAAACAACTATGGGGACCATATCCCTATCCGCCCCCCTTTCTGATTTCACATGAAAGACAGAGAGGTTTCCCTGAGTTCCTCCTTAAAATAAAGTTTTCTGACTATTTTCCTCCTTTGCTTTAGCTTAGAAGCAGTCTGATTGGCAGAGGGCGATTCTGGAGCTGGGGAGGCCCTTAGCAGCAGTGACTTCTCTCCAATGCATTGCAGTTGAGCGGGCCCTGGCTTGAGGTCAAAAGGCTTCCTTGGTCCATCTTGGTGCTTGGGCAGGCAACCCCTACTTCCAGCTGCATCTTCATAGGGGCCTGAATTAAACAGTGTGGGAGATGTTCCTGGTTGTTTTGTACTTCTGGAAGCCAGGCTCTCTTGTTTTTCCCCTCTCACTCCAGATGAATGCTGTTCAGCTCCAGCAATTAGGTCAGCCAGAAGGGGAGAAAATGTACCTGGTGTACAAACAGGCACAGTGAGGGATCTGCTCCTGTCCAAAGGCTTGTTTACACTATTAAAAGTGATAAAACCAAGTTTTAATGCTAGTTCAGGAGCAACAGCTGCTGAAAACCATTTTCTGCAAGTTTCCTAATGTTACCCAGCCATTCTTTCTCATAAAAGCAACAGAGGGTCCTGTGGCACCTTTAAGACTAAGAGAAGTATTGGAGCATAAGCTTTCGTGGGTGAATGCCCACTTCATCAGACGCAAGGCTGATACTTGACATTCTTTCTCATGTAAGTTTAAATCCAACGAAAAACTCTCAGTATTTCAGTTCTGTAATATTCATGTAAATGAGCTTAGAATTGGATAAAATTCTGAGAAATCTACCTTTTACAACATTAATATAGCCCTCTTTTTCGCACATACTATTCCACATGAAAGACTAAATACTTGACAAATTTTAAAATAATACAAAAGAAAATCCTGAAACCATCCCCCCAAAATTAAACTGAATAAAATAAGTGCCATGCACAGCTCAACTGACTTAACTGAAATTTTTACAAAAATGTTCTTTTCTACTCTGAGACCTCTGTGTGGCAAGCTGTAGGCCAGAGGAAATTTTTATCACTGAGCTTATAAACCCCAGATATATCCTCCGCTACAGGGTTGTGAAAAGAATAGTATTCATTTCCTAACACAGTCATGTTTAAATTGCCTTTGGGTTTCTAAACAAAGTGATTGGGGGGGAGGAGGGGAAGGATTTGACCTCTTTTACAAGGTCTTCTGTTTGTGAGCCATTGCTTTGTTCAGCTTGATATCATAAGTCATATTTCATTGCAGTTTAAAATAGACAGTATTTTATACGTTTTGATAGCTCCTCTCAAGGCAGATTATAATCAACTGCCTGTAAATTGGTTTAGATTTTTTTCCCTAGATGCTGTGTGTGCAGTCCTTTTAGGTTGATGTACACTTACCTGTAGAACAGAAGTGTGTGTATATATAAATACTTTCTTGGCATTTATAGACAATAGCATATTTTAACACTTGTTTACACACACACACACACACACACACACACACACACACACACACACACACACACACACACACACACACACACACTGAAATAACCAAACATTAAGGGCTAAGTGCCATTCTGTATAGAGATTCATAGTATATTTATGGATAGTAACCTTAGTGTTATATCTTATTGGCAAAATTACACTACTTGTGAACTCTAGCATGCACATTCTCCCAGTGCAAGCAGAGTGGGGTAAGTTAAATTGGGGTAGATTTTTGTATTGCTTGTATGTGCACAACTTTAATCAGTTATGATTCTCCTTTGAGCTATGGTCTGAGACAGCTGTAGAACCTTGTCCATCCCTAGTATTACAATTTTGTTTGCCTCAGATAGGTTTCAAAAGCAAATACTTCATCATTGTCAGCTATTTTTTATTATAAAGAAAGCTATTCACGCTTCCTTACTGTAGCTTCCAAAAAGCTCCTAAAGTCTCATCCAGCTTCCATTAAAGTCAGTGGAAAGGCCTCTGTTGAAATCAGTGAGAGTTGGATAGCTCAGAGAGAGAACTGCTTCCTGCCACACACAAATGGTAAACCATAATGTGGTATGTGTTCATTTGTATAAAAAAACCTCAGTTTTATTTAAAAAAAGATGCTATGCACACAACATACATACCTGACACCAAATCACAAACACAAGGAAATGAAAAGCTAAGCCGCAATCAATATGTACCTGCTACTCCTCCACCCACAGACACACCTTACCACTATTGCACCTGTTGTACACCACAGTCGTCAACCTTAATTCTGCTCCTGTAGGGATGCTAGTCTCCGACCTCAGTATTCTGCAATATATGTAACATATAGATGGGCTTGGCAGATTTTTATTATTTATTTATTTTAATATTTATTTTTTTCTAATTTTAACAATTTTTATCCATTTAAAAAAATTCTATTTGTAAGTATTTTTATTTTTTCAGTTGTGGGGGGGGGGGGTGGTAGTGTTGACAGTGGGGCTGCAGTGGGCTCCCTGTGCAGCCAAGAGGCCCAAGACACTGGGGCGCAAGGTGTGAGGGAGGCTGCAGTGCATTGTGGCCCTTGACACCCAATCCTTGCAGGCAGAAGATGAGAGGAAGGCTGGCGTCCTGGCAGAGAAGACCCTCCGCCCCCCATCCCCAAGCGCCCTCCCAGCTAGGGCCATGAGGAGGAGGACAAGATTCTGGCCAGGAAGGAAGCCACTCCATTGCTGAATGGCTCCTGCTGGAAAAGGAGCCATTCAACAGAGGGGTGGCCTCCTCCATGGCCAGGGATGATGATGACAGATCATTGCAGTTCTGCCTGGGGGTCTCTGCTTGGCCAGGACTACGGTCTTCCCCGCACCTTGTGTCTGCAGGCATCCAGTGTCACGAGCCCCACTCACCACTCAGGTGTGTGTGAGCGCCATCCCTGGCCAGGAACTGTTCGGCAGCAGAGTATCCTTCCCTGGAGCCAGGGGCTTGTCATCCTCCTTGCAGTCCTGGCTGGGGGGTCTCTGCTCTGCCCTGCCAGGTCCACAGCCTCCCCACACGCGGATTGGGTATCACAGGCCCTGAGACAGCACAGGGAGTCCTGCAGCTCTGCTGTCAGGACCCGATCATTCTCCCCCGTGACAGCAGGGCTGCAGGGGGCTCCCTGCACAGCCACAGGGCTGCGGACACCCAGTCCCTGTAGGCGCACTGATAATTACCGATTTGATATTTTGTGTCAGCTGAAATTGACATTTACTCTTATGGTCAGCAGGAAGGGGCAATGCAGTGATGTCCTCCTGATCTGGCCCCAACTTCTTTGTGCCCTTCCTTCCCATCCATGTAAACTTCCCCCTTCTCCCCACCTGTTAAAAGGGAGCCCTTAAAGGGGCAACACACCTTTTCTTCCAGCTGGCCAGGCACAGCCCTCCCTTCTCTCTCCCCACATGAAGATTGTGGTGAGCACAGTTTTGGGGAAAACTTAAACCAGACACAGAGACACAAAAAGCTTTACCTCATACTACCAGTCCAGATGCTGATTATTGTTCACTGGAATTCATCCATAAATTCTCACTGTCCTCCTACCTTTCACAGAAGAAAACTGTGGTGTCAAATTTTGATTTCAGATAATAAGACTTTAGAGGAGATGAACTGTAAAGAAACAAAGACCCTATTTTCATGATTTTTTTTTGAATGCTCGAGTTTGTCAATATTGCATAGAATCATAGAATAATATTTTTGACCACAAATCAGATACTTTTTCTTTTGCAGTGAATTTCATATGTAGATTTACAGAGCAAACCAGACACTTACCTTTATATTTTGTGGGCTTGTTTTAGATGATATACTGAAGATATTAAAATCTACCCAATTGTTGTAGGTTGTGCCTGTTGATTCTCTTATAAGTAAATGGAATTATTTCTTTAAAAGCTACTCTATTTCTCATAGTGCAAAAAGCTGCATTAATATATCATTGTGGTTGAAAAGAAGAAAATTCAGTTATGACTCCTACAGTAACTGTAACTGCTTCCATATATATGTACAGTAGAACCTCAGAGTTGCGAACACCAGAGTTAAGAACTGACCAGTCGACCACACACATTTGGAACCAGAAGTACACAATCAGACAGCAGCAGAGACCAAAAAAAAGAGCAAGTACAGTATAGTACTGCATTAAATGTAAACTACTAAAAAAATAAAGCAGCATTTTTCTTCTGCATAGTAAAGTTTCAAAGCTGTATGAAGTCAGTGTTGTAAACTTTGGAAAGAACAATCATAAGATTTTGTTCAGAGTTACGAACAAGCATTCCCGAGGTGTTCGTAACTCTGAGGTTCTACTGTAGTACATTTTGTCTGTCTCAAATTCTCAGATTTAAGATTGCATTAATATTTCTTTGTATTGATTTTATAAAAATATTAACAAGTGTGCATATTCACACAACTCAGGATGTAATTCAGTATGCAATGTGAAATATAAATGTTCCGAGTTTTTAATGTTCACATGTTTATATGCTCATACATTGAGATAAACTTTTTAATGTGCAGAGTTCAAAATATACACAAGCTTGCCTTGCTTTTTCTCCTGGGTGACACACATTCTTTGTTAACTTGAAATTTATTTCAAACACATTTAATTTTAAACAGAATTTCTTATTATTATTGAGGATGAACTTCATAAACCAGTCTGAAGTTTTAAAAATAGGCTGTGTCTAGGTTATCTGTGCACAGTAAACATGCAAAGCTGCTTACCACAAAAAAACATGATCTCTTCATGTTCTGGAAACTTGAAAGCAAAGAATTAAAATTAAAGTTAGGTTGTCCTTACTAACCTCAAGCATTTAAACATCATGGTTAGGCCCCCCCAAAAATTACTAGCTTGAGTTAAAAATATGTTCAAAAATAATACATTTTGGGTTCTTTGGATTTACCTTCTGGCTTCTTAGTGTGCACTCACATCACATTTTCAAGCTTTTCTCCATAAGAGCAAGAAGCCTTTTTTTAAAAAAGCAAAAGGTGAGATTCTCATGTAAATACCTGATCCCATGACCTGAGGTTCTAAGAGAAACACCAAATATGACTTGTGATAAAATTGCACTGTACTCTGCAGACAAAAAACATGGAGTTTAGGTAACAAAAGTGTTTGTTTTATATATAAAATGTGGACATAAGTATTAAAGCAGTTTTACAAATATCTCATATTATTGACTACAAGTGAAAATGCAGTGTTGTAGCTGTGTTGGTCCCAGGATATTAGAGACAAGAGGTGAGTGAGGTAATATCTTTTATTGGACCAACTTCTGTTGGAGGGAAAGAGAAGCTTTCAAGCTACACAGAGCTCTTCCTCAGGTCTGGGAAAGGTGCATAGAGTGTCACAGTTAAATACAAGATCAAACAGATAGTTTAGCATAAGTAGTTAGCACATATTCTAGGGGACCATTCAAGGTGATGTGGCCGATTACCCCCCCCCCCAATAAAACAAAAAACGAGTTACAGATTGTTGTAACAAGCCCTAAATCCAGTGTCTTTATTAAGACCATGATTTATGAATTTAAATTCCCATGCTTGTCTTTTGAAAGTGTTGCATAGGTTTCCTCTGAGGATGAGGAAATGATAGGTCAGATCTAGAGTGATCACTTTGGGAAAAGTGTTCACTCACAGGCGGTGTGGTTTTTTTCTTCTTATTTTCCTGTGAGAGTTCATTCAAGAGCTAGTGACTTTTCTGGTTTCACCCACATATTTATTGTGGCATTTAGTGCTCTGGATGAGTATGTTGTGATACGCATGTGAAAATGTGTCACATGCTGGCTCTCATCTCTCCTTCATAGGAGTGTATTGAAGCCTCAGTCTTTTTTGGTGTAGATGTAACTGCAGCCAATATGTGTAGAGTAGATAAGACAAAGTTGTTCAGATACAAGCCAGATGTAGGACTGAGATCTAGCCCGTGTGTTTGATGTAGATTGGATTTTCTGACTCACATTGGCCTGCCAGAGCCTGGATTTGATTACTCTCAGGATAGGCTACAACGATTAGAATGTGGTTTATTTGTTGCAGTGTAGAAAGAAGTACACATGGTTTTCTGTTACTGGACAACCTCAGGATAGAATTCCTTTATCTCCCTTCAGTATATTAATGGTTATCTATTTATGAATACTAAACTGCACTTTCAGCCTTATTAAATTAGCTTGTCTTTTGTTGAGTGTGCTCAGAATGATCTTAATACGAAATCCTAAAATGTCTGAATCTGACAGTTCCTTTACATATGTTGTGGTGAGATGTGCATGTTCCTTGAGTCAAGGAATAGATATCTTGACAAGGTGTGCTTTAAATTCTAACATGTAGAAGAAGAAAAACCTTCACTGCCAGTCTTCAACCCGTTGATGCAGAGCTGGGTCCGAAGAGACAAATGGTTGAAATTTTAAACTACAACCCTTAAAATAGCAAGGAGAAAGAGAGGCAAGGCTGTAGGGAATTCAAATCATAACTAATTGAATTCTCCCTTTTTATTGGGTGACACCTTTTCTCCATATTATATCAAAAAGCTGAGCGGCATTTGTATTGAACTAGAACTCTGTCATAAAGATAGTGATAATTGTCTTATTTGTGAGACAACTTCAGACTTTTAGGACTCCCCTTTTCAGAAGAAAGGAGAGGATGTTTGGAAAAGAGCATTGTTGATTGAAGCCATCATCTGAGGGGAATACAAGAGGGGAAAATTATTAACTGTTAAGTGACTGAGCACCCATCTATATAGTAAGATTTTTGTTGTTGTTTTTTTTCTTTTGACTCTTTCAAGATTTATTCAACCTTGATATAATTTGAATCTACACTTTAGGAAACTTCCTACCTTAATGTAACCTCAAGTAGATCAGATTTGGTATTGAATTTTTATAAAGCAACTGTATTTGTGTTTTTTAAGTTATATTTTTAAAATCTGTTTATAAAAGAATATCAGTTGTATTTATTATTCATTTAAAATATTCTTATTCTCCGTTTTAGACATTGCCTTGGTGGACTTTGCGATATGTGAATATTCACCAGCAGTTGCTAGAGGAGCGATCACCTGAGCTCTTCGCTCTTGCCCAGAGTTGTATAGAACAAGGTACGTTTCAAATTATTTGATTATGTTCACATATAATACCAATCACTTGTCAGAAGAGTTTTGTAGATGTGTCACAGTTTACAGCATTGTGCCTATCAGGTGCTTTTGTAACTGCAGAGAGTAGAAAGACACTTCTTAAATTTACATTGATTTAACAATTCTCTCTTGTTCGTGGGTGCTCTGTTGGTTAAGGCTCTGTAATTCTGATTACACTCTATCTGCTTGGAAACAAAAAAAGTGTTTCAGTGGTATGCCACTGTTAATATGTCACAAATTGACTTGCAGGCATTATGCCTGTCTTGTCTCTTATTTAACAAGGCTCATTTGAGTTTCAAATGTGAATTCTTCTGGTTTTGGCAACTTTGTGAGAGACACTGAGCAATTTTCTACTGCTCCTCCTCACAGAGTATCAGAATTCTTATCAACCTGAACCAGAAATGTTCGGTACATGGTGTTCAATTCCAAAGACGTGCTGGGTTACATTGCAGAAAGAGGGCATTATTTTTAAATTGAATTTTGAAGTGAATATTGATGCTGAGGAAAGCAGACTAATAGTGTTAGAATTAAACATAAATAAAATACCATTGATATTTAAGACATTGAGTTTATTTGTTAGCTGAAGATTTTTTGCTGTAACTATGAAGCCTAAAATTATATTTTCAACAGTGTTTTTTAAGACATTTTTCTCTCCCACTTAGACATGCACTGGCATGTGTAGATTTTGCCCTGGCCAAAAAAGGTATAGACAATTTTAAATCCCCTATTTTACAGGATGAACATTTTTTTGGCAATGAAAGGTTATTTCCTGGGGTTTGAACCAGCTCTAGGATCAAGGCATGACAGTGATGTCCAGAGTACCAAATTGTAGTTTGGTGCCCTTGCAAAATCACCATCTGAATAGCAAAAACTTGTAAAATACAATGGTAAGATTGAGCATAGAATTATATTGGGCCCAATCCTGTGAATTGGTGAGTGATCTCCACTGCCATTGGGCTGCTCCAGCACTGGGTCCATCTGCTAAATTCTGTAGTGTTTATCTTTCTCTCTTCGAGAGCTTTAAACAAACTTCCACACAGTTGTATTGTATGAGTGTGGGAAAACTTCATTTATGGACTATAAACCATTTAACTTCAGGTTTCAGAGTAGCAGCCGTGTTAGTCTGTATCCGCAAAAAGAACAGGAGTACTTGTGGCACCTTAGGCCTGGTCTACACTAACCCCCAACTTCGAACTAAGGTACGCAACTTCAGCTACGTGAATAACGTAGCTGAAGTCATCATACCTTAGTTCGAACTTACCGCGGTTCAGATGCGGTCCACACGCGGCAGGCAGGCTCCCCGTCGACTCCGCGGTACTCCTCTCGCCGAGCTGGAGTACCGCAGTCGACGGCGAGCGCTTCCGGGATCGATTTATCGCGTCCAGACCAGACGTGATAAATCGAACCCGGAACTTCGATTCCCAGCCGCCGAACTAGCGGCTGGGTGTAGACAAGGCCTTAGAGACTAACAAATGTATTAGAGCATCTAATTTATTTATTTATTTATTTATGCTCTAATACATTTGTTAGTCTCTAAGGTGCCACAAGTACTCCTGTTCATTTAACTTCAGTAACTTAGATGTCTAATTGACCAAATGTCTTTAATCCATAACATTGGGAAACTTGCTGTGTAATCACACTTTTCAGAATAAAGGAATTCTAGGACACCTTTACTTTCATCACATGAAATTAAATTAGTTGACATGCTGACATACAAGCCAAGGAAATCTTGGACATTAACTGACATGAAGATAAACAACTCTGATTTGAGCTCCTAATATCCTAATTAGCAAATGTATAATCATTTTAGCAAATTGTATTTTTAAGGTAAAAATCAGATGTTGTACTGATCAGTGTGGTAATTGAGCACTTCAGAAAAAAAATTAAACCTAATCAACCTGTTGCTTAAAAAAATCCTATAAAATCTGACCTTCGAGGTGTGCTGCAAAGCCCGTCTTTCTCTTCCCCCCCCTGCCTTCTTCAAAGGGAAGAATTGTGAAGGTGGTGAATTGTTGGAGAGAGAGAGAGAGTTGTTTTGCCTGATTTGCTGCTGCTGGTGGTGGGGGTTGGACTAGATTAGATGAAAATGTTGCTACTTAGTTATAAAGGAGTGGGGTTTTGCTATTTCTTTTTTTATCTTCAGGATTCCTAGTCTGGATGGATAGCTGCTTCCTAAAAACTCTGTATAAAATTAACTAAATGTCAGACAGGTGGCTGCTGATGTTTGTTGTTCAGGTTAGGAAGTGGAAGGTGGAGGGATTCCAAAAGCTTTTTCATTATTATAGAGAATGCAAATGACCCATTTGTAATACTCTGCAGTGATTGTTGCTCTGAATACAAGAGTTGTATAGATGAATAATCAGTGAGAGGGAGACAGTGTCAACATCAGTCTATATGCCAGCAGTTATTCAGTTGCACTTGAGACTGTAGTTTATCATTTATTTGGCTGAACATTTGTATGATGACTTTGCTGGAGAGTACAAAGTACTTTAAAAATAAAGTATTCTTGCTTGTCTGAAACTCTTACTCAAAGAATTAAGGTAGCAGAAAAAACAAAACCTGTAATATGGAGTATTTTGTCAGACAGCGATTTTGAGTACAGACGCCCCCCGACTTACGCAATCGTTCCGTTCCGGAAAGCCTTGCGTAAGTCGGAAACGTATACCCGTACGTTAGGCAAATATTTCCGCAACTTGAAAATCCTATTTCTGGCTTATGGAACTTTTTCCGTAAGTGTGAATTTGCGTAAGTTGGGTCTTGCGTAACCCGGGGAGCGTCTGTAGTTAGCATGTGTGTTGCCTTTAAAATCTTATTTTTAAGAATTTCTGAGCAAACCTAAAAATAGGATGCTATGTTTGGGGCACACTAAGGTTATGTCTGCACTGGTGTGCATACCCTAGTACGGGTTGTGTTCATGCGGGCTTGAGCCAGCCAAACCCACCCCTACATTTGCTCTGCTAGACATGCATATAATGCTGTGTACCCATGTGCATCCACACTGCTGTCTTGGTACACAAGTTTAGTGCTACTAAATAAATAAATTATAAATTAATGGAGATATCCTATCTCCTAGAACTGGAAGGGACCTTGAAAGGTCATCGAGTCCAGCCCCCTGCCTTCACTAGCAGGACCAAGTACTGATTTTGCCCCAGATCCCTAAGTGGCCCCCTCAAGGATTGAACTCACAACCCTGGGTTTAGCAGGCCAATGCTCAAACCACTGAGCTATCCCCCCCCCCCCCCCCCAAATAAATAAATGGAGATATCCCATCTCCTAGAACTGGAAGGGACCTTGAAAGGTCATCGAGTCCAGCCCCCTGCCTTCACTAGCAGGACCAAGTACTGATTTTGCCCCAGATCCCTAAGTGGCCCCCTCAAGGATTGAACTCACAACCCTAGGTTTAGCAGGCCAATGCGCAAACCACTGAGCTATCCCTCCCCCCATACTATTTCAGGGACGGTATGCCAGGGTTCTTGGAATCACATGGAGACCCTGTAGGAACCAATTTTTGGTGTGTTGTTGGTACTATGTTGCAGTCCTTCTTGGACCCATATGTGGAACACATTTCTGCCTTGCCTTCACACGTATGCTGATGACACTTCTGGATCATGTTGTCCTCACTTCTGTTTCTGCAAAACTGGGTTGTAGTCATGGATCTATTGGATGAGCTGTTCCTATTCCTTATTGCAGGACAAATGTTTATGCAGTGGAGTAGGTGCTTGGCAAGATGCTGGATGGCATTTCAGCATTATTTTTTGCTGAAATCAAAGACAGACGCTTGCAATAACAATTCATTTTTGGCACAGTGGACAGATATGCTGAATGCCACTATTGCCTTTGGTGTACCACCATTTCTGGTGCAGGAGAAATAGCACAGTGTGATGGGATTGCATCATCCTGCAGCCTTGGGAGCAGCAGCAGTGACTCCAGTGCTTCCACATGAGGAAACAGACCTTCATGGAGCTATGTGAGAATCTTGCACTACCCTCCAGCACCAGGGCACTTGATTGAGGGAAGCCATATTGGTACAGAAGCAGGTTGTTATTGCCCTGTGGAAGTTGGCTGTCCCAGTCGGCTACATGTCCATTGGAGTTGGAAAGTTCACTGCGAGGTTTGTGAGGTGATTAACACTGTGGTTTACCCATTGGTGGTTGGCATAAGAAACGATCCAGAAATAATAGCTAGTTTTCAAAGGATGCGGTCCACAAACTGCATTGAGGCCGTCAATAGCACTCATGTGTCCATTGTTTGTTTGCCACAAGGAACAAGTGAATATGCGAACCACAAAGGTTACTATTCCATCATTATGCAAGGCTTGGTGTACTACAGAGGCAGGTTATTGCTAACCTGTGGAAAACTCAGGAAAGTTTCATGATGCTAGGGTGCCGAGATCTCTCTTGTACTTTAAGGGGGTAACGGGGACTTTATTCCCCAGAAATGATATTGTTATAAGCGGTGTATCTGTGCCACTTGTTGGTTTTGGGGGAACCCCACATACCACTCCTGCTAGGATTCATGAAACTGTACCCTGACATCAGGAGTCCTGGAGAAAAAGAAATTAAATTTAAAGCTCTGTAGCTGCAGGATGGTCATGGAGTGAGCATTTGATAGGCTGAAGGCTCATTGATTCTGTCTATGAATCTGCCTGGATGCCAGTGTGGCCTGCTTCACACTGCACCACAGTTACGAGGCTAAAGGCACATATTTCTGCACAAAGTGAACTCAGGATGCTTCTGGTTTGCAAACTCTGTACAGTCAGCAGGATCCTACACATGTGCATACTGATGCTGGGTCCAGGCATGCAAGGGAAAATAGGGATGCCATGTGTGCATACATCCTGGCAGCGCAGGGAGACAAAGGATGACATGGAAGTTTTGCTGCTGCTAAGGGCTACCTTTATAGCCTTCCTGTGAAGCTGCTTTAACAAAAGAACGGCCATACTGGATCAGACCAGTGGTCCATCTAGCCCAGTATCCTGTCTTCCAACTGTGGCCAGTGCCAGGTGCCCCAGAGGGAATGAACAGAACAGGTAATCATCAAGTGATCCATCCCCTGTTGCCCATTTCCAGCTTCTGGCAAACAGAGGCTAGGGACACTTCAGAGCATGGTTTTGCATCCCTGCCCATCCTGGCTAATAGCCACTGATAGACCTATCCTCCATGAACTTATCTAGTTCTTTTTTGAACCCTGTTATAGTCTTGGCCTTTACAGCATCCTCTGGAAAAGAGTTCCACAAGTTGACTGTACAGTAACTCTTCACTTAACTACAACGTTACGTTCCTGAAAAATGTGACTTTATGCGAAACGGTGTTCAGCAAATCCAATTTCCCCATAAGAATTAATGTAAATGGGGGGGGTTAGGTTCCAGGGAAATTTTTTTCACTAGACAAAAGACATTATATACATATACAGTATAAGTTTTAAACAATTTTAAACAAACAGTTTAATATTGTACACAGCAATGAATGATTGTGAAGCTTGGTTGAGGTCCTGGAGTAAGAGGGTGGAATATTTCCCAGGGAATGCCTTGCTGCTAAATGATAAACTAGCACTCGGCTGAGCCCTCAAGGATTAATACGCTGTTGTTAATGTAGCCTCACACTCTACAAGGCAGCATGGACTGAGGCAGGAAGTAGGAAACACAATAGATGCAGGGCAGTAGCTGCAAACACTTCCCTGCAAAAACTGAACATGATGATGAGCCCACGCTATCCAGCTGGAGAGCACCACTCCCTCCTCCTGACAGCACGTGCATGGCTGCACAGGTGCTGACTTTCCAAAGTGCTGGGGAGTGCGTGCATGAGTGAGAGAGAGACGTGCATTGCCCCTTTAAGTACGCTGACGCCACTTCAAGTACATTGCCCTTTTAAGCAGATCAGCCAGTTTCCAGCAAGCTCCCTCCTTTCTGTCCCTGAGCCCTGTCCCCCTCCTCCGCTTTGTGGAGAGGGGGTACAGAGTGGGGGCGGGGCACAGGAGCAGGGGGACATCCTGATATCAGCACCCCTCTGCTCCCCTCCCCCAGCAAGCAGGAGGCTCCTGGGAGCTGCTCCAAGGCAGAGGGCAGGGCAGGAGCAGCACAGCAGTGAGGGGAGGGACAGTTGAACTGCTGCTGGGCAGCTGCCGAGCCACGTACCTTGCAGGGAATTTAGGGGAGCTGATGTGGGAGGGGGACTGCTGGCCCCCCCTGGTTCTAATCTCCACAAGGAGGGGCTGCTCTTCCAGAGAATCCTGCAAGCAGTGGACAAAGCAGGCAGCTGCCAAACGACGCTATAAGGGAGCATTGCGCAACTTTAAATGAGCTTATTCCCTAATAGATCAGCAACGAAACAATGTTAACTGGGACAACTTTAAGTGAGGAGTTACTATATGTCGTGTGAAGCAATACTTCCTTTAATCTTACATGATGGCACATGCCAAGCTCGGAGTGTGGTGCAAAAGTTGTTCTTAAGGGTTTTCTGTTCATTTGATTATCACTTGCTGAAAGTTTTAATTTGTTTGTGCTTTTACCAATGCATATCTGTGTGAAACCCATCATTACAGGTTACTTCTAATGCGTTTACAGTTTGGGATGCAGTTTATGCTGGGGGAAGTTAAGATAGTGGTGTGATGCATTCCTTTTTCATTGTGCATGTGCTTCTCGCTGTCCATATCTGTATGTAACCCATCTTAACAACTTCGCTCTGATGTGTTTACATCTTGGGATGGGTCTGTTTCTGGCAACAATTACAGCCATTGTTGCTTTGCATTGCTTTTCAGTTTGTATGTGCAACTTGGAACTGTAGGGGGGAGCCCATAGTTACAAGATTTCCACAATGTTTTATGGTTCAGTCTGCAGCTGCTGCAGGGGATTGTTGCAGTCTTCTTGTGACTAATTGGGTTTTGAATGTCCCTACTGAATACTACTATTTACATCTGCAACTTTACTAAGTTTCCCAGGACCCGCAACTGCACTAGACATCTCTCTCCTAAACCACTTTAAAGCTATGCTGGATTGTGCTGTGTTTTCCCCCAGACCAGACCACCCACCCCCTTTGCTCTGTGTGGCCCCAGAAGGCTTCCTGTTTCCTGTAGATAGGCCTGGCCTGACATTCCAGCAAAGAAAAGGAAATTCAGAGAGGGACACTTCATTAAGTTACCTTGGTCCCACAGCTGAACCAGAAACCTCTCTCTCAGCCAAATGCAAACGTATCGTAAACTCTTCTGTTTCCCCCGAGACCAGACTTCCCACTCCATGCTTTCCCACAACATTCCCTGCCTGCCAGACGGTCAGGAAAGAGACAGCGGCATACTGATTTTTACCTTCCCAAGTTTCTATGGAATGTGGTCTGCACCTTAATCCACGCTCCCTGTGATCGTAGATCTTTGGAAAACAGTAAACTTAATGTTTAAGATTTTCCCCCCCCCGTAGGTGCATTTTGGGGTTGGGACAGAAACTGGTCGGGGGGAAAAAGGTGGAGGAGGTGGTATGGAGATGGACCGTGACAGTGGCATGGCTTCAGCATTATTCCTCGCACACAGTAACACACAGATCAATGCTTGGCATATTATTGAGGGAAGAAAAATAATTGCACATAATTTCAAATATCCTTGATTTTAAAAGTGCAAACTTTGCACTACAAAAAGAGGGGAATATTTTGGAGGGAAGGAGTGGCTTGCATTATTAACTTACCAGCCTGGGGTTCTGCACCTTGCCGAGGCACCAGTCCATCTTCAGGGTCCTCCGTAAGGGCTTCTGCAGCCTGATCCTCCTCCTCTTCTGTGTATCAATAGTTTTCTGGCTGCTTCAGGGTTATCCTTGATATTTCTAGCTGCATCAGCACCCTTGTCACTGTCCCATTGAATGATGAGAATGGAAGGCAAGTATCAGGGGGTAGCCGTGTTAGTCTGTATCCACAAAAACAACAAGTAGTCCGGTGGCACCTTAAAGACTAACAGATTTATTTGGGCATAAGCTTTCATGGATAAAAAACCTCACTTCTTCAGATGCATGGAGTGAAAGTTACGGATGCAGGCATTATATAACGACACATGAAGAGAAGGGAGTACCTCACAAGTGGAGAACCAGTGTTGACAGGGCCAATTCGATCAGGGTGCATGTAGTCCACTCCCAATAACAGATGAGAAGGTGTCAATTCCAGGAGAGGCAAAGCTGCTTTTGTAATGAGCCAGCCACACCATCAAGGACTCATTCACCTGCACGTCTACTAATGTTATATGTGCCAGCAATGCCCCTCTGCCATGTACATTGGCCAAACTGGACAGTCCCTAGTAAAAGAATAAATGGACACAAATTGGACATCAGGAATGGTAACATACAAAAGCCAGTAGGTGAACACTTCAATCTCCCTGGACATTCTATAACAGATTTAAAAGCAACTATTCTTGAACAAAAAAACTTCAGAAACAGACTTCAAAGAGAAACAGCACAACTAAAATTCATTTGCAAATTTAACACCATTATGTTGGGCTTGAATAGGGACTGGGAGTAGCTGGCTGTAAGCCACTCAGTTTTCTTATAGCTGATAAAATGTTTTTGTGTGGCTGTCCCCACAGCGGAAACTAAGAAATTTCTTAAATAAAAATGTATATCTTTTTAAAAGTTCTGATTAGCTTCAGGTAACATATTAACACCCACTTCCAAACTTTTAAATTTATTTATTTATTTATTTTATTTTTTATAGCGGATGATGGGCCCACTGTAAGTTTAACAAACTTTTCCTTTTTGGGATTATCAGTCAGTTTTTTTTCTTAGAACTTCATTCCCCTTAGGGTGTTCTGATGTCTTTTTTTCTTCTTGGTTTTTATTTTGCAGTGACAAACTTAGAGACTTTGTTCACAGATGATGAATGTTGGCATTTGGCAGTTCAGTTCCATCTTGAATGTGCCTATACATTTTTGAATTACTACGAGTATAAAAATGCTAAAAAGCATTTCAGCGCAGCTAAGGACATAACCAAACTACAGATTAATTTGACAGGTAGGTTTTGTTTATAAATGTTATGAAAATGTGCTTTAACTAGCCTTGTATTGCTTGAGATTTTTTTAATGGCCACGAAAAAATAGAAGGTGAGGTAATGTTTGGGAAATGCTTGCTTGTTAAGGGCAACTGTTCATTTTAAGGGGCGGGGGAGGGGGGGGAAGGGATTGATTCTTGAGCTTGTAGCATATTCTGAATTTATATTGGTATCTGTGCATTTACAGTTTGTGCTTCTGTTCTCTTGTAAATAGTGCTGAGAGGGTGCAGAAGAAAGTCAACACATCCACTAAGATACTTAGTGTTGTATTGTGATTTCATTTCTAAAAGCACCACTTCCTGAAAAACTGCAGAATAGTAGGCAGTCATTGTTTGTTTGTGAAACATCATTGTAATTCCTGGAAGTACTCATGTACAACATGGAAAATGAAGAGTGTGTACACAGACTGTAAATAGTAGTAACAAATGGCGCAAACGGAAAGTCGCTAAACTGTCTTGCTATTAGAAAATTAACCTTCTTTTCTGTGTCTTGTAATTCTATAGCAAGTGCAATGGACTTTATTACATGTGGGGGATTTTCTTCTGTGTATCAATAGTTTATGCATGATTTATGAAAGAAGATGTAATGGTAACTCCAGAAATACTACAGAGGAAATGGAGAGGACGGGAATAGAGGGAAAATTCCCCTAACTTGTAAAAATTTCATATCTGCCAAGATGGGACAAGATCTTAAAAATATCTGTCTCCACATCAAATTGACCAAGAAAATTATATACTGTACAGTATTCATAGTAACCTTAGTTACAAGCTTTTAATACGTGGTTTTCTTGGTCAAAACTAGAATAACATATCCAATATATGAAATCTAAAAAGTGGATCAAGCGATGTCATTCACCAGGAAGGAAAAAGATTTTATTTTGGTTTCTTTGTGTGGTGGATGGTAATCTTTTAAAATCAACTTTCCACCATCTGAGGAACTGCTTCATGTATTATTGCACTAGGACACATCCTGGTATGTTTCTAGTATTCAAGCAAATTCTTAAAGTCAGTGAATCTCCAGACCTGGCTGGTAGCATGCTTCAAAATTTTGGACATAAAAATTGAAACCAATTAACTGTTGGATAGTCTATAATGATGAAACAAGAATGCATGGAGTCTGGATGGCTCAGAGGATTGGTAATTTGATTGTCTCACCTCTGTGACACTGAATTGAGTCTAGTATATTTCAGTAGTATGCAAAAGTAGTTCTAAAGATTGTTCAGTGCTTATATGGTGTCATCAGTCCAATTCGTAATGAACAGGTGTTGACATCACAGAAAACACTATCCTGTCTTTTGGCAATGTTGACAGACAGGACAAGAATTGATTGGCTGTAGAAACATGGAAATTGAATTATCTTTACAAACCTCCATATGAATTGATTCCTCAGAGCAAGGCTTGGGCTTACTGGCTGGGCTGTACAGAGAATCTTGAACTTCTGTTGCCTCTGTTTATACTCATGCCATAAATATAGGATTTCCCAGCTGTAAATGAGGCACTTTTTGTGAACACTAAGTTTACTTATAAGTCTTTAAAAATGTCTAATACTGTAAACAAAAAAATGTTAAATCTAATTTTCACCTGCATATTTCATTCATATCTGGGCCCAAATGGAAAATCATGTATAGTTGTTAAACGAATTGTAAATATAGTGTTTAAACTTTAGAACCTGACTTCTTCCCATTTTTCTTCAAGCGGTATATTCACATAAGTGTTTTTCCTCTTAACACTTAATTTTAGTAATCCTGTAATAAAAACGTGGTGTGCATATTGAATGTCCTTGTGCAACGTTCACGATGGCTTTCACTGTTGTGAAAGCCATAATGTGAACTCACTGCGGAAAATAATTGCAAAAATCATAGGACTTCTTTCCACATAATTTGGAATTAATTCCCCGACTTTCTAACTGGCTCCACGCTTTCTTTGTTATTCTCTATTTTAAGGGATCAGTAATTTCCTAATTGGTCTTTGATACAAATTGAATAGCATGTTCTCCTTTCAGAGGGCCCTAGTACTTTAAGGATTAAGTACATGGTTACAAAGCTGGTTGCAATAGGTTACAAAGCTGGTTGCAAAAAAATGTAATATATGAAATTGATGCTACAGCCAAGACATGACATTCTGTTATGTTTTGAATTAAGTGGATGTTAATGTTCTAGTATGTTGATATTCTAAGGTGGTTTTGTTAGTTAACTCAAATTGTTTTCAGTTCATGTATTTAAAAAAATAATCAGTGTCATATGGTATGAGAATCAGAACATAAAAGTTTAACAAGTTAAGGGACAAAAAAAACCCAGCAATGACAGTTGACTTTTGTCAACTGTTGCTTGATTTTACCTAAAAAGGCTATAACTATTTTTTTCTTAATAAGGGGCTTTAGGGAAATTACTCATTCAAATTTAAAGATTTAATCTAGAAAGGCTATTGTTAAATGGAAAAAAATAGTTTGTTGCACTCGATATATGTGTGTTTTCAATTACTACTTTAGCCAGAGGTTAGGATAACCCTAGAAATGAATTGTGGTCATGCATTTCTCTCAACTAAACTTGTTGTAGCGAGACTCCTAAAAGTATTGTGGTTTCTCTCAGTAAATCTATCAGAAGGGTTACGAAGATGTCTAATGTGAAGGCAAATGAAATGAACATGTGGGGATTGTTGGCATTCAAGACAAACTTGCTTTGACATTCATGTTTTGGCTGGATAGTAGGAATGTTACATCATCAAAAAAATTCTGGGTTAATATGAAACGTGCAATCTCCAGCAAATATAATTTTAAAGCTTTTTAAGAAGAATTTCATTTTTAAAAAAATGAAATGTCAAATAATTATTTAATGACTATAGTCTTTATTCACTGAACATTTTTTCATCATGAAAATATATTTATATATTTATATTTTAAAGAAAAGGTGATAGTCCCCAGACAGAGTCCAATAGAGAGCTCTGAATTTTAAAGTCCAATATTTTAAGAACCAGGCTTAGAAAGAAATACAAAATGCTCCTGGATTTTGTAGGTTAGTTCTCATTTTGTTCTTATTTTACATGAAATTTGTAAGTAAATACATTTTCCAGAAGGTGTTGGAGATCCTGATTCCTCTTAATAGTCAATAAATCTTAATTTTCTGTAGGTGCTTTGGGAAAAAGGACACGATTTCAGGAAAAGCATGTAGCACAGCTGCTACTTGATGTCCAAAGAAAAGATGATGTCCTCCTTCCTCACCATGAGTTAAGCCCAGCACCTACTGCTCTAGAAAATTTAACAAAGGTATGCACTGGAAAGAAATTGTTTGTTCTTTAGTAGTTCACGATTTTTAAAACCCATTTGAACACACAGCAAAGCTTCTTTTTCTGGAACATTTGTGGAGAGAGGTCGGGATGTGAGTAGGATGGACTTATTTATTATTTTGGAAGAGTTTTGATAATGATTTTGGGACTATTAGTAGTGGATTTACTTGGTTTAATTCGTTTATTGTGAATTTTGAGTTTTGTAAGGGACAACCAGAGGTTAGGACAGGTATTTCTATTATCTGTTTTATAAATCTAAATAAATTACAAATAAATGTATATAAATCCCTAAGATGGGTTGTATGGCTTTAGTGACTGTCTTATTCTATTTGATGCACAGAGATTTTCATGTGTAGATCATATCCAGATGTTGTGATCTTACATTCACTTAGCACACGTTTTCCTCTTAAACTCGTATAGTGCACAGATAAAGAAGACTGTTGTTTAATTTAATAATGCTTTAAAGAAAGTACACCTATTAATCAGGCCTCTGTCCCTGCCCTTATTTCCTTCTCCCTGAGAGAGACACTTTGGACCCTTTCCTAGCCCAAAATGGAACTACTGAAGTTCACCTGGTCATCAGAGATAACACTGCATTACCATGTAGGTTTCTAGCACCTGAGCCCTGTCTCTCGCACTTTAGAGTAAAACTAGCATTAAATGGTTAGGAGCTAAGTCTTTAGAAGTGCAGAGCAATTTCCACTGACGTCCAAAAATCATTCTGGGGTGCAGTCTGGACCAGTAAGGGTTGTGTCAGTGCCTGCCATGCAACCCTAGGTGCCTTAGAAGGCTTTGCTGCTGCTGTTCACAACCATCCAACCAGCATGTAGGTCACACCTTGAGTGTCTGTGTATAGCTGCAGGCCCTGGTCCAGCAGCTCTGACTCCAGCAGCTTGCCAGCAACACACCAGTCACACGCTGGCTTCCTTGGTTACTACTTGCAGGCTGACCCCAACACACGCCTACTCTGAGATTTTCACTAAAACATGTGCTTTGCAATGTCTAGCCCTCTCCTGGACAGTTCATATATTAAAGTTCATTGCCCGTGTAAGGAATCAGTATTCAACAGTTTGTTACTTTAACTTGAGTTATCAAGTTATCAAACAGTTCAGTTTAAACACAGCACTGGATTGGTTTAAAGTAAAAATAAAACAAGTTTATTAACAAAAGAAAATAGGATTTTAAGTGAATTCAAGTATAAGAGATAAAGTTAAAAATTATTATAAGCAAATAAAAGCAAAAACATGTCTAAAAGTCTAAAACTTAATCTAGTAAATTTTGGTTCAAGACTTGTTCAAGAGGGCCTTTCTCATCCACGGTCTTCCAGCAAGATGATGGCTGACCCTTTCCTCAGTCAGTATGTCTCCCAGAGTCCCAAAGGTGATGGTGCCTTTGTTGTCTTAGGTGAACAAGAGAACTTGGGATTTTCTGCCCCTTTCTTTTATAGTTCAGTGAACATTTAAAGTGGATTCATCTGAAGGTTACTCTTCAAAGTAAAGTTTATACAAGTAGTAAGGAAGGCAACATAAAGTCTTGTGGCGAAGGAGCCTCCATGCTCTTTCTTCCCCACCTGTGTTTGCTGAAATGCAAACTGTGCCGTTTCCTGCCATCACCTCCTAGGGTTGCCAACTTTCTAATCGCAGGAAACCGAACACCCTTACCCCACCCCTTCCCCAGGGACAGGGTTGGATCACAGAAACCCCCTTGGGAGCTGCCACCCAATGTGCCAAGACTACTCCTGCTTCTGTTTTCCCTGCCAGCTCAGGACTCCAGCACCCTGTCTTGCTGAATTAGACACTCCAGTCCACTTCAACACAGACCCAAGGTCTGAATCACTTGTCCCAAAGCTGCAAGTTTATCTGAAAACAGCTCATAGAAGTGTGCTTGTCTTTAGCACTCAGATGCCCAACTCCCAATGGGGTCTAAACCCAGATAAATCCGTTTTACCCTGCATAAAGCTTATGCAGGGCAAACTCATAAATTGTTCGCCCTCTATAACACTGATAGAGAGATATGCACAGTTGTTTGCTCCCCCAGGTATTAATACATACTCTGAGTAAATTACTAAATAAAAAGTGATTTTATTAAATACAGACAGTAGGATTTAAGTGGTTCAAAGTAGTAACAGACAGAACAAAGTAAGTCACCCAGTAAAATAAAATAAAATGCGCAAATCTATGTCTAATCAAACTAAATACAGATAAGTTCCTCACCAGTTCCAGAATGCTCCCTTTTACAGGCTAATCTCCTTTTAGCCTGGGTCCAGCAATCTCTCACAACCCCTGTAGTTACTGTCCTTTGTTTCAGTTTCCTCCAAGTATCCTGGGGGGGGGGTGGAGAGGCTCCTTCTTTAGCCAGCTGAAGACCAGATGGAGGGGTCTCCCCCAGGTTTAAATAGACTCTCTCTTGTGGGAGGAGACCCCCCCTCCTCCCTCCTATGCAAAGTCCAGCTCCAAGATGGAGTTCTCGAGTCACCTGGACAAGTCACATGTCCCTGCATGACTCAGTCTTTACAGGCTGAAGCCATTGTCCACATGGTATCTTGCATGTCTCCAGGAAGACTTCTTATGTGGATTGGAGCATTCCAAGATGCATTGTTCCCCAAGTGTTTCCTGATCAGGTACTTAACCTGGCGAATTCCTTCCTAAAGAAGCTGACCAAATGCCTCCCAAAGCTTACTTAGAAACCAAGCAAGCATAAAGCCCATATTCTTAACCTCAAGTAGAAAATGATATATATATATGTACAAATAGGATGAATAGATATAGTAGACCATAACCTTTACGGAGATATGTTACCTGGCACAGGCAGCACAAAACATATTCCAGTTATGTCACACATACATTTATAAGCACCCCCTCCCCATAAAGCCTTATGGGGTACACTGTCACAGGCCCCATCCTGATCACTCCATCCCCCTTCCCTCTGTAGCTCGCTCTCCCCCACCCTTGCTCAAATGCTCATTTTCACTGGGCTGGGGCAGGAGGGTGGTGTATGGGAGGGGGTGAGTGCTCCAGCTGGAGATACAGACTCTGGAGTGGGGCCTGGGATGAAGGGTTTGGGGCTGAGGAGTTCAGAGTGTGGGAGGGAGCTCCGGGCTGGAGCAGGAGGTTGGGGAGTGGGAGGGGCTGAGGGCTCCGGCTGGGGGTGTGGGCTCTGGGGTGGGACTGGGGATGAAGGGCTTGGGTTTCAGGAGGGGGCTCCAGGATTGAGACAGGGGATTGGGGTTTGGGAGAGGGTGCGGGCTCTGGGAGGAGTTTGGGAGCAGGCTCAGGGCTGGGGCAGGGGGTTGGGGTGCAGGAGGGGGTGCGGCGTGTGGGCTCCGGGCAGCACTTACCATAGGTGACTCCTGGGAAGCAATGTCATGTCCCTCCAGCTCCTGGACAGAGGCGCAGTCAGGGGACACTGCGCGCTGCCCCCGCCTCGCAGGCGCCACTCCCACAGCTCCCATTGGCTGTGGTTCCTGATTAATGGGAGCTGCAGAGCCGGCGCTTGAGTGGGGGCAGCGCACGGAGCCCCTGTGGCTGCCCCTCTGCCTAAGAGTTGGAGGGACATGTCATCCGCTTCTGGGAGCAGGGCAGAGAGTCTGTAAGCCCCGCTGCGCTAGCAGCGCCACCAACCTGACTTTTAACAGCCTGGTCAGTGGTGCTGACCGGAGCCTACAGGGCCCCTTTTCAACCGGGTGTTCCGATCAAAAACGACACCTGGCAACCCTATCCCCTCCCCCTGCTGTCTTGATGACCCTGTTTCCTACTTATACAGTAACTCCTCACTTAAAGTCATCCCAGTTAACGTTGTTTCGTTGTTACGTTGCTGATCAATTAGAGAACATGCTCGTTTAAAGTTGCGCAATGCTCCTTTATAACGTTGTTTGGCAGCCGCCTGCTTTGTCCACTGCTTGCAGAAAGAGCAGCCCTTTGCAGCTAGCTGGTAGGGGCTTGGAACCAGGGTGGACCGGCAGCCCCCCATCAGCTCCCCTAAGTTCCCTGTGTGGCAGCCGCCCAGCAGGCTATCAATTGCTGGCAGTTCAGCTGTCCCTCCCACCATTGCCATGTGCAGCTCCTGCCCTCTGCCTTGGAGCTGCTCCTGGAAGCCTCCTACTTGCTGTGCAGGGGAGGGGGGAAGAGGGAGGCTAATGTCAGGGTGTCCCCCTCCCTCCTGTTCAGGCACAAAATTTGCTTGCCTGTCCTTTCATTATTTTCATCTTATGGTTATCATTCTGGCATTTGACTCACTCATCAAGTAAGATGACTTGCATGTCCAAAAAAACTTGTTCCAGGAGTGTGGGAAAGTAGAATTTCTTAATGCGGAGAGAATTAAATACTGTATCATAATGCATAAAAGTGGGACAGTTAAGGCTGTGTGTAACTTCTAAATCTGGCATTTGCTGATTTTTTTTTTTTTTTTTTTGAGAGCATACTTAAATTCCTCTGTGTTTTGTGGAATATGGAAAAGTCCACTTGACAAAAAACCTATTCATTGCAATATATGATGAATAATAATTGTACAAAACAAAGCCAATATAGCCATCTGACTTTGTGCTTGACTAGATACAATCAAGGTGACATAGGTACTCTCTAATGCCATCTGGTGCTGGCCAGCTTTAAGGTACTTCTTCACTATGAGCTAGGGGTGTGATTGCCCTACTCACATACACATACTTGTACTAACTCTCATTGAACTAGTGAGAGTATACATTGCAGTGTAGCAACAGTAGTGTGGGTAGCAGCAGCAGAAACTCACCCACTGGTTTTCATGTGCGCTTAGCAAGGACAAGCTGTGCCTCTGCAGCTGCTATCCATGCTACCATGAGTACGCTATTGGTTAGCTCTGTGAACGCCAGCATGAGTATGTGTATTCGGATCACACCCTTAGCTTGTAGTGTAGAGGTAGCCTTGGTGTGTTTGGTTGCACCACAGAAAATATATTTTGTGTATCAGAACAAACAGTTTCAAACTTCCTTTTTGTTGCAGGAAGGTAGAAGAATAGAGCTGTGGGACGGTAAATTTCAGAGGCCTTGTCTATAGTCAGACTTACATGGGTTAAACTAAATCTCTTAAAATCATGCCTTTAGTTAAATAGGTGCAAGACTGTGCGGAGACAAGGCCTGAGATGTGGGGTGTTAGTTTAGGTCTCTTAATGCAGTTCAGGTGTGTTGAATGTTGTTGGATTAGTCTAAATTGATATCTGAAAACACAGTCCTGATCAGCTTCTTTGTTTTTGCATGTAGTTTGTCAGCTTGGATTGTAAAAACGTGTAAGACATGATCTAATCTCAGTATAACATATTTCAATTGACCATCTTACATAAGTAAGTTAACACTAACTGAACCTGTTCAGTCAGCCTAATGACTGCTGTAAGAAAACTTCTCTGGCTTGTAGACTAGAACTTGGAAACTGCTTATTGATTATCTTATAATTCCTTAATGCAACTTCAGTTACGACTGATGAAGTAGAATCAGCTGCTCTCTTCTTAAGAGCCTGGCTCATATTGGAAGAGGATATAGCATTTTTGGTTGACTGTGTTTAGTCAATACATAGAAACTCTGGTGAATACCAACATACTCTTGAAATGTACTTTCAGTATACTTTAAAAACAGAACAGAGATGCATATTTTCACATAAAAACCCTGTTTGTTTTGAAGGAGGAGATGAATAGAACTTCTTTGTTTTATTTGACATATTGTTTTAGTTCTAAGAATTTTGTACTACCACCAGATTCAAGCTTTTTGGCCTCATGATTAAACTTCAAATTATTGACCTTAGATTGTTTTTAGGGCTTAACATTAACTTCACCATTTACAGGGTCAGTAATCATAAAACATTGCATGTTCAATGAGCATTGAAACATAAGGTAATTACTGAGAACCACTGTAAAATCTATCTTCTCTTGTGACAAACCATAAAAACTGGGGGGAAAAAATCAGTGAAGATAGTCATAGTTGTTGCCCTTCTCTCTCTTGCAGACAATATTCATTTTCCTATTAGACCACTGAAAATGCCCCTAATGTCACATCTTTGACATTCTGCATCACAATGACTATCCTTCTGGCAAAAAAGGACTGGATGATGCTCCTTTCCACTGTTCAGTCAGCTGGAGAGGTTGCTGCTAAAGAATTATAAAAGCTGATTTCACTGCTCTACAGCCAAAATGCTTCTGAAATAAATGTAGTCAAACTTTACTAATTCTGGGTCACTGAGAACGAAAATGATGCTTAAAATTGTTGATTGGCTCTAGTTTTCAAGATATGCTATTGGGTCAGTATATACGACCCTTGACTTGGGAATGGCGGAGGATAAGTGAGTTATAAAGGGAAGGGATCTCAATTTAAACCAGAAATGACTGAAATACATCTTTGACTGGATCTATGAATAAATCTATGACTGGGTTTGGACAGTACTTGCTTTTTAGGCAAAACAATGAATGATGCAATCTGAAGCTGGTATTGCGTCATACATGTTATGAATTGCATCATGTTATTCCTAGAAGTCATGGATGATGCAATCATAACGAAGCTTACATCACGCTGCTGAACAAATTCATAGATTCATAGATTCTAGGACTGGAAGGGATCTCGAGAGGTCATCGAGTCCAGTCCCCTGCCCGCATGGCAGGACCAAATACTGTCTAGACCATCCCTGACAGACATTTATCTAACCTACTCTTAAATATCTCCAGAGATGGAGATTCCACAACCTCCCTAGGCAATTTATTCCAGTGTTTAACCACCAAATTGCCCTATATCAGCTCTAGAAATCATACAGTGTCGTGCTCTCTTATTTGTCAGTGTTTGATTTTGCAAAGGGACACATTTCTGTTTAGCCAAAGTGAGCAGAGATGCCTCGTACTTGTGTGAACAGTGCAGATAACTTCTGCTATGTTTGTAGTGAAGTGGCTTTTGTGATGCAAAAGCGCAGTATAACCCCTATGGTTAAGAAAGCCTATCACCTTTATTTTGGCTGCAAAATTGGAGATCAGGACAAGAGGTGGGCCCCACACATATGCTGCAACACTTGTGCAACAAATCTTCGCCAGTGGTTGAACAGGAAAAGGAAATCTATGCCTTTTGCAGTGCCAATGATTTGGAGAGAGCCAACAGATCATACCAGCAATTGTTACTTCTGCATGGTGCCTCCAGTTGGGAAAGGTGTGTCAAAGAAGAAAAAGTGGACTGTGCATTATCCAAACATTCCATCAGCTATACGCCCAGTACCCCACGGAGAAGGACTGCCGGTTCCTGATGCACCAGAATCATTCTCACTTGAGTCAGACGAGGAAGAGGATGAAACTTCTGGTCCTGAACCATCAATGTCACAGGACCCACATTTTCTCCCATCCTCCTCCTCTGAACCACACCTCATAACACAAGGTGAACTGAATGACCTTGTCAGGGATTTGGAACTACCCAAGAGTAAGGCAGAGTTGTTGGGCTCCAGACTACAGCAGTGGAATGTCCTGGCAGGTGATGTTAGGGTTTCCATGTTCCATGACCGTCAAAAGGATCTTGTCCCATTCTTCTTCATGGAAGGTGATCTTGTAGCCTGCAACAACATCGATGGTGTGATGGCAGCCCTCAACGTCGTTCACAATCCAGATGAGTGGAGACTGTTCATTGATTCATTGAAGATGAGTCTTAAAGCTGTTTTACTGCATAATAGCAATGTTTTGCCAACAATTCCAGTTGGTCATGCAGTCCATATGAAGGAAACCTAGGACAACATGAAATAACTTTTGAGGTGCATAAACTATGACCAACATCAGTGGCAGCTTTGTGGCGATTTGAAGGTTGTTGCTCTCTTGCTTGGTCTGCAGACTGGATACACAAAGTACTGCTGTTTTCTCTGCGAATGGGATAGTCGTGCAAGAGATTCCCACTACATCAAGAAAGATTGGCCACTCCGACAGTCATTGGAGCCTGGGAGGAAAAGTGTTCAGCATCCACCACTTGTTGAATCAAGGAAGATTTTGTTACCACACTTACACATCAAGCTGGGTCTGATGAAGAACTTTGTCAAGGCCATTGACAAAACACAAGCAGCTTTCAAGTACCTCCATGGAAAATTTCCAAGGTTAAGTGAAGCTAAGATAAAGGAAGGTGTCTTTGTTGGTCCTCAGATTCGTGAACTTCTTCAAGATGATGCATTTGACCATGCACTGCGTGGCAAGGAAAAGACAGCATGGAAAGCCTTCCAGTTAGTGGCAATACATTTTCTCGGAAACAACAAGACAGACAACTACAGGTTGTTGGTGGAAAACCTCCTCAAGGCATACAAAAGCCTTGGTTGCAACATGTCACTAAAGATACATTTTTTGCACTCTCATCTAGATTTTTTTCCACCGAACTGCGGAGCAGTGAGCGACGAGCACGGCGAGCGATTTCACCAGGACATTGCAACAATGGAGAAACGCTATCAGGGCAAATGGAGCCCATCAATGCTTGCAAACTATTGCTGGACAGTGACAAAAGATACTCCATTTAATGAATACAAGAGACAAGCCAAGAAGCGCCGAGTAGACACTGAATAGGACTAAACTATGTACATAATAGTTTTTTGCCTTTTGTTTCATAATAAATTTTATTTATATAACCCTTTTGCTGATTTTTAAAGTGTTACATAAACAGGACAGGTGAAATATTATCATGTAAAGCAACCATAAACACATGAAAAGACCTAGGTTTACAATTTATGATTAAAACTCTACTATCTAGACAATATACATAGACATAAAATGTAAAAACTTAAATATCTTAGAAACAGTAGCCAATCAGTTGTTTTAATTGTCATATTTGAATTCAGCACATCAAAATACATAATAAATAGCACATTTTATCTCTGAAGCAGACGACTTCTCAAAAATTGTAGACCAGTGTTTTCAGTTCAGTTATTTTATAAAATATCTGTTGTGACATTCAAACAGTTAAATATGTTCTCTTGTGATATTAGGGGCAACAAAATAAGCTCAAGGTATTACTATAATATTTTGTCATTTACTTTAAAATGTTTTTTTCAACAGAATTATGATTTAAATGATGACACAGTGCTAAATGAGATAAAATTAGCAGATGCTAATCAGTACCAGTTGCCTGACTTATGTGCAGAAGAACTTGCTGTTATCCTTGGAGTTTGGTAAGTTTATTGGTATGTTCGTTCCTTTTGTAAAATCTCCCTTGAATCTTGTGAAGTGTTAAAAAATAAAATCTCAGTGAAATAGGCCTTTTTAAAAATCAAGACTAGAGCATATACTAAGCTATAGTCTTGATAAAATCTTTCCTTCCAGAGCAGGGGGACAGCTGCAGGGAGTTCCAGCACTTCTGTTTTTAGGACTTGAGTACTGACATACACGTATGTACAAGCATGTGTGTATCTTTCACTACATCACCTTACTTTAATGGATGGCCTCACAGCTATACTTGCACTAATTTATTATTAATGTATCTACCTAATGTGATGGATTAGTTTTTCTTAACATAATTGTATTTTCCTGTACTTGAGTGGTTCAAATTTTGGATAAAAATCAGTAAAAACAGAATTATAGTGATTGTAAAACCTGGGAATTTTTCAGTAAAAGTGAGTAAAAACTGAAAATGAAGGGCCTTGAGCATATAAAGTGCTGAATGAGAATTTCACAACAGAGTAGATAAAAGGGGACACAACCTGTGTGTGGATATCTCTCACAGTTTAGAAAATTAATAAATGTCCAATGATATCAGCAATGCTACATGAAGCACTATATCACTGTGACCCTGTGAAAGCCTCTCTCTCTGTGCCTTAGTTTACCCATCCATAGAATGGATACATAACTGTGATTATCTACCACATAGTGATGAGCCTTTGTTAATGTTTGTAGCACTCGTCTAGAATTTACACTGAAGGACAGTATAGAGCATGAAATTAGTAATGAATGATATTTAACTTTGAAAATTACTAAATTGAACTGACTGGGAAGGGACTTATACATAATTCTATGTGTGTACAATGCCTACTTCACACATGGGCACATAAATAGTGATTATAAATAAATATACAAACAACAACCAATTAAAATATAAATGCTGCTAATGTGATCTTAAGATCATACAGTCCAGGAGGGAAGGATGAATTGTACTTGATAACATTTGTTCTTCCCCTTGTTCAATACATTGACTTGTCAAAAACATGCATTTACTATTGTAGCAAAAGTAGTAAAGAGAGTCAACCAATAAATAAATCGAAATAATGATTTGAGATGAGAGCCTACAGATACAAGAGCCACTGCCAATACACTTATATTCACTGCTCACATAATTCTCCCCCTGGAGAGAAGATGAAACAACAAACTACAGTAACTCCTCACTTAAAGTCATCCTGGTTAACGTTGTTTCCTTGCTGATCAATTAGAGAACATGCTCGTTTAAAGTTGCGCAATGCTCCCTTATAATGTTGTTTGGCAGCCGCCTGCTTTGTCCACTGCTTGCAGAAAGAGCAGCCCATTGGAGCTAGCTGGTGGGGGCTTGGAACCAGGGTGCAGCAGCCCAATATCAGCTCCCCGCTCCCCTAAGTTCCCTGTGCAGCAGCCGCCCAGCAGGATATCAATTGCCGGCAATTTAGCTGTCCCTCCCCATGCCGTGTGCTGTTCCTGCTCTCTGCCTTGGAGCTGCTCCTGGGAGCCTCCTGCTTGATGTGCGGGGGAGGGGGGCAGGAGAAGAGGGTGGCTAATGTCAGGGTGTCCCCCTCCCCCCTGCTCCTGCCCCCCGCTTACCCCATCTCCATAGAGCGGGGTGGGGGACATGACAGGGCTCAGGACGGAGGGAGCTTGCAGGAAGCAGCTGCTGTCTTAACTTGCTGATCTACATAAAAAGGCAATGTACTTAGAGTGGGATCAGCATACCTAAAGGGGCAATGCGCATCTCTCTCTTTCTCTCACACACTGGGTGTGTGTCTCTGTCTGCCTTGCTGTCTCCCTTCCCTCCATTTGTGCTGCCTTGTAGAGTGTGAGGCTACATTAACAACGTGTTAACCCTTGAGGGCTCAGCCGAGTGCTAGATCATTTAGCAGTAAGGCATTCCCTGGGAAATATCCCACCCTCTTCCACTCTCTGACTTCACCACCTCAAGCAAGCTTCACAATCATCTAGGGTTACCATATATAACAAATAAAAAAAGAGGACCCTCCACGGGGCCCTGGCCCTGCCCATTTCCCACCCCAGCCCCGCCCCAACTCCGCCCCAACCCCGCCCTAACTCCGCTCCCTCCCACTCCCAGCCACGCGAAAAGGGCTGCCCGAGCGCTACCGGCTTCACAGTTTGCCGGGCAGCCCCCAGACCCTGCGCCCCCGGCCGGCGCTTCCCCAGCGCAGCTGGAGCCTGGGAGGGGAAGCGCCCAGCCGGGGGCGCAGGGTCTGGAGGCTGCCCGGCAAACCGTGAAGCCGGTAGCGCTCGGGCTTCGGGCAGCCCCCATGCCTCCGGACCCTGCGCCCCCGGCCGGGCACTTCCCCTCCCGGGCTCCGGCGGCGCAGGGTCCGGAGGCATGGGGGCTGCCCGAAGCCCGTAGCACTCGACTCTTAAACAGAGCCGAAGAGTCAGGGGAGGAGCAGAGCCGCCGCGGCCGGAGGCTCTGCTCCTCCCCTGACTCTTCGGCTCTGTTTAAGAGCCGAGCTGCCCGAGCGCTACCGGCTTCGGGCAGCCCCCATGCCTCTGGACCCTGCGCCGCCGGAGCCCGGGAGGGGAAGTGCCCGGCCGGCATTTTCCCGGACATGTTCGGCCTTTTGGCAATTCCCCCCGGACGGGGGCTTGATTGCCGAAAAGCCGGACATGTCCGGGAAAAACCGGATGTATGGTAACCCTACAATCATCATTGCTGTGTACAGTATTAAATTGTTTGTTTAAAACTTATACTGTGTGTGTGTGTGTGTGTGTGTGTTTATATATATATAAATAGTCTTTCGTCTGGTGAAAAAAATTTCCCTGGAACCTAACCCAACCCCCCCCCCCCCATTTACATTAATTCTTATGGGGAAATTGGATTAGCTTAACATCGTTTCGCTTAAAGTCACATTTTTCAGGAACATAATTCCAACATTAAGCGAGGAGTTACTGTACACTGACTGTAGTTAGTCATATTGCTAGTGTGTTACTGAACAATGCTTTGACACTAAGGTGATGGTGTGATGTATAGAAAAGATTACCTCGGTACTGAGTTGATGGCAAGTAACTTGATAGTTAACAGCAGACTCTCCAGACGTGTTGAAAGGAAGGATTCTCTAAACTTAAGTGAGCTTCCTTTTGTGTTGCAAAGCATGTACCTGCCCAACTCCAGGGTGAACCCACAGGCTTTGACTTTCAGCTCCTGTGTGGTTTTGATTGTTGGTGGACGAGTGATGCTTTTGAGTGACTGCCCTTGGCACATTGTCATGATAAAGGATATAATATGTTACGGGAGGAGTTAATAGAGTAATTTCCTAGCTCAAGGCTCAAGATTCCTTAGTTTGGCGCCCCAAAGAATCTGCAGTTTTCATTAGCTTTCAGTTTCCAAATCATTTCTGAAATGATGCAGACCTTGCTTTGTTCCGGTCTGTTCTTGTAATTAGTGTTCAATACCACTTAAATGGCATACATTGCTGGCTCCCATTCTTAGCAATGAATTTTTTTCTGAATGTAAATAAGACTTTGGGTTATGGAAATCCCATTGAAATCGATGGGAGCTTTGCCATGGCTAAGAGAAATTCAGGATCTGGTCCCATGTCTGCAGCAATACTTGGGGACATCAGTGCAAGTTAGATATTATTTCAGCTATTCAGGAAGTATTTAACTACAAATACATAGGATGCAATTGAATTCACAGAACACAGAATGTGTCCTCCTGCAAAAATTCTTAGATTCAAACTGGTTAAAATGCTTAAGTAATGAAACAAAATACTATTGCAAATGTTTTCCCTCTAATAAAATTTTGAGAGCATATTAAATGTTTTTAAGTCTTAATACCTCATAGCAGATGTCTGCATAACAATCCAAGAAACACCTCATGCAGTATATTTGAGCCAATATGGAATTAATGTGTTTAAACTCAAACTGATTCATTTTTTTACCTTATGGTACAGTGACTCCTCACTTAACATTGTAGTTATGTTCCTGAAAAATGCGACTTTAAGTGAAACTATGTTAAGCGAATCGAATTTCCCCATAAGAATGAATGTAAATGAGGGGGTTAGGTTCCAGGGAATTTTTTTTCACCAGACAAAAGACATATATATACACATACACATACACATACACATACACATACACACACAGTTTTAAACAAATGATTTAATACTGGTACACAGTGATGATGATTGTGAAGTTTCGTTGAAGTGGAGGAGTCAGAGGGTGAGATATTTTCCAGGGAATGCCTTACTGCTAAATGATGAACTAGCAATTGGCTGAACCCTCAAGGGTTACTCTCACACTCTACAAGGCAGAAGGAATGGAGGGTGGGGAGACAGCATCGCAGACAAAGACACCCACCTGTGTGTGTGACAGAGAGATGCACATTTCCCCTTTAAGTACACTGCCTTGTTAATTAGATCAGCTTGCTGAGACCGCAGCTGCTGCCAGCTCCCTCCATCCTGAGCCCTGTCTTGTTTCCCCCCTTCTCTATGGAAGATGGGGTAAGCGGGGTGCAGGAGCAGGGGGGAGGGGGACAGCCTGACATTAGCCCTTCTCTTCCTCCCCTCCCCCCCGCACAGCAAGCAGGAGTCTCGGGGAGCAGCTCCAAGGCAGAGGGCAGGAGCAGCACATGGCAGTGGGGGGAGGGACAGCTGCAATTGCTAGCCTGCGGGGCAGCTGCTGCACAGGGAACTTAGGGGAGCGGGGAGCTGATAGGGGGGCTGCCGGTCCACCTTGGTTCAAAGCCCCCAGCAGCTAGCTGCAACGGGCTGCTCTTCCTGCAAGCAGTGGACAAAGCAGGCGGCTGCCAAACGACGTTAGAAGGGAGCATTGCACAACTTTAAACGAGCATGTTCCCTAATTGATCAGTAACGAAACAACGTTAACCGGGACGACTTTAAGTGAGGAGTTACTGTACTCTTACACCAGTATGGCGGGGGGAGGAAGGAGAGAAACCCTTTGATAGTAGTTTGGTGTAGCATATTTAATTTTCCCTTTATATATGACATGTTACTATGTGCATTGTCTCCAACCAGTTTTCTGTGGCTTCTTTTGTCTTTGCTATGGCACCTTTCATTTTAAATTTGTTGATTTTTAGTTATCTTTTCAATCAGTCTACATTTGGGTGACTACAGTATTTGGTAGTTTTTAAAATGCCCAACTGTGGCTTGGTCTGCCTCAGCGTGGACATGCTTTTTCTCCTCTACATCACTTTCTTTGACGCTAAAGATAACTACTTTAAAGCCTCTCTCCTCTGCTTATTCAGTTTGATTCCAACTTCAGTCATCACAGTGCACAGGGTGGTGATCAGAATAGTGTCTAGCCACCTCTTTCTTCTCGCATTCGTTTTCCAAAAAAAAATGCATAATGTCCAGAGAAGCTTTAATCTAAGGAAAAATAACTTAATATATGCCCCTGGTGGTATTGAAACAACTGCTGAATTGGGCAGTGAAAGGCAAACCCACTTTGCTTAGCTCACACAAAGGTGGCAAGCACTGCAGCTCCTAGCCTTCGTGGTATCCAGTGGCCCTGCCTGTATGAGAGACCTCTCCAGGCCTCCGTTCTGTCAATATGGGTTCAGTGTCCCTATGCAATCAGATTACCTCACCAGAGCAGTAACCCAGTCCCTGAGGTGGTGCAACAAATACAGAAACCTGATTAAGGGAAAACGTCTAATGGTCAAAATCATGACACATCCCTCCGTCTTTTTGTCTGGGAAATTAGTCCTCCCTGGAATGCAGAAGAAGCATCAATTTGCTGGAACTGTGGGCAGTTGGCAATGTTATGAGACACTTAGTGACCTGCATGATTGCCACTTCTTTCATGATGTAGACCAACAATTGCACCACTGTAGCTTATGTAAACAAGTAGGATGGGACTTGCTGCTGAGAAAAGAAGCTCTCTAAATTCTCCTTTGGGTCGAAAAATGCAGAAACTGACAATCTCGGTCTTCTAAGGGAAAACTCAAAATTTGGGCTGATTGACTGAGACACCCAAACTTGTCCATAGGAGAGCAGGAACTGGACAACAAAGTATTTTAGCTATTCTCCCTGGGATGGTGGATACCACTAGATTGATTTAACTACATTGAATGGGTAATAAATAGTTGGACCTCTTCTGTTCCAGATTTTGGGAGAAAAAGACCGATAACTTGTCATTCAGTTAATCAGACTATCAACTATGTCTTTCTCCGACAAAGCTCTTGTGGCCAGGAAAATTGTAGAGGACAAAGTCATCATCCTACTGATAATGCTGAATTGGACTTTCAGATCCTGGTTGTCACAACTGATGGAAATGTCACTTTGTCCCCCATGAGTATTACCCCACATTGAAGACCACTGATGCAGGAGCTGATCTGTTGTCCATATCAGGGCAGGTTGGAAGTTGTGACCTGTATCTTATAGAGAATACATCCTCGGAAACTTGGTTTCTCTAATCTATTGGTTGATGTCCTCCTTCAGTCCAGGCACGATTCCACATTCAAAACTTATTTGGCAGGTTCTCATCTCCTGCAGATGGGTCTCAATTTAAATCAGCATCTAATAAATCTGTCTCCACTTTCATTTTGATGGATTCATTTGAAGAGTTGAACATTTGTATATTAAGTTTCCATGTGGGTGCATGTTAGAAACTTTCTGTTTCCACATGGAAAAAGTTTTGCATTACAAACTCACGTTTCTGTACTGATTAAAGCAGTGGGAAAGCTTCATCCTCTTATAATATACTAACATCAACTGGAAGCTGAATTTTGGTTCTATGATAATTGAAAGGGCATCTCTCTGAGCACATGGCTACTACATTGTTTTTCTTACCCACAAAAAGCCACTTTAATGGGTATTGCAAGAAGAATCAATTACTTGATTATCTTGTCAGTCAAGAGAGTCTCTTCAGCAGTTCTTTTCTAGACCAAGTGGTACTTCAAACAGCTGATTTTTTACCTAGAATTGTTTCTCCCTACCCTTTAAATGAAGGCCTTACTCCTTATTCTTTCTTTGTTCAGCCCCAATTCTTCTAATTCCTAAAGAAGTTTAAATGGCAGCACCTAGTTGTCTGTAGAGCTTTTAAACTCTTTTTGGACAAGACAGAGTCTTTCAGGAAAACACAGTGCTTTCTCTGTCTGATACTGGGTGGAAAAAAAGACTTTAAGCCTCTAGTCTAAAGCAACCATAATCTGGCAGCAATAGTTGAATTGTGTAGGAAAGCTGGTAAAACTCCTCCGCCTGGTTCGAGACCTTATTTGACAAAATCTATTTCCACTTCTTGGGCAGAGAGAAATAGAAGCTTTTAATAAGGAAATTTGCAAAGCAGCAACAGGGACATCTTGTCACTCCTTCAAAGAGGATTACGTGATGTATATATCTCCTTACCTCAGATGCAGCCTTCACTTGTTGGGTCCTGCAGTCTACCTTTTTTTCTTTGATGCCTATGTTTCAGATGCTCTCTTCCTCCCTTCCCTTTTCTGGATTCTGGACTGCTGATAGTGTTTTCCAGACTATTGTGGTGCCTGTGTATGATAATACAAGTTTGTCCTTACATGTAAATTTGTTCTTCTGTAAGTCTGGGTATTACCAGACTTACAGTTAGAATTTTAAGCATGGGAAGTTATCTAATGGGGCTGCGTATGTTTATTTTATATATAGGGTGCTAAAAATTCTGATTCCGTGATGCCTGTTGTAAAAAGACAAACCCATAGGTCAGGTCAACATTTTCTTAATGACCAAGACTGCCAAGGGGAGGCATAGCAGGCGGACTGGTGGATAATCTGGCAATAAGAATCCCCTACCCTAGTGCCATCACCACCTTCCGCAGGAGCCAGTATTGCACCCAGACCCACATGCCTTAGATTGTCTGGCTTGATTCAAGACAGGCCACTTCTAAAGAATACCGGCATCTCTGGTAGGGTTTCCAAGCCAATGTTGCACCCATGAAAAAGAGAACCTCTTTTACTTTCTAATTTAATACTTTTTCAGGTAACTTAAAAATCATGAGGGTCATGGAAATATTTATCAATCCGTATCTATAGTGATATATAAAAGACACCTCTTGTAATGAAGTTTCTCTATTTATAAGCCAACACCACATCCCATAGAAACTGCACTGTTGAAACACACAATGCCAGTATCTATGCTTGAAAAATTTATAAGATAACAAAATAATCAGAGGTTAATACAAAAAGGAGGGAACTTCATAGATATTATGGGGTAGCACACTAATAAGCCCAGTACGCTGCCCCTTCCACTTGGCACACTGGCTGGTATGTTAGGGTTTCCACCAATGAGCTTCTCCTTAAGGGTCCGTTACTATTGTATTAATTGAACTAAGCTTATAAGTGTCTGATAATTTTGGAGTGCTCACCCAACTCCAACACAGAAATGCTGGAAGGGAAGGGGATTCTTTCTTTCTCCCAGATCTCCTAGTGGTCTGATCTCCTGGATTTTTACTGCTGCTATAGCATCATTAGTGAAATTGACCCTTTTTTGAATGTTGTATTCTATTGCTCCTGTTGGGGAAGCCCTATTTGCAAGAATGGCAGATGCAGGCTAGGACCTTCACTGCTTTGTGTGTTCTGTGTGGGGAAATGGCAGAAGAAGAGAAAGAGAGGCGATAAATAATTGATTTCTTCTTTCACCGTTCCCTCCCTCATAGTTTCTTCAGTAACAGGGGAGGATTTGCAGGCATTGTAGAATGAAATTTCCAAAAAGAGTCTGTTTCACCTCACCTAATGTGCATATCAAACAAGGTGATTTGTGAGAGTTAAACTCTGTTGTTTGAGAAGAACTGTGGGCTGAAGGCGTACTGTATCCTTGCAAGCCTGTGCTCATCAGATTTCCAATTTATTGCTGGTGACTAGGAAAGTACTTTCTCTTCCAAGCTGTGGAGTACTATGTGTAACCCACACACCTTCAGGGTGTGGGGTTCTGTCCCATCTAGTAGCACCGAGACCACTTAGAGAAGGGGTCTCAAACTCAATTTACCTTAGGGCAAGTGCCAGTCCTCAAATCATCCCAGCAAGCCAATAATGTCACTGAAGATGGTGTTCAGAAAAGATAACATGTATTTTTTATTTTGAATTTCTTAGAAATAATAAAACTGTCATACAACTTTATACAATTCTTCGCCTGCCAGAGAGTTTTTCATGTTTGCCAGACACCTGGCAACGCTTCAGTTCTGTCAGTTTGTTGATGATTGGCTCCAGTGACTGAGCAGTTGAAACCTTCAGGATTGCAGCAAGGTGTACATCAGACAGTTGTGTTTGGCATTTTGACTTATTTATATTTGTGGGGAAAAATGACGCTGCCTCCATGGCTGACTCTGCCCGGCGACTAGTGATGGTATCTCTGTCCCTCTCCTGCAGCCAATGGGAGCTGCAGGGGGCGGCGCCTGTAACAGACAGACCCAGGGGGGTGGCTGCATGCATCTCTCCTCTGTGGGCCGCAGTGGGATGGTTCTCGGGCCGCAGATGGCCCGCGGGCTGGGACTTTGAGACCCCTGACTTAGAGAGAGATTAATGAGTTTGCTCTACAGCCTTAGCTAAAAGCCTACTGACTGTTAGCTAAGGCTGTAGAGCGGACTCATAATATCTCTCTTTCAGTGGTCTCGGTGCCACTAGATGGGACAGAACACCACACCCAGAAGATGTGTGGGTTACATACTTCCCCTAGCTGAGGAAGCGCGTCCCGAGCTTCAGAGACTTCCCAGTTGAAATCCTGGACGAGCCCCCACTTGTAATGCTGACAGACCCCGGTCGGCAGCGGGCAGGATCAAACCTGGGATTTCAGTGCATGAGCCTCTACCACGTGAGCTAAAAGCCAACTGCCTGTTAGCTCAGGCTGTAGAGCAGACTCATTTTCTCTCTCTCTCTAAGTGGTCTCAGTGCCACTAGATGGGACAGAACACCACACCCAGAAGGTGTGTGGGTTACATGTGCACAAGTGACTTTGGAAGTCCAAACCTTGTACTAGTTATTTTAGTATAAGGCTATGTCTACACTGCACAGTTTCTGAAAGGTATGCAGTGTAGCCGCTCTTTGTTGGCAGGAGAGATCTCCCAATGAGGTGCGGTAGCTTTGTTGTTGGGAGCGCATCTACTGCCGACACAGCGCTATCCACACCAGTGCTTTTCGTTGGTAAAACTTTTGTTGGTCATGGGGGGTGACACCCTCAAGTGACAAAAGTTTTAGCAACAAAAGTGCAGTGTAGACATAGCTGAAGAGTAAAAGTCATGCAATAAAATTTCTGTTTATAGGTGGGCAGTGTTTAAAGGTGGTGAAGAGCACGAATACATATTTGTTGGCAATATGACCCAACTTTAAATACAGCTCATAAGTATACATTTTTGAGAACAAGCCAGTTAGAAAGTGGTGCCAGACATTAAAATGATCTTGCCATGGTCAGTTTGTAATATATTTTTTTAAATTCTAAAATACATTGCTGTACACCAGTAACCACAGCTGTGTTAAGAGAGTCCATTCAGGAAATCATCTTCTTGCCATTCAGAACTACTTACATAATGAATCTCAATGGTCATGAATTGTTCATGAATCTGAAGTGTCTATCATAGAAATTATAGCTCTGCAAGACTAAATGAATCATCTTGTCCATCTCCCTGCAATTGCAGATTTCTGTTTAAACATATATTCTCTGTTGTTTAATTTGGCTTCAAATGACTTGAGCAATGAAGCTTCCACTACTTACCTGGGAACATTTTCCTGCAGCATTATATACCCCATTCTAAGGGTATTTTTTCCTGGTATCTGCATAATTTTATTAATTTTGTCCTCTTATTTCTACTTCTACTTCATTGGACCACCCTTGATGCCTGGTCTCTGTTGTTTGTATTGCACATCTACTGAGACACTATTATAGCCCCTCTTAATTGTTTGGCCAAGATGTACAGACAGAGGAGTATTTATCAATTACAGCAATCCCTTCATCCTTTTGGTTGGTTTCTTTTTGAGTGCCCTGCAAGATAGGACACTTTCTTGTATTCCTTTTTTTAGCCTGTTATTCACTGCAGTCATTCTTTATGAATTGCAGGTTGCTTTTTATTCTTTAAAAAGTACATTTGTCATGCAAATACATTTTCTTGGGATGAAAAGGGAACTGCACATTTGGATTAATAGTTTTTGTACTTTGTGTTGCGTGCAGATGTGGAACCAGGAAGGTTCAATTTTATCAAAATTTGAACTCTTCTGTGCTTGCCCTTATTTTTCTAGATCTGCTGTTAATTCATCTAAAATAATTATGGTTAAGAGACTTTTTCTGATTTTTATCTATTTTTGGGGAGGTTGGGCATATTTTCAGTAGAAATAGAAAATTGACCATCTGCTCCTGTATTCCATACATAAAGTCACAGTCCTATTTGTGACACCATTGTTGGTTGCAGTGGAGATGACTGTAATGTTCCCCTTAACAGCTGATTTCAGGCAAGGGAAGAAGCAGCTGAAGCAGAGAAACTCTTAAGTTATCAAGTTTCTGTTTTCATGAAAACTGCCGTGGTAATTTTTTTTAAAGGAAGGAAAAAACAGACTGTGACACAAAGGCAGAATTGTTTCCAAATACAGTGTTCTCCAAAGGTTTCCATGAAGCATCGGTATCATTTTAAAGAAACAAATACATCTTCAGGTGGTAAGAGGAAAGGGATGTTTGTTATTGAAGTATGGAAGTAGGTTGAATTAAGCCACATACGTGTAATAGCTAATATACAAACGCTTTAATAATTGTTAAAAATATATTGTATTATTCCCTTGGTTACAGTAGTTTTGAGTGTTTTATCTTTAGCTTGAAGACTGGTATCCCTTTACATGCTTTACTAGATAGTTTACACTTCATATTTTAATGTTACTACTTCAACCAAAAAAAAATGAACCAATAAGACAGTAAAATATTGGAAGAGAGATAGCAACTCTTGTAGTAAGAATACTTCACACTTTCTATTATAACCGCTTGCTGCTTGTAACTTTGAGAAACTTTAACTATCCAGACTGAAACTTTTCATGCTTTGTCTTTGCCTCATATTGACGTTATTTGAAAAGTTTCAGTAAAAGTGTATGAACTTGCTTCAAAGAAGGGAGCCAAATAGAGTTGGCCATGTCTGTACAAGCAGCAGGATAGGCTAGCTGCCCCAAGGATGTACACATCCGAGCCTCAAGGCATGTACTTGGAGCCGATAGCCCCTCACGTTGCTGTAGCTACACTCTATTTTTAGTGTGCTAGCTTGATGAGAGCTGGTGTGAGTATATTTCCTTGACCTAGGAATTACCACCAGCTCCAAACGTAGACATATCCAACATTACTTTTTTTTCTGTCTTGCTCACTTAGACTGTAAACTCTTTGAGGCAGAGGAAATGAGTATCTGTTTGTCCAGCACCTAGAATGATGAGGCGTTTAGGCACTATTGGAATACAAATAAAAATGATTGTATTTCTCATCCTCCTTTTTCCCTACTGTGACCTCTCTGAGCCCCCATCATCTTTTTAATCTGTCACTGAGTTCTTGAGTCAAATGTAGAGCTAGATAAAGTTCCTTGGACAAGGTATCTCTTTCCTTTGTTCTGCAAAACCTATGGTATGCTTCTCAGGTGCTGTATACATATTATATTTGTTACTCCGGAGGTATTCAATAATTTTTTTTAAATGGGATTATTAAAATCCCATGATCCATGAAAATTCCTTCCCAACTCAGAATTAGGTAGTTTTGGTGGATTAGGAGGATGTTCAGTGTGGTGAGAGCAAAGAAAACAAAATGTAGATATTAGGTACAATACTATATAAAATTTTCAAGTTAAACTTTCTCTATAGATAGACCTCAATGAGGGAGTACATTCTGTATTGAAATTATGTTCTGCTGTGATATTAAGGAAACATAAGGTTGAAAAATATAAATGGACAAAATTCGGGAAACGAAAATGTTCTGATTAATATGCAACTTTAACTGTGTCCATTGTGCTTATGAATGGTGACAATCTCTAACTACATAGTTGCATATTATATCTATAATGTAACTGTACAATATATGCACAAAGTATAATTATTATTAAAGTTGGAGGATAATTAGATTTGAGACACAAAATTTCTCCCATTTGAAGGGTATAGAATTAAAGAGCATAATCACTTTTCATGTTCCATGGCTCCCATGAGAATCTTTGCAACTTTACCTGAAGAACATTACCACTGTATTCTTTATATTTTGCAATGTCAGATACTTGGAAAAAGCAATTATAAAGTTTCAATGGTGATCATTATTTGTTTATAGTGTGATTTAGGCCTTAATATAATTTAGTGTTTCACATGGGGCTGGAATTATAACCCTGTTGTCCCCTTTTGTACCATTTGATGGACTTCATATATCACTTGTAGTCCATTATGGGATTTGGTGAGCTATTTTGATTTGTTTGTGTAAGAAATATCCAATTATTTGCAGTTGTGTACCCATTTCCTTTTTTGGCTTTACAGATACATCCTACTGTGATTAATATCCTTGCCATCTCTCATCTTCTGCTCTTTTTGGCTTTTCCCTTGTGTTTGCTCACTACAGCCTGCTGGCAGCTTACTGGGAGAGGAGCCCTCTGTCAGTGCTCCTTGACAGATTGAAAGGAGGTTGCACGTTCCAGAAATTTTACCTTTTAGTACTTCTCCTTAAAGGTTATGGAGTTTTTTCTCTTTGGAGAAGATTGTGTCCAATTACCCACTGATCAGTAATCCTAACATAAACAAGTTTCTGGAAAGACAGAAAATGGATTTAAAATACTGGCTTAATGTATCTCAATTTACACTGCTTATAATCTTAAACTAGATAAGGTATCTCGGCTTGTTTACAGAGAGAGAGTGGATAAAAAAGAAAACTAAACGCATAACATCCCTTGAAACTAATCCCTTTCTCTGACCACTGTGCTTCTCTTTCTGTGTCCCCCTTAACACGCTTATTAAATCCTTCCTCTAGTTGTCCCAGTTTTCTGAAGGCAAAGAGCTATAATAGAAGTTCATAAAACAGTTTTGCTCTCCACCCTCTAGAAGATGGCACTAAGGAAGAGAAAACAATGATTTAATGCCACTTTGAAGGGCCTTTAACAACCTATCTTGGGTACCATCTTTCGAAAACCTCCTTGACAGGATGTAGCATACCCAAATGTTTGTGGGTTTTGTTTGTTTGTTTGTTTTTTGTTTTCAATTACCTGTGACTTATGGACAAAGGCCCAAACCCTCTGTTGCACACACATCATAAAACATTTTTTATTCATAACATTGTTTTCTAAAAGATGTTTTTAGCTTTTTGCAAATTTGAGCAGCATGCTTTATATATAAAGATTGTATTGATTGAACTGAAATTATTTTGTGTATACTCAAAATAATTCTTGTTTTACAGCATAGATTTCCAAAAGAACAACCCAATACACAAGCTAACTGAAGAGGAGCTTTTAGCATTTACATCGGTAAGTAACTTATCTCTGTTTTTTACTATATTTATATCTTCCTTCGACTTCTTTAAGTGAAGTACTAAGCTGTGACCCATCAACTATTTTGGTGAAATTGTTTATGAATAAGATCTAATCTGGTTTTGGTCTGTTGCTTCCATAATTATGAAAAAGCACATTCTGTCTGTCTGTCTGTCTCTCTCTCTCTCTCTCTCTCTCAAATCAATGCTGAAATTCAGCCTTGTTTGCTTCACCAGCTCTGCACTATAACGTTTACATTTAAAAAACCCCAAATACTATTTTCATTTCAATGTCTTTTACAAACATTTAATGAGAGAATTTCTGACTATTTTAGATTCTGATTCCCTATTGGGAGTTGAAATGTAATGGTACAGGTCAGGCCCTTACAACAAATTCTTCACACTGATTTAGTGCTGAAAGTACTTCTCTACCTTGTAGCATCTAATTCTCAAGAGTCTTTTGTAAATTAAATAGAATAGTGCAGTCAGAAACAGTATTCTGATCCTTGCAAAGCCTTAAACACAGGAGCATACATATTCTTTTTTGGGAGTCAACTGAACTGAAGTCATTGAAAGCTAAATGTGTATAGTTTACACATTTCTTTAGCATGGTTTCTATCTGTTATATTTGACTTATTCTGAAAGTGAAGGATTTTGTAGTGTGCTTTAGGAGTGGCCCACTAAATCCAGGTTTTAGCATTAATACTCTATGAACTCGTTCTGTGTTCCATTGTCAAGGTTCATCAACATTTCTAAGTCTGTCATGAAGAACAGAAATTTGTGGTGGGTGGGGAGACTTTATTGAAATATTCAGAATTATAATAGTATTGTGAAAATTTATTAATCAATAGTTGTCCAGTAGTTCAAGAATAAGTGCGTCAGTGAGTGGCCTAAATGCCTGTTAATTGAAGCATTGTTGTTGGAGAAAGAGGAAAAAAAATCAAAGGAGGATTATATGGAACTTGCTAACCAATGTGGGAGTGTTAACAGATCTGAATTGGGAGTGGCAGAAGCTGACCGGTCTGTAGTTCCCCGGATTCTCCTTCTTCCCTTTTTTAAAGATGGGTACTATATTTGCCTTTTTCCAATTGTCCTGGACCTCCTTCGATTGCCACAAGTTTTCAAAGATAATTGCCAATGACTCTGCAATCACATCAGCCAACTCCCTCAGCACCCTCGGATGCATTAATTCCAGACCCATGGACTTGTGCATGTCCAGCTTTTCTAAATAGTCCGTAACCTGTTATTTCACCACTGAGGACTGCTCACCTCCTGTGCTGCCCAGTGCAGCCGTCGGGAGCTGACCTTGTCTGTGAAGACGGAGGCAAAAAAAGCATTGAGTACTTCAGCTTTTTGCACATCATCTGTCACTAGGTTGCCTCCCCCATTCAGTAAGGGTCCCACATTTTCCCTGACCACCTTCTTATTGCTAACATACCTGTAGAAACGCTTCTTGTTACCCTTCATATCCCTTGCTAGCTGCAACTCCAGTTATGCTTTGACCTTCCTGATTACACCGCTGCATGCTCAAACAATATTTTTATACTTCTCCCTAGTCATCTGTCCAAGTTTCCACTTCTTGTAAGCTTCCTTTTTGTGTTTAAGCTCACCGAAGATTTCTCTGTTAAGCCAAGCTGGTCGCCTGCCATATTTACTATCCTTTCTGCACATCGGGATGGTTTGTTCCTGTACCCTCAATAAGTCTTCTTTAAAATACAGCCAGCTCTCCTGGACTCCTTTCCTCCTCATATTAGCCTTCCAGGGGATCCTGCCCATTAGTTCCCTGAGGGAGTCAAAGTCTGCTTTTCTGAAGTCCAGGGTCCGTATTCTACTGCTCTCCTTTCTTCCTTTTGTCAGGATCCTGAAATCAACCATTTCATGGTCACTGCTGCCAAGGTTGCCACACACTTCTACTTCCCTTACCAATTCTTCCCTGCTTGTGAGCAGCAGGTCAAGAGGAGCGTGGCCTCTAGTTGGTTCCTCCAGCACTTGCATCAGGAAGTTGTCCCCAACGCTCTCCAAAAACTTCATGGATTGTCTGTGCACCGCTGTATTGCTCTCCCAGCAGATGTCAGGGTGATTGAAGTCCTCCATGAGAACCAGGGCCTGTGATCTGGAAACTTCTGTTAGTTGACCAAAGAAAGCCTCGTCTACCTCATCCTCCTGGTCTGGTGGTCTATAGCAGATGTCCACCATGACATCACCCTTGTTGATCTCGCCTCTAAACTTAAGCCTGTTCAGAGTCTTTGGGTTTTCTCCATTTTCATACTGGAGCCCTGAGCAATCACACTGCTCTCTTACATACAGTGCAACTCCTGCACCTTTTCTCCCTTTTCTCAGCATGACCACTGTCACTTGAACTAAACTAACTTCAGTGTAGATAACTCAAGTTAATTCTGCAGTGAAGGTTAATCTTATTAGAAGGTAAAAGGACACTGCTAGAAAATAGGTTGGAGGAAACTGACATCCCTGTGAATCAAGAGTTATTCAGGAACACAGCCATAAAGGTGATGGTGATGTCTAGTTACATCTTCTTTTCTGGTCTGATAGGAGCATCTTGCAAGATCAGGGTGGGAAAAGAATTTCTGGGACCCTCCCATCTCACAAGGTCACAGAGCTCCAGCGCTAGCCCAAATGTCTACAATGCAATTTTTATAGCCCTGCAGCCTGAGCCTAAGTCAGCTAATACAGGCCAGTCCCAGTTGTTTTATTGAGGTGTAGACATACCCTGAGTTACTGTAAAGGAGTGTGGTGAAGAGGTCACAACTACTCTCTGGTCACCCCAGACTCGCTCTTTGGGTTGTCTTCCTCCTAGTATAGCTTTAGAGTCTACCACTGTGGTGCTCATATCTGTCCTCAACAGCAGCATGATATTGACATTCTTGATACTGTAGTTTCATTGCTGCCCAAAGATTCTAGATAGCAGCCGTGAAACTGACCAGAATCTTTTAAAATTCCCTCAGTCATGAACAGAGGAGAGGAGATGGAGCTGTCTGCAGACTCAAGAAGACAATGCTGCATCGTTCTGTTCATGTACAGTATGGTTGCAAAGAAAATCTTAAGGCTAATGTTTCTAAGTTTAAACATATTTTTCTCTAAATTCATTAATTCTCTTTTCTATTCTGATTGTGTTTTAATATTCTCCCTCCGCTCCCGTATTTTTTGTCCCTATTTAACGTTTCTTCAAATATTTTTATTCCTTCATTCTGGAATTATCTTGTAAAGCCTCATTCTCTCTTCTCTTCCCTCATACCTTAACTCTTTCTCCATTCCCCTTATTTCACCATTCACCTTTCTCCTTCCCACCTCTTTTTCAAACTCCCCCCCTCTTTAAAAGTATTAATTCAAACCCAAACAGCAGCTGTCAGTGTGTAAACTAAAAAATACTTGTACATCACTGGGCTTAATTTATCTATCACAGCAATGCTAATTTTAAATCATCTGCTAGTACAAGGCTGAAAAGCTTACGTAAACAAATGTGAGTAATTTATATAGTGATTCACTCAGCTTCCTGAACCATTTGCTTACAAGCACCTATACATATTATGTTGTCATATGGAGCTCGGCAAGCCAAGGAGAAAAATTATTTCCAGTGCTGCTGACTTGCTGTATGACCTTCAAAGCAAGTCACTCTGCTTGGTTAGCCATCTGTAAAAGTCTTTCAGTGAAGATACAAAACTTACTTGAATGTTTGTAAAATGCTTTAAGATTCTCAAGGAAAGCATTAAAGAAGTGCAAAAGATTAAAACAGACTCGACGTTAATACAATACTGACATCCATCACCACTTCAAGGCTGGCCAACTGATGTTAAATTTATATCTGTTGCAGAAATATTACTATTGTATTTCATAGGTCTGATTTCTTGTTTCTAGTATAAAGATTGGAAAGGGTTCAGTGTAGTTAACCTTTGTCCTTAATCATTATTAACTGTAAATTTACAGGGCAAAATCCTGGCCCTATTAAAGTCAATGGGAGTTTTGTCACCGTCTTCAGTGAGGTCAGGATTTTACCCTCAGTACTTAATCCTAATCTATTTCCTCAGGTGGCAGGTATCTTTCTAGAACAACACACTATGATTGCAGTGCTGAGGAACAAAAGATACCTGCAATTTGTAATCTGCCATGGATTTTTTAAGATACTCACACAGTCTTACTCTCGAAATTATAGATATTCCAGAAATGTAGCCTGAACCATTAGGTTTAACAATTTAACAAGGTTTAAATCTTGCTGACTTGCATTTTTGGAACTTTTTCATATTAAGATCTGATCATCAGCTGGATACCTGTATTCAGAGAGAGATTTGATACCTCAAACCTAGACCCTTTTCAAGTGCTGCAACCCAGAGCCCTGTGTCCCATCACACAGGTACAAATAGAGCTATAAACCGTGAAGAATTTGATAACTTTAGCCCTTTTATTGGTTTGTGAATTATCCAAGAGCAGACTGATCTTTGCTAGCTTGTTCTTCAGAATTGTTCAAACATCATATGCAAACTTCTCAACCTCTGCACTGTTTGCAAATGATTCACCTACATTTTAACAGGACTGCCCTCACATGTAAGATATGTACTTATAAATGACCAAAGTTTGGACTTACACCTACCTTTTAAACTTTCTCTTCAAGAATATAAATACTTCTGCTCAGGTGTTAAAACAGGAGACATTAAACCGACATAGCATGTGGGCTATGCAGTAAAAGTAAACTGTCTTATGATCGCTCATGTGATATTGCTTAGGAAATCATACTAACTGATATTTGTGAAGTGGCAGAGGCCCATCTTTTGGGTGAATTCTTCATAGAGAGAAAAAAAAATAGAATAGCATTATCATGCCATCTAGTGGCCAACTATTAAAAAATCATGGTGGTTTTTACTTGTACTCCCTTCTCAGTATTAGTGTCCCTACCCTCTGTTTGTCAGAGGGTGGAGATGGATGGCTGGAGTGAGATCACTTGATCATTACCTGTTAGGTTCACTCTCTCTGGGGCACCTGGCATTGGCCACTGTCGATAGACAGGATACTGGGCTGGATGGACCTTTGGTCTGACCCAGTATGGTCATTCTTATGTTCCTAGAATAAAACACTTTGAAGCACTTGCCTAGGACCACATAGTTAACTGCGCACAGTGACCCTAATCCAAATCTTCTTTCCTTCATTTCATCTTTTGAGCCAGTTGATCCATGCCTACTTATTGTAACATCGTAAATCCAAGTAAAAATATGTGTGGCTTGTAACCACACAATCCTAAATCTTGCCTGGAATCAAAAGGCACAAATTAGACTCTAGCCTTCATATTGTGCTTTGTATCAACAAAGGCTCTCTCTTAGGTTTATGCTTTAACCTGAAATTGTATGTAGTTAGGAAAGGATCTTGTGGAAGAATCCCAAGTAAAATCTCTGACCTACCCTGCAGCTGAGAGAATGAGTCCCATCATAACCTGAAGACTAGGCAAGCCAAATTACATCTTCTGACCTTACGTGGGTTTAAAAAAAAAAAAAAAAAAAGATGGGGAGAGTTGGTGCATCAAGGGCTCCTAAAGCATCTATTAATGAAGACGTTTAAAGGGCACTGCATGTGCTTATTTGCTCATCAGTTGTTTTCCTGTAAAGTAATCAGTTGCAATTCTTTTAAGCTAGTTCAAAGCACCTTCTTAAGCATATAAACAATAACTATACAATGAAATTGGGCAAAAAAGCCATATAATAATGCTGCCCTTGGTTCCTCTAGCATTATTTAAACTGCTGTGTGTATGTGTGAGCAGGCATCTTTTCAGCCTACATATGGATTCCTAAATCTGCAGGCTGGTTAGATGGTTGTCATACGTTCATCTGATATCTGCTGAAATGTGTCTTTCCTGGAAAAAGGAATGCCTTTCAAGATATCTTAGGAAACATCAGAAATCTTAAATCACTTTAATAAGGCAGTGGATCATCATGAGACCCCTTTACTGTGGGCACCTTTAATCAGAAGAAGTACTTGTGGCCTGCAGTTCCCTTTTAATGGATGTAGTTAAATCATAGTTAAAATAAAGGTAGTACAGTAGGGGACATTAACAAAATAAGATCACACTAATGGCCTGATTCTGCCAGGTACCCAGCACCTCTTGGAAGGTGCAGAGTGCCCTGAACACTGAGTGAAGTCTATTTGAGTTGAAGATCTCAGTATCTATCAGGTTCAGGTCCTTAATTGAAATTTTGTATCGATGTCGATTGTAGTCCTAAAAATATTGAGAGCTACAGTGGGGACATGAATCATGCTACAAGAAGAATACTGTAGTTGAAAGACATGATTGAACTTGATAGGGAGTTTTGGTATTGCCCTAACAGTACTGATCATTAATTAATAAGTACTGTTAATACTATTGAAGCATTATTTTTGGGTCAAATCCTGTTTGTGTCCATAATCTCATTGACTGTAATGGGCCTACATCTGAGTAGGGCAATCTAGATTTAGTGTATAGATTTTTTTGCTCAAACCCATTAATCGAACATCACATACACAAATATTTTAATAGCTTGTCTTCTTTATAGAGTAATTTATAGCTGAAATTAAAGAATCACATATACATAGTAAATTAACTTTGATTTGAATTACATTTTGGGTGTACGTAGGACTCTTATCTTTGAATTTAATAGCCTTGTGCTGTGCGCAGCTATACAGTAATCTTCAAGATTTTTACAAAAGTACCAGATTGGACACTAAAATTATTAACTCTTTTCTAGTGTAGCCATTTTTGGAGCTATCACATTCTTGTGATTAAATTGTTAACTAGATATCTTCATGTTAAACGTTTTGGCTCCTGTACAAATTATAGTAATCACAAAATGAGTATTTGGATTTAGGTGCGGCTAAAATAGTGATTCCATATTTTTCCTGTGTGTTTAAGGATTTAAGGAAACACTTTTCTTTAAAGGATGATTTTATCTTATTTCTATTGTGATAGCACATGGGGAACCCAAAGAGGAATTAGGGCCCCATTGTGCTAAACATTGCACAATCAAGTAGAGTCCCTGCTCATAGTTAGGCATGTATCGTTTTTTCAGACCTTTTGTGTTGTCTTGTTGAATAGCACATAAAAACCAGTAATTTTCAAAAGGGAAAAAATACAAAGAATGATGACAACAAATGTGCTGTCACCTCTCTTTGGTGCTACTTACACTTCTCTGTCATTATCATCTCTTCAGAATTAGCATTTGTTTCTTAGAGCTTTTATGTAGAAAGTGGAAAATAGATAGGGCAAGAAAACAAAGGGGAAGCTAATTCAGAACCTTGCCAGATACTGATTTTGTATTGTTTGAGTACCCCCAACTCCACAAAGATTTAAAATCCCAAAAAATGTATACCAAGTTACCCTTTCTCTGTTGTCAATGGATTTTCTTAGTTTAAGGCTAAGACATTACAGTTGTAACAGTTATTGGTTTGGTGTGATATTGGGCAGTATTTTTTCCCCTACAAGTTCACAAATATGTAAATAGACCGCCTCATGTTTGTGCCCTTAATATTTGCATTGGCGTAAAATTCATTTTTGTGAATCAACAAAAGTGAGTCCTTAAAAACCAAAATGCCCTTCCTCTGTTAAATTTTTGCTCATTTCATTTGTTTACTCTGAATTTCTTTGATCTGGTTAATGCATTCACTACAGTATGTTTGAGAGGAATGAATGAACAAGATAACTGTACATGAGACTTCAGAATATTTTGAAAATTAGAATTTGTTAAAAATGTAACATTAAAATATCTATTAAATATGGCTTGTGTGTATACAGTGACCTGTAAGGCAGGAAAGTTCTTTACTATTACTGGAATGTAAAGTAGTATTATAGTACTTCTCTTGGTTTCTGTAACAGACTGTAGTTATGGCTTCATTTCGTTAAATTCTAGGTTCTTCTCAGTCTTTGTTGACATAGTCCCCTCCCCAGTTCCATGGATTCTGTTCAGAAATGATGATAAAGACATTTCCGTGGAAAAGGGAGGTGCTGGGGGCAGGGTAGGGCAGGGCTTTGCCACACCAGTTCAGTGCTATGAGATCCTTTAGATCTCAGGCCAGGGGTATGGGTTAGAGCAGCACAGGGAGGAGTGTTCATTCTTTGTACTCCTGGCATTCAATGATCAAAGGACTCTAGCTTCAATAGTGGTACTAGGAACACAATAGTGGGGAGGGAGAGCAAACACAAATGGTGCAGCGGAAACTGTCACTATGTGCTCCCCACCTTTTCTTGATTTCATTCTCTATCCCATCTTGATTTGCCTGTGGAGCGATGAGGAGGAGAAGAGGGGACAAGAAAAGGTGTACTGCATTGGTTCACTATACTTTTAAGATTTCTGTGATTTATGGAGAGTGGAACAGCTTGGTGCCTTTATTATGATGCATAAAATTGGGCAGGGAAGATTGGCTGTTGTCTCCCTTCAGACATTTCCAATCTGCGAGAGATCTTTTTCTTACCATTTAAAGGGAGAACAAATCTTACATAATAGTTATCTGCCTTACTGTTCTGTTCGTGTTGATCTGACTACAAAAGTTGAACATTCAACCTTCTCTTGCCAAGGAAAATATAGGCATAAGTTAGAAAAATCAGATGAAACAGATTGAAAAAACAAGGTATGATTGAGAGGGGACCTGTCCAAACCAAAGGAACCAAAAATGGACCAAATGGTAATGCTAGCCATTCTTCCTGTTCCTTGGTTTTCCACTGTGCTGATCCATAATTCCATAAGACTATTTTTATTATGGAATTTGATCTTGAGGTTGGCCTGATTTTTCAAAGGAGGTGGGCATCCACTGAAGTCAGTAGGATCCAAAGATGCTTAGCCCCTTTTTAAATCAAGCAATACATTTTAGTGCACGTTTTATTAAATGTATATGCATTGACATTTTTCTCCCTTTAATTGTATGCATTTTTTCCCCTTTGTTCTTCTCAACCTCTATATTTCATTTGGGATATTATAGGAGAACTAGGGACTGATCAAGGCACATGACATTTTCAATGTCAAATTATTAGTAATATCTCTGCAAAAGTAACATGGCAATTTGGTTTATAAAAACTGCTTCTATAGCTTAAATAAAAACAGTTCATTTTGTATCTGCTGAGAAAAGGGGTGAAGTATATTTATATTTTTTTTATAACCAGAAAAAATACTGAGATTCTCATTAAGAATGCTCTCCTGTTGGAACTTTTGTGGCTCCATAAAGTCTTTTTCACCTTATCTTCTGAGCAGCATTTTCAAAAATGATAGATTCTGTCAGTTACAAGATTATAACACTGCAAAAACTTTCTCACAGCAGAACTGAACTAGTGCCAACAAATGTAAGAGGGTAAATGATTTCAAGGCCATTCTACTCTCTTTTTTCCTCTTCTCTAAGGGGCACTAGGGAAAGGAGTGAATCACTTTCTAGGAATGTCAAGATCCAAAATTTTACTGCTAATTTAATATATGTATGCTTTCTGGTCCAACTAGCATTGCTGGGAAATCGGATTGCTGCCTCTTGAGTACAGTAGAATCTGAAGCTGCCTCTTCATGCTGATGAATTGTCATGCACAATGGCTCAAATGGTTTCTGGGGTTCTTGTTCACAAAGTTTTTAGTATGTATGTTTATAAGGTATTATGAGTAGGATTAGCAAAGAATTCTTAATGATTTTTGCTGTTACTATTTTCAGTGTGTTTTGTGGTTTCAGGTTAAAAAAATTAGATGCTGTAGTTCATGTGTTGCAGGGGACAAGTTTGCATTCCATTCCAAGACTGAGATTATTAAGTAATGGTCAGTTTGAAGTTGCTTTATTTTATAGAACATCATATTTATACATAACGGACATTTTTTTTTATCTCCTTAAACTCTATTCCCCTCTCTGGTCTGTGTCTTTAGTGAGTCCACCTGACTGGCAGCACTGCTTGCAACACATCTTATAGGAGAGAACTGCTTTTGTAGTGTGGTTTGGGAGCAAGAATCTGAATGGGGGGAGGTTTCAGACACTTTTCCTTCTTTGGATAGTTTGTTTTTTGGTACAGTCTGCAAGGAATTACCCAAGCAACAGACTTCAAAGGTCTCATTAAACAATATTTATTAGGAAAAGAACAAGAAAACCACATTACAATTAAAGAAATGGTTTGGTCGTCTTGTGCTCTGAAAAGTTAAGCAAACTAAATTTGATGACAGTGACTAACAGATTTTCTTCTCTGCTCACTTTTTCCCCTAGCCAACCTGGTTGCTGTGTCCCAGGATTCCTCATCCCACCCCCATCAATTTTTTGGTCAAGTTGTAACTACTATAATTGATTTCAGCTGAAAGGTTTTAGAGTTCATTATAAAAACAGGGTGAAGTTACATCCACATTTCAACAAAGTGCTGTTTGATGTGGTGTATCTACTGGGGGTTGATGAAATAGTCTCTGTTCTCCATACAGTGGTTAGTGTCCCTTCTTTATGCTAACATTCCCCTTACTCTCATTTCCGCCCCATGGCCTAGTTCTGCAGTGGTCCCCCAACTTCCTGGTTCTCAGTCAAGCGTTTCAAAGGTGGTTTTGACCTTCCTTGCTCCATAACTATCCAAGAAAATCCAGAATTCTGATTTGCATGTTAAATTTGTCCTGGTATTAGACTAAATTAGCTCAGTCTGTACTATTTCTGTATATTGGACTTTTAAGCAGAAATTATTTTTTTCCTCCTAATTCCCTCATATCAGTCATTCTATATTGTTAAATAGGAATTATTGACAAGTGCCAGATCCTTTGTCACAGTCCTATAAGACTGGTTATATTTTAAAATTGCAATTAAGTACAATCATTTGGTACTTTTCATTCCGCCTAATCGACCGTGCTATTGGGAAATGTTTTAATACCTTGAATTCATGTATTATCACTAAAGAAATCAATGCTAGAAGAGCATCAATTGGTGATGTCAATTTATTCTACTCATCTACCTGTTTGAAAAAATAAAATTTAATTAGATGAGGATGAACCCAGCTTGAGGCTTCCTTTTAGATGAGAGTTTACAACCTCCTTTCTGTTTTCCAACACAGGAGAGGTGGTTTCTTAATGTAAACACCTAATGTTTTAGTGCAGTTGGAGGTAGAATTGCATGTAAAATTTAATTGGCTCCAGAATTTTAGGTAAGCATCCAAACTTTTGTGCATTCTCCCAATTGGATTGTACTTTTGGGGATTCATCAATTAAGACTCTTGTTCAAAATATTTCAGTCCATAAGCTGCTGGACAGAGAAGGAAGAGGCACAAAGGAGGAAGTTGTTTTTTTTTATTTTTTATATTTTAAGTTTTTTAGTTAATTTAGGGTTTATGGCTTTGATTCTGCGAAGTGTCCAAACATATGCTTAAGGATTTTCTAAAGTGCTTTGCTGAATCAAGTCCTATAAAAACACTGGCTCGAGCCAAGTATAATGTGGGAACACAAACAGTAAAGATTCTGCATTCAGACTTTTAGACTGCTATATTTTCCCCTCTTGTATCTTAGTAGAGAGTATTTTATTGAATAGTGAAAAAAATCCTTTGTAAACATTACTGACTAGAGGTTAAAGCTAAGAATAAACTGAATTAGAATAGCATTTAAATACAGCAGCAGCTACACAAGTATGTTTTATATCCTGAGACTGAATATTGCTTGCTCTGGGAGATTTTATATTTAGGGAAAAGGAAGGAACCGTATATCTGGCAGCTTGTTTTGATTTTATTTTCAAGATCATCTCCGAGATTTGAAACAGTTCAAAGATTTGGAGCGTTAATCACAATCCTGTGGGATATGAAATAGTAGTGGACAGAAAGCAAATATGGCAGTTAAAGTTGTGTGATTAAAGGCCATAATTTACATAGTCCTGCAGTTTATTTCATGGTTATCACTACCATTGCAGTGAGTATATTATGTATTTCTGTCCACACCCTTTTTCTATGGAAATGAAGTCATACCCCAATAGTAAACTGTACATATAATTATGTACATGAATGTAATTCTCTTGCTAGATGTCTAACAGATCTTGGTAATAATAATAATAATAATTAGTGTTATTAAACCGCTTTACCTTGCTGTATTCTGACTTATTTTAAGAGTTAGACACAAGAAAGCTCTGTTCACCCCTAAAATTGTATAAAAATATAGTATGTTAAAATGATTTAATGAGCCTCATTTCTATTTGTTCGAGTAATGCCTAGAGGACCCAACAGAAAATTGTGCCCTTTTGTGCTGGGTGTTATTGCAAATGCATAACAGATAGTCCCTTGCCTCAAAAAGTCTAATCTAAATAGACACGGCAAACAAAAAAGGGGAAAAAAGTATTATCCCCATCTTACCGATGGGGAACCTGAGAAACAGGAAGATTGAGAGATTTGCCTAAGGTAATAGAGGAATTTCTGTGGCAGAGTTGAGAATTGAATCCAGGTTTCCTGAGTCTCAGTCCAGTGCCTCAACCATAAGGTCTTTCTTCCTCTCATCCTTTTTCTTTTGCTTTCAAAGCTGCAGGACCCCGGGGGTAGTGTTTTTAAATACAAATTATCATTTTACGCAAATTATAAGATCTTTACCAGATTATTAAAGAAGAAAAAATAACACACTACAGCTTGAAATTAGTTCATTATAGCCTTTGAATGAACTGCATTTTTATATTCAGCTGAAAGTAACTAGGATTTTCACATGAAACTGGTATTTCTTAACCCAGTTTTCACACAGCATTTTAAATAAAATAGTATTTTATTAATACTTGTATTGTTCTGTAAAATGTCTGGTTTATCAATAGTGTATGTTCAATATCCCCTTGACAAAAATAGCTTGTTTCTACAGTAGTTCAGCATATGTACATTTGCCAGCCTTGCTTTTGTAAAATGGTGCATTGTCACCAAACAGTAATGCCTTCAGCTGATGCTGCATTAGTGTGTTGTGGGAAACCTGATAGTTGCCTAGATCAGGGAGTTATAAGACTATAGTATTGCAAACCCAAGCATGCAAAAACCATGAGTTGGACCCTGCAAAAATCATGTGGTTTTAAAAGTAACATCACATTGTTTCACCTTCCTCCAATTTCTTTTTCACTACTTGCCCACCCCCAGTTCAGGTAAAAATTCAACCATGAATATACCCTTTCTGTTCACTCCATAAAGAGGATTCCACTTGCCATCTCCTCCCAAGGGCGAGGATAACTGCCATTCTCTTCCTCTCTATCCTAGTATTGCCAGCCACATATGTTCCAAAATCATGAGTCAAGTGCCAAGAAATCATGACTTTAAAAGGTTCCTTGATTTGCTTTCTGGTTTTTGAGTTTTAAGTTACACCCAATTCATGTTCTCAAGCTTTTCTCCAAAGACACAAGAGCTAGAACTGTTTGTTTTGTTTTAACAAATGTTGAGAATCTCACCTAATCATAACAGATAGTCCCTTGCCTCAAAAAGCTGAGACTTTAGTTAGCCACCTCCTCCCCACTTTCATCTGCTTGTCATAATTTTTGGTCCTCTTTCCTAACACATCCTCCCCTTGCTGCCCTCAGTCTCTTTTGTTTCTGCTGCCTAGCCCTCACATCGTAATTGAGGAGGCCACCATCTTCACTGAGGGCCACGTGGCTTTAGGCCCATTGGAAAACACTGGAACGTAAATGCCATCTTTGCTGGGCCTGGAGGCAGTCTCCCTTTCACCTGTAAAGATTAAAGGGACTTGCTCTTGCTGGGGACAATCTTTGTCTCATTGATAGTAATGGGAGATGGTGACAATTTTGGGAAAGGGCCAAATTTTGCAAGACTGAAGGTAGAAATCAGAAATTCATGAAAACGCTTAACCCAGATACTGTGATTGTTGTAATAAAATTGTGAATTGGTAACCCACCAAGTGGCAGCTGAGGTGTGTGTGCGTCTTTCACTCAGCAAGTCACATGTATGGGCGAATTTCTAGTGATACAACAAATAGGAGACGGAACATGTGAGACAGTGGTGGACAGAATTCCTCTGGTGAAAGCTGGCTTTCAAAACTGGGTAAGCCAGGTATGCTAAACTCCCAGTAACATCTTGCCTGGAACTGTGGATGCTGCCCTGGTATGCCTTACCAGTCTGGAGAGGTTTTGTTTTTCCCCTGGACTTAACATCACACACCTTAACAGCCTTAATTTTATTATGGCATTGCTTGATAATACATTTAGTGCCAAGCCGGGCATAAGATAGGGTTCTCCCCACTTCCAGACTGTCCCTGTGTGAGGGGCTGCAGGTAGGGAGCCATAGGATCCAAGTCCACCAGTTCTACACTTGCTAGGGACTCCCCCAGGCCAGGGGAATCCACAGCAGGAGTCTTGGGAAGGATTTCATTTCACTGTGTGTTAATCTGGATGGAACAGGGCAGAGACTCTGCCACAAAGTATTGATTATGCTCCCCTGACCTTCTTTAAAATGATGTGTTTTACCCTGAGCATGAAATGGTTGGAAATCACCAACGTACACATATTGTTTCCTACAATGCAGACACTTCGTTGTCTACAACAGTGGTTTTTCGAACTGCGGGTCACGGCCCAGTACGGGGTCGCGGAATGTAAGGCACTGGGTTGCGGCGGCTCTGGTGAGAACCGCCAACTGGGCTGTTAAAAGTCCCATCGGCGGTGCTGCCTGGCTAAGGCAGGCTAGTCCCTACCTGTTCTGATACCGTGCTGCACCCCAGAAGCGGCCAGCAGCAGGTCCGGCTCTGAGGCGGGGGGCCACGGGGCTCCACGTGCTGCCCAAGCACTGGCTCCGCACTCCCATTGGCCAGGGAGCTGAGGGGGCGGTGCTTACGCGCCTCCACCTAGGAGCCAGATCTGCTGCTGGCCACTTCCGTGGTGCAGCGTGGTCCGCAGTGCCAGGACAGGCAGGAAGCCTGCCTTAGCACCCCAGCTGTGCCGCTGACCAGGAGCCACCCAAGGTAAGCCCGTGCCCCAATCACCTGCCCCATCCCTGAGCCCCCCCAAACCCGGAGCCCTTCCTGCACCCCAAACCCCTCATCCCCAGCCCCACCCCAGAGCCTGCACCTCCAGCCCAGAGCCCTGACCCCCTGCCACACCCCAACCCCTTTCCCCATTCCAGAGTCCCGTCCCCCCCACACCCTGAACTCCTCATTCCCAGTCCAACCCTGCAGCCCTCACCCCAACCCCTTGTTGTCAGTGGCTACCGGTGTGGTGCTCTGCTCTTGTTCGATGATAACAGTCGGCTGCATGCATGTTCCCTCTGTGTGCTGCCCCGGCTCTGCGCAGATAGCTGACACAGCAAACCCCGAGAGAACTCCCAAAGACCACAAACTCTAGTAAGGTATGAAGGAACCCGAGCCAGGTTTATTGTCAAATGAAGCACAGTAATAGTTTTCCGTAGATTCTACAAGATATACTACGAATTTGTGTCCCCTGGCAATGGATCGGCTCAGTCAGTGGCTGGACTTTCCACTGCCCCGCAGACTTTCCACTGACCCAGACAAAGATGTGCACTCCGGGACCTACTTTTATACAGTTACAGGACAGATTACTCATCCCTACTGACGTATTGAAGTACAGCCCCTTGACTCATTGGGGGCTGTCTCCCTCTTTGATCATGTCAATTCAAACAAATCTATCCATCATGTTGTCCTTTTGACCCTGTCTTTAATATGCACCTGCCTGTTCCTTGTTATCTCTGTGGAGTGTTCTGATGCTATCTTGGCACAAGTTCCTCTTATTAGCACTTATGTGTGGATGCACCTGCTTCTAGCAACCCTCTTCTCGCCAACTTCTGTGAGTGGGGCCTGCGTCTGGCTCACAGCCCAGCTTTTGCTTAGCAATGCCTGGAAGTACTTTGGTTCAGGCTTCAGGCCTCAGACTGGGCCTCTGACACAAGAGTTTGTTTCAGGGCCTCATCTTACTTCACCCCACATCCCCAGCTCCATTGGGTCGTGGGCATCAACAATTTTCTTCATCTGGGTCACCAGAAAAAAAGTTTGAAAACCACTGGTCTACAACATTTAAAATAAAATCATTCTATATCATGTCCTAAGAAAATCTTGCATTAGTTGCAGGAGTTGAACTATTTAGCAAAACTTAAATTGAACTCAGTTTGTGGATTGTAATACTGAATGAGTTTAGTGTACACAAATTTCAGTTTTTCAATAAAGTTCTCGAGCACTTGCTGCATTTACATCCTTGGCACTGAGTCTGGAATTCCTGATGCTTAACAGTTATGAGACATGCATTATTGTTTAATGTCTAGGGAAATCCTTATCAGTGGTCTCAAAGAGTTAATTTCTTCTAATTTGAATCCAAGTGCCTGATTTATTGCTGTTAAGATTGGACTTTAGGAAATAAATGCAGTGATGTGGTGTGGAAGTCTGCCCTTACGCTATTTCAGGAACAAATCCAAACCCCAAACCTGAAAAAAGACAATGCTACTACAGTCAAGCCTGACTGAAGTGGTTTTCAGCATAACACAGAATAAGTGATATGTTTGGCCAAGTAGAGTATGTCAGTAATATGGCTTGACTCCATTCTAAGTGAAAATAGAAGATATATCTTATGTGGTTTCACCCTTCACTGGTCATTGAAAACAAATTTCTTTAAATAAAACAGTATCCTCTTTCTTTGTGACATTTCCTTGTCTTCAATTTTTTCCTTCTCCTGAAGAAAGTTGATTGTAAGTATCTATGAAGAAAGTTTACTTTAGTGGTGAAATATGTTCCTTAAAACTCTCTATCAAAAAATTCCAGTCAAAGCAATAACACCGAAAATCATCTAGTATCCTTTACAAATATAGGAAGGTTAAATGTATGTAGTTTGTAGTATATTTGGAGAGTGGTGAGCTCTTAAAAGCTGAATAGGTACCATTCTACTTATATCTGTTCTGATAGAATATTCAAATAATGAAAATTTTAACATCAAGAGTGGATTCTGCAATTTGTAGGGATAAAGTATTGGTGTCAACACTTGTTTGATATACCTATAGTATCTTTAGAAAGTGATGAATCCTAGAGTAGTTATTGTAAAAAGTCACACATTTGTGAAAACATTTAGTCACTGAGCCTGATTAAACATTTGTTAGGCACTTTTGAAAATCCCATCCTTAAGTGATTTGGAATTGGATTTGTGCTCCTTTCTAAGCCACTTAGGGCATATGTACATGGCCCTGCAGTTTGGACTACTGGGTCGTGAATAGCAGTACACGACAAAGTGCTGTGATGTAACAGCCCCGTTTGGACTCTGTGGGTGCAAACTAAAGGGTTCCTAGTTCACATTAATATAATCTTGCTTGAAAAGGATTTTACTAATGCAAACTAGGAAACTTTTAGTTAATTCCCACAGCCTCCACATGGTAGTTCAAAGTGCAGGGCAGTGTAGACAAGCCCTTAGTTATCTTTGAAAATTCCACCCTAAATTTAACAGCTAAAGAGTGGACTGCATTATGCATAAATATTGAATCATGCTCTTGGCTGTGTATGCAAGTAATATGTCTGTCCTTGTTACTATTTTTATTCTTCTCCTTTGAGACAAATTAGTCTGAATTTGCTTTCTGGTGTCCCTATGATATTCAAGTCCAAATCAAGACTTTTTATCTTTTGCTGTCCCCCATTAGAAACTCTTCATTGCATCCAATATGTTCATCTCCTGCATACTTTCACTTAGATATTAATTCCATACGTATGCTCTCCACCATGAGGTGCACATCTTATGCACTCTTCCATCCACCTGTCCATCCACTGAGACTGATATTCCTCTAACACTCACTTCCCCTTTAACTTCCTTTCCTCTTATACAATGTGCACTGCAAGAGACACTGTACAGCACTCCCATGTGTGCTTCTATCCCCAGAGAAGGCAGGGTAGACTCCTTTTGCCTGGTCCCCTGCTGAATGAGAAATGGAAGTCCTGCAGCCCATTACTCGCAGCTCACTAAAAAGAAATTGGGACGTCTCATGGTTGGATTTTTTTCTACCCGTGACAGGATGTCAGGTTCCAGTATATGCAGCTAGACCAGACGGGTTTCTTTTGCTCCATAAAGTGTAGACATATTTTGTGTCAATGTGAGACAGGAGATCTTGCAAGAAAAACACGAAAAACAACCAGCTTAAATGCGAAGTCTTGACTAACTTTTCTCCCTCCCTTTATGTGCAAAAATGAGAATTGGAAGGGAATGACAGCTTCTTCTGGCCCAATTCTTTCTCTTCCCCTCATGGATATCTGTGAAGAGAAGTGGGAGATGGAAACTTCTTGTCTTCTCATTCTCTTTCATCCATCTCCTGAAAACTCCAGAAAACCTGCTGAAGAGAAGTGCTGGGCAAGAGATGGCTTGCTCCAGCCTCCAAACCTATGTCCTCTAGCCAGAACTGGAGAAAAGGGAGACTTTCATGGCTAATAATACTCTTGCTGGAGCAGAGACTCTGCTTAGGGCAGCCTTGCATGGCTTTAACCGCCACCATCTCCACCAGCAAAGGAAAGATTAAAGAGAGGTGGTCTGTCAGGCCTGACTCTTGCTTTCCTCTGTTGGACATGGATCTTTTTTCACTAACGGTCCTTCAGTTTTGTTTTCAATTGAGCCCAAATACCACACAAAAATTAATATGAATAAGGAAAAGGGTAGTGGATAGGAATTACCCTTATTTAGTTATTTATAAGACAGAGAAACTGCTTTTTAGAGCAGATGGAAGAAATATATAGAAAGGAGTAAAAATGTATAAAGAGCTCTAATGAAGAGAGTGGCATAATATTTTGGAGCCAAGATCTAGGATATTCTTTGCAACATTGTGGTTGAAGTTGAAACAGACTCTTCGCTAATAAGTAGCGGATACATTTAAGTGATTTAAAATCCAGTACTGATTAGCACTATTCAGTATTGTCTCCTAAATATTTACATTGAAAGGGGTAAATTTATAGCCTTTTAAATGTAAATTATTATTCCTTATCTGTTTTTCAAAGTGTTAGGTACAGAATGTAACTATTTGCCTTTACAATATAGAAGCAACTAGGAGTTTCACTTCTTTATTTAGAAGGGTAAGGACTTGTCTACTTGGAGGAAAAATCCTGGAATAGCTAGTACATTTTAAGTTCACACCATACTTGCTTTGCACTAACTTCCCCATGTGGACAAGCCCTAACTCTAAAATATGTGATTCTTATGCCTTTTTAAAGAGATGTTCAGTTTTTATAGCTGATTTCTGTAAGAACATTACAGTCATTTCTGCAGCCTTCCATCTGCTTTCTAACACACAGCTGGGTATCTGAACAAGTGCCTAAACTGATATAACTTACTCAGCAAATTTACCTATGTCTCAATAGTCCACTTAACACTGGGTGGGTAGCCATAATAGGATGCAAGGCAACCCCTGATCTCTTATTAAGTCAGCAATTTTTGAAGTAAATAAAGCTTCATTTAATTCCCCCTTCCCCCCACCAGAGACAGAGGAATAAAATTACAAAGCTTATATCTTTGTCTGTTAAGAGTTGGGGAATCAAGTGTGAGCCAAGATTGGAAGATTTATTTTCTCAGGAACAAAATGATTGTTGCCAGTCCTCCAAACAGGTTACTATGTCATACAGCTTTGCAGGAGGCTGAAGTACAGTGGGGCTCATATACATTACAGAAATGATAAAAGGGACAGCACGGTTTTTGTGCCGCCTACAAGTCAGCTAATAAAGAAAATAGCATTGGCAGCTGCCCAGAGATTATAGCGTATGATCAGCATTGCAAGATGCTGATAAAGAGCAGCAATGGTGGCTTCCTATAAGCAGGGTGACAGGGAAAGAATATATTCAAACTGACTAGACCCGTGTCTATACTACTGCAATAAGTCAACCTAAGTTACACTACTCCAATTACGTGAATAACATAACTGGAGTTGATGTAGCTTAGGTCGACTTACTGCAATGTCTCTTGACTTACCTTACTCTTCTTGTTCCGGTGGAGTACCGGAGTCAACCGGAGAATGCTCTGCGATCAATTTAGCAGGTCTTCACTAGACCTGCTAAATCAACACCTGCTGCATTGATTACAGCAGCACCGATCTACCGATAAGTGTAGACATGGCCTTGGTGTGGAGGTAAAAAGTGAACCAAAGAACCCCACTGGGTTTAATCTAGATGTAGAAGGGAGAGCTGCTCCGTTATGGCAGCGCAGGACTTGCGCGCGGGGGGAGTGAGAGGGAGTGGAAAGTGCACTTTAAAAATAGCCTTTTCTGTCTTACACATTGTAATAGAATACTTTCTAAATTTTGTGAGAGGAAAATGTTTTTCCTTCTAACCTTTTGTGCTGTCACACAGCTTGATTATGTTGAGCATCTACTCGGCGATGCTTAGCGTAACTTCAGTTTCTCTCGAATCCAGTGAGAGCTGAAGGCATTCAGCCTCCTGCAGATTCAAGGGTAATTAAAGATATTTAAGAAGTTTAAATCTGTATTTTAGGTGAGTGCAGTTCAACAGCTACTGGACTTTGGGATATCATTTGGGACTATGCCAAAGCCTAGTCTCTAGACTGTTCTAGATTGACCAACCTATATCGCTCAGGGGCATGAAAAATCCTCACCCCTGAGCGACTTAGTTAAGCTGACCTAAATCCCATGAAGACAGTGCTCGGTAGATGGAGGAATTCATCTGTTGACCTGCCTACCGTCTGTCAGGGAGGTGGTTTTACTACAGCGATGGGAGAACCCTTTTCATCACTGTATTAAGTGTCTACATTGAAGCCCTACAGTGGCGCAGCTGCAGCACCACAGCTGTGCTGTTGTAGTATTTTAAGTGTAGACATAGCTTAAGGAACAGTATGATTAGCTGTTAAAGGCAGACATTTGGAACAGTGCTGCGACTTTCCTGCTGGGAAAATATGCTTGGTGATGTGGTAACTGATGGGGCAGGGGAGAAAGGGAGGAGAGAAAACTTATAATAAAATCCTAACTGGGAAAAAACAATACCTGGGTCTATGCAACAAAAAAGTTTTTACGATTGTTTTGATGTGAAAATTCTAGTACAAATATATCTGTCTGTATCTAATTGTGAAACAACTTATTTGAATAAGCTTACTTCACATGAATTAAAATGTAAAAGAACCCAAATGTGTGTCACTTTTAAATCACTTTGAAATTTGAAATGGGCAAGTTAAAACCAAAAGTGTAAGCTATATTTATAATTACACAGTGTTATAACTTTAGTGCATAGGATACTAGACAAGACTAGACAAAGCAAATTTTAGGAATACTTTTCTAATTAAACTGTCCCTTGGTGCAGATCACTGTTTGTGTCTTGGCCTTGCTCTTGATTTTAACACCAGAAGAGGTATTTCTAATGGCTGTGGTTAAGAGCTTTAAGCCCAGCTCTGCTGATGTTCAGCTAACACCTGTTGTGGTGAAATGCTATTTTAGTTGTACATTCCCAGGATTAGTTTTTATGGACTGAAATAAACCCTTGTCATATATTTAAATGAGCAGCTCTAGTCTCTGGAAAAGACGTACTGAATGTGTGATCTAAACCAACTGAAAAATATATGGGATATTAGAGTTAATAGTGGAAAATGGCACTAGCTGTGTGTGCTGATCTCCCAAGCCAATACAAGAGAGTAAATCTCTCTTGCCCTGTCATTCTGATAATTTTAAGATTTGTTTTTTCTCTGTCACTTCAGGTGAACAATAATCAACACTTTTTAAAACAGGTAGTGAATTAACTGAATGCTCCAATTTAAGTGTTCAAATAACAATTTGAAGAGATGTGAAAAATGACACCAGTGAAGTGATAATGGGGATATTTTCCCCCTTTTGACAGAAATTTTGTAAAAAGTTATGGCTTGGCAGAGCATCTGATCATACATCAAAAAAACACCTACTAAGCTGTTTTAAAAAGCAACACCTGGCAATATCTCTTGCAGAATCAGTTCTTGTGCAGTATTTATGACCTCTTTACCTGATTTAAAGTCCAAAAGGAGGCAGTTAAAATTGTGATTTAAGTGGCACCAGAAAATATGTAAGACTTAACGAAGGTAATGCCACTTTTTCCCTACATAACACTGAAGGAGACACACGAATAGGCAACTTGGAATACTAATCTGATATTTTGGGTAATAGAGCAATTGGATGTTTTATCACTTGCCCTGTGCATATATTTTTCTTTGTGAAATTTTAACTAAAGTAGCTACAATCACCTTGAATCAGTTGATTCAAGTTGATTATACTGAAAGAATCCCCTTTTTACTGAATGATTACTGGAAAGATATTAAATTATATTTTCAGAGAAAGGAATGTAAACTGAGGGAGAGACACATTCAAGGTCTGTTAGCGTCACCTCATAGACTTCTGAGGCCACTGGTTTTAAAAACTGAGAATGCTGTTACAAATATCTGGAATTTAATTCATTTTGACCACACAACACAAATCATGGATTTTTCACTAGAAATAGTATTTTAATACTGTTGCTCCAATACAAAAGTTAATTCCCTTTGCAGGCTTTAACTGCAAAGATTTATGGGTATTTTTCTAAAATGTTTAAATCTAAGTGGAAAAAATATATAGTCAATTTCCTGCTAAAAGTACTACAAGCACAATAATATAGAAACATATAGGAATTTTTAATAACAAATTGCTTTTAGAACCCTACTAAAAATTTATTTTTTAGATTTGTAGCTGAAGTATTGGGTTTTCATCCAAAATCATTTTAATTTTTTTCTTTTAAGACATGAATTAAGTTTAGTGCTTCTGAAAGTGAGGCATTAACAGATGTGTTGAGTGCAGCTTCTGACAGCTACGGGCAAAGTGTCTGCAGCATCCTTTATGTTTCAGTTTTCTCCCTGTTCAGCAATTCTTCTGTCTGTGAGATGTGGAGCAAGCAGGAGATGAGGCTACCGACCACTAAAAGATTTTTGCTTGTTCCCTAAATGAAGATTTAGAACCTTTTTTTTTTTTTAATGTGGAAAGCTAATGTACTAACTATATCAACTGTACTGTAATGTACTGAAGAAATAAATATATTAACACAACACAACCACGGTACATTATGGGTGATACAAGGCTCAGTTTAGAAATGCTGTAGTGTTAGGGATTCATCTTTTTGAACTGGACCTGATGTACTTGGCACTCAGTATTAAGGGGTGTATATGTAGTTATCTTTCAGTAGATGAGAAGTTGCAGTGCTACATCACAGCACTTTCTATCACCAACTCGCTGAACAGTAAATCTAGGGAGTAAAGGAAAAGGCATAATAGCATGCAAGAAGAGACTTGACTGCATCCATAGAAAATTGGAGGCAATTTCTTCTGAGATGGACATCTCAAAGTAGAGAAAGGGATCAATGAAAATCAAAACTTTCTGCATAAAGTGGATGTGATGGAAAATGAGGCCCAAATAGTCTCAAAATTGTGAGAGTGCTAGAGAAGCTAGAGCAAAAGCCCTTCAATGACTACTTTTTCTTAAATGGATTATAAACCTCTGAGACAGAATCCCTTAAAGTCATCAAATTTCATTTCTGCCTAGAGACTGCTTCTCTCTGTCAAAAGACTGCACTTACGTCCTTTTAAATTATCCTCATAAGAAACCTAATTCTTATAACAGCTATATTTGTAGGGCATTTAAAATTTCAATATATGAGGGGATTTACACTGCCTATATGCTGTATCTCTCTAAGGAGATAACACTCTTAAATGTTGAAAGTCAGCTATGCCAAATAGGATTAGAATTTGTAATAGTGTATCTAGAATAACATGCAGTGAAATTCTACTGGAAAAATCTTCTTCACAACTGTAGAAGACATGAAGGTTTTATAGCAAATAAGATGTGATTAATGAATATGGATGTTTACAACTTCTTCTCAGATTGTTTTATACACAAAGTGACATTATTCCTGTAAGTAATCAGCTTACTTCTGTTCAAGACAGCAAATCTTTAGAGATGCTCAATTTTTTTCATATTAGTATGTATCATCCTGATGATGATGCATGAAATGAAGTATTAACTGCATCTCTTGTGCAGTACTTGTGAAGATGAGGAATTAATAGAAGGTGCTCAAGGTACCATACTGAGTGGTGTAAATTCCCAAATAGTTATTTGGAAATACCCGTCATACCAGTGTACTGTAGTACAATCTCTTTATCATGAAAGTTGAACTTACAAATGTAGAATTATGTACAAAAAAAACTTATTTTTTAATGCAATGTAAAACTTTAGCGCCTACAAGTCCACTCAGTCCTACTTCTTGTTCAGACAGTCGCTCAGACAAACACGTTTGTTTACATTTGCAGGAAATAATGCTGCCCACTTCTTGTTTACAATATCACTTTGTAGCAGCGTCCACTCCCGGCCCCTCCACAAACACAGTCAGAGACCAACTGAAGTGCAGCACCCGTGACCTTTTATTGTTTGTGTCCCTTCCCACCTCCTACTATTTACAAGTATTTAGAGACCAACACTCCTGGAGACTACTAGCTTCCCAGCCAGCAGGGCTCTAGAGCCCACGCTCCTCCCTTTCCTGTCTCCCCCTGCTTCCTGTCTTGTAGCCAGCTTTATAGGGCAGGCTGGCTACCCAGGCCTGCAGGTGGATCCACTCTGGTAATTAGGGCGTGGCCCTTCAGCCAGCCCAACTAATACCCTTCCTCTGGAACAGGGCTAACAGGGGCCTGGCTTGTTTCTCCTACCCAGCACCCTGTTACACACCTGAAAGTGAGAACAGGCATTTGCATGGCACAGTTGTAGCCGGTGTTGCAAGGTATTTATGTGCCAGATATGCTAAACATTTATATGCCTCTTCATGCTTTGATTTGTAGGCTCTCAAGTTTTACATTGTTTTGGTGGTTATGTAAAAAAAATTCTACATTTGTAAGTTATGAATAAAAATACAGCATATACTCCCCAAAGTTGCAGCACTGAATTCATTTGACAGTTAAAGAACAACTGAGAATTTACAAGTAAATCTCTTAATTAGTTTAGGAGTTACAGTTATTTTAAAATGTGTAACATGAGAGAATAGATAAAGTGTTAAGTATCTTTTAATTCAGTTTCATCTATTCTGGGAGGACTACAAACATTAAAGTGACAGTCATAATCATATAAATGTTGCAAAGTAATACAGGGCAGGGTTAAGGTTGTATAGGTGCCCAAATTGTGCATTTTCATACCTTAACATGTTTGGATTTGTTAAATTTAAGCTCTAAGACAAACAATTGGTTAATCCACAGCCAAATTCCATAACACCAAATGCGTACACTATTAAACTAAGCTAGCTATTGGAAAGATTTAATAAAAATAAGATCACCCATGAGAATGCTGAAGATATGTACTGGGATAATTTTTGTAAAATTAAGCTATTGATGTAAGTATAGCTAAAAATTAATAGATTTCTTGTGAATTGCCAGATGTGCTTGTAACTAATGTATTATTTTCCACAAAAATTTTAGTCGCTAAGCAACAAAATATTTTGATTGTATTTAAATCTGTATTTAAACTATTTTCTGCACTTAAATAGAGCAGTGCTGTAAACTGGAATGGCAAAAAAGATTCTTTATAAACCCAACAAAAATAGTAAATAGAGTTAATGTAACTTAACGGTGTTCTATTTAAAAATATATTTGGTAATAGTTATATACAATATAGTTATATGATTTATTTTAGACTTTCTTAGTACCTTCAGCCCAACGAAAGTTTGGTGAACAATAGAGTGATGTGATAGAAACTTGATAATAACTAAAAGAGCACATCCTTCAAAATGCAAATGGAATATGAAGGATGTTAGTTTTTGAATTACAATGTTTCTGTTGACTGGTGATCTGTGGAGAGATGTGCTGTTTTGATTTTTTGTTTCCTATATATTTTAATAGGAAGGACACCTACAGCCTAGATAGGCATTTATTTATGTTGTATTTTAAACCAAAGTCAGTAAATAACCTCTATTTGCCAAACCAGAGATTTACAAGTTCACATACAAAATAGCTGAACAAAAAATGTTAATATAAACTGACTTGCTGTGTTATGGATCAGAACAAGACAGGAATCTGCTGTCAAAACCAAACTTGTGGTTACAATTAAATCTTTCTCTAAGACTCTCTGATGTATATCTTAAACCCTTCTCATTCCACCACTCAGATGGATTTTGCATTTGAAACTGCTTTTGTAGCAGTTTGGGTGTCTCACTGCTGTGATTGTCATAATGACAGATGTTCTATATTTTGCATTTTAACACTTGCCATTAGCCATGTTTAAACATAATATGAACTATGGTGTATTCACTGATGAAAAACTTTGTTAATGCAGAGTTAAGGTTGCCTGTTAGTACCTCGTGCCCTTCCAGAATGTTGAATTCAGCAAAACTCTGAACCAGGTTAAGGTTTAAACCTTAAATCTGCTCCCCGTCCCTACCAGCCGGCAATGGCCACTGGGAATTATCTGCATGCGCTCCAGGTGCATTTACTGTTAGGTGTAGCTGTATTGAATGGTGAAGGGATTAGTTGGAACAGCTTGGCAGAGCTTTGATTGTGATATTAAGAGATTGGGGAGGGAGGCTATGTCCCTCCCCCTACCTTCACCTGTATTCACGATCAAAGGAAACAAGTGCATGTGTGCCTTGAGAGATCCAGTATGCTTCACTTCAGCACTCAGTTCTGTGGGTTGTGTCAGTAGCAGTGCACAGGGGTGGTCTTGCCATGTCGATTGTCAGCAGTGAGGTGGGATATGAGTGGTCTGTAGGTTTAATCACGAGTAAGTGAAAGTATAGTGTTAGTTGTCATAGTGGGCAGGGTGAAGGGGTTGTAAAATTTAGCAAATGTGATCATATTTTTGTGTGTGTTTCTAAGTGTGTGTATAAAGCAGGTGTAAATTTCTCCTGTTCAGTACAGTTCACCTAAACACTTTAGACAAGGCGTTGCTCTCTTAAAGGGATAATGTGTTCTGAAAGTACTACACTATCTACAAAGGTAGAGTGTGCATGTCCCCTTGAGCCACTTAATTCCTGTGACAGTATACTGCCTTTAAAATCCTTTACCTAATCTTGCTGCACATACATGTGTAGGTCTCTTTTGTGCTTTAGATTGTTGTGTACCATTCTAAAGAGCCAAACTTGTTTTTCAACAAATAGCATTTTCAATAGCGCTTCCCCAAAGGGGCAGTGGGTATGGCACAGTAGCCGCGATCAACATTGTAACTGAATAAGATCAATTGGGGGACAATCACAGCCATAGTTTGAGCCCCACTTGTGCACAACAGATTGAAGCTGAATCTTAGCAAAATGCTGGTGGTCAGAGATAAGCACTTTGAGGAGTTTGCACCCACAATACGGTTTCCTTTGGTTAAAGGGCACACACCCAAAATTGGTGAATTCAGTCCATTGCTTGGGTGTTCTCCTGGATTCCTCCCTGAAGCTAAGCAATTATATAACAGCGTTTTGAGTAACACTTTCTACTGTCTCTGGTTAGCTAAGAGATTGCATCCCATCCTGGTGGATGATGAGGTGCCTCAGTCGCACATACCTTCATCGCCTCCCAGCTGGACAACAGCAATGCAATATACTAGTGCATGAATCCATCAACTGCTAGGCTATTCCAACTAGTTTAGCATATGCCAATATATTTCCTCAATAATGCGCTTTTATCAAACCTGTCCTCAGTCCTCTGAAACTCTCTTCCAATAGAATATTGAGTCAAGTTCAAGGTTCAGTGCTTAATTTTTTAGTGCTCAGTGGCTGGAGCCCAAGATAAATGAGAAATATATTAAAATTACAAACAAGACAATAACATAAGAAAATTTTCTCACTTTCTTTTAACCAGAATATTTGCCCAGAGGGAGGTGCACCATTTCTGGAAACACTGCAATACCAGGTTGATGCATGGAGTGGATGGAGCAAGCTCCTATTCCACCTCCCTTCTTCAAAAATCCATTTAATATAAAGTTCTCTAAGATAGGTTCTGAAACTCTAGGATCAGGACTGTGGTCAATATTGTAAGTCTTTCCATTGACTTCAGTGCACGCTGCATCAGGCCTGTAAACCTTCAGGCTAAGCCTGTCATTTTGGCCAAGTCAGCCAAATGCTAGACTAGAGCTCAAATTTTATCGGCTTCTAAATGTTTTTGTTCTTTTTAACGAAGGTGGAAAAGTCAAGGTGCCCCAAACTCCTCCTACACTTTGGGCAGGTTTTTCTTTAAAAATTTGCTTTTTAACTAAGCAGACTTGGAGCTCTGTTTTAACTGTTAAGTTAAACTCTTCAACACTTTTCTCATGAAATGGATTTTTAGAGGCCTTTAGTGTCTTAGAGGGATGCTGTGTCAGTTTATGGAGCAAGGCCCAGATCTTGCAAAGATATGCTTGAGTAACAATGCATGTGAGGTAGTTCCATTGAGCTCACTGGATCTACTTACTTGTGCATAGTTGATTGCAGGATTGGGCCACTTTTTAACAAGATACATTGTTACTAATACTTTACATTAACGCTGAAAGGCTCTTTAAATGAACTTTTCACAATTAATGATGGTTGTTTCCCTTTAGCCTTCATTCATTCCATTGTATGAAAAGAAGTTAGTCTTTCATGTCTGTTTCTAGTTCATTTTGCTTTTAACATCAGTACTTCAGTTTTGGGTTACAAATACTGTGTGGGAATATTTAAATGCAACCACGCCTTTTCTAAAGGAAACACTTATGATCAAGTTTCATAAAATCTTTTACCAGATTTAAATTTTGGGTCTAGACCTCTCTGAAAGTGTGCTTTTAAGACCAGATCAAATTTTCCCTAATTTCATTTTCTCCTTCTGGTCCTCAGGATCATATTCCAAGTTGTTTTTTCTTGTCTCTAAAATGTAGAAAGACCCTTTCCGAGACACTTAAAAATAAATTAATTGTACAGTAGATGTAAAAAATGAGACACCCACCAGAAGTGAAGTAACAGGTGTGTGTGTGCTACCCAGCTGAAAAAAACCCAAGAATTTTGTTCACTTGAGCCCAGTCATATACTCCCTCACAGGTCTTGTCAACCTGCAAGTTTGATTTTTTTTATACACAATGCGTGCCTTGTAAAGAGAGTTCAATACAGAGTGTGACAATACCTCTCTGCTACAAGTGGAATAACATACAAAAGCTTTCACTTTGCTTTTGTTTGTATTGATATAGTGTTCCAGTATAAATTGCCTGGATGAATTAGTGAAACAGTTTCATAATTAGTCACTCATGGGGATAGTGCTCTACTTCATTTGTGTGTGAGATTTATTTAAAAAAAAAGAAGTGCTTGATGTCTGGTGATTTAACATGGCAGAGCTTTAGAAACCCTCTCAAAGTAAAATATTTGCCTGGGCAAGTAGCCTGAGTGGGACCAGGGAACAAGTGGCTCTTTCACTTGAGGTCACAAGAGAAAAAAGTAGCAGAACAGCCTCAAGCTCCCCAGTTACTTTATACTTTATTGGATCCCCCAGGATCCAAATGTCCTGTTCTTTTAAAAGGGATGAGGAGGAAAGCACAAAATAATCCTAGACACCACTATTCTTGGGGACGATGTTAGGGGCGGGCGAGCAAGGCAGTTGCCTTGGGCACCAATTTCCAGAGAACACCATACCTCTGTGACACTCAGGGTTTTTTGGCGAGTGGAGGTTAGGTGTTGTTTTTTGTTTGTTTGCCTGGCCTCTGGAGCAGCAATTAACCTTTTTCCACCCTGGCTGGTAAAATTGCTTCGGGCTGCTCCTGATTCTTCGGTCAGAGGAGAAGAGCAAGATAGTAGAATGGAACAGATGCTGCATCTCCTTAGAAAGGAGGAGGAGGAGGAGCAGGGTTGCTGGAACTGCTGCTGTTCATTTAGTGGAGTGGTGTCAAGAAGCCAGAGCACTCCATGTGGAGAATTGCTCCTGGGAGGCTGAGGGTCTCTTGCATGTCCAGGAGGGCTTGTTATTTATTTGGGGCAAGGTGGGAGTCCTAGAACTCTTTAATGGGGTTGATACAAAGTGTGCCAGCCTTGTGGAAGATTACTTGCATTAGTATGCCCCCATTCCCCAAAGCTGCTGCTTTATTATTTCTCACATCTTCCCTACTTCCAAATAGTAATTGCTGTACTATTTCTGATTGGAAATCATCTTCCCATTATTTATACTGTGTCATCTAAACCAAAGTGCCACGTTGTCTGTTGCTGAGAAACTGTTTATCTGCTGTTGTACAAAAAGTTACATAACTTCGTTGGTCTTTCCATTTTTTCTCTCCTTCCAACAGCTGATCCCCTTATTTTTTTCTTTTCTCTGTTTAATTTCTAAAATGAACATAATGAAGACTTCTTGTGAAGATTCTTTTTCAATGAGCAGATTTATTTCTGAAATTGTTTTATTAAGCAGTTTTCTTAATTTATAGTAAGTAGCACAGTACATTAAAGTACGATATGCATGTTTTTTCCCAAGTTTGATTTATTTTTTATTGTTTCCAGGTATATTATTTTAAAATACAGTGATGTGTATTAATGTCTAGTTTTAGCCACAGGTCGAACTATAAAGCCTTAAGACTGCCCAGAATAATTAGAATTATTTTATTTTATGGAATATTCGGAGTACGTACTCAGTGGGAATGTGAGGACTGCCCAATACTTATTAATACACGTTCCGAAGCTGTTCTTTAAAACCCTGAGTGTGAACAGTAGTATCTTTAAATGAGTTTTTTTCATTTCATTGTACTTTTTTGAACATCGTGATTAGGCAATGAAAATGAGAAACTGAGCATTTTTAGGTTTTGGCATGAGACTGAGCTGAGTGCTAATACAGTTACAAATAAGCCTAAGTGAAAGTAACTAACACCTGTTTTCCAATTGTTCACTGCAGTTACAGTATATTACAAAAGGTTGCTTTGTGCTCAATGTATTTTCATTAAGAATAGCACAGGAGAATTTACCATGTCTCTGTTGCAATAGTATTAAAGAGTGTACCTGATGTTTTGTTTGTGTGTAACTTTAAAACAACCCAGGATTGTTATTAAGTCAAAGTTCTCCTCAGCCTATGGCTTATTTGACTGAGGGGATTAAGGCACATCAGTTTCATAGCCAATGGTACCCAAGGGACTTGCTCCACATGCTAGTGCAGAGGGGGAAAAAGGGGGCAGAGTACTCCCCACCTACTCCAAAATGGGATACCCAGATTGCTAGTTGGCGGGGAGAGAGGGGCAGGCTTCTTGGGGTGCTACTCCCCACCACCATACCGGTGTGTATGTGTGTGGGGGGGGAGCCTTGGTTCTGCCTCTCGTAAACCAACCAGCACAGCTGAGCCTGAGTGATGAGTGAAGTTGATCTGCTGCTGGATAAAGGTTGTCAGATTGTTGTCCTCTTGGAGCAGTGGGAGAACCAGGGAAGGAATTATGACTAACAACTATTTCCCTGTGCTGTTTCTGGGACAGCATAGCTATTCATCTTCACGTTACTCAGGGTGGCACACAGGCTTATCTTCACTACCAGGGAGATCGATGCTGCTGAAATCGATGCAGCAGATGTTGATTTAGCGGGTCTAGTGAAGACCCGCTAAATTGACTGCAGAGCGCTCTCCGGTCGACTCCGGTACTCCAGCTTCCCAAGAAGAGTAAGGTAAGGCGACCAGAGAGCATCTCCCATCGAAACAGTGCAGTGAAGACACCGGGGTAAGTCAACCTATGCTACGTCGACTCCAGCTACATTATTCACGTAACAGGAATAGTGTAACTTAAGTCGACTTACCCCAGTAGTGAAGACAAGCCCATAAAGTCTCAGTCTAGGCCTAGGTGAAGTCATAACTATTGCTGTTTCTAAAGTATTAATAGTTGACTGACAGGGAGAGATGTAGTTTTGTACCTCTTAAGAAGATCTATTCGTGTCTATTTATTGTTTTGTCTACAAATTACTGTTGCACTCTGTGAAATGAAGAGTATTGCCCTTGTCCAAATTTTAGTGCCTGAAAGTGTACTTAGGAATGTTCAGTTGCTTAATCATTTTGGGTTGTGGGGTTTGTGTTTATATTCCCACATTTGGGAACCTTGGATGTAGCTGAAATACCTTTCACTGAGAAATTTATATTGGCATCTACCTCCAACTAGTTAAAACTTTTTTTTTTTTTTCATTTAGTAAAAATAAAATGCAAACACAGATAATGGTAGCATACCCACATCTGACACCAGACTGGAAGGGACTAAAGCCATCTATATGGAATCAAGTGTGTTGAGGCCACTCTGGCTACCACTTTCTTAATGACCTCCTGTGACGAAGTGGCTCCCCTAAAAAATATAGGTTAGAGATTGGATGATAACTGGTGAGTTTGCTGGCATCAAGAGAGGGCTTTCTGAGTAGTGACCTCATGCTGTCTCTTTAAGGGCACTCAGCTTCAATATGGAGGAAAGTAGGATGGACTAAAAACTCCTCACTAGCCTAAAGCCATGAGTCAAGTTTGTAGCTCAGTAATGATTGACCACCGTGTTCTCAACACATGTAGCATAAACCTCAATGAAAGAAAGTGGACAATACCTCACCATTGAAGGTGGCATATATATATAATCTCCTGCTTAGATTCATCTCCCATGGCACTAAACGAATCAGCCCAGGGAAGACTGATATTTTCAGCTAACAAGTAGAAAACTCCACACAGCAAGAAACTGCATAGAACAAAACAAGTAAAATTCACTAGATTACCAACAACTCTGATAAATTCTGCTAAGCACAACTTTGTTTATGCTGTAACACCAAATAACTACTTTTTTGCTTGTATCAGAGCCACTATTTAGGGAAATAAATAAGAAGCCCTCCTTCCTGTAATCACCTTCCATGTGTTTTTTCACCACTTGTTCTCTGTCTTGCTTCCTTGTTGATTCACTAGTCACAAGTTCTATTCTATGTGTACACACCCACCCACCCATATCAGATGAACTTTATTCAGATGAAATGGCATAGCAATAAAACCTTTGGTCCAGTCATTTTTGGTCCATGGTTATCTAATAGACCAGCAAATGCATACATGTAATATCTTGAATTTACCAATAAGATACCATGACAGAAAATTTGAATTTCAGAATAGACTACAGTTTGGGCAGACCTGCTTGAGCAAGTGAGATATGTTGAAAATTACCATCAAATCTCTCTTTTTTTTTTTTTACCACTTTTAAAATAAAAAATTTTAACCTTTTTTTTTTTTTTATCATCCCCTCATTAGTGTTTACTTTCACAACCTAAATTCTGGGCCATTCAAACTTCAGCCTTACTTCTCCGGACAAAGCTTGAGAAAGGAAGCACTCGTCGAGTGGAACGGGCAATGAGGCAGACTCAGGTAGGTCTTCCATTGTTAGTGCCTCCAATCCTCATACACATTCTCTTGCAAGCATTTAGACAGCCAACTTTGAAAGAAAGCTAGCATTTTTCAAAGTATTTAATTTTGTAAATAAAAACACTTTTTTTTACATTAATCCTTTGGAAGGTTGAAACCAGAACCTGTTTCCTTAACTTTTCTTCTTTCTGTGACATTCAAATGGTTATTTTGTAGTGGTTTGTGAATGCAAAACCTATTAGCTAACAAAATCCACAAAACATTTCAATTGTGAGGTATGTTCCCTTACCTTTAATTCTATAGAACTTAATAGGGAAATTTAACCTTTCTGTGGAGCATTTTTTAAAATAGTCTGCCATCTTTACAAATTTAAACTTGGTTCATGTTAGTGTTGTTTCACCAGAAACCTTTACTAGTTAAATGTGTGGTGAATCTGCGTGGGGGCAAATATGTTGCTGCTTTTTTCTTCTAGATCAGGAGGATAGTGGGCTGCTAGCAAGGGAAGATCCCTTGGCAGTTAGGAAGAAGGGTGTCCAAAGCCTTGGGATAAGCGTCACATTTGAAGGCAGTTAGAAGAGGGCCCATCAAGTGCTAGAGCCGTAGAGACTTATCAGCTGAAGTGCCTACAATATTTGCCTCAGCCATGGTACACCTGGCATATTACCAGAGACTGTCAATACAAAATTTGTAACATGGTGTACTGGAATCATCACTGGTTTTATAAACTACCACTTTCAATGCTCAGGAAAGTAGTTAACTAGTAACTAGCTGAAAGTGAGGAGAGATTACTCTTCCTTGGGTTTTTTTCTGGATACTTTTGGTTGTCCTGATCAAATTTCTGCATAATGAAGTTTGGATCCATGAAAATAAGGTTAGAGTGAGTTTTCATCCAGTATTTTTCAGTTGTTTCCCTGAAAACAGGAAACAGCAATCGAGCTAAAACAGAGAGCTTTTACTTGAATATGTTTTAATGATGACCTGGATAAAATTAGTGTCTAGATGGGGCCAATGATTGTCCAAGGATACATTTTAGTTGGCATTGTGTGCTTTTTTTAATGGTGATACTCCTGAGCATAAACTCCCTTTACTGTGATTAAAGGGGTTGAATGAAAATGAACAGACTGTATGGATGGGGTAGGGTGAAGAGAGGAAAGGTGGGAGAGGATCTGGAGGAGAAAAGTGATAGCTTTAAATAGCTCTCTCCCCACAAATGGTAGCTGCCATTTCAGCAGCAGTATTTGGACCTCCAGCCATTTTCTGTTGTACAAAAATAAATTGGGAACCGTTAATAATGGAAAGTAAGTTGGAAGGAGAAATGTAAAGAGGAATTGTAATTTGGTCACATACGTGGGGGATAAATTACCAGAGTTAAGAAAGGAGAGATGGATACAGATGTTACAAACATTGTACTTATAGCTGTCTGGCATTTTCTATCATTTAAAACAGTGGTTCTCAAAGCCGATCTGCCGCTTGTTCAGGGAAAGCCTCTGGCGGGCCGGGCCGGTTTATTTACCTGCCGCATCTGCAGGTTCAGCTGATGGCGGCTCCCACTGGCCGCGGCTCCCACTGGCCGCGGCTCCCACTGGTTCACCGCTCCAGGCCAATGGGGGCTGTAGGAAGCGGCGCAGGCCGAGGGGGGTGCTGGACCGGCTTTGAGAACCACTAATTTAAAATACTGTATATTAGAATCAGAAAGTTATATTACCAGGACAGCACTGTGCCAGAAAAGTAAGGACTGTGAAAGACACATCAGAGTAAAGGTGAATGTATGAATTGCCTACTTGTATATTCAATTAAAGAAGTATGGGACTTGATGCTTTAATGAATTTTTAAATGGCCCAGTTTTCTGAAATAAGGATCATATTAAATGTAATAGATTCTCGGTGTTTGTTAGAACAAGGAACAGTCAAGAAAAATTGACTAAAGCTTATAAAGTTGGCATAGTGGCATATACCTTTATGTTGAGTTTAACATAAAATTTTAATCCCATTATGAATGAATAAATAGTTGTCAACTGCAAGTAAAAACAGAGGTTAAAAAGTAGACTGAACAAATCATGAGTGCATAGAAGTACCTCAATGTGTTTCAGCTTCAGGGATTCACCATAAATAGGTATGCAAATACACTTTTATAAGATCCGGTTATTTTTTAAAAAGGGGATCTGTTTTATAATTGTTCCATAAAATAACTGCTTAGGAGCTAAATTAAAATAAATAGACAAAATAAATCGTAGATTTTGAATTTTATTTATGTAGTTGTCAAGAAAAATGTAAAACATCCCTATGTAAAATTATAGGTTCCCTAATAAAAAAATTAACTTAAAATTGCATAATTTACTACCTAGCAGCAATAAATAATCATACAGTAGAAAATTAACTCAGAAACCCAATATATCAAAGCATCAAAAAAGCCCCTTTTGCACCATCCACTCCTCTCCCAAAGTAACCATCTTCCCCCCCAAAGCCTGTCAAATAAATGGCTTTTGAGCATGCCCAGAAGTTTCCAAGTGTAGGCGATTTTAGATCAAAGCAAGTTCAAGAATCACAGAGCCAACCCCCCTGGTCCAGCTCAGGCAATTGTGCTGACCACTAGTGAAAGACTAATTTATAGGCCTAAAGGTATTTCTCTCTCTCTCTCTCTCTCTCTCTCCCTCTGCGTAAAAAGCTTAGATCTATTAAAACAATTGCTGGGAAGCTCAAGTACTATAATAATGAAACAAAAAACATTGTATTAATGCTTGTGTGATTTTTTTAAAAGTTAATTTAGTACATATTGAAAAGGTTTCAGCTTTGTTCTGAATATTTCTTCCAGTAGGTGATAGTTATTACTGTGCTCCGTTATCCATTGCAGGAAATAAGATGCAGATCTGATTTTAATTTTAGAAAAATTTAAAGTGCAAGAATCTGAAAATAGATGTGGGTGGAATAAATTGTAATGTATAGAAGTTGAAATAGGTAAGAATATGTTTGTAGTTAATTGACCATGTAACTCTCCATTATTAGAGCCCTGCAAATCTGTGGAGATCGCGGACCATGTTTGTGGAGCAAATGCGGATACAAATTCTGTATCTGTGCAAGGCTCTAACCGTTATTATTAATCCTCAGTCTATCTTGATATACATGCTAGTTTGTTTCCACTACTGTATAAATATAGTATCAGTTGGGTTTTTAATACAGAAAATCTTGATTTTTTTTTTTTTAAACATCTTCCCACCGTGGTCTAAATCTAACACCGTGTGTTAGGTGTGGTTCTAATTCAGAATCTTCCTTACTATTAGAAATGATGCTTCTCAGCAGGAATAGTAGCTGTAATTTCACATAAACCAGGATGTGGAAAAAGAATCCCATCACATTTGCTTCAAGTATAGTAACAAAAGCTGAAAGAAATTGCACTCAAGTTTAGAAAATCGAGAAAAATTAGAGTAGAGTCTTAGACCATTTTATTAGAAACATTTTTTTTTATTATGTAGGTCAGCACCACAGACAACTACATGGAAATCTTGAGCAGATTTATTTCTTAAATGTCAGTTAAGAATTTGATTTGATTAGACCAGATTTAGCAATGAAATTAGAAGAACAGTGTGATATAAGCCTCCCAGATTTTTATGCCTAGACCCAAAGGGTATTGGTTCAGAATTACTGGGGTGGAATGAAGTGGGGAGTGTTGTAAGGTATTAGAACCAGTGACAAACCTTGTTAATGGAGAAATAATTAAGAAAAATGAGGGTCATTTGTTTGTAGATAAAGGTCCAGAAATTAAAGAAGGAATGGAATGTACAGTAACCATGTAATTACTGAGGGGGAAATGATTTTCCTTTTTACTGGCTTGACGACAATACAAGTATAGAAACTGAATCTAAAAGGGAAAATACTACTGCTAGAAATGTATTTGTAAATGAGATACTGGAGGAGCAAGCTGTAAATGCTCTTCCCAACAGGCCCTCCAACAAAAACAGAATCTCCAACATTCCAAAAAACAAAATCGATAATTGATAAATTTACAAGGGAGGGGAGTGTGTGTGAAGCTAAATTTTGGTGACTGTGTGTGATTGCTGCACCTCTGATGTCTGGAATGCGCATTTAACAGACTTGTCAGTTGGAAGCAGCTGCTCTGGAGTCTGAACCCAAGAGCAAAGGGGGCTGGATGTAACTTGTGAATAAGGACTCACATGCTGGGCTAACTCAATTTATTTCATTGTTTTATTTTTTCCTTGTCTTTCCAATCCAATGACAGTTATGAAATCAAAATACATACTTACTTCAGAGGATCCCAAATTGATCTGTTGAGCAGTTTGTGTTGCTTCATGGAGAGCTGGATGGTCACTGGCTCTATTCATTGTTTTCACTTTCTTTTACAGTTATCTAGTGTAACGATGCTGCCTCTGGCAGGACACAACTGAGAGTATCAATTCAGGACAAACTGCATAGAGCAGGGCAGTTACAGCCCAAGGCTGGGTTTCCTTTATTATTAAGGCACACCAAACCAGCCAAACAGGGGGTACGTCTTCACTACCCGCCGTATCGGCAGGTAGCAATCGATTTATCCGGGATCGATATATCGCGTCTTGTTAAGACGCGATATATCGATCCCCGAACGTGCTCACCGTCGACTCCAGAACTCCACCAGAGCGAGCGGCGGTAGCGCAGTCGACGGGGGAGCCGCGGCCGTCGCTCCCTCGCCGTCTGGACCCCAGGTAATTAGATCCAAGATACTTCGACTTCAGCGTAGCTGAAGTTGCATATCTTGGATCGATTCCCCCCCCCCTCCCCCCAGTGTAGACCAGCCCAGAGAGGACTTTGGTCTCACCCCACTGGCTAACCATAAGTCATACAAGCAATTCCCTTAGACACACCAGTTTCCCAGTGTCACCACCAGTGCCACTCGTTACGGGGACGAATGGTTATGAAAAACAATACCCCAGTAAAAGAAAAAAGGTTCTCCCGATCCCAAAGGACCAAACCCCAGACCCAGGTCAATATACAAGTCATATTACCCACAAATCACGCTGTTGCCAATCCTTTAGAATCTAAAATCTAAAGGTTTATTCATAAAAGAAAGAAATATAGATGAGAGCTAGAATTGGTTAAATGGAATCAATTACATACAGTAATGGCAAAGTTCTTGGTTCAGGCTTGTAGCAGTGATAGAATAAACTGCAGGCTCAAATCAAGTCTCTTGAGTACATCCACAGCTTGGATGGGTCATTCAGTCCTTTGTTCAGAGCTTCAGTGTAGCAAGGTTCCTCCGGAGGTAAGAAGCAGGATTGAAGACAAAATGGAGGGGTTTCCAGGGCCTTTTATATTCTTTCTCTTCTGGGCAGAAACCTCTTTGTTCTCCAGTGCAAAATCACAGCAACAAGATGGAATTTGTAGCCACCTGGGCAAGTCACATGTCCATGCATGACTCAGTTTGCAGGCAGCAGCCATTGCTCACATGCTAGTTTGAACTTTCCCAGGAAGACTTCTCATGTGGATTGGCAAATCCCAAGGTCCATTGTCAGTTAAGTGTTTCCTGATTGGGCACTTAATCTGCAAATTCCTTTCTCAAGAAGCTGACCAAAAGCTTCACTAATGCTATTTAGAATCAAAAACATTGAGATACAAGTACATAGATGTTAGGGGGTTATTCCTTCACCCTCTCACTTCCTTGGTCCTTCTCGCATGAACAGAGAGCAACAATACCCGAAGTCCAAAGGCGCAAACAATTCGATGTTTATTGGGGTGAACTTCCAGCAAGCATGATTCCAGTTTCCTTCCTCAGTGGCCCCCTTCCCAGCTCTGACACCACAGAGCCATCCCTGTTCCCATTCCCTGTTCCCATTCCCCCCTTAGCAAAACATGATTCCAATTTCCCCACCCCCATTCCCTGTTCCCATTCCCCCCTTACTTCCTGACTGACTGCAGACTATATAGTAAAACTTGAGTTCTGCTTAGCTATACCTTAACCAATCATTTTACTGAAATTTAACTAACCAATCTTAACATACTGTAACATGGTTATTTAACCAATTATATTCCATCACCTTAATTAGTTTACATCCAGCAAAATTAATTATACAGCAGATAGAAACAATTACGGAACCAGACAGAGACCATGCAAATAAACATACAAAACAATACAGAAGTGAGGATTTCACAACTACATCTATACCGACATAAGGGTTTTTCAGCTGTGTCTATTGATAAGTGAGTTCTTACCAGACAGAAAACTATCAAACTAAATTTCCTTTTACATGTTCTAGGCTCTTTCCTTTCTCTGGAGGTGATAGGGATATCAGGACAGAATTGTATTCCTAACAGCCCAATAGCACCTTATTTCCATGTGACTAGTTTGGAATGTGAGGATGTGACCGTTCACTTCTCAGCTTATGGCTGCCTCTGCTGCTTAGCCAAAGGCCTTACTTAGCCTAAGAACAGAGCCTCATACTGTCACAGTACGGGAAGGCCCTTTCACAGACCGTGATTTTGATTCTTTCTTTTATATCTCTATAACTAGCTTAGTGATAAGAATACACCTAAACTCTTAAAGTATAGGCCTTTACAGACAGGCCTGAATATCTATATCCTAACAATACCCAGGATTCATAACTTCAACTACAAAATTGATACACGCATGCAGATAGCATAATTATAACCAGCAGATCATAACCTTTCCATAGACACATTACTGGCCCTCCTTTGTACAAGATTTGGTGCAACTATATGGTTGCATCAGGGATCTATACGGTCCCAGTTCATGTCAATAACATCACATCTAGTCCAGGGGTTCTCAATCTTCATTGCACCATGGCCCCCTTCTGACAACAAAAATTACTACACGACCCTAGAAGAGGGAACCGAAGCCTGAGCTGGCCTGAGCCCCACCGCCCCAGGCGGGGGGCGAGGGGCAAAGCCTGAGCCCCAACACCCCGGGTGGGAGCAAAGCCGAAGCCCAAGCTCAGGAAGCTCAGACTTCAGCTTTGGCCCCGAGCAAGTCTAACGCCAGCCCTGGTGACCCCATTAAAACAGGGTTGCAACCCACTTTGAGGTCCTGACCCACAGTTTAAGAACTGCTGATCTAATCCTTTAATTGCATAGCATTAGAACTACCTGAATGCTGTAAATGTCAGTATTGTATTAGTGATAAGGCTCAGGGATATGTCATATTTTCCTACAGAGGCTGTGAGTAAGATGGCTCACCGTGCCTAAAATGGTACTTAAAATTTTTAAATGTTACAGGAAAGCATAAAGAATGGAAATGTTTGTGGACATTATACACATTTTAATGTAATGCTTGCCCGCTTTCCCAGATGCAGAGTTGTACAACCATTTCAGTTGCCTAGAAATAGAAGTGTGCAATAAATGATTCTACAGTAGGACTCTCCACCTCATCCTGAATCCATTTTTCCTGTGTGTGTGTGTGTGTGTGTGTGTGTGTGTGTGTGTGTACACATATATTATACAGATAAAAAACTCACATTCAAGAACGTTTGCAACAGGAACTCGGGGCTTGTCTTCAGTGTGGTGCTAAATGGGCGCCGCTGCAATTGCTGTAGTGGCGTCGATTTAGTGGGTCTAGTGAAGACGCGATAAGTCAATGGGAGAGCACTCTCCCGTCAACTTCAGTACTCCACCTCAACGACAGGCGGAAGCTAAGTTGACAGAGTTTCTCCTGTCGACGTAGCGCAATGTAGACAGCGTGCTAAGTCAATGTAAGTTATGTCAACTTAAGTAACGTAACTCACGTAACTTGTGTAACTTAAATCAACTTACAACATTAGTGTAGACAAGGCCTCAAAACCGTCAACATTGACACCTCTAGCTGGGAAGATGCAGCTAACAGTCTATGCTGGGGGGCTGCTCTGCAACAGGGAGCCAGAGGCAGAGGAAAGGTGGTTGAGAGAGGGGGAAAATGAAGAAAGCAAAGAGGAAAGCACAGCAGGCCTCAGGTGCTAATAGTGTGCTGGCTTCATCTTATGGCCCTGTGCATTACACCTGTATTAACTATGGCAAGCACTTTCACTCAAGAATTGGACTCTTCAGTCACTCATGATGCTGTAGCATGACACAGTAATTGAATTGTTTTGGTGCTTACACAACCATTTTTCAAGCTGGAAGGGTGCCATTACATTACCATATATTGTGTGTTTGCTGGGTCAGGCTCAGCCATTGAAAGAGTGTTTTCTGCCAAGTAGTTTCTCAACAAAAGTTAACTAGATATCACTCAGGTTTTCATGTTAGTTAGGGCAGTCATGTTTGGGAAAGAATGAAATGTTATAAAGAGGAAAAATAGTAAGAATCTGACTATTCTGAAACAGTTTAATCAAAAGCAGAACTAGAGAGACTGAACTTGTTTTTCCTGTTCTGCCCCCACTGAGACCCCCCAAGTCAAATTAACAAAAGATGTGTTATAATTTGTAATTGATTGAGAAGAGTAAAAATGCAGACCCAAAAGAGCTTTTTTTTTTTTTTTTTTGGTCAAATATATTTCCACCATCTTCTGACACTTGTCACCACAAGAAGGAACTGTTATTGTTAAAGCTTAGGTTAATTGAATGTCTGTGGTTTAGAAGCTTGTACTCAGATTGACTAGTTAGATAAAAGAGCAGATGTAAATGTTTTCTCCACTTCGTGGGCTCTTCAGGGAAAAAAAGTAATATTATTGGTAACATGAAGCAGCCATCCAGTTTCAGAGCATGTGGTAGGTCAAAATTGAAATACCTGGAAGATGGAGCATTTCATTCAGCATATGCGCCTCCGTGCGCTTCCCACAGCGAGTCTGCCCAGGCGGGGTCCTGGGGAAGCCAGAGGTCCTGCATGCACCCCCACTTCGCAGTCAGACATGACTCTCAGCCAGCCAGTAAAACAGAGGTTTATTAGATGACAGGAACACGTTCTAAAACAGGGCTTGTCGGTCCAGCGACTGGGACCCCTCCACCGGGACCATTCTAGGGCCCAGCGAGCCCGACGCCCCCGTCTGCCCTCACTCCTAGTCCCCAGCCAACTCCAAACTGAAACCCCCTCCAGCCCCTCCTCCTCTGGGCTTTGTCTCTTTCCCGGGCCAGGAGGTCACCTGATCTCTTTGTTCACCTTTAGCTATTTCCTTGCAGCCCACCTCATAAATGTCCTTGTCCTCCGTTTTCTCTCAGGCTACATCTACACTACAGGGGGGGGTCGATTTAAGATACGCAAATTCAGCTACGCGAATAGCGTAGCTGAATTCGACGTATCAGATCCGACTTACCCTGTTGTGAGGACGGCGGCAAAATCGACTGCCGCGGCTCCCAGTCGACGGCGCTTACTCCCACCTCCCCTGGTGGAGTAAGCGCGTCGATTCGGGGATCGATTGTCGCGTCTTGACGAGACGCGATAAGTCGATCCCCAAGAGATCGATTTCTACCCGCCGATTCAGGCGGGTAGTGTAGACCAGGCCTCAGTCCTGCTGATACTTCCTCTGGTAGTGCTTAACAGTCCTTTCGTATCACTGATACTCTATCAGCATTGACAACAGAGGAGGCAGAAATGTTGCAGTGAAATATGCCGCAGCACTTCTGCCTGCCTATTGTGCCCAGAAAGACACTATACTGGTTGTTTGAAGGTAAGTTCTATTATTAATTAGAATCATTTATTAGAAACGTGTGTGTAAAATATGCAAGTATTTATATTAAGCCACTAATGTTAGTTTTTTGTTCACATTGTTTTAAGAAAAACATTAAACTACTGAACTGTACATTTTCTACACAAATTGTTCGAGTGCATAACAGTATTTACCTCTCAAATCTGTGGAAGATATATTTTTACACATGCATAAAAACAGCAGAACCTTAAAACTTGAAACTTGCATGTTGCTACTCTTCATGTGGAATAGTTACTGTCAGGTTTTTTGGTGTTTTGGGGAACAAATAACTCCCATAAAAATAACATTTATAAGTGACTTTAAATATGGATAAAGCTCACTCCCATTAATATGAAATTTCTGTTAAGTTTGTCATTGTATGGTTGCTGGTGGAATTATCAGTTGGGGTTTCAACACTCTGCGAAGGCATGAGTAGGTCATAAGACTGAAAATATAAATTCATCCATCGTAAATACTTTCAATTTCTTGTGACTTTTTATAAAGGTTTCTTTCCAGACTGTTTTGAAGCATTGAGACCTAACTAAAAATGATTTTTTGGTGGCAAGTTTGGGGATTGGTTTGGCCAATTTTAAGTTATCAGAGTATGAAAAAATAACTTAAACGCAAAAACAGTTAAAATAACTAATGCACAGCTGCAGTTTAAAATGAATTTAAAGGAAAAAATGGACTAGCAGCTGAGCCCGGCACAGGGTAGGAGCCACCAGCTGGGTCTTCCCCAGTTCTGCCTTCTGCCCCACAGTGATTTACCTCTCTGCCGGAAGCCCTGGGCACCCAAAACATAGTGCTGGGGAGGGTCGCATGACCGCTCTTGTGGCTTCCCTTTGCTTTTTCTGCAAGGGACATAAATTCTGCGCATGTGTAGTGGCACAGAATTCCCCCAGGAGTATGGAATAGAAACTGGCCCACTGTACCCAGATTCCCTATTAGCTGTCCAGTTTGATGTTAGTCAGCAAGGCAAATTGTCAAGAGGGACTTCAACATCTGGGTATGTTGCAAAACCTTTCTGTTTACACAGGCTTTTTCCGAAGGCAGTGATTAAGTGGGGAGGATTTTTTTGGAGTGGGATGGGGTGGGGCAGGTTGAGAGTGTGAGAGAGTTGCTCATTTAGTTTTGTTGACTTTTTAAGTTTTATTGATTTATAGTTGTATGGTTGATTTTCAGCTATGGAGTAAGGGTAGTATTCTCCCTCCCTATACGCTAGCCACATTTTAAATTTTCAAGCATCATTTAGAAACATATAGTTCAATACTCTCCCAGTGATCTATTATCCACAGATCATTGGCATACTCAACCATAACAGCTCCCTGTTCTTAAAACATACTTGGGAGCTCTTAAATCTATGAATTATAAGAGCTGCTGTGGTCTGTTGCATTTTTTCATATCTAGGGAGTTTTTAATCTTCAGATATTTTCATGTGTAGTAATTTGGAACTGCAGACAGAGTACAGTCATTACTTTCTGTTGGATGGGGGTGGGGAGTCCTTTTTTATTTTTTTATTTTAAATAGCCATATTCTAATGCAGCATTTTATTTACATTCAGTTATTTCCAAGCATCCAGCATAGAAGATGGAGTTAGTTGGGCATTTTCTGATGAATCCTTTTGCTTCCAGAAAATGCCGTTGCTTCAAAATTAAAGCTTTCTGCAGGAATCCATGTCAATTTCAATGAAATTACATTTTAAAGATAAATAAAACGAAGCATTTTGCTATAGTTGAAAAGGAATGTGAGACGTTGGACCCCATAATGATTTATAGAAATATGCTTATGAGTGTAAATGACATAACTGGAATATGTTTTATGCTAGATATGCCATGTAACATATCTTTGCAAAGGTTATGTTCTACTGAATGTATTCATCCTATTTGTATGCATGTATCATTTTTATATCTGAAGTTATGAGTGTTGGCTCTGCCTGTATTTAAAGTGTTTGCTGTAGGAAGCACATCAGGCAGATTTGGTCAACATAGTGTGAAGGGGTTATTCAGGTAATTGGGAGTACTTAGCTGACAATAGACCCTGGGAGACGCCAATCTACATCTGAGCTTTCCTGGGAACGTTGAAACCAACATGTAGACAATGGCGTCGGCCTATAAAGAACTGAGTCATGCATGGACATGTGACTTGCCCATATGACTCCAAAACTCCATCTTGTAACTGTGATTCTGCACAGGAGAACACAAGGGGTTTTCACCCACAAGAGAGAGACCATATAAGCCCCTGGAAACCCTTCCCATTTGGTCTTCAGCTGGCCTCTCCACCCCAAAGCGATGCCTGAAAGAAACTGGAACAAAGGACAGTAACTACAGGGTTGTGAGTGATTGCTGGACCTTCGTTCTGTCTGTTATTACTTGGAACCACCTAAATCCTACTTTTTATATTTAATAAAATCACTTTTTACGTATTAATTAACCCAGAGGAAGTATTAATACGGGGGGGGGGGAGGGGGGACAGCTGTGCATATCTCTCTATCAGTGTTATAGAAGGCGAACAATTTGAGTTTACCCTGTATAAGCTTTATACAGAGCAAAACTGATTTATTTGGGGTTGGATCCCATTGGGAACTGGATATCTGAGTGTTGGAGACAGGAGCACTTCTTAAGCTGTTTTCAGTTAAGGCTGCAGCTTTTGGGGGACGTGGTTCAGATCTGGGTCTGTTTGTAGCAGGCTAGCGTGTCTGACACAACCAGGCAAGGTACTGAAGTCCCAAGCTGCCAGGGAAAACAGGCTTAGAGATAGTCTCAGCACATCAGGTGGCAGTCCCAAGGGGGTTTCTGTGACCCAGCCTGTCACAGAATTTTTTGAATTTTTGTTTCAAAATTACTTAATATAAAATAAATTTTGAAATTATATTATACACTATAATATATAAATATATAATATATATAATATATAAAACAAAAACTCTAAATCTGAACAAAACATTTAGATTTTAATGAAATGGAGCACTTGACCCAAAACTAGTCTTTTCCAGAACATTATGAAATTTTTTGTTTGTTTTGTTTCAATTATAAATAAATAATAAAACCAAACCTGAAAAATCACAGAATTTCCCACCAAACAGAAATTCCGATTCCTGTACAGCTCTTGTAAAATAAATAACACACACCTAATGAACGGGACAGTTTTACTGTTACCTTCTGCTTTACTGGAATGTGTATAGAAAAATGTAGCCTACACTTCTAAGTAATGTCAGAATACAGTTTGCAACTATAGACCGTGGTCAATTAACTTCTTTATCTAAATCATCTTGTTTTGCACAGCGCATTAAAAATGGTTTGAATCCCTCCTTGTACTATATAGAACTATGCATAAGAATGCGACATTACTAGTCTGTTTCTTTGTGGTTTGATGGAAGATACTGTAAATACACCTCAGCCAGGCGCCTGAGGTAAATTCTGATTAATCTCTGAGACCCGGGCTCCATAGAAATAATTTCATGGGAGAGAATTTAAACAAAGGCCAAGATTTAAAAAAATAAGTGTTTAAAGCTAGGCTTGTAATCCACAGTCAGGCTCCTAAATCACTGGCTTGATTTTCAAAAGTGCAAAGCACCCAACAGCATCCACTGAAGTCACCATAGGTGCTGGAACTAGGAGTGCTGAGGGTGCTGCTGCACCCCCTGGCTTGAAGTGGTTTCCATTATATATAGGGTTTACAGTTTGGTTCAATGGCTCTCAGCACCCCCCTATAAAAATTGTTTCAGCACTGCTGGAAGTCACTGATATTTCCAAGTTGCTCAGTAATTTTAAAATCATATCACTGAGATTGCTAACATTAGGCACCTATTTTTGAAATTCTTGAGCTAGGTTAGTAAATTAGTAACTAGAGTTTTCAAAATGTATTGCCTCCACAGATCACAACCCAACTTCTCCACTTCTTTGGAGTATTTGCATTTTCTGCCCTAGTGGACAAGAATTGAGGGAGAAAGGACCAGACATGTCTCTAACTTGTCTCTGTGCTGAACTGTGCGTACATAGTGGCAAGAGGAGCCCTTTTAGGGTTCTGCTTTCAGTGGTTGAGTTCAGTATGAGATTTGATGGTCAGACTAATTATGTGAAAGCAAGTAACCTATCTCTGGCCTTACATGCACTTCCATTTTAAATATGTGGATTTATTGGTACATCCATCTGAAGGAGATTCTTTCTTAAAAATTCCTAATCTACTTTCTAGTTGTAAATAATTCACACTTTTTTTTTCTTATCCTGCTAGCTCTGTTGAATTTCTATATGTTGACTTGAGACAGGTTTACTGTGCAAAACTAACTTACGGAGATGGATGGGAGGCAAGAACATACATTTCTCTCTCATAAATTCACACTTGTCCTGAAGGAAAAACTTGAATTGAGTTGTCTTCCCAATTAGAGCAGTGTATTCTATGTTAGAGGTGTGGTTATGAAAGTCTGACTTGGAGAACAGTGGGCTTTACTTTGGTGTGTTTTTTCCCTACAAACTTCAGACTTTAGGTAATTCAGTGTTCTCTCTCTCAGAAAAAGCTGACTAGGCACTGAAATATATAAGCTGATATCACCTTAACTCCTGTCATCTTACCTTTTGTCAAATATTCTTACATAGCAGCATTTACTCAACATATGCATAATGGGTGCATAAAAAACATAATTTTTATTGTTTGGGTTTTTTAAATTGCTAAATTGTTTGGGTGGGAATTAGAAATTTGATTCTTTCTTGTTCTTGCTTTATGCAATGTAAGGCCTTGGCTACACTCGGGACTTCACAGCGCTGCCGCTGTATGTACTCCACCTCTCCAAGGGGAATAGCTTGCAGCGCTGCGAGCGAGCGTGCAGCGCTGCAGGCTCTGATTACACTGGCGCTTTACAGCACTGTACTTGCTGCGCTGGGGGGGGGGGGGTGTTTTCACACCCCTGAGCGCAGCAAGTTGCAGCGCTGTACAGCGTCAGTGTAGCCAAGGCCTAAGGTTCTGTTGTATTTGATAAGGTTTGTATGCTCTTGGAAGTTTGATTTTATGTATGTTTTAGTATATAATGGAGGGTTTAAATTTGATTAATTGTCTTGTATGTAAGTGTAGCCCATCTCCTTGATAAAAATGTCTATTTTTATCTCATTATAGCATCTGATAAGCAGGGCAGGATTAAGCTTTTGACTGCCTGGCTCCAAACATATTTGTCGGCCCCCATGCAGGCAATGGAGCATGGCATGGGGAAGTCAGTCTCCAGAGCGAGGGGCCAGCCAGGGGCAATGGGGCATGGCATGGCAGGGCCCTCCCTGCTCCGCCTAGCCCAGGGAGAGGGCACTATTTACAAACCAGCAGTTGCCAGACGCACAGTGGCCCGCCTGGCCCTGTGGTGCCAGCATGCCCCTTCCCCTCGGGGGCAGGCCCATGCCATGCCATACAGCCCCCACACCCAACACAAACACCCCAAATCCCTATGGCCAGAGCCCCCCCTGCCCCCAGACCCATTATGCCCAGTGCCCCTCCAGACTCCCTCCACAAATGCACAGCACCCTGCACAACACCACCTCTTCCCAGTGCCCCTCTGCCCACAGCCCCACCACAACTGCCCAGAACCCCCCACAGAACCCCCACTCCCTAGTGCCCCAACACACACATCTTCCCCATCCCGTCACAGCCCAGCACACACACACCCCCAAGTCCCCCAGAAACCCACTCCCCCACGCCCTGTCTCCCGCCTGCACTCACCAGCCCTGCTGGGAAGCGACTGTTTGCCAGGCTGAGCTGGCAGTGCAGCCAGGGCTGGTCCAGGGGCTGGGAATCACTCTGGTCCCTCGGGAGTGGCGCGATCAGCCAGGCCAGGGCCTGCCCCGGCCACGCTCCCTCAGGACCCACTTGCCTGGAGGGGCCCAGCCAAGCCCCCCACGTTGTCCCAGCTGTCCCCAAACTGACCGAGACTGGCCAGGCTTCTGCACCAGTCCCAGGTGACTCACCTCTGGGGAGACAGGCAGGGCCCCACAGGTAGTGGGAAGCAAAGACTGCCCGGAGCTGGAGGTGCACTGGGGTCTGGCAAGGGGGCAGATAGGAGCCAGCGGGTGGGGCCAGAGGGCAGAGAGGAGCCTCAGCCGGGCTGGCAGGGTCTCGGGGGCACGGCAAGCGGAGCAGGCTGGGGCCCCTTCTGAGCATAGGCCAGGCTCCATGGTGCCACTGGCGCCATTGTAAACCCGGTACTGCTGATAAATTACACTTGAATACCTAATACTGTTATAGCTGCTGTCTTATAGCTTATATCAAGGGCACCTACAGTCTCAGGCACCTTTTTATACTTAAATAAATCTAAATAATAAATGAATATGCTTTGTACTTGTAGGCACTTGCAGATCAGTTTGAAGACAAGAAAACATTGGTATCTGAACGACTGAAGATTTTCTACAGTTGTCAGGTGCCTCCACACTGGGCCATAGAGGTACAAGATAATAATATGACATTTACTCTAGATACCATCAAATTATATTTGATATTGCATGCTATCTTGTGAAGTACCATGTCCTAGAAGCTGCAGTAGAAACCCACTGTCTGCTGCATGTTACCATATATAAATTGGAAAACTTGCTGAAAAAATTGGATTAACCTAACAATATAGGAATATGTAGATTTTTTTTTTTTTTAAAGAAATCAAATTCTAGAAATTGTGCAGCTTTTTTATATACGTTTCTATCATACACAGAATTGACTGCTTGCTTAGAGATGTTTGCTTGCAAAACAGCTTTTCTGTATGGTCTCTTCCTTTTTTGCTTTAATGGAAAACGGAATAATAATTCTTCAAAAGAAAAAGGAGCAAATAGAGTTAGGGTGTTCTACGGTTACCAAAATACCATAAATGAAAAGGGATGGTTGCCATTCTTAGGGGTCTGCTTCCTGTCTCTCCACCTACCCATTAGTGAGGTAGACCAGGTCTTATAGGAGGTGGGTCATGGCCAGAGTACTCTGGGTCAGTGGGTGAGATAACCCTGTTTGTTTCCATTTTCCACATAAGCCTGAAGTCCTCGTATACCTCAATAAGGTTCTGCCTCCTAGATGTTGGCCTTTCACTTTGGTCCAGACCCACTCCCCTTCTCCACTATGTGATGGATTTTCTTAAGAATTCCCTCTTTTCCCCTGTGGAATCTGATACCTCATCCCACAAGAGGACTGCCAAAGCTGAAGCACTCTTATTTTCTAGTTGTGCACCTTCTTTTTTTTGTAGGATGAAGAGGGCATTTTTTTCCAGCACATTTTAATTTTAAGCAGAAGGTCATGCTATTTGAAAGATTTCAGACTGTGCTTAGTCTTATCTGGTATTATTATATTTAACCCTAAACTTGAAAACTATTAAAATAAGGTCCAAGGCTTTGAAGCCAAAAGATTTCCCTAAATCATGCATTTTATTTATATTTAAATGTTTCCGTTTTATGAGAGTTTTTCCTCTTATGCATACTATCTTAACCAATCATCATTTCTTCCAGTGTTCCCCAAATTATTCCACATATAATCTTTCAACAAACACTTCAAATGAACACAATCAAACCTAATTTTCATTTCCAGTTGTCAGAGTAAATGTGGCACTTTTCAGTCCAAACCAATTTTCTAAGTCAATGTTAGAAATGCTAAAATAGAGGTGTATTATGGAAAGTGTGGCAGTCTTAACTATAGTCATTATCTCTCTCTAAATTTTACCAAATTTGACCCAGAGAGTAAATTAAATTTTAAAATTTCCTGTATGTGGAATTAAATATTTTCCCTAAATAATTAGTATCCAGATAAAAATAAATATTTTGTAACATATTTAAATTATATTATAGTATACATTTATGCAGAATTACTATTGCTGTAATAAGATGGTGTTATCACTACCATATGTGTATGAATATTTGTCAAATTGCAGAGGCTATAGATCCCAATTCTGTAGTGAGATGCTCACAGGTGGATGCTTGCACCTGCATAGAGCTCCACTAAATTAATTTGGGCTGTGAACAAGCTTAGGGGGTTTGCCTCCATTATCTCGTTGCAGGATTGGGGCCTTACTTAGTAAATTCCTATATGTTTCCACAAATAAAATTGTATATTTTATGTATGGTAAGCAAGTTTATAATTTCTTTAAAACTGAAGGGGATATTGCTATATTAATCTCTTTGAAGTTTTTTTTTTTTTGTTTGTTTGTTTTTTTTAAAGTCTAGAAAACACAGCTTAATACAGGGGTGGGCAAACTTTTTTGCCCGAGGGCCACATCTGGGTATGGAAATTGTATGGCGGGCCATGAATGCTCACGAGATTGGGGTGCGGGAGGGGATGAGGCCTCCGGCTGGGGATGTGGGCTCTGGGATGGGGCTGGGCATGAAGGGTTGAGAATGCAGGAGGGTGATCCGGGCTGGGACCGAGGAGTTCGGCACGCAGGAGGGGGATCAGGGCTGGGGCAGGGGGTTGGGGCGTAGGGGAATCCAGGAGTGCAGGCTCTAGGCGGTGCTTACCTCAAGCAGCTCTCGGAAGCAGCGGCATGTTCCCCCTCTGGCTCCTACACGGAAGCGCAGCCAGGTGGCTCTGCACGCTGCCCCATCCACAGGCATCGTGGTTCCTGGCCAATGGGAGCTGTGGGGGCGGCCCTTGGGGCAGGAGCAGCATGCGGAGCCCCCTGGCTGCCCCTACGTGTAGGAGCTGGAGGGGGGACATTCTGTTGCTTGCAGGAGCCATGCAGAACAGGGCAAGCCCTCGACATTGCTCCCCAGCTGGAGCGCCGGAGCGGGCAAGCCCCAGACCCTGCTCCCCAGCAGGAGCTCGAGGGCCGGATTAAAACATCTGAAGGGCCGAATGCGGCCCCGGGCCGTAGTTTGCCCATCCCTGGCTTAATAGGTTAGTTTAAAATGAAATTACTCATTTGTAAAAGTTAAATAAATATTGTATTGCAATGCTTCTGCTCTCAAATCTGTGTCTTACCTTTAAGTCAGATTTGTATGGCTGCTCAAACTGGACTGATGTGCCTTCTGGAAGAAGCTCGCAATTTTTCCAATTTTTTCCACATAAAAATCATTTATGGAGATTTACATTGTGTGGACAAGTTGACTTTAAATATATTTGAAACAATACAGAGGAATTTTTATTAGGATGATTTGTCAGTGATGAATAAAATTTAGAAGTTTGATTGGGATTAATCATCCAGAAGTTGTACCTTATCCGAACTTTATCCCAACCTCATTAGTCTTCAAAGTTAGGCTACAAATCTCAGGAGAAATGTTTCTCGTATTTTTTGTGTGTTTTCTGTTCAGGCCAGAAATGCCTGTAACATCTTTTCTAAAAATGATAATGAACATGCATCTAACTTTTTTCTATTATTTTGACTTTCAGCGACAACTTGCAAGCTTACTCTTTGAACTGGGGTGCACAAGTTCAGCTCTACAGATCTTTGAGAAGCTGGAAATGTGGGAAGCTGTAGTAATCTGCTATGAAAGAGCAGGACAGCATGGGAAGGTGAGAGAGTCTTATTATCTGAGCTGAGTTTCTTGGATTTTGTTATTTATATTACAGTAGCACCTAGAAATCCTGTTGTGCTACGCACTGTATACATGTATACACATACAGATACAGAGGTGTTCTGTATTAATATAAATAGATATCAACTCACCCAACTTTTTTCTATTTAGCAGTTCAAACAGTGGCTGATTTATTGTAGGTGTCATGGCAGAAGTGGGTCTGGAGAAGGTATTTGAACTGGGAGAGGGTAGTACAGGTCAGCCTAGGGTCAGCGTCCATGCACAAGGAGAAGTGTGTGAAGAAACAATTTGTGGGAAAATTGGACAAGCAGCAAATGAGTTTGGCATCATTGGTAGAACTGAGAGGACCTGTGGTTGGGGACACTGGGAGAGAAATGCGTGAGGGAGAAGTGGCTTTGGAGGTGAGAGCAAGAAGTTTGAACTTGTGTGTGTGTGTGTGTGTGTGTGTGAGAGAGAGAGAGAAGGGTGATGTGGTCCTGGCTATGGACAATTAAGATTGTTTTGTATGGTGGGGTACAATGTGAGTGTTACAGATGTGGAGGTTTAAATAATCAAAATGGGGAGTTGCTGAGGGCCTGGACAAGAGTTCTGACTGTGAAAGGAGGTAATCCAGTTATAATTCCTACTTAACTTTAGTTCTCATTTAACTGTAGTTCAAACAGACATATGCTGTACATTTTGTTTTAAAAAAGCATAGTTTAGGGCATCATTAAGATAAAGAAATCAAATACTCAGGTCAGGAAATGCAGTTTTAAGACTGAAAGTTCCACTTTAACTCTGCCTCCTTGGTTGTTTCTCTGCTGAGGTTTCTCTGAACTTCTCCCCATTGACCTAGCACTTGTGGCCAGCAGTGGGAGCACTAGTACAGGCCAGCCAGTTGACATTTACTGCTTTCATTGTCCATAGACAGGACATCTCTCTCTCTCTCTCTCTCTCTCTCTCTCTAGTTCACCAAGGAATATGCTGATGACACAGTAGTATAAAGCTGCTGGTGGCTAGTCTGTACTAGCTCTACCTGTTGCTCACACCAATGAAAATGCACTGGTGCTAAAGCACTGATGGAAGGAATTAAAGAAAATGCTTACTGGATATGTTGCCTGTTTGCTTATACCTTTAAATGTGTTCTGATTATGCTAACATATCCGGGTGGGAAGATTGATAACATAGGATTCCATGGTAAAAACCCTGTTTTCAGCATGTAACTTCCTGAAAGGTGAAAGCTTTTCCTCGTTGGTCTCTTGGCCACCTTACTCAGATCTACTGATACGTGGAGAACCTGTTTAAAGCCATACATCAGGGGTCAGCAACCTGCGGCACACGTGCCAAAGGCGGCACGCAAACTGATTTTTAGTGGCACTCTGGATGAACAGAACCCCAGGCCAGCAGCAGGCTGAGCGGGGCCAGTGGCTGGGACCCTAGCTGGCAGGGGCCAGCGGATGGAACCCCAGACCGACAGCAGGCTGAACAGCTCAGCCTGCTGCTGGCCTGGGGTCCCGGCCGCTGTCCCCGCTCAGCCGACCTGGATGGACGGAACCCCGGGCCGGCAGTGGGCTGAGCTGGGCCGGCGGCCAGGACCCCGGCTGGCAGGGGACTGCGGACGGAACCCCAGACTGCCCCATCCACAGGCATCGTGGTTCCTGGCCAATGGGAGCTGTGGGGGCGGCCCTTGGGGCAGGAGCAGCATGCGGAGCCCCCTGGCTGCCCCTACGTGTAGGAGCTGGAGGGGGGACATTCTGCTGCTTGCAGGAGCCATGCAGAACAGGGCAAGCTCAGCCCGCTGCCAGTCTGGGGTTCCGTCTACCGGCACCTGTAAATGTAAAATGTATTACTGGCACCCGAAACCTTAAATTACAGTAAATAAATGAAGACTTGGCACACCAGTTCTCAAAGGTTGCCGACCCCTGCCATACATGGAAAGATTGGGCTTACATTGAGTTAAGGTTGCAGAGGCAGTTGTTTGCCTTTTTATATAGAATTGTAACTTGTCAATTAAAACAAATAACCTAGAATTTCTTATAATGCCTTATGTAACTTTTTCCAATTATACTAGGCCAATATCTAGATCATGGTAATTATAAACTGACAGATCTGTGTTTCACTGCCAACTGCCATGTCACATTATGCATGCCTTGGGGATACTGTGCTACTATGAGGACTCTTTCAGTACAGTAGAGAAATAGAGGTCAATATTTTCCATTTCCTGGAAACACATTCTGTTCTAGTTAAATTCACCAACTGCCCATAGGGAGTTATGAAAATGGCATTCAGACAGAGTATCTGACACAGGAAACTGCTTTCAAAATTGACGTTTGTAAAGCACTTTGAAAATATAAAATGCTATATAAGTGCTAAGTAGCAACAGTACTGAAAACAAGGTTAGATCTGGAGCAAAACGACAAAAAATAGAAACATTTAACTGTAAGACAAGGAGTGAGTATATTTGTGCTCATTATCAAGAGAGCTTTATTAATGTGAAATATTCCTATTAAAAAGACACCGTAACTAGACTTGTGGAAATGCATGAGAATCTGCTAGTGCAAAATATTGTCAGTGGATGGAGCAGCCTCAGAGCAAGCTGTGTTAGACAAGGCTTTGTACCTAATTCTCAGGATTGCTATTGTAAAACGAGAGTAATGAAAAGCTGAAAAAACTTACAAAATGGTCAAACATTAGAGAAAGTTAAGGGGGGAATACTAAGCACTAGAGTCATATCATGCTCCTTATTTCTACTTTTGAATTCTTGGTTGACAAAAAAGTTACAAACATCAACAATGCAGATACAGAAGTGAATAGGTAAAGTAGTGCCACAATTAATATTGCAGCATATATTAGATTCATGTATTAGATCCAATATACTTGAGAAGAGCCTAAATGATAACTGAGGGAGTGCATATAGCAGCATAAAAATTGCTAAAAGCAAGAGGTTACTAAAGTTTACTAAACTGTTTTCTGTTGTTTTTTTTTATGATTATTGGATATGATTCTACTTGTTTATTTCATAATATGAATATAATTAGTGGAATCTGGTATTATAAAGTGAGCCAGCAAAAGAGCAACACGATGCCAAGCAAGGAGGAAAACAGGACACTTATACAAAAAGAGCAATTTAAGATGTGAACACACAGTGTGTTGATAGTTACTGACCTTGTCATTCCATTTTTTTCACTTGTTGCATTCCTCCATTGGACCTATTGAAGAGCAGACACCGATCTTCATGGATGTGGTGAAAAAAGTAGGCTGAGGACAGGGGCCTGAGCCTGTCAGTATTACTGAAAACTAAAGAGGGGCATTTGTACCAAGTGGGAATGTTACTGGGAGCATAAATGTGGGGGATGGGGCCATGGGTATAGAAGCTAAGATGCTCCCTTGACCTTGGAACCTCAAATAAGACATCTGGTTTAAAAATATCCCCCTACCCTCCAGCGCCTGCCCTGCACCCACTCTTCCCCTTCCTCTCCCCTTTAGCCAGAGAACTGCATGTTTTGCCAGCTGGCTAATAGACCTACACCCACTACTTCCTCCCTGCTTTGCCCCCTCCATGCTGCTTGGTATGTGTTGAACGGGTAAATGAAGGGCTGTTAGGAGCAGAGTTCCCTCCTCAGCTTCTCCTGCATTAGTTCCAGCCATTGAACCCACTGTGGTTCACTAGGGGTCAGGTGAGACCTCAGAGGAGAGGGCTGCTAGCTTGGTTCTTAAGACATCATCAGGACAAGACACTCTTCCCTCTATCATCATGGCTTGGTGGGAACTTGTTCCTTACCCTAAATTGGGGGTAAGGTGCCAGCCCAGCTCCTCACCCACCTTCCCCAGCCTTTGATTTACCTGTGAATTTCCACCTTGAGGAGTGCCAGTGTAACAAGCCAGTAGATGCTTGTGAGATAGACACTGCTTTGGAGGAGTGGAATTGCTCCCCCTAGGACAGAGGTATTTGGGGACAGAGTTGTGGGGAACCTGCATAGGGGCTGACCACTTTCCATGTTAGGGAGAAGCAGGAATGTGGTGAGAGGAGGTGTTAAGGATATTAGAACATGAAAAGTTCCTGGAATGGGGTGGGGACTCCCTCATGTGCAGGAGCCCTAGAACGCTGCTTCCCCTTCTTCCCCGGGTGGGAAAAGCCAGGAACAGAGCCCAGCTTTGCAGCTGCAAAGGCAGCAATCCATACGTCAGTGATCGTCCTTGTCACCACAGGAGAAGTCTGTGAATGCAAAACCACAAAACATTACAAATGTTACTTCATGCAGGGGAACAACAATAGGAAGAGCTGGGAAGTCTGTTTCACCCTCTTATTCTGACTGCCTATGCATTACAGAGACAATGTGGGTGAGGTAATATCTTTTATTGGACCAGCTTCTGTTGGTGATGGAGACTAGCTTTTGCACTTATACAGAGCTCTTTTTCAAGTCTGGGAAATGTACTCAGTGTGTCACAGCTAAATACTCAGGTAAGCTGTGGAGTGGCTGGGGGGAAGCGATTTCCAGCCTGTTCGTGCCCTGACCCTGCAGGCTCCACAGCAGCCCCCCGGGCAGTGGCTTAGCAACCTCTTCACCCACCCTTCCCTGCTCTGTCCCCTAGGCACCCTCCGCTGCTGAGCCACCTCTCTGGCCAGGTTCGCTGAAGCCCCTACAGTCAGTTCCCTGGGCCCTGGTGCACAATGCATCCTTACGGCTTAACCCCTTCCTGCCCGCACTGTAGCCGGGGGACAGGAGGTGGCTGGGTTATGTCAGTGGCCAGCAGCAGCCTGGAAGTGTTAGCTGCCTTTCAACACTGTGTGGGCAGGAAGGGACAAGCTACTTCCAGCCACCGGGGGATGCAGGGGGAGAAGAAGAGATGAGCTCTGCAAAGACAGGCCAGGTCATCCCTCCTCCACCCTCACACACACACAGGTGGAAGCAGCTCCCGTCTCCTCCCTCCCGCACAGTGCCGAAAGGCTGCTGCTGGCCACATTCTGGTGTGAACCCTGGCAGAAATCTGGGGAGAGGGGCATGTGACCCTGTGTGCCCCCCCCATGTGTTGCCTCAGGAAGACGCAGCACCAGGTACCAGGAGAGGCGGATCCGTCCTGGGGGCCCAGCTAGGCATGGAGGGCGGAGAGTGCTGGGCACACACTCACTCTCTCTCTCTCTCTCTCTCGGATGTCACCTCCTCTTGTAAACCCTAAAGTCTTAAAGATAAGAAGGTAAATAAAAAGAATCCAACTACACAGTATTTCTTTTTAACAGGGACTCAGTCAACTTGATGTTAATTTGAACATTTGTACTGCATAGTTGAACTTGCCATTGAACTTGCTTGAATATGAGTAATTTTGCCAGGTGTCCCGTATTCAGCATAGGGAAATATGGTCACCCTCCCAAGGGAAATGATGAAAATTTCATTTTAGGATATATTTAAAATTAGATAGTCCAAAGCACAAAAATATACAGCATTTAAGACTGTAGTATAATGAGTGAGTGACGGAGACTCATGAATGGAAAGAAAATAGGGTCTATAAAAGGGAGAGAGCAGATGAGTAGAGACACAGATGGACATTTTGAGGCTGAGAAGCCTATTTCTGGGACAGTGTTAAGCTTGGTACATGGGAGTCTATGCAGTGAGGATCAAAAAGGAATTATCCCACTTGTGCATTTCTAGCTACCAGAACATTCTTTGTTGTTCTCTCTCTGCATACTTAATACTCTGTTTTCGTTGTAGTATCCCAACACATCAAGTGCATGCTGTTATATCTTTCTTCGTGTTTTAAATAAGTGTCTAGTGAACTGAGCTCTTGCTTTCATTCCAGTTCAGCTTAGACACTCCTGTCCAAAACCATTTAATTATAACCAAATCTTGTTTAAATCAGCAATTTTTATGAAACTGTAATTTTAGTTTTATTTACCATGTTAAATTTAACCTTTTTCTAAAGTTAAATTTAAGAAGTTTTGTGAAGATTAAGAAAAGTCGCTTGTTCTACGGTTTGGGAACATGCTCAAAATATATTTTTCAAAAGTTCATTTTATTTAGATTTCATTGCTAATTATGTAACATTTCAAGTCATTATTAAAAATGTATTTAATGATTAAGAATTATGAAATGAATCTCTCACATCATTTATCTAAATTATGGGCTTACCAAGAGAAAATCACCACTCAGATCCACATGAAGGATTTTGCTTCCAATATTTTTCTTTCTACAGAACCAGAATTCCCATCAAAGAGCAGGATACCAGTTTTTGCTCTTAACAAAAATGCACAGCATAATGGGAAATCTTGATTTAAAGCATTATCCAGATTTTTATGAGCAAACAAACTAATCATTTTTTAAAATCCAGATAAATTTGTGACTTTGTGATAACAATCATTTGCATTAGTCCTGTGAAGATTGGAGGAACAAAGAGGGGATGAAAAACCAACTGCATAATATATATGGGAGGTGAACAGACAAAGTATTGTATATTTAATTATTCTGTTTTATCTCCAAGCTGAAATATTTACGTTGGCAATGAATCCCTGCAAATTCAGGCCAAAACATACTGGTTTTGCGCACTTACATGTAAAATGTAATTAGTGAATGGCTGGGCTGTTTGTGTAGTGTATAACAGTACTAGGCATTATCATACAGAGACCTGGGTTTGGGAGTGACTTACACAGGATGAGGTAAAGGAGCAGCATGCAATGCCCTTTTCACCTCGTAGCTGCTGTTCACAGCAGAATTTCAGTCTTGTTTAAAAAAAAAAAAAAAAGTGCCTGTACTTTAAGATGCTGCCTGCTATGACTGCAACTATTTTAATTGTGTGGTTCTCTCTGTTCTAGAACAATTAATCTTTGAGATCAGCTGTCAATATTTATTCATTTAATCACAGTCATAGAAATTAGAGATGGGAGGAAACATTGTTTATCTAGTCCTTCCCTCTGCCAGTTCAGGGTTCTTTATGAAGATATATTTTTCTCATCCTTTGCCCAGTCTAATAATAAATATTTCAAGTAATAGAGACTTCACAGCTTCCTTTGGAAAACTGTTCCACTGCTTAAGAACGCTTACGGGTCAGCAATTTTTCCTGAGACTCAGCCGACAATTTTCTGCTTCTTAATTTGGTACCATATTTTCCAATCATATTCCTATACAACCCTAAACAATTCCTCTCCCTTCTTAATGTTTATGCCCTTCCAATATTTGCAGACTGTTATGTTTCTGCTAAATCTTCACTTACCATAGATGACAGCAAGAATGTCTTGTTAATATATTAGAGATGAAAAAATTCACAACAAAGTGAAACCCTTGAAAGGGCTCTTTCTTTCTGAAGATTTCTGAATGGGCTCTTTGAACTTTATTAATAGTCCAAAATTAACCTGTATGCCCAAGATTGAGGAAGGAGCAGCAGAAGACTGCACACACATCAGCCATTTTTTCTGACTGAATTCCCTAGGGATTATGCAAATATGGGGAAGGAAAATAGCTTTCATTAGAACAGAAGAGGGAAGAATCATTCCTACATGAAGATCAACAGTGCAGTTGCCTTAGGTAGATGGAGTGACATACTGCAGGGGGATGTGATTAATAATAAACTGCTCAAACTTGGCTCTGTGGCAGGATTTGTTGGATTTAGCCATAATCTTATATGGTTCAAACTGATCCTTTCAAATAGAGAGCATACACTGAGTTGAATTCTGTATGATGCTGCTAATATCTGTGTATGTTATGTGTTGAGGTTACATGTGGGAGGGGGGAAATTTAATTTATTTATTTATTGGTGAGACTAAGGAGGGGAAAGTATCTTTTTGAAACTTTGAGGTTAGAGAGAGACTGTAACCTGGCACTGAGGAGAGTAAGGCAGAGTTATAAAGGGTATTGTAGACAGCTCAATTTTAAAAGGTCTTGTGGGAACTCCAGCATGTATCCTCTCTTCCAAAAGCCAGCAAAACATCTGAAGCTTGCTTTTTAAATGCTTACTTATTTCTGAGTGTATTTTTTATTTCCTACATTTAGATGAAAATATAGCTTTTATTTGTACATTTTGTAGAACAGTAGCAGCCATAGCCAAGAGGGAGTGAAGAGAGAGGTAACATAAAACATGTTGGAAGCATTGCCTCCAGACGGGGCAAATTAGAGATCAGAAAATGGAATAAACATTGAGGATACCTAATGAGGTGATTCAAACAAAGAAGAATAAAAGAGCAGGCAGGGCCTGTCAGTAGCCTAATAGTAGCGGCAGTGCGCTACCATGTAGGAGATAGAGATTGGATTTCCAGAGTTGGTATTTGCTCGTTGGGCAAAAGATACGGTTGAGGCATGAAATGGGGAACAGTTATTTGCAGCTTTGACTTATTGACTCTTTTCCCAGTACAAAGTAGTAAAGGTTAATCCCATTTTGACACTGAGGTGCTCCCAGGTTGTACATATTTCAAAATTTTACTGGGGAAGAATTCTCCTTTTCACATAGTCGTCCTCTGTTTTATCTCCAAATAGTCCTCTGCTTGAAAACATAAGAGTTTACATTTTACCTTGACTTCTTTGAAAAACAGTTTGAAAAAATTTCATCTCTGAAATGACTTCATTTTACCGCACTAGAGTTGCAATAAAAATGAATATGGCTTTAGGATTTAACATAAGTAAATCATGCCTTAAGGTTCATGCAGACATGAACAGAATTTTAATAACAGCACTTAAATGTTAGTCTTTGGGCTTTACAAGATGTAAAAGAACTTATGGAGCATTTTTTTCACTGATTTATCTCTGACACAGACTTTGTTCAAAATATTGTTTTGTTTTTCAGATTTCTTGACTTTTCTTAGATTATGTAAAAAACTGCTAAGGTGTAAAATCTGAGTGGCAATGGTAATATATGGTTAGGTTGACCATGGATTCTCTATTAAGGGGCTCTGTAGAGAGGGTTCGTCCCTCTCCAGGGCAGCGGGCACCCACACCGCCTCCCTTGGTCCTGGCCCGGCCCCTTGGGGAATCAGTCGGGCCGCAGGAGTCCGGGCTCAAGCTGTCCGGCAGGGGGCGGAGCACACACGGATAACAATTAACAGATAACTAGCCCAGGCCCTGGGTCAGGGTGGGGCAGTAAAGAGTCAAGGCTCAGGCCCTCAGGCGGGGCTGAACAGCAGTTTATATAGTGGGCAGGCCCAGGCCCTGGGTCAGGGCGCGGCAGTAAAGAGACCAAGGCTTAGGCCTTCAGGCAGGGGCTGAGCAAACACAGGTAAATAGCACACCCAGGCTTCACCGAGCGGCTTGGGTGGTGGTGGGGGGATGCAGGCCCTCCCACTCCACTGCGTCCCAGCCCGGGGCCCTAGCAGTGGTCCCACGCTGCTGTGTCTGTGGGGATCCTGGCCGCAACACGCTGACATGGGTTCCGGCTGTGTTGCAGCCAGATTCAGGTTGGCTGCCCCCAGGCTACTTCCCAACTCCCCCTCTGGAGGTACCTGGGTCATGGTGGTGTCCTCAGGGGGGTCGATCACCATCGGATCCTCGGGGTAGCTGGCGACAGGGTCAGCGACTCTTCGGGGTAGCTGGCGAGGGGTAGGCTCAGTGACTCTCCCACACACGGGTCTGCGTCGAGTGGCGGCTTGTCAGGCCAGTCTCCAGGTCCACTGCTGGTTGCTGGAGTCTCCCCAGCGGGAGCTGGGCCGGAGGTGTCTGGCCTCTCCAGCAGCTGCCTCCTGAGTGAGCTCTGGGGTTGAGCTCTTATACTTCCTGTCCAGCCTCTGACCCTCTGGGGGGCGGGCTTGGAGTGCTCTGGCTCCGCCCACCCTGGTGTCCGGCGGAGCTCGTCCCTCTCTGGGGCACCAGGGAACCACACCGCCTACAGGCTCATTTCCTTTTTGTTTTTATAATAGGCGGAAGAAGTCTTGAGGCGAGAGCTAGAAAAAAAGGAAACACCAGGATTATATTGCTTGCTTGGCGATGTTCTTAAAGATCACCAGTACTATGACAAGGCTTGGGAGTTATCTAAGCATCGCAGTGCCCGGGCCCAGCGCTCCAAGGGCCTCCTCTATCTTCGCAACAAAGAGTTCAGAGAATGTGTGGAGTGCTTCGAACGTTCGGTGAAGATTAACCCCATGCAGGTTGGGAAAGAAAAACAAATATGGTTTTTAAAGTTAGCATTTTTACTTTTTAATTGTGTTGTGTTTTTAAATGTATTTTTCAAAATTTAAAAACAGGTTAACTGTGTTCACAAATGGTCAGAGTAACAGTTTTAACTTTTATTAATTTATTAATGTGGTAAATATTGATGATCTTCAAGGTGTGAGACTAAGAGCTCTGTCTAGAAGCAGCATAATAATGGACATGTACAAGCTTTCCTATGCAGGCCTTCTGCCGAAATTGAGACTTGGCTTGTTGCATCCCCACTATCCCCAAAATGCCAAGACACTGCAAATGAATAGTTGTTGCTAAATAATTGTGAACATGGTCTCAGACTAAGGCAATAAAGGGCGGGGCGGACTGACCCCATCTTAAGTTTCTTCTCACCGCCAAATAGTCCAGATCAGAACTTTCAGTGTCCTCATGTGACACACTTCTAGAAATGATAGTTGTACATAATTCTACAAGTTTTATACTACTTTACAAACATTTTATTATTTAATCTATTTGGCTGAAGTGCAGTATTAAAGCGCAAAAGTTTGTAAAAGACAACACAGTAGTACAATTATGGTATAATATATAAAGGTATTTCTCACTAACGTATATTCTTAATCTAGCATGATATTTTTTCATGTAATATAGTTCCCTAACTGCAAAACAGTATTTCATGTGCATTTCAGAATATATAAATTTTATAGGCTGCTTAAAAGTACTTAAAATAGAGATTATAAATTATAGAATCTTAACACTATTACTCCCTCCTTTTCCGCTGGCAAAAGATTTTTAAACACAAATATATTTATAAATTTGACTGACTGTCTTGCATCCTAGTTAAAGAAAATAGACCATATAGATATTTTCAGTAGAGAATCCTGCGAAAGAGAGTGACGTGACGTAATAAGAGAGTGGTAGGAACTAAATCAAGGGAAAACCTACGAACTGGAGTTGTCTTTATACCAATATGGAATGATGGGATTACATGGCAGAGTTGGAGACACAAACCTCTCTGGAAGCTCCTGGCTAATTGCACTAAAAATGCAGTTGATACACTAATGAATTGTTGTGTATTAATGAATTTGTGTAATAATTAATTAAGTCTCAGTATTGACTAGAGACCCAGAAGTGTTTACCTACTGAGGAAGCAGCTTCTGCTGCAATTTACTACTATTTTGGGTAGTGACAGGGTTATGGGAGCTGCTAAATCTGTTCAGATTTAGAAAATTTATGTTGATGTTTCAGTTTAGAGCTGAATTGTGTCTTATAGCTATTGCCTTGTATTGGGAATGGATTAGAGCTGCCACTTCCCAGCAGGTATTGTGATTCGTAGATGACTCCTAGAGCTCCTTAACAAACATGGGGAACACACCCACTGCTCACACCCCATAAGACCTTCCTTGGACTCATTTCTTCTGCACATCTCTTGGCTGGGTAGTGGTTCTAGACCAACAAAGTTTTTGCTCTTGGATGAGTTTGAGGATTTTTGGCTATGAATAGGCCTGCATGAACAGCACAAAGAGTGGCATCTTATGGCCTATCCCTCCCTCTGTCCAGTAGCTAACCCCATTCTGGTCCTTTATGAAGAGATCTGCAAACCAAACAGATAAGCCGGAAATGTCTGGGAAAGCAAAATGGAGCTTCCCAAGCAACAAAGATCCATCTCTTGGTTCAAGGAGATTGAAGTACGTTTGGGATCTTCTCGCAAAGCCAACCACAAGGAATAAGGGAAGAGTGAGCACCATCAAAAAGGCCTTGATTTGCTGTGAGAATAAGGGGATCCTGCAGTTGGAGAAAAGAGGGTACTAACAGATACAAGCAGTAAAGTAGACTTATCCTTTAAATTCTCCAGATTATGATTTCTGGTACCTCTGTCATCATTGTGTAACAAAAAGCTTTAAAAGAAGATGCCAAAGAACATGAGAAAGAGAGAGAGGTTGGGAAAAGGGTACATTTGGGAGAAATTTGGTCATATGGATAAACAGAATTCAACCAAGGGGAATGCCAGGCAAGAAAAGCAGTAGAGATAATACCACGGAGGGGGGGCGGGGGGGGCGGTTGGACTTCATCACTCAGGCGTGAAAGCGAGGAAGAGGAAAACATTCCAGAGGCAGTGTTTGTATCTGTGACTGACGTGAGCCATCTCTGTGAGTTAGCAAGAACTTTCATAAATTGAGATGATGATGAGGCTGTTAACTGAGACAGGAGAGAAACACAGCAGAGCTGCATTAGAACGTTTTTGAAAATTAGAAATTTGAGGTACATTGAGGATATAGGAAATCAAAAAAATGACTTTGAAAATGTTGCTAGAACAGTAAAAGAAAGCACAGAGAAATGTGCAACATTCCAAAGAGTTGATTGAGAACCTCGAAGAAAAAGATTAATAGACCCTGATTATTTTATCCACAAGCTAAATTTGTAGTAAACAAAGCACTTAACTGTTTAGGCCAAACTAGGTTTCTGATTGAGTGTTCACCTTATTTTCTGAAAAAGTTATGTGAAAATAAAAAGGAATGTATTAGTGCAGTGGTTCCCAAACTGGGGTTTGTGAACCCTTGGGGGTTCATGAAATGTTACAGGGGGTTCTTGGGGAAAAAATTCCCTAATGGCGGACAGAGCTGTCCTTAAGGATCCCAGGCAGCACAGGGCCCGGAGCCCCGGGGACTTCCAAGAGCTATGCAGATCAAAGCAAGCATATCTATCACACTGAGGAGATTTAAACTTCAAGACTCCTTATAAGAAATGGAAAGGGAGGTGGATTTTTTTTTTTTTTTTGCTGTTTTTAAAATTAAATAGGCTGCTAGTATTGTTTTTTAAAATTATTATGAAGAACAAGTTTAAGCTTTGTTGTAATGTGCGTTGTTTGCCTGGACTGCTCAAGACCTGAATGTTGTGTAGGAGAAACTCTGAGTTGGCTTCTTAAATACCTTCATGCTGTTTCACATCTGATACTCCTTGATGAAACCTAGGAGCCTTGTCTTATAACAGGCTTAATCAAAGTGATACAAGCTACAAAAGTGAGATCTTGGAAGAGTGTTGCCATTTTCATAATGTAATAAAATACTGTAATGATAAATAATAAAAAGTGTGTAATAAGTGTCATAAAAACAAATTTTATACTTCCAAGATCACTGCTTTTATATTTTATCCTCGGGTAAGGGAGAAAATCCTTGGAAATATTCATTTTTAGGAGGGGGTTCATGAGACTTGACATTTTAGTGAAAGGGGTTCACGGGTTGTTAAAGTTTGGGAACCACTGTATTAGTGTCCTTGTGCCAAGAAAGCAAAATTTAAAAGTCTGAGTAAAAGCACACTTATGTATCCGATAGAATGGAGATAGTAATGTTAAATAGTTTACTTTCCAGCCTGAGACCTTCAGAGATGCTAGAAGTTCATTGTTAAAATTAAACCTGCAGTTCATTTGGAAAGGTTTGTTGTGCTAAAGTATTCTGGGCAGTTAGCTCCAGCTATTCTGTAGTAATTTGGCTGAAAGTAGGTGAGTGAACAATGTTACCTGGCATCCAAAGAAAAATAGTAAATTATAATAAAGAGCTCCTGTACTACAACAGGGGAATTAATTGAGGTTTTCAGAAATTTAATATGATAAGCTTCTTTAAATATGGCTAGTTTTCTTTTTAACACCCCTCTAACCCCCTCTTCCCCCCCCCCAACCACCCCCACCCCAAAATAGAAAGCATCTGTTTCCTTGCTCTGAAATTTGTATTCCTGCTCCATAGCATGTTTTATTTTCTCTCTTCCTTGCTAAGTCAAAAGGAAAACAATGCACTGCCAGTGGCAGTTGCTCTTCCTTAAACCTTATTACATGTGGTGACAATTCTTTGATGAGATAAAAACTTGTATTTCAACAGTAATTTTTTTTTACAAGTGAGACTAAAGTAAACTGAATAATTTCCACTGAAGTTATTTTTCAACTAAATCTTCACATTTATTTGTCTCACAGTGTACTGAAAGCATTCTTGATATATCAGTAATTCTACATTTTTGGTATTGGAGTCTATAAATGCTTGAGCATAACTCTCAAGCATTATAAGGTAAAGCACAGAACACATTTTACCTGCTTATTTTGGCAATACCAAAAGCTTGTTCTAATGCAGATTATATGGAAGATTGTTGATTAAGTTCTTCCCATTGTCACAGAGACAGCTGTGCTAGAGAGAGTTCTGGAGCGATCTATAAGAACTAAGACCAATAATTCAGCATCTGTGACCTTAAGCTACCTTCATCTGTGAAGCAGCTGGCATACTGTTCCATTTTACAGTCTGCCTTCCAAAGTCTGTCTTCAGTTTGTAACCATTTTCTCTGATGGGGAGGAAATTTGAATAAAAGTGGTCTTCTGCACTGTTCTGTCCAACTTCTAAGACATACAGAAACAATTTAATCTGCCTACAGCAATCTCTGCGAAGTGAACTACAGTATCTTGGTCTCTGTCTGCCATTAGAGTTACTCATGATTAAGGTTAAGTGTCTGTCACAGGTATTTTTAGTAAAAGTCAGGGACAGGTTGCGGGCAATAAACAAAGATTCACGGAAGCCTGTGACCTGTCCCTAACTTTTACTAAAAAATACCTGGGAGGTAGGGGGCTAATGGTGGGAGCAGTGTGGGGGCTAGCCTCCAGCAGCTGCTCCGGCTGCCCCAGGGATGGCCCCAGGCCACTGCTCTGGCGGCCCTATGGAATGCCGCTCCGGCAGCCCTGGGGCCGATTTCCTCCCCCGCCCACACACACTGCTTCAGTCCTGGGCCGCTGCTCCAGCGTCCGTGGGATTGACAGCTGCTTCAGCCCTGCCGATGCGGAAGAAGTCATGGAGGTCCTGGAAAGTCATGGAATCCGTGGCCTCCATGACAGAATTGTACCCTTACTCATGATCACTGCTGTACTTGTGGTGGTGGTAATTTGCATTAGAGTAGTACCTAAAGGCCTCAGTCAAGATCATGTCACTGTTGTGCTAGGTCTGAATGAACATATAGTTTACAATCTGAATAGACAAGACAGACACAGGTTGGGAGAAAGAAAGTGATGATATCCCCATTGTATAGAGAGAAAAGTGAGGCACAGATATTAAATCACCTGCCTATGGTCACCAAAAAAGTCTATGCAGAGCCAGAAATTGAGCCCAGATCTCTTGCATGCCTGGACTGCAACACTATCTTTCATATCAGTTTTGAGTAGCTTGACAGTTCTTCTCCAACCTCACCTTTCTAAATATTGTGGTAATTAGTTTCTCTACTCTTTTATTTTTGGGTGCAATTGACAGTCAGAACTATTTTCCTATTTCTCTGCATAACAAAATCTCTGTCTGCAATTAGTGCAACTCAGGACTTCTGGTTTTCTTTCCAAAGGCGAGTGGCTTCTCAGATCCACCCACATTTACCCCACTGTATACAGAAGTACATTTTCTCTAGCGTCACTTTTTTGGCTACTATTATGTGTGATGCCTACTCCAGTAATGCCTGTCCTGTAAAGGATGTAGATATTTTAAATATGCTTTCACCTCTTCTATGTCTGTATATTGTGCTTCTCATAACTTCTTCCTCAGGTCCATGAGAAGATGGCATAAAATACCTCCCCCTCCAAATCTCCTGTCTTTCCACAGAATCGTACCAAAACCACCACTGCTAATTGTAGTTCTGCACAAACAAATCACCCTTCTTCCTGTAGGAAAATATTTCCCTGAAGCATTAAGAATTTAAATCCTGAAGTGATTCAATGCTTAAATGACATGTTTGATTCCAGTGAGTCAGAGCCTGATTCTGATTTATACAAGTACTCAAGGTCTATATACACATTAGAAGCTAAAAAAGGGAAGAAAGATCCATTCTTGTCTTCCTGGTCCCTGTCTCCCACAGGAAATGCAAAGGGAAAAAAAGCATTTTGGGTCAAATTCAGCTGGTATTATTCAGGCAAAATTCTCACTTAAGGCAAGAGGAGTTTTGGTTAATAAAGGGCAGCAGGTTTTATTCCTTAAAGCATAAAATTAACAAGCATTCTGCTGAGAGGTGCACTTCATTTTTTGTGTTCCATCCAAAGAAAGCTTTTAAATGAAAGCCAATCCAAGAAAAATAAAAATGAGCAGCTTTCCTCCATATAGAAGAGAGAAATTTCCTGTTCCTCAGGATGCTCTACCTAAGATTTAGAGGCAAACTGTTTGAGACAAGTTGGACAAAGTGATGTATCTTTTTTTCCCCCCTTGGATACTGAAGATTTTCATACTCCATTGTCTTCTAAAGATCTGCCTAAAATGTATCCTTTCAAAAGTTAATTCTCTGTTCCAGAATATCTTGGAAGAAATGTAGATTCCTCCCAAAAATTATGAATGATTCAACTACATAAATGATGCATTCTCTGTTGCTAAGAGTCTATTCTTGCTTTCTAGCAAAACTTCCTGATTTCTGTGGACAGAGTCCAGTGTTCCCAAAGATTTCTTAGATAAGGAAATTGACTATTCTCCCTAACCAGATTTTTGAGACTGAGGCTAGAAATGGCTTACGTTTTCACAGCCAGAGTCTTGCTACAATGGGTTGTGGCCATTCCGGTGACAACTGGCAGCCAAGTAATCTGCCAGTGAGAACTCTTGATACATATACCATTCATGCTACTGCCTCACTTCACCAATAGAATTACAGCATGTGAATTAGAAGGCGAGGAAAGGTGATAGTTGAGAACTTGAGAAGCCTCAAGACTTCTTCCACCTATTGAGTTAACACCTTTATTTAGCTGTGACACTTGAGTACCTTTCCCAGAGCTGAAGAAGAGCTCCATGTAGCTCAAAGCGCTCTCTTGCACTAATGGAAGTTGGTCCAATAAAATATATTACCTCACCCACCTTGTCCCTCTACTATCTTGGGACCAACATGGCTATAACAACACTGCAAGCATAGCTAAATATTTCATGGGTGATCACTTTAGCAGAAAGATCAAGCTAATGTACTACTTTTATTGTTAGGTGTTCCTGCATATGTTGGGCAGGGTTGGGTGGTTCTTGCTAATAAGTTTTCCTGGGATGAGGAGTGAAGAATTCAAATCTTACTATGTCCCACATTTAGAGTCACCTTCTATCCTGCCAAAAATTTAGAGAGTGGGAGAAAGGAGATGCAGCCCCTCCCCAATACCAAAAGCCTCGACTGCTTTGTGGGTGTCAAAAACAACTCCCATACAGTCCTGAATGCCAAAAGCCTCAGCTGTCAAACCCACCTACCATCCATGACATGTAGAAGGCCTCTGTGTCTTTTCAATACAGATATCTGCAACCTAGTGAAAACTGAAAACGTTGAAAGAATAAAATCAATTAATTTTAATATTAATAAACAATAGGGAATTACTGGTCTGGTTGGACTGGTGTGGGGCCGATGAACTGAAAGTAGGAGACTAGTGTGGATAGAAATATGCATCATAATGAGCTTCCTGATGCAACGTTCATTTGAGCTACCAGCTTTTGGTCACTGACCTTGTCTGTGCCCTGAATTGCAAATGGTAACACTTTGTATGTACAAATAACTTTTATACTTTCATAGTGAGAGCCTAGGTTAATGTCAGAACTGCTTGCTACAAGACCAGCAGAAAAATGGACCTGTTGTGTTAATTTTGTTACAACAGGGTAGTTTGTGATACCTTTACCTACATAAAAACCTTCCTCCACAAGTAGTTATGTTGAAATCAAAAGGACAGTGTGTGGAATAAGATACTGCTACACAGTATGAATTAGGGATAACATAATCTGACCCAATTTTTTTTCCTTCCTAGAAAAATAGTGACTCTTTCTTTCATTATTCTTATCTTGGCACTCTGAATGATGGAGGCTTTCTACGCTAGATATTAGAATCTGGAACAATTCCCCAGCTGATTATAAAATGTTTTGAAATGTTGAAATCCAGTTTGATTTTTTTTTTAATGGATGTGTTTAACCAGCAAGGACCTCAGAAAATGTTTTATCAATGTATTTAGGACTCAGTATCTAAACCAGATTACTTGTTCTGAAATATAGTACTGTTTATCTTAACTTGTTGCTGTTGGAAAAGTTACTGTTTGACCAACTCAGACATTAGCAAGAGCATTCACTTCTTTGGTTTTTAAAGACTAAATCTACACTGCACACCTCTTGGCGGCATATAGGTATGGGTAGATGCATGCCGCAGTGAAAATCAAACTGCGCCGACACTGTGGTGTGTAGCTACCTGTCAGTGAAAGGATCTGGCAGTGGGGCGGCATCGGGGGAGCGTTTCCCTGCTGCTGCAGCCTTTCCCTGTGGCAGGGAAAGGCTCAGACAGCAGGTTGCTGACAGAGTTTTCCCACTGCTGGAACCTTTCCCTGCGGTGGGGAAAGACTCCAGCAGCGGGACACTACACTGGTAAAAATAGCAGTATAGACAAGGGAGGCACTGCTTGGGTGAGTAGAGACCCCTGTAGGATACATACCCGCATACATATTCTCAGGGTTCAGGAGTGTGTTTACTCGCTTAAGCAGTGCCTCAACATCTAATTATTGCACAAAAAAGGATTAGAGGTGTGTTTGTAGGTAATGCTAGTTGAAGCTTATCAGTAGGCCTTTTCTGAGACACAGTTGAATTTCTCTGCCCTGTGTACTTAAATTGTGTGAAGAGAAGGCCTCATTTAAGCATCAGTTCACAGTGTGAACGACTTCCACTTTTCATTGATCAAAACCGAAAAACTACATCTCGACTTTTTCAGAATATAAAAAAAAACTTTAAGTTTTAAAAAAGAAAAACAGAACAAGAGTGAGTTTGAATGTTTGCACTGTCCATGTTGTGCCATAGAAGTTGAAACCTGGGCTCACCAGATTAAAGAACGTTTGGAAAGCAAACTACATTTAAGGCTAAGAGAAGAAAGCAAAAACAGAAATAAATGTACATTGGAAGCAATATTCACACAGGCATGGAAGAAAAATCAAGATTGACGTGACGTAATAAGTGAATTTCTCTGTGTCCTGTACTTCTCAGGGCAACAGTTAGGCCTTGGTGATGGTCTTTTGGGAGATTCTGTCTGAAAGTTCTGCCTGGCTGTGAAAATGCCTGCCAAATTCAATCAACCTGACCAAGTCATATTTGCTCTGCTCTGCCTCTTACTGCGTGAAGGTAACACAGGAAGTAAAGCTGAATGAAAAACCTAAATTGCTTTGTTTGTCTTGCCAAGGTCATTTACTGTACATTGCTCTCTCATGGAATGGGTATTCCAGAAATGGCTAATTTAAGGAAGTTGTTAATTGAAGCTAGTGCTATTTTTTGATATTCCAATAAAATGAAAAATATCTTCTGTGATGTCTGCAAAGAGAACAAATTTGAATGCAGCCTTCTGATTGCCGTTATACTGAAAAGATGGTGTAGTTGGTAGTTGTACAGAGTGTTCAGAAGGCATGGAGTGTCCTCATTCAGCTGTAAGATTATGAAGAGTTCAGCAGTGCAAAAGCTGAAAATTCAAGCAGCTACTCAAGAAACTAGGCAAATCCTTTGCACAAAACTCAAATTTTGATCAAAACCCTTCAGTCATTGTATGAAGTATAAAATAAATTGGAATCTTGTTCTTCAGCAGACATAACGTTCTCTAACACAGAAGCGTATGGCACTCTGGTCAACAGTGTCACTGCAGAACTTTGCACAAAAGCACATCTGGGGAGATTCTAGAAAAAAAATAAATCCTTTCATGCCCATTTTGCCAGTCAGGGAGCAATATTCAGAAAGGCTTTCCAAAATTTTCATGCAAAGCTATGTCACTCGTGTCCCCTGAGGCTTTTAAGAACGAATTAGCATTCTGGAAAATTGTTGTGCTGTTCGACCACCATTGTAATAGTGTGGTCTCTGATATACATTTAATGAAGAAAGGGCTAACCTGAAAAGCAAACTCCATGCTTACATGGTGATGCCTTCTCCAGCCAATGGCGGCACCACTCCATTTGAATTCTGAGAATTCACCACACCAACTTCCCAGATTCGAGTTATGCTGCTTCCCTCATCTTCAGTGTCCTGCCTAGCTCAGCTGATGTGGAAAGAATATTGTTCTAAATTCAGGTACATCCAAGACTGCAAGAGAAGGAACTTTTGAACAGACATTTTGAAAAAACTGCTGAAAGCCTATTCTACCCAGAACTTTCGGATTTACACTGACACCCTTTATCTCAAGCATCACAACTGTAAATTGTTTTTAAAAGAAAAAAATTAATCACATCAGTAAACTTCTTTTGCTTTCACTACTTAGTTTTCTGTTTTTTCCCTCTCCCCTGTCCTCCAACATTAACCCCAATAATTATACAGAAAACTGTGAAGTTAATTTTCACCCATTTTTCAAATAATGTAATAAACACTAAAAAAAATCTAAACAAAATAAAAACTGGAAGTGAAGGGCCTTACATATAGCGCAATGCCCTATAACACCAAGAAATATATGGATTTGAGCATGGAGGAATCTTAACTAATTTCTTTTGTGCAGAACATAAATACTGAATTTCCTTTCTCTTTGTTTTCTTTTCAGTTGGGTGTGTGGTTTTCTTTGGGCTGTGCCTATTTAGCTTTGGAAGGCTATGACGGTGCTGCCAGAGCATTTCAGCGCTGTGTGATGTTGGAACCTGAAGTATGTACAATTTATTGAAGATTTATCTTTGCTCATCTAATAGTTTGTGAAAGCAACCAGTGACGACCCCCCCTCCCAAATGTGGTTCATGCCTTAGTTCTAATTGTTCAGTTTTTACCCTGCTCATAAAGGATGTATTTTCTCATTTAGCATCACAAAAAGATTTGCTTGATACTTGAATTTTCTATTTCTTTCTCTCTCTCTCTCTCTCTCTCTCTCACACACACACACACACACACACACACACACACACACACACACACACACACACACACACACACACACACACACACACACACACACACACACACACACTAAAGTCCTTTATGGTGTCATACAGCATTAAAATAAAGCAGATAATGCACAAGTTCTTTTTGATTAAAAAAATTAGAAGTGAAGGAGCATATTATTAAACAGATAATTTGTTAAAATGCTTAGTCCACTCTAGACTTTAAAGAAGCCTCCTGCACTCTTCAGTCAGCTCTGCTGCTTAATTAATCTTTCCGTGGAAGTGGCAAACTAATCTCAGTTAGAAACACTCACTAAAGAAATGGCAGATAATTGGCCTTTGGGACTAAATTTGAGATTGAACTCAGTCTCCCACAAACTGGGAGGTGTTTGGGATCCACCTTTACAGGGGTGCATCATGCAGGTGTGTGTCCACCATTGCCAGGCTCACAGGATGCCAGCAGGATTATACTCCCTTTGTTTTTTGTATGTAAGTGATGTAGGGAAGAATGCTTTGAGCCTGCACAAGGGTATGTTGGCCTGTACTGTTCTATCAGCAGGTCAGGCCTTAGGAGTAGAAACCTCTATCTCATCTTCCCTGCTTCAAGAGAAGTATATTGATGGTGTTCATTTATTTTTACTAAAAAAAAAAATTAAATTTAAAAAACAAATTATTTCAGTGTAATCTGAAATATAACTCAGTTGTGCATTTTCTTGTATCCATGAATATGAATTGTTAAACTGTAAATTAAAACCAACTTTTTATGGAAATCATTCCAACTTGTTTGGTACAACTCAGTCCTGTCTGTATTCACAGGAATAGACAAGTTGATTTCCTAATGGCTTAAATGGGACTTATGTGAGTAAAGGATGCAGGATTGGGCTCTTAGTCCTGGTCTACACCTAAAATTTAGGTTGACCTAGCTATGTTGTTCAGAGGTATGAAAAATTTATAGCCCCTGAGAAACTTAATTAGCCTGTCCTTAAGCCCCAGTGTAAACACCGCTACGTCAATGGAAGAATTCTTCTGTAGACCTAGCTATCTCCTCTCCGGTGGTTGATTTACTACAGCAACGGAAAAACCCTTTCCATCTCTATAGCAAGTGTCTTCAGTACAGCGCTACAACAGTGTAGCTGCAGCAGTGCAGTTGTGCCACTATAGCACTTGTAGTGTAGACATACTCTTAGTCACAGTAGGCCGTTACACTAGTTAAGTCTAAACTAAGCCTGCAAAACACTGGGGCCTTCAGTGGTCCATAAGTCTGTTACCCTCAGCCCCAAAGTTAATTTCACTGAAATATTCTGGTTCTGATATTGTTTTGGGTTTACACCATTGTCACTCCTCTGACTTCAGTGGAGTTACTCCAGATTTTCATCAGTGTAAGTGAAAGCAGAATCAGACTCAATATGTTCAATGCCAGAACAGAATTAATTTAACCATTTACAATTTAACCATTTCTCTTATATTTCTGATTGTTGCTATCATTTTGTTTAGTTACCAGGCAAATTTTATATTTTTAATTAATGTTCTTGCCACCTTAATATTTAATATGTATGTGCATTTATTAATGTATGTATATAAGAAGGAAAATTGGTCATGTAAATCTATTATAATTGTATGTTTTATTCAAATGATTTTTCCCAAATAAATGGAATGTCTTTGATTTTGTTAAGTGCTTCCTCTGTTGTAATTGCAGAATGCTGAGGCCTGGAACAATTTATCAACTGCATATATCAGATTGAAACAGAAGTAAGTATTTCAAAAGGTTTAGAGAATACTGCTTCCAAAATAAATATTTCTGATTTCCTTTCTCCTAACACTGAGATATTATTCTCACGATGTGGTTTACTCATTAATGCTAGTCCTCTACCCTTCAGTCTAGTCTCCCAGTAGGTTTCCTACAGTGATACTAATTAGCAATTAATCCCCTTTCAATTGGAGAAAAATATATTTAATTAGCTTTGTAAAGAGAGCAATAATTTGGAGCTGATATTTTCAAATTCATAATTCATCACTTATTATACACTAAGTACAAACGAATCAAAATTATTCATACTAGAAATGGAAATTAATTGGAATGTGAAGCCAAAATAAGATGTCCATTTTAAAACAGAGGATATAATCAAACCTGTATTGATTCATGCTATATTCAGCTCATGAGATTTGAGGGAACAAGAAGTAGTTTACTATTCATATCATAAAAGCAGATGGAAATTCATATGCATAATAGTCTGTTTGTTCTTTTCCCTCCAAATTAACCATTAATAGAGGAAACCCAGACTCAAAGCAGACTAATTTCTTATTTCTGTATTTTGACTTGTTGTAATATTAAAGTTCCCTATAGATACTTTTTGG